>NC_082640.1:90494796-91106094 GCF_028023285.1 Balaenoptera ricei
TGTTGTTTTAATTTTTTCAATTGGGGTAATGGTTAGAATGTTGCTTGTCCAAGGTGTACACACTCTGGTTCATCTACATATTCTATATACCTATTTATGTAGAGATCCTCTTCCCGCGTGAATTATTACAGAGTGTTCCGTAAACCTTCCTTGCTATACGGTCGGTCTTTTTGATATATGTATATAATATGTATTTGTATACATATGGTAACGCTCATCTTCATTTATCCATTCCCCCCACCTTTCCTTTTAGATAAGCATAGTTTTTTTTTAATAAGTGTGTGATTGACTTTCTCTGTGGATATATGTTCATTTGTGTCAGTTATTAGATAACGCCTATAAGTGATATCATAGGATATAGGACTTTTGCTTTCCGACTTAGCTCATGTTCTGTGATTATCTCCAAGATCATCTATGGTGCCTCAAAGAGCAGTGTTTCATTGTTTTCCATGGCTAGTATTCATTGTGTACATGGACCACTTCTTCTTTATCCTTTCATCTGTTGATGGACATTTTGGTTGCTTCACTGTCTTGTCTATTGTGAATAAGGCTGCAGTGCAGCTTTTGCAGCCCGGGTCTTCTTCATTCTGGTCTTCTCAGGTGAGAGGCCCATTGGTGCGCCTGCTGGATTGAATGGTACCTCCATTTTTCCTTTTCAACGCAGCTCCTTTCTGTTCTCATTATTAGCGTTTAACCCTTTTACATCTCACCAGCAGCTAGAGGGGACACAGTTCTCTAAATCCTCTTCAGCATTTATTGTTTGTAGACTTTTTGCCAATGGTCAGTCGACTGCTGTGAGTTGAAATCTTTTTGTAGATTAGATTGCATGAGTCTAATACTTCCTGAGGCTGAGCTTTTATCCATTTTCCTTTCTTTAAAAAGAGAGTGAGTAAAACTTACCTCTTCATACTAACTTCGTGAACATGTTGCCTGTTTTGAACTTTTTTATCCATTCCCTACCTCAGCACAATTTTGAGGGCAGGTGTCCTTTACAGCCCTGAGTCCTTGTGAATGGTAAGTGACCATTAGCTGTGGGTTAAAAGCTGCTCTTGCAGGAATCGGCCACAAGGCGGCAGCATTTCTCCTTTACCAAATCTGGTTACTAGGGCAACAGAGCCTTACTGGAAGTGGTGTTCTAAGTTGTAAATTACAATGGAATGTGCGAGGAAAAAGCCCTTTAAGTTTATGTCTCATTACTTCTTGTTGGTATTTTTAACTTAATTTTTATTTTTTATCACAGCAAACTTGATTACAATGTTTTGTTTGTTCTGGGTGTGCAAGATGTGGTTCTTTCACACATATTCATATATCTCTTCTTCTTCGGATGCTTTTCCCATGTAGGTTATGAAACAATGTTGAGTAGTCTTCTCTTGGTATTGCGTAGGTCTTTGGTGATTATATATTTCACATGTGTTTGTATCTCTCTGTTAACCTCAATATGGTAATGTATCCAATCCTCACACCTTTGCATTTGGTGAACCATAAGTTTTTTTAATGAATCTATGAAAGTGTTTCTCTGTGGAAATATCTTTCTTTGTATCTTTTTTTAGGTAACACCTATATGTGATATGATAGGATATGTGTCTTTCGCTTTCTCACTTACTCCAAGTTGCGTGATTACTTCTAGACTCATCTATGGTGCTGGAAATGGCATTATTTCATTTTTTTCACTAGCTCATATTCCATCTGTACAGGTAGCAGTTCTTCTTTGTCCACCTATCTGTCGGTGGACTTTTTGGGTACTTCCATATCTTGGCTAGTGTAATACTATGCACTGCAGATTTGCGTGGCTGTGTCCTTCCAATTCTGTCCTGTTAGTTTATAGGTCCAGGAATAGGTCTGCTGGATCATATGGTAGCTCAATGTTGACCTTTTAAAGGCACCTCTATTCTGTTCTCCTTAGTGGCTCTTTCCAGGTTACGTCCCACTTAAAGTGGAGGGTATGCATTTCTTCCCAGCACCTTCAGGATTTATTCTTTGTAGTTTTTGCTGATGGTTATTCTGAGTGATGTGAGCTGATACCTCTTTGTGGTTGAATTTGCATGTGTCTCATACTGCGTTGAAATTGAGCTTTAAGACATGTCCTTTTTATTTTTCCAGCTGTGATTAGAGCTTATTTCTTCAAAGTGTTTTCTTAAAGTATGTGTCACCATTTGAAATATTTTGGCCATTATCTCCCTCAAGACACTTTGAGGGCAGGTTTCATTTACAGCCTTGCAGTACTTGTTCATATGAAGTGACCATTAGCTCAGGCTTTAAACCTGCTTTTGCAGGTAACGGCCAGAGAGCGGCAGCCTTTCTACTTTCCCCTTGCTGGTACTAGGGAAACAGAACTACCGGCCAGTGGTGTTCTTCGGTTATAAATTAGAGTGCAATGTGCCCGGATAAACCCACAATTGTTGATGTCTCCTTGCTTTTGTTTGTTTTTAAATTTAATTTATATTTATTATTAGAGTAATATTCCACTGTGTACGTGGACCACTTCTTCTTGGTGCATTCCTCGGCTGATGGACATTTTCATTGCTTCCAAGTGCTGGCTAAGGTAAATCTTGCTGGCGTACAGGTTTGCCAGCCTGTGACTTTTTGATTCTCATTTTCTCAGGTGATAGGCCAAGCAGTGGTTGTGATTGATTGACTGGTAGCTCAATGTTTCCCTTTTCAAAGCACCTACACTGTGTTTTCATTAGTGGCTCTTTACATGCCCCACCTTACAACCGAGGGTACGCATTTCTCCACACTCCCTTCACCGTTTATTTTTTGCAGCATTTTTCCTAATGGCCATTCTGACTGCTGTGAGCTGATAGGTTTTTGTAATATGGGTATGCATGTCTTAAATTTTTTTTAAAATTCAACATATTCCTACGCCTTTTTCTTTTCCCTTAAAAGAAAAAACCGTGAGTTCAATATAGCTCTTGAAATTGTCTTCTTCGAAGGTTGCCCTCTTTTGTATTTTTTGGTGGATTTTTGACCCCAGAAATTTTCTGGGGGGCAGGTGTCATTTACAGAACTGCAAGTTGTTGAAAATTTAGTGACCTTTTGCAGTGGATTCAAAGCTGCTGTTGTGGGAAACGGCCACAAGGAGGTAGCATTTCTCCATTCCCCAATCTGGGTACTAGGGCAGCAGAGCCTTTCTGGAAGTTATTGTCCTAGGTTGTAAATTAGAATGGAATTTGCCAGGAGAAATCCCCATAAGTTTATGTCTCATTACTTCTTCTTGGTTTTTAAAAGTTTTTTAATCTGGGTAAAGTTTAGAATATTGTTTGTCCTAGGTGTACACAATCTGGTTCATTTGTACATTATGTATGTCTATTAATGTACAGATCCTCTTCCCATGTAAAATATTACAGTGTTCCGTCGACCTCCCTTGCTATATGTTCGGTCTTTTTGATACATGTATATAATATGTATTTGTATATGTATAGTAACACTAATCTTCATTTCTCAATTTCCCCCCTCCTTTCCTTTCAGATGAGCATAGTTTGTTTTCTAAGCCTGTGAGTGTCTTTCTCTTTGGAAATATGTTCATCTGTGTCAGTTATTAGATAATGCCATAAGTGATAATATAGGCTAAAGGTCTTTTGCTTTCCGACCTACTTCATGTTTTGTGAATATCTCCAGGCTCATCTATGGTGCCTCAAAGAGCAGTGCTTCAATGTTTTCCATGGCTAATATTCCATTCTGTACATGGACCACTTCTTCTTGGTGCATTCCTCTGTTGATGGACATTTTCGTTGCTTCCAAGTGTTGCCTATGGTAAATATTGCTGGAGTGCAGGATTGCCAGCCTGTGATTTTTGATTTTCCTTTTCTCAGGTGATAGACCCAGCAGTGGGTATGATTGATTGACTGGTATGGTAGCTCAACGTTTACCTTTTCAAGGCACCTCAATTGTGCTTTCATTAGTGGCTCTTACCACGTCCCCCTTAGCATCGAGGGTACGCATTTCTCCACAATCACGTCAGCATTTATTGTTTGCAGCATTTTTGTTGATGGCCATTCTGACTGGTGAGAGCTGATAGGTTTTTGTAATCTGGGTTTACATGTCTGTAAAAATTCCTACAATTCATCATTTTTCCACGCCTTTTGCTTTTCTGTTAAAAGAAAAAGGAAAAAAAGTGTGAGTATAATATACCTCTTCAAATTTTCTTTTTGGAAAGTTGCACTCTAGAATTTTTTGTTCGATTTTCGATCTCAGTATTTTTTGGAGGGCCGGTGTCATTTACAGACCTGCAATTGGTGAATAATTAGTGACCTTTTGCAGTGGGTTCGAAGCTGCTGTTGTGGGAAACGGCCACAAGGATGCAGCATTTCTCCATTCCCAAATCTGGGTACTAGGGCAGCAGAGCCGTTCTGGAAGTTGTTTGCCTAGGTTTTCAATTTGGATGGAATGTGCCAGGAAAACCCCCCATAAGTTTATGTCTCATTACTCCTAGTTTGTTGTTTTAATTTTTTCAATTGGGGTAATGTTTAGAATGTTGCTTGTCCAAGGTGTACACACTCTGGTTCATCTACATATTCTATATACCTATTTATGTAGAGATCCTCTTCCCGCGTGAATTATTACAGAGTGTTCCGTAAACCTTCCTTGCTATACGGTCGGTCTTTTTGATATATGTATATAATATGTATTTGTATACATATGGTAACGCTCATCTTCATTTATCCATTCCCCCCACCTTTCCTTTTAGATAAGCATAGTTTTTTTTAATAAGTGTGTGATTGACTTTCTCTGTGGATATATGTTCATTTGTGTCAGTTATTAGATAACGCCTATAAGTGATATCATAGGATATAGGACTTTTGCTTTCCGACTTAGCTCATGTTCTGTGATTATCTCCAAGATCATCTATGGTGCCTCAAAGAGCAGTGTTTCATTGTTTTCCATGGCTAGTATTCATTGTGTACATGGACCACTTCTTCTTTATCCTTTCATCTGTTGATGGACATTTTGGTTGCTTCACTGTCTTGTCTATTGTGAATAAGGCTGCAGTGCAGCTTTTGCAGCCCGGGTCTTCTTCATTCTGGTCTTCTCAGGTGAGAGGCCCATTGGTGCGCCTGCTGGATTGAATGGTACCTCCATTTTTCCTTTTCAACGCAGCTCCTTTCTGTTCTCATTATTAGCGCTTAACCCTTTTACATCTCACCAGCAGCTAGAGGGGACACAGTTCTCTAAATCCTCTTCAGCATTTATTGTTTGTAGACTTTTTGCCAATGGTCAGTCGACTGCTGTGAGTTGAAATCTTTTTGTAGATTAGATTGCATGAGTCTAATACTTCCTGAGGCTGAGCTTTTATCCATTTTCCTTTCTTTAAAAAGAGAGTGAGTAAAACTTACCTCTTCATACTAACTTCGTGAACATGTTGCCTGTTTTGAACTTTTTTATCCATTCCCTACCTCAGCACAATTTTGAGGGCAGGTGTCCTTTACAGCCCTGAGTCCTTGTGAATGGTAAGTGACCATTAGCTGTGGGTTAAAAGCTGCTCTTGCAGGAATCGGCCACAAGGCGGCAGCATTTCTCCTTTACCAAATCTGGTTACTAGGGCAACAGAGCCTTACTGGAAGTGGTGTTCTAAGTTGTAAATTACAATGGAATGTGCGAGGAAAAAGCCCTTTAAGTTTATGTCTCATTACTTCTTGTTGGTATTTTTAACTTAATTTTTATTTTTTATCACAGCAAACTTGATTACAATGTTTTGTTTGTTCTGGGTGTGCAAGATGTGGTTCTTTCACACATATTCATATATCTCTTCTTCTTCGGATGCTTTTCCCATGTAGGTTATGAAACAATGTTGAGTAGTCTTCTCTTGGTATTGCGTAGGTCTTTGGTGATTATATATTTCACATGTGTTTGTATCTCTCTGTTAACCTCAATATGGTAATGTATCCAATCCTCACACCTTTGCATTTGGTGAACCATAAGTTTTTTTAATGAATCTATGAAAGTGTTTCTCTGTGGAAATATCTTTCTTTGTATCTTTTTTTAGGTAACACCTATATGTGATATGATAGGATATATGTGTCTTTCGCTTTCTCACTTACTCCAAGTTGCGTGATTACTTCTAGACTCATCTATGGTGCTGGAAATGGCATTATTTCATTTTTTTCACTAGCTCATATTCCATCTGTACAGGTAGCAGTTCTTCTTTGTCCACCTATCTGTCGGTGGACTTTTTGGGTACTTCCATATCTTGGCTAGTGTAATACTATGCACTGCAGATTTGCGTGGCTGTGTCCTTCCAATTCTGTCCTGTTAGTTTATAGGTCCAGGAATAGGTCTGCTGGATCATATGGTAGCTCAATGTTGACCTTTTAAAGGCACCTCTATTCTGTTCTCCTTAGTGGCTCTTTCCAGGTTACGTCCCACTTAAAGTGGAGGGTATGCATTTCTTCCCAGCACCTTCAGGATTTATTCTTTGTAGTTTTTGCTGATGGTTATTCTGAGTGATGTGAGCTGATACCTCTTTGTGGTTGAATTTGCATGTGTCTCATACTGCGTTGAAATTGAGCTTTAAGACATGTCCTTTTTATTTTTCCAGCTGTGATTAGAGCTTATTTCTTCAAAGTGTTTTCTTAAAGTATGTGTCACCATTTGAAATATTTTGGCCATTATCTCCCTCAAGACACTTTGAGGGCAGGTTTCATTTACAGCCTTGCAGTACTTGTTCATATGAAGTGACCATTAGCTCAGGCTTTAAACCTGCTTTTGCAGGTAACGGCCAGAGAGCGGCAGCCTTTCTACTTTCCCCTTGCTGGTACTAGGGAAACAGAACTACCGGCCAGTGGTGTTCTTCGGTTATAAATTAGAGTGCAATGTGCCCGGATAAACCCACAATTGTTGATGTCTCCTTGCTTTTGTTTGTTTTTAAATTTAATTTATATTTATTATTAGAGTAATATTCCACTGTGTACGTGGACCACTTCTTCTTGGTGCATTCCTCGGCTGATGGACATTTTCATTGCTTCCAAGTGCTGGCTAAGGTAAATCTTGCTGGCGTACAGGTTTGCCAGCCTGTGACTTTTTGATTCTCATTTTCTCAGGTGATAGGCCAAGCAGTGGTTGTGATTGATTGACTGGTAGCTCAATGTTTCCCTTTTCAAAGCACCTACACTGTGTTTTCATTAGTGGCTCTTTACATGCCCCACCTTACAACCGAGGGTACGCATTTCTCCACACTCCCTTCACCGTTTATTTTTTGCAGCATTTTTCCTAATGGCCATTCTGACTGCTGTGAGCTGATAGGTTTTTGTAATATGGGTATGCATGTCTTAAATTTTTTTTAAAATTCAACATATTCCTACGCCTTTTTCTTTTCCCTTAAAAGAAAAAACCGTGAGTTCAATATAGCTCTTGAAATTGTCTTCTTCGAAGGTTGCCCTCTTTTGTATTTTTTGGTGGATTTTTGACCCCAGAAATTTTCTGGGGGGCAGGTGTCATTTACAGAACTGCAAGTTGTTGAAAATTTAGTGACCTTTTGCAGTGGATTCAAAGCTGCTGTTGTGGGAAACGGCCACAAGGAGGTAGCATTTCTCCATTCCCCAATCTGGGTACTAGGGCAGCAGAGCCTTTCTGGAAGTTATTGTCCTAGGTTGTAAATTAGAATGGAATTTGCCAGGAGAAATCCCCATAAGTTTATGTCTCATTACTTCTTCTTGGTTTTTAAAAGTTTTTTAATCTGGGTAAAGTTTAGAATATTGTTTGTCCTAGGTGTACACAATCTGGTTCATTTGTACATTATGTATGTCTATTAATGTACAGATCCTCTTCCCATGTAAAATATTACAGTGTTCCGTCGACCTCCCTTGCTATATGTTCGGTCTTTTTGATACATGTATATAATATGTATTTGTATATGTATAGTAACACTAATCTTCATTTCTCAATATCCCCCCTCCTTTCCTTTCAGATGAGCATAGTTTGTTTTCTAAGCCTGTGAGTGTCTTTCTCTTTGGAAATATGTTCATCTGTGTCAGTTATTAGATAATGCCATAAGTGATAATATAGGCTAAAGGTCTTTTGCTTTCCGACCTACTTCATGTTTTGTGAATATCTCCAGGCTCATCTATGGTGCCTCAAAGAGCAGTGCTTCAATGTTTTCCATGGCTAATATTCCATTCTGTACATGGACCACTTCTTCTTGGTGCATTCCTCTGTTGATGGACATTTTCGTTGCTTCCAAGTGTTGCCTATGGTAAATATTGCTGGAGTGCAGGATTGCCAGCCTGTGATTTTTGATTTTCCTTTTCTCAGGTGATAGACCCAGCAGTGGGTATGATTGATTGACTGGTATGGTAGCTCAACGTTTACCTTTTCAAGGCACCTCAATTGTGCTTTCATTAGTGGCTCTTACCACGTGCCCCTTAGCATCGAGGGTACGCATTTCTCCACAATCACGTCAGCATTTATTGTTTGCAGCATTTTTGTTGATGGCCATTCTGACTGGTGAGAGCTGATAGGTTTTTGTAATCTGGGTTTACATGTCTGTAAAAATTCCTACAATTCATCATTTTTCCACGCCTTTTGCTTTTCTGTTAAAAGAAAAAGGAAAAAAAGTGTGAGTATAATATACCTCTTCAAATTTTCTTTTTGGAAAGTTGCACTCTAGAATTTTTTGTTCGATTTTCGATCTCAGTATTTTTTGGAGGGCCGGTGTCATTTACAGACCTGCAATTGGTGAATAATTAGTGACCTTTTGCAGTGGGTTCGAAGCTGCTGTTGTGGGAAACGGCCACAAGGATGCAGCATTTCTCCATTCCCAAATCTGGGTACTAGGGCAGCAGAGCCGTTCTGGAAGTTGTTTGCCTAGGTTTTCAATTTGGATGGAATGTGCCAGGAAAACCCCCCATAAGTTTATGTCTCATTACTCCTAGTTCGTTGTTTTAATTTTTTCAATTGGGGTAATGGTTAGAATGTTGCTTGTCCAAGGTGTACACACTCTGGTTCATCTACATATTCTATATACCTATTTATGTAGAGATCCTCTTCCCGTGTGAATTATTACAGAGTGTTCCGTAAACCTTCCTTGCTATACGGTCGGTCTTTTTGATATATGTATATAATATGTATTTGTATACATATGGTAACGCTCATCTTCATTTATCCATTCCCCCCACCTTTCCTTTTAGATAAGCATAGTTTTTTTTTAATAAGTGTGTGATTGACTTTCTCTGTGGATATATGTTCATTTGTGTCAGTTATTAGATAACGCCTATAAGTGATATCATAGGATATAGGACTTTTGCTTTCCGACTTAGCTCATGTTCTGTGATTATCTCCAAGATCATCTATGGTGCCTCAAAGAGCAGTGTTTCATTGTTTTCCATGGCTAGTATTCATTGTGTACATGGACCACTTCTTCTTTATCCTTTCATCTGTTGATGGACATTTTGGTTGCTTCACTGTCTTGTCCATTGTGAATAAGGCTGCAGTGCAGCTTTTGCAGCCCGGGTCTTCTTCATTCTGGTCTTCTCAGGTGAGAGGCCCATTGGTGCGCCTGCTGGATTGAATGGTACCTCCATTTTTCCTTTTCAACGCAGCTCCTTTCTGTTCTCATTATTAGCGTTTAACCCTTTTACATCTCACCAGCAGCTAGAGGGGACACAGTTCTCTAAATCCTCTTCAGCATTTATTGTTTGTAGACTTTTTGCCAATGGTCAGTCGACTGCTGTGAGTTGAAATCTTTTTGTAGATTAGATTGCATGAGTCTAATACTTCCTGAGGCTGAGCTTTTATCCATTTTCCTTTCTTTAAAAAGAGAGTGAGTAAAACTTACCTCTTCATACTAACTTCGTGAACATGTTGCCTGTTTTGAACTTTTTTATCCATTCCCTACCTCAGCACAATTTTGAGGGCAGGTGTCCTTTACAGCCCTGAGTCCTTGTGAATGGTAAGTGACCATTAGCTGTGGGTTAAAAGCTGCTCTTGCGGGAATCGGCCACAAGGCGGCAGCATTTCTCCTTTACCAAATCTGCTTACTAGGGCAACAGAGCCTTACTGGAAGTGGTGTTCTAAGTTGTAAATTACAATGGAATGTGCGAGGAAAAAGCCCTTTAAGTTTATGTCTCATTACTTCTTGTTGGTATTTTTAACTTAATTTTTATTTTTTATCACAGCAAACTTGATTACAATGTTTTGTTTGTTCTGGGTGTGCAAGATGTGGTTCTTTCACACATATTCATATATCTCTTCTTCTTCGGATGCTTTTCCCATGTAGGTTATGAAACAATGTTGAGTAGTCTTCTCTTGGTATTGCGTAGGTCTTTGGTGATTATATATTTCACATGTGTTTGTATCTCTCTGTTAACCTCAATATGGTAATGTATCCAATCCTCACACCTTTGCATTTGGTGAACCATAAGTTTTTTTAATGAATCTATGAAAGTGTTTCTCTGTGGAAATATCTTTCTTTGTATCTTTTTTTAGGTAACACCTATATGTGATATGATAGGATATATGTGTCTTTCGCTTTCTCACTTACTCCAAGTTGCGTGATTACTTCTAGACTCATCTATGGTGCTGGAAATGGCATTATTTCATTTTTTTCACTAGCTCATATTCCATCTGTACAGGTAGCAGTTCTTCTTTGTCCACCTATCTGTCGGTGGACTTTTTGGGTACTTCCATATCTTGGCTAGTGTAATACTATGCACTGCAGATTTGCGTGGCTGTGTCCTTCCAATTCTGTCCTGTTAGTTTATAGGTCCAGGAATAGGTCTGCTGGATCATATGGTAGCTCAATGTTGACCTTTTAAAGGCACCTCTATTCTGTTCTCCTTAGTGGCTCTTTCCAGGTTACGTCCCACTTAAAGTGGAGGGTATGCATTTCTTCCCAGCACCTTCAGGATTTATTCTTTGTAGTTTTTGCTGATGGTTATTCTGAGTGATGTGAGCTGATACCTCTTTGTGGTTGAATTTGCATGTGTCTCATACTGCGTTGAAATTGAGCTTTAAGACATGTCCTTTTTATTTTTCCAGCTGTGATTAGAGCTTATTTCTTCAAAGTGTTTTCTTAAAGTATGTGTCACCATTTGAAATATTTTGGCCATTATCTCCCTCAAGACACTTTGAGGGCAGGTTTCATTTACAGCCTTGCAGTACTTGTTCATATGAAGTGACCATTAGCTCAGGCTTTAAACCTGCTTTTGCAGGTAACGGCCAGAGAGCGGCAGCCTTTCTACTTTCCCCTTGCTGGTACTAGGGAAACAGAACTACCGGCCAGTGGTGTTCTTCGGTTATAAATTAGAGTGCAATGTGCCCGGATAAACCCACAATTGTTGATGTCTCCTTGCTTTTGTTTGTTTTTAAATTTAATTTATATTTATTATTAGAGTAATATTCCACTGTGTACGTGGACCACTTCTTCTTGGTGCATTCCTCGGCTGATGGACATTTTCATTGCTTCCAAGTGCTGGCTAAGGTAAATCTTGCTGGCGTACAGGTTTGCCAGCCTGTGACTTTTTGATTCTCATTTTCTCAGGTGATAGGCCAAGCAGTGGTTGTGATTGATTGACTGGTAGCTCAATGTTTCCCTTTTCAAAGCACCTACACTGTGTTTTCATTAGTGGCTCTTTACATGCCCCACCTTACAACCGAGGGTACGCATTTCTCCACACTCCCTTCACCGTTTATTTTTTGCAGCATTTTTCCTAATGGCCATTCTGACTGCTGTGAGCTGATAGGTTTTTGTAATATGGGTATGCATGTCTTAAATTTTTTTTTAAATTCAACATATTCCTACGCCTTTTTCTTTTCCCTTAAAAGAAAAAACCGTGAGTTCAATATAGCTCTTGAAATTGTCTTCTTCGAAGGTTGCCCTCTTTTGTATTTTTTGGTGGATCTTTGACCCCAGAAATTTTCTGGGGGGCAGGTGTCATTTACAGAACTGCAAGTTGTTGAAAATTTAGTGACCTTTTGCAGTGGATTCAAAGCTGCTGTTGTGGGAAACGGCCACAAGGAGGTAGCATTTCTCCATTCCCCAATCTGGGTACTAGGGCAGCAGAGCCTTTCTGGAAGTTATTGTCCTAGGTTGTAAATTAGAATGGAATTTGCCAGGAGAAATCCCCATAAGTTTATGTCTCATTACTTCTTCTTGGTTTTTAAAAGTTTTTTAATCTGGGTAAAGTTTAGAAGATTGTTTGTCCTAGGTGTACACAATCTGGTTCATTTGTACATTATGTATGTCTATTAATGTACAGATCCTCTTCCCATGTAAAATATTACAGTGTTCCGTCGACCTCCCTTGCTATATGTTCGGTCTTTTTGATACATGTATATAATATGTATTTGTATATGTATAGTAACACTAATCTTCATTTCTCAATTTCCCCCCTCCTTTCCTTTCAGATGAGCATAGTTTGTTTTCTAAGCCTGTGAGTGTCTTTCTCTTTGGAAATATGTTCATCTGTGTCAGTTATTAGATAATGCCATAAGTGATAATATAGGCTAAAGGTCTTTTGCTTTCCGACCTACTTCATGTTTTGTGAATATCTCCAGGCTCATCTATGGTGCCTCAAAGAGCAGTGCTTCAATGTTTTCCATGGCTAATATTCCATTCTGTACATGGACCACTTCTTCTTGGTGCATTCCTCTGTTGATGGACATTTTCGTTGCTTCCAAGTGTTGCCTATGGTAAATATTGCTGGAGTGCAGGATTGCCAGCCTGTGATTTTTGATTTTCCTTTTCTCAGGTGATAGACCCAGCAGTGGGTATGATTGATTGACTGGTATGGTAGCTCAACGTTTACCTTTTCAAGGCACCTCAATTGTGCTTTCATTAGTGGCTCTTACCACGTCCCCCTTAGCATCGAGGGTACGCATTTCTCCACAATCACGTCAGCATTTATTGTTTGCAGCATTTTTGTTGATGGCCATTCTGACTGGTGAGAGCTGATAGGTTTTTGTAATCTGGGTTTACATGTCTGTAAAAATTCCTACAATTCATCATTTTTCCACGCCTTTTGCTTTTCTGTTAAAAGAAAAAGGAAAAAAAGTGTGAGTATAATATACCTCTTCAAATTTTCTTTTTGGAAAGTTGCACTCTAGAATTTTTTGTTCGATTTTCGATCTCAGTATTTTTTGGAGGGCCGGTGTCATTTACAGACCTGCAATTGGTGAATAATTAGTGACCTTTTGCAGTGGGTTCGAAGCTGCTGTTGTGGGAAACGGCCACAAGGATGCAGCATTTCTCCATTCCCAAATCTGGGTACTAGGGCAGCAGAGCCGTTCTGGAAGTTGTTTGCCTAGGTTTTCAATTTGGATGGAATGTGCCAGGAAAACCCCCCATAAGTTTATGTCTCATTACTCCTAGTTCGTTGTTTTAATTTTTTCAATTGGGGTAATGGTTAGAATGTTGCTTGTCCAAGGTGTACACACTCTGGTTCATCTACATATTCTATATACCTATTTATGTAGAGATCCTCTTCCCGTGTGAATTATTACAGAGTGTTCCGTAAACCTTCCTTGCTATACGGTCGGTCTTTTTGATATATGTATATAATATGTATTTGTATACATATGGTAACGCTCATCTTCATTTATCCATTCCCCCCACCTTTCCTTTTAGATAAGCATAGTTTTTTTTTAATAAGTGTGTGATTGACTTTCTCTGTGGATATATGTTCATTTGTGTCAGTTATTAGATAACGCCTATAAGTGATATCATAGGATATAGGACTTTTGCTTTCCGACTTAGCTCATGTTCTGTGATTATCTCCAAGATCATCTATGGTGCCTCAAAGAGCAGTGTTTCATTGTTTTCCATGGCTAGTATTCATTGTGTACATGGACCACTTCTTCTTTATCCTTTCATCTGTTGATGGACATTTTGGTTGTTTCACTGTCTTGTCCATTGTGAATAAGGCTGCAGTGCAGCTTTTGCAGCCCGGGTCTTCTTCATTCTGGTCTTCTCAGGTGAGAGGCCCATTGGTGCGCCTGCTGGATTGAATGGTACCTCAATTTTTCCTTTTCAACGCAGCTCCTTTCTGTTCTCATTATTAGCGCTTAACCCTTTTACATCTCACCAGCAGCTAGAGGGGACACAGTTCTCTAAATCCTCTTCAGCATTTATTGTTTGTAGACTTTTTGCCAATGGTCAGTCGACTGCTGTGAGTTGAAATCTTTTTGTAGATTAGATTGCATGAGTCTAATACTTCCTGAGGCTGAGCTTTTATCCATTTTCCTTTCTTTAAAAAGAGAGTGAGTAAAACTTACCTCTTCATACTAACTTCGTGAACATGTTGCCTGTTTTGAACTTTTTTATCCATTCCCTACCTCAGCACAATTTTGAGGGCAGGTGTCCTTTACAGCCCTGAGTCCTTGTGAATGGTAAGTGACCATTAGCTGTGGGTTAAAAGCTGCTCTTGCGGGAATCGGCCACAAGGCGGCAGCATTTCTCCTTTACCAAATCTGCTTACTAGGGCAACAGAGCCTTACTGGAAGTGGTGTTCTAAGTTGTAAATTACAATGGAATATGCGAGGAAAAAGCCCTTTAAGTTTATGTCTCATTACTTCTTGTTGGTATTTTTAACTTAATTTTTATTTTTTATCACAGCAAACTTGATTACAATGTTTTGTTTGTTCTGGGTGTGCAAGATGTGGTTCTTTCACACATATTCATATATCTCTTCTTCTTCGGATGCTTTTCCCATGTAGGTTATGAAACAATGTTGAGTAGTCTTCTCTTGGTATTGCGTAGGTCTTTGGTGATTATATATTTCACATGTGTTTGTATCTCTCTGTTAACCTCAATATGGTAATGTATCCAATCCTCACACCTTTGCATTTGGTGAACCATAAGTTTTTTTAATGAATCTATGAAAGTGTTTCTCTGTGGAAATATCTTTCTTTGTATCTTTTTTTAGGTAACACCTATATGTGATATGATAGGATATGTGTCTTTCGCTTTCTCACTTACTCCAAGTTGCGTGATTACTTCTAGACTCATCTATGGTGCTGGAAATGGCATTATTTCATTTTTTTCACTAGCTCATATTCCATCTGTACAGGTAGCAGTTCTTCTTTGTCCACCTATCTGTCGGTGGACTTTTTGGTTACTTCCATATCTTGGCTAGTGTAATACTATGCACTGCAGATTTGCGTGGCTGTGTCCTTCCAATTCTGTCCTGTTAGTTTATAGGTCCAGGAATAGGTCTGCTGGATCATATGGTAGCTCAATGTTGACCTTTTAAAGGCACCTCTATTCTGTTCTCCTTAGTGGCTCTTTCCAGGTTACGTCCCACTTAAAGTGGAGGGTATGCATTTCTTCCCAGCACCTTCAGGATTTATTCTTTGTAGTTTTTGCTGATGGTTATTCTGAGTGATGTGAGCTGATACCTCTTTGTGGTTGAATTTGCATGTGTCTCATACTGCGTTGAAATTGAGCTTTAAGACATGTCCTTTTTATTTTTCCAGCTGTGATTAGAGCTTATTTCTTCAAAGTGTTTTCTTAAAGTATGTGTCACCATTTGAAATATTTTGGCCATTATCTCCCTCAAGACACTTTGAGGGCAGGTTTCATTTACAGCCTTGCAGTACTTGTTCATATGAAGTGACCATTAGCTCAGGCTTTAAACCTGCTTTTGCAGGTAACGGCCAGAGAGCAGCAGCCTTTCTACGTTCCCCTTGCTGGTACTAGGGAAACAGACCTACCGGCCAGTGGTGTTCTTCGGTTATAAATTAGAGTGCAATGTGCCCGGATAAACCCACAATTGTTGATGTCTCCTTGCTTTTGTTTGTTTTTAAATTTAATTTATATTTATTATTAGAGTAATATTCCACTGTGTACGTGGACCATTTCTTCTTGGTGCATTCCTCGGTTGATGGACATTTTCATTGCTTCCAAGTGCTGGCTAAGGTAAATCTTGCTGGCGTACAGGTTTGCCAGCCTGTGACTTTTTTTTTTTTTTTTTTTTTTTTTTTTTTTTTCAAGCAAACAGTTTATTTTATTTTTTAAACTAACATACAGTGAAATTAACCTTCTTAGGGTATTCTGTTCTGTGTAATTTAGCACATACATAGATGTATGTAACCACCACCACAATCAGGATAAAGAACCATTCCATTTACCCAAACAACCTCCTTTGGGCTATCTGTTTGTTGTAGGCACACCCCTACTCATTCCCAGACGACAGCCCTAAGCCCTGATACCCAGTGATCTCTTTCCATCATTATGGGAAAAAAAGAGATTTTTTGGTATTTTCAAGTTGACATACAGTAGGTAGTCTTTTGTTGACACTGCCTTCTTTTAGTTAACATGATGCCTTTGAGATTCACCTGAGCTGTTGCATGTATCAACAGTTCACTCCTCCTTGTGGCTGAATAATATTCCATCACATGGAAGTACCGTAGCTTATCTATCTGTTCACTCATTAAAGGACATATGGATTGTTTCTATTCTTGACGATTATGCATAAAGTTGCTATAAATATTCATATGCAAGTGATTGTGTGAGCATAGTATTTATATGTTCTCTAGAACATATACCTCAAAGTAAAATTGCTGGGTTGTATGGCACATGTATAATTAATGCTGCAAGAAACTGCCTAACTATTTTACGGAGTGACAGTAACAATTTTGCATTTCAGTTGCTCTGCATCCTCATCAGCTCTTAGTGTTGTCAATCTTTTAAAATGTCATTCTAATTTGTATTCAAATTAAATCCAAAATTGTGATTTCAATTTGTATTTCTTTAATGGCTAATACCATTGAACATCTTCATATGCACTTATTTGACATCCGTATATACTCTTTAGTGAAGGATCTTGTCAAGTCTTGCTCAAGTCTTTTGCCCAATTTTAAAATGGGTTTTTAACTTTTTTTGTTTGTTTTTTACTGTTGAGTTTTGACAGTTCTTTATACATTCTGGATACATATCCTTTGTTGGATATGTCGTTTGTAAATGCTTTCTCCCCGTCTGCAGTTTGACTTTTAATTTTCTTAACAGTGTCTTTCACAGAGTAAAAGTTTTGAATTTTGTTTAAGGCCAAGTTATCCATTTTTTAAATGGATCGTACATTTGATAGCTCATCTATGAACTCTTTATCTAACCCTCTGTCACAAGATTTTCTCACGTTTTCTTCTGAAAGTTTTCTAGTTTTACATTTTACATTTAGAGCAATGATCCCTCCGAGGTAAACTGCTTTTTGTGGAATTTTTTTTTTTTTTTTTAATTCAGACAGAAAGTCACAAAAATTATACTCATCCTCATCAGTTCACTCAGTCCCATGTAATTAATTTTTTTTTTCATCTTGATCTTTTGTTAGCACTTTTATGAGTTCATCAGTTTTTCATTAGAGTTCTGAAAATGCTTATTCATTCAGTTCAGCAGTACAGTCCGTTACCAGAAACCTGTACTTGTCAGAGTCTTTTCCATGTATTTCTTGAAGATGAAACCCTTTTATAGGAACATATTTGCAAAATCATCAGAGTACACCCAGAACTGTCTGTAAATGACAAAAGACTTAAAAATGACCACGGTTAAAGATTTGATGACAGTTCATAATAATGCAGTTGACAAGAAAATTAGTTATTTCTGAGATATACATTTTAAAGTAATAACTAGGATTATTACTTATAACCTTATACCAGAACATATAAGATTTTTAGAAATTTCATGTAATGTCTGAAACATTTATATTAACATATTTCCATACATATTTCCATACAAGTACAAATATAAGATTTTTAGAAATTTCATGTAATGTCTGAAACATTTATATTAACATATTTCCATACATATTTCCATACAAATACAAATATGATTTTTAGAAATTTCATGTAATGTCTGAAACATTTATATTAACATATTTCCATACATATTTCCATACAAATACAAATATAAGATTTTTAGAAATTTCATGTAATGTCTGAAACATTTATATTAACATGTTTCCATACAAATAACCCAATGAAAGTTTAGTATTAGTTGTTTTGTTTGTTTTTTTATACTGCAGGTTCTTATTAGGCATCAGTTTTATACACATCAGTGTATACATGTCAATCCCAATCGCCCAATTCAGCACACCACCATCCCCACCCCACCGCAGTTTTCCCCCCTTGGTGTCCATATGTCCATTCTCTACATCTGTGTCTCAACTTCTGCCCTGCAAACTGGCTCATCTGTACCATTTTTCTAGGTTCCGCATACATGCATTAATATACGATATTTGTTTTTCTCTTTCTGACTTACTTCACTCTGTATGACAGTCTCTAGATCCATCCACGTCTCAACAAATGACTCAATTTCGTTCCTTTTTATGGCTGAGTAATATTCCATTGTATATATGTACCACAACTTCTTTATCCATTCGTCTGTTGATGGGCATTTAGGTTGCTTCCATGACCTGGCTATTGTAAATAGTGCTGCAATGAACATTCGGGTGCATGTGTCTTTTTGAATTACGGTTTTCTCTGGGTATATGCCCAGTAGTGGGATTGCTGGGTCATATGGTAATTCTATTTTTAGTTTTTTAAGGAACCTCCATATTGTTCTCCATAGTGGCTGTATCAATTTACATTCCCACCAACAGTGCAAGAGGGTTCCCTTTTCACCACACCCTCTCCAGCATTTGTTGTTTGTAGATTTTCTGATGATGCCCATTCTAACAGGAGTGAGGTGATACCTCATTGTAGTTTTGATTTGCATTTCTCTAATAATTAGTGATGTTGAGCATCTTTTCATGTGCTTCGTGGCCATCTGTATGTCTTCTTTGGAGAAATGTCTATTTAGGTCTTCTGCCCATTTTTGGATTGGGGTGTTTGTTTCTTTGATATTGAGCTGAATGAGCTGTTTATATATTTTGGAGATTAATCCTTTGTCCGTTGATTCATTTGCAAATATTTTCTCCCATTCTGAGGGTTGTCTTTTCGTCTTGTTTATGGTTTCCTTTGCTGTGCAAAAGCTTTGAAGTTTCATTAGGTCCCACTTGTTTATTTTTGTTTTTATTTCCATTACTCTAGGAGGTGGATCAAAAAAGATCTTGCTGTGATTTATGTCAAAGAGTGTTCTTCCTATGTTTTCCTCTAAGAGTTTTATAGTGTCCAGTCTTATATTTAGGTCTCTAATCCATTTTGAGTTTATTTTTGTGTATGGTGTTAGGGAGTATTCTAATTTCATTCTTTTACATGTAGCTGTCCAGTTTTCCCAGCACCACTTATTGAAGAGACTGTCTTTTCTCCATTGTATATCTTTGCCTCCTTTGTCATAGATTAGTTGACCATAGGTGCGTGGGTTAATCTCTGGGCTTTCTATCTTGTTCCATTGATCTATGTTTCTGTTTTTGTGCCAGTACCATATTGTCTTGATTACTGTAGCTTTGTAGTATAGTCTGAAGTCAGGGAGTCTGATTCCTCCAGCTCCATTTTTTTGCCTCAAGACTGCTTTGCCTATTCGGGGTCTTTTGTGTCTCCATACAAATTTTAAGATGATTTGTTCTAGCTCCGTAAAAAATGCCATTGGTAATTTGATAGGGATTGCATTGAATCTGTAGATTGCTTTGGGTAGTATACTCATTTTCACAATGTTGATTCTTCCAATCCAAGAACATGGTATATCTCTCCATCTGTTGGTATCATCTTTAATTTCTTTCATCAGTGTCTTATAGTTTTCTGCATACAGGTCTTTTGTCTCCCTAGGTAGGTTTATTCCTAGGTATTTTATTCTTTTTGTTGCAATGGTAAATGGGAGTGTTTCCATAATTTCTCTTTCAGATTTTTCATCATTAGTGTATAGGAATGCAAGAGATTTCTGTGCATTAATTTTGTATCCTGCAACTTTACCATATTCATTAATTAGCTCTAGCAGTTTTCTGGTGGCAGTTTTAGGATTCTCTATGTATAGTATCATGTCATCCGCAAACAGTGACAGTTTTACTTCTTCTTTTCCAATTTGTATTCCTTTTATTTCTTTTTCTTCTCTGATTGCCGTGGCTAGGACTTCCAAAACTATGTTGAATAATAGTGGTGAGAGTGGACATCCTTGTCTCGTTCCTGATCTTAGAGGAAATGCTTTCAGTTTTTCACCATTGAGAATGATGTTTGCTGTGGGTTTGTCATATATGGCCTTTATTATGTTGAGGTAGGTTCCCTCTATGCCCACTTTCTGGAGAGTTTTTATCAGAAATGGGTGTTGAATTTTGTCAAAAGCTTTTTCTGCATCTATTGAGATGATCATATGGTTTTTATTCTTCAATTTGTTAATATGGTGTATCACATTGATTGATTTGCGTATATTGAAGAATCCTTGCATCTCTGGGATAAATCCCACTTGATCGTGGTGTATGATCCTTTTAATGTGTTGTTGGATTCTGTTTGCTAGTATTTTGTTGAGGATTTTTGCATCTATATTCATCAGTGATATTGGTCTGTAATTTTCTTTTTTTGTAGTGTCTTTGTCTGGTTTTGGTATCAGGGTGATGGTGGCCTCATAGAATGAGTTTGGGAGTGTTCCTTCCTCTGCAATTTTTTGGAAGAGTTTGAGAAGGATGGGTGTTAGCTCTTCTCTAAATGTTTGATAGAATTCACCTGTGAAGCCATCTGGTCCTGGACTTTTGTTTGTTGGAAGATTTTTAATCACAGTTTCAATTTCATTACTTGTGATTGGTCTGTTCATATTTTCTATTTCTTCCTGGTTCAGTCTTGGAAGGTTATACCTCTCTAAGAATTTGTCCATTTCTTCCAGGTTGTCCATTTTATTGGCATAAAGTTGCTTGTAGTAGTCTCTTAGGATGCTTTGTATTTCTGCAGTGTCTGTTGTAACTTCTCCTTTTTCATTTCTGATTTTATTGATTTGAGTCCTCTCCCTCTTTTTTTTGATGAGTCTGGCTAATGGCTTATCAATTTTGTTTATCTTCTCAAAGAACCAACTTTTAGTTTTATTGATCTTTGCTATTGTTTTCTTTGTTTCTATTTCATTTATTTCTGCTCTGATCTTTATGATTTCTTTCCTTCTGCTAACTTTGGGTTTTGTTTGTTCTTCTTTCTCTAGTTTCTTTAAGTGTAAGGTTAGATTGTTTACTTGAGCTTTTTCTTGTTTCTTTAGGTAGGCTTGTATAGCTATAAACTTCCCTCTTAGAACTGCTTTTGCTGCATCCCATAGGTTTTGGGTCGTCGTGTTTTCATTGTCATTTGTCTCTAGGTATTTTTTGATTTCCTCTTTGATTTCTTCAGTGATCTCTTGGTTATTTAGTAACGTATTGTTTAGCCTCCATGTGTTTGTCCTTTTTACGTTTTTTTCCCTGTAATTCATTTCTAATCTCATAGCGTTGTGGTCAGAAAAGATGCTTGATATGATTTCAATTTTCTTAAATTTACTGAGGCTTGATTTGTGACCCAAGATGTGATCTATCTTGGAGAATGTTCCGTGCGCACTTGAGAAGAATGTGTAATCTGCTGTTTTTGGATGGAATGTCCGATATATATCAATTAAATCTATCTGGTCTATTGTGTCATTTAAAGCTTCTGTTTCCTTATTTATTTTCATTTTGGATGATCTGTCCATTGGTGTAAGTGAGGTGTTAAAGTCCCCCACTATTATTGTGTTACTGTCGATTTCCTCTTTTATAGCTGTTAGCAGTTGCCTTATGTATTGAGGTGCTCCTATGTTGGGTGCATATATATTTATAATTGTTATATCTTCTTCTTGGATTGATCCCTGGATCATTATGTAGTGTCCTTCCTTGTCTCTTGTAACATTTTTTAATTTAAAGTCTATTTTATCTGATATGAGTATAGCTACTCCAGCTTTCTTTTGATTTCCATTTGCATGGAATATCTTTTTCCATCCTATCACTTTCAGTCTGTATGTGTCCCTAGGTCTAAAGTGGGTCTCTTGTAGACAGCATATATATGGGTCTTGTTTTTGTATCCATTCAGCCAGTCTATGTCTTTTGGTTGGGGCATTTAATCCATTCACGTTTAAGGTAATTATCGATATGTATGTTCCTATGACCATTTTCTTAATTGTTTTGGGTTTGTTTTTGTAGGTCCTTTTCTTCTCTTGTGTTTCCCACTTAGAGAAGTTCCTTTAGCATTTGTTGTAGAGCTGGTTTGGTGGTGCTGAATTCTCTTAGCTTTTGCTTGTCTGTAAAGCTTTTGATTTCTCCATCAAATCTAAATGAGATCCTTGCCGGGTAGAGTAATCTTGGTTGTAGGTTCTTCCCTTTCATCACTTTAAGTATATCATGCCACTCCCTTCTGGCTTGCAGAGTTTCTGCTGAGAAATCAGCTGTTAACCTTATGGGAGTTCCCTTGTATGTTATTTGTCGTTTTTCCCTTGCTGCTTTCAATAATTTTTCTTTGTCTTTAATTTTTGCCACTTTGATTACTATGTGTCTCGGCGTGTTTCTCCTTGGGTTTATCCTGTATGGGACTCTCTGCGCTTCCTGGACTTGGGTGGCTATTTCCTTTCCCATGTTAGGGAAGTTTTCGACTATAATCTCTTCAAATATTTTCTCTGGTCCTTTCTCTCTCTCTTCTCCTTCTGGGACCCCTATAATGCGAATGTTGTTGCGTTTAATGTTGTCCCAGAGGTCTCTTAGGCTGTCTTCATTTCTTTTCATTCTTTTTTCTTTAGTCTGTTCCGCAGCAGTGAATTCCATCATTCTGTCTTCCAGGTCACTTATCCGTTCTTCTGCCTCAGTTATTCTGCTATTGATTCCTTCTAGTGTAGTTTTCATTTCAGTTATTGTATTGGTCATCTCTGTTTGTTTGTTCTTTAATTCTTCTAGGTCTTTGTTAATCATTTCTTGCATCTTCTCAATCTTTGCCTCCATTCTTATTCCAAGGTCCTGGATCATCTTCACTATCATTATTCTGAATTCTTTTTCTGGAAGGTTGCCTATCTCCACTTCATTTAGTTGTTTTTCTGGGGTTTTTTCTTGTTCCTTCATCTGGTACATAGCCCTCTGCCTTTTCATCTTCTCTATCTTTCTGTAACTGTGGTTTTTGGTCCACAGGCTGCAGGATTATAGTTTTTCTTGCTTCTGTTGTCTGCCCTCTGGTGGTTGAGGCTATCTAAGAGGCTTGATGGGAGGCTCTGGTGGTGGGTAGAGCTGACTGTTGCTGTGGCGGTCAGAGCTCAGTAAAACCTTAATCCACTTGACTGTTGATGGGTGGGGCTGGGTTCCCTCCCTGTTGGCTGTTTTGCCTGAGGCAACCCAACACTGGAGCCTACCCGTGCTCTTTGGTGGGGTTAATGGCAGACTCTGGGACGGCTCACGCCAAGGAGAACTTCCCAGAACCTCTGCTGCCAGTGTCCTTATCCCCACGGTGAAACAGAGCCACCACTCGCCTCTGCAGGAGACCCCCCAACACCAGCAGGTAGGTCTGGTTCAGTCTCCCCCAGGCTCACTGCTCCTTCCCCTGGGTCCTGATGCACACATTACTTTGTGTGTGCCCTCCAAGAGTGGGGTCTCTGTTTCCCCCAGTCCCGTCAAAGTCCTGCAATCCAATTCCCACTAGGCTTCAAAGTCTGATTCTCTAGGAATTCCTCCTCCCGTTGCCTGACCCCCAGGTTGGGAAGCCTGACGTGGGGCTCAGAACCTTTACTCCAGTGGGTGGACTTCTGTGGTATAAGTGTTCGCCAGTCTGTGAGTCACCCACCCAGCAGTTACGGGGTTTGATTTTACTCTGCTTGCGCCCCTCCTACCGTCTCACTGTGGCTTCTCCTCTGTCCTTGGACGTGGGGTATCCTCCTTGGTGAAGTCCAGGGTCTTCCTGTCAATGATGGTCCAGCAGTCAGTTGTGATTCTGGTGCTCTCGCAAGAGGGAGTGACAGCACGTCCTTCTACTCCGCCATCTTGGTTAATCTCCCAGCCTGTGACTTTTTGATTCTCATTTTCTCAGGTGATAGGCCAAGCAGTGGTTGTGATTGATTGACTGGTAGCTCAATGTTTCCCTTTTCAAAGCACCTACACTGTGTTTTCATTAGTGGCTCTTTACATGCCCCACCTTACAACCGAGGGTACGCATTTCTCCACACTCCCTTCACCGTTTATTTTTTGCAGCATTTTTCCTAATGGCCATTCTGACTGCTGTGAGCTGATAGGTTTTGGAATATGGGTATGCATGTCTTAAATTTTTTTAAAATTCAACATATTCCTACGCCTTTTTCTTTTCCCTTAAAAGAAAAAACCGTGAGTTCAATATAGCTCTTGAAATTGTCTTCTTCGAAGGTTGCCCTCTTTTGTATTTTTTGGTGGATCTTTGACCCCAGAAATTTTCTGGGGGGCAGGTGTCATTTACAGAACTGCAAGTTGTTGAAAATTTAGTGACCTTTTGCAGTGGATTCAAAGCTGCTGTTGTGGGAAACGGCCACAAGGAGGTAGCATTTCTCCATTCCCCAATCTGGGTACTAGGGCAGCAGAGCCTTTCTGGAAGTTATTGTCCTAGGTTGTAAATTAGAATGGAATTTGCCAGGAGAAATCCCCATAAGTTTATGTCTCATTACTTCTTCTTGGTTTTTAAAAGTTTTTTAATCTGGGTAAAGTTTAGAATATTGTTTGTCCTAGGTGTACACAATCTGGTTCATTTGTACATTATGTATGTCTATTAATGTACAGATCCTCTTCCCATGTAAAATATTACAGTGTTCCGTCGACCTCCCTTGCTATATGTTCGGTCTTTTTGATACATGTATATAATATGTATTTGTATATGTATAGTAACACTAATCTTCATTTCTCAATTTCCCCCCTCCTTTCCTTTCAGATGAGCATAGTTTGTTTTCTAAGCCTGTGAGTGTCTTTCTCTTTGGAAATATGTTCATCTGTGTCAGTTATTAGATAATGCCATAAGTGATAATATAGGCTAAAGGTCTTTTGCTTTCCGACCTACTTCATGTTTTGTGAATATCTCCAGGCTCATCTATGGTGCCTCAAAGAGCAGTGCTTCAATGTTTTCCATGGCTAATATTCCATTCTGTACATGGACCACTTCTTCTTGGTGCATTCCTCTGTTGATGGACATTTTCGTTGCTTCCAAGTGTTGCCTATGGTAAATATTGCTGGAGTGCAGGATTGCCAGCCTGTGATTTTTGATTTTCCTTTTCTCAGGTGATAGACCCAGCAGTGGGTATGATTGATTGACTGGTATGGTAGCTCAACGTTTACCTTTTCAAGGCACCTCAATTGTGCTTTCATTAGTGGCTCTTACCACGTCCCCCTTAGCATCGAGGGTACGCATTTCTCCACAATCACGTCAGCATTTATTGTTTGCAGCATTTTTGTTGATGGCCATTCTGACTGGTGAGAGCTGATAGGTTTTTGTAATCTGGGTTTACATGTCTGTAAAAATTCCTACAATTCATCATTTTTCCACGCCTTTTGCTTTTCTGTTAAAAGAAAAAGGAAAAAAAGTGTGAGTATAATATACCTCTTCAAATTTTCTTTTTGGAAAGTTGCACTCTAGAATTTTTTGTTCGATTTTCGATCTCAGTATTTTTTGGAGGGCCGGTGTCATTTACAGACCTGCAATTGGTGAATAATTAGTGACCTTTTGCAGTGGGTTCGAAGCTGCTGTTGTGGGAAACGGCCACAAGGATGCAGCATTTCTCCATTCCCAAATCTGGGTACTAGGGCAGCAGAGCCGTTCTGGAAGTTGTTTGCCTAGGTTTTCAATTTGGATGGAATGTGCCAGGAAAACCCCCCATAAGTTTATGTCTCATTACTCCTAGTTCGTTGTTTTAATTTTTTCAATTGGGGTAATGGTTAGAATGTTGCTTGTCCAAGGTGTACACACTCTGGTTCATCTACATATTCTATATACCTATTTATGTAGAGATCCTCTTCCCGTGTGAATTATTACAGAGTGTTCCGTAAACCTTCCTTGCTATACGGTCGGTCTTTTTGATATATGTATATAATATGTATTTGTATACATATGGTAACGCTCATCTTCATTTATCCATTCCCCCCACCTTTCCTTTTAGATAAGCATAGTTTTTTTTTAATAAGTGTGTGATTGACTTTCTCTGTGGGTATATGTTCATTTGTGTCAGTTATTAGATAACGCCTATAAGTGATATCATAGGATATAGGACTTTTGCTTTCCGACTTAGCTCATGTTCTGTGATTATCTCCAAGATCATCTATGGTGCCTCAAAGAGCAGTGTTTCATTGTTTTCCATGGCTAGTATTCATTGTGTACATGGACCACTTCTTCTTTATCCTTTCATCTGTTGATGGACATTTTGGTTGCTTCACTGTCTTGTCTATTGTGAATAAGGCTGCAGTGCAGCTTTTGCAGCCCGGGTCTTCTTCATTCTGGTCTTCTCAGGTGAGAGGCCCATTGGTGCGCCTGCTGGATTGAATGGTACCTCCATTTTTCCTTTTCAACGCAGCTCCTTTCTGTTCTCATTATTAGCGTTTAACCCTTTTACATCTCACCAGCAGCTAGAGGGGACACAGTTCTCTAAATCCTCTTCAGCATTTATTGTTTGTAGACTTTTTGCCAATGGTCAGTCGACTGCTGTGAGTTGAAATCTTTTTGTAGATTAGATTGCATGAGTCTAATACTTCCTGAGGCTGAGCTTTTATCCATTTTCCTTTCTTTAAAAAGAGAGTGAGTAAAACTTACCTCTTCATACTAACTTCGTGAACATGTTGCCTGTTTTGAACTTTTTTATCCATTCCCTACCTCAGCACAATTTTGAGGGCAGGTGTCCTTTACAGCCCTGAGTCCTTGTGAATGGTAAGTGACCATTAGCTGTGGGTTAAAAGCTGCTCTTGCGGGAATCGGCCACAAGGCGGCAGCATTTCTCCTTTACCAAATCTGCTTACTAGGGCAACAGAGCCTTACTGGAAGTGGTGTTCTAAGTTGTAAATTACAATGGAATGTGCGAGGAAAAAGCCCTTTAAGTTTATGTCTCATTACTTCTTGTTGGTATTTTTAACTTAATTTTTATTTTTTATCACAGCAAACTTGATTACAATGTTTTGTTTGTTCTGGGTGTGCAAGATGTGGTTCTTTCACACATATTCATATATCTCTTCTTCTTCGGATGCTTTTCCCATGTAGGTTATGAAACAATGTTGAGTAGTCTTCTCTTGGTATTGCGTAGGTCTTTGGTGATTATATATTTCACATGTGTTTGTATCTCTCTGTTAACCTCAATATGGTAATGTATCCAATCCTCACACCTTTGCATTTGGTGAACCATAAGTTTTTTTAATGAATCTATGAAAGTGTTTCTCTGTGGAAATATCTTTCTTTGTATCTTTTTTTAGGTAACACCTATATGTGATATGATAGGATATATGTGTCTTTCGCTTTCTCACTTACTCCAAGTTGCGTGATTACTTCTAGACTCATCTATGGTGCTGGAAATGGCATTATTTCATTTTTTTCACTAGCTCATATTCCATCTGTACAGGTAGCAGTTCTTCTTTGTCCACCTATCTGTCGGTGGACTTTTTGGGTACTTCCATATCTTGGCTAGTGTAATACTATGCACTGCAGATTTGCGTGGCTGTGTCCTTCCAATTCTGTCCTGTTAGTTTATAGGTCCAGGAATAGGTCTGCTGGATCATATGGTAGCTCAATGTTGACCTTTTAAAGGCACCTCTATTCTGTTCTCCTTAGTGGCTCTTTCCAGGTTACGTCCCACTTAAAGTGGAGGGTATGCATTTCTTCCCAGCACCTTCAGGATTTATTCTTTGTAGTTTTTGCTGATGGTTATTCTGAGTGATGTGAGCTGATACCTCTTTGTGGTTGAATTTGCATGTGTCTCATACTGCGTTGAAATTGAGCTTTAAGACATGTCCTTTTTATTTTTCCAGCTGTGATTAGAGCTTATTTCTTCAAAGTGTTTTCTTAAAGTATGTGTCACCATTTGAAATATTTTGGCCATTATCTCCCTCAAGACACTTTGAGGGCAGGTTTCATTTACAGCCTTGCAGTACTTGTTCATATGAAGTGACCATTAGCTCAGGCTTTAAACCTGCTTTTGCAGGTAACGGCCAGAGAGCGGCAGCCTTTCTACTTTCCCCTTGCTGGTACTAGGGAAACAGAACTACCGGCCAGTGGTGTTCTTCGGTTATAAATTAGAGTGCAATGTGCCCGGATAAACCCACAATTGTTGATGTCTCCTTGCTTTTGTTTGTTTTTAAATTTAATTTATATTTATTATTAGAGTAATATTCCACTGTGTACGTGGACCACTTCTTCTTGGTGCATTCCTCGGCTGATGGACATTTTCATTGCTTCCAAGTGCTGGCTAAGGTAAATCTTGCTGGCGTACAGGTTTGCCAGCCTGTGACTTTTTGATTCTCATTTTCTCAGGTGATAGGCCAAGCAGTGGTTGTGATTGATTGACTGGTAGCTCAATGTTTCCCTTTTCAAAGCACCTACACTGTGTTTTCATTAGTGGCTCTTTACATGCCCCACCTTACAACCGAGGGTACGCATTTCTCCACACTCCCTTCACCGTTTATTTTTTGCAGCATTTTTCCTAATGGCCATTCTGACTGCTGTGAGCTGATAGGTTTTTGTAATATGGGTATGCATGTCTTAAATTTTTTTTAAAATTCAACATATTCCTACGCCTTTTTCTTTTCCCTTAAAAGAAAAAACCGTGAGTTCAATATAGCTCTTGAAATTGTCTTCTTCGAAGGTTGCCCTCTTTTGTATTTTTTGGTGGATCTTTGACCCCAGAAATTTTCTGGGGGGCAGGTGTCATTTACAGAACTGCAAGTTGTTGAAAATTTAGTGACCTTTTGCAGTGGATTCAAAGCTGCTGTTGTGGGAAACGGCCACAAGGAGGTAGCATTTCTCCATTCCCCAATCTGGGTACTAGGGCAGCAGAGCCTTTCTGGAAGTTATTGTCCTAGGTTGTAAATTAGAATGGAATTTGCCAGGAGAAATCCCCATAAGTTTATGTCTCATTACTTCTTCTTGGTTTTTAAAAGTTTTTTAATCTGGGTAAAGTTTAGAAGATTGTTTGTCCTAGGTGTACACAATCTGGTTCATTTGTACATTATGTATGTCTATTAATGTACAGATCCTCTTCCCATGTAAAATATTACAGTGTTCCGTCGACCTCCCTTGCTATATGTTCGGTCTTTTTGATACATGTATATAATATGTATTTGTATATGTATAGTAACACTAATCTTCATTTCTCAATTTCCCCCCTCCTTTCCTTTCAGATGAGCATAGTTTGTTTTCTAAGCCTGTGAGTGTCTTTCTCTTTGGAAATATGTTCATCTGTGTCAGTTATTAGATAATGCCATAAGTGATAATATAGGCTAAAGGTCTTTTGCTTTCCGACCTACTTCATGTTTTGTGAATATCTCCAGGCTCATCTATGGTGCCTCAAAGAGCAGTGCTTCAATGTTTTCCATGGCTAATATTCCATTCTGTACATGGACCACTTCTTCTTGGTGCATTCCTCTGTTGATGGACATTTTCGTTGCTTCCAAGTGTTGCCTATGGTAAATATTGCTGGAGTGCAGGATTGCCAGCCTGTGATTTTTGATTTTCCTTTTCTCAGGTGATAGACCCAGCAGTGGGTATGATTGATTGACTGGTATGGTAGCTCAACGTTTACCTTTTCAAGGCACCTCAATTGTGCTTTCATTAGTGGCTCTTACCACGTCCCCCTTAGCATCGAGGGTACGCATTTCTCCACAATCACGTCAGCATTTATTGTTTGCAGCATTTTTGTTGATGGCCATTCTGACTGGTGAGAGCTGATAGGTTTTTGTAATCTGGGTTTACATGTCTGTAAAAATTCCTACAATTCATCATTTTTCCACGCCTTTTGCTTTTCTGTTAAAAGAAAAAGGAAAAAAAGTGTGAGTATAATATACCTCTTCAAATTTTCTTTTTGGAAAGTTGCACTCTAGAATTTTTTGTTCGATTTTCGATCTCAGTATTTTTTGGAGGGCCGGTGTCATTTACAGACCTGCAATTGGTGAATAATTAGTGACCTTTTGCAGTGGGTTCGAAGCTGCTGTTGTGGGAAACGGCCACAAGGATGCAGCATTTCTCCATTCCCAAATCTGGGTACTAGGGCAGCAGAGCCGTTCTGGAAGTTGTTTGCCTAGGTTTTCAATTTGGATGGAATGTGCCAGGAAAACCCCCCATAAGTTTATGTCTCATTACTCCTAGTTCGTTGTTTTAATTTTTTCAATTGGGGTAATGGTTAGAATGTTGCTTGTCCAAGGTGTACACACTCTGGTTCATCTACATATTCTATATACCTATTTATGTAGAGATCCTCTTCCCGTGTGAATTATTACAGAGTGTTCCGTAAACCTTCCTTGCTATACGGTCGGTCTTTTTGATATATGTATATAATATGTATTTGTATACATATGGTAACGCTCATCTTCATTTATCCATTCCCCCCACCTTTCCTTTTAGATAAGCATAGTTTTTTTTTAATAAGTGTGTGATTGACTTTCTCTGTGGATATATGTTCATTTGTGTCAGTTATTAGATAACGCCTATAAGTGATATCATAGGATATAGGACTTTTGCTTTCCGACTTAGCTCATGTTCTGTGATTATCTCCAAGATCATCTATGGTGCCTCAAAGAGCAGTGTTTCATTGTTTTCCATGGCTAGTATTCATTGTGTACATGGACCACTTCTTCTTTATCCTTTCATCTGTTGATGGACATTTTGGTTGTTTCACTGTCTTGTCCATTGTGAATAAGGCTGCAGTGCAGCTTTTGCAGCCCGGGTCTTCTTCATTCTGGTCTTCTCAGGTGAGAGGCCCATTGGTGCGCCTGCTGGATTGAATGGTACCTCAATTTTTCCTTTTCAACGCAGCTCCTTTCTGTTCTCATTATTAGCGCTTAACCCTTTTACATCTCACCAGCAGCTAGAGGGGACACAGTTCTCTAAATCCTCTTCAGCATTTATTGTTTGTAGACTTTTTGCCAATGGTCAGTCGACTGCTGTGAGTTGAAATCTTTTTGTAGATTAGATTGCATGAGTCTAATACTTCCTGAGGCTGAGCTTTTATCCATTTTCCTTTCTTTAAAAAGAGAGTGAGTAAAACTTACCTCTTCATACTAACTTCGTGAACATGTTGCCTGTTTTGAACTTTTTTATCCATTCCCTACCTCAGCACAATTTTGAGGGCAGGTGTCCTTTACAGCCCTGAGTCCTTGTGAATGGTAAGTGACCATTAGCTGTGGGTTAAAAGCTGCTCTTGCGGGAATCGGCCACAAGGCGGCAGCATTTCTCCTTTACCAAATCTGCTTACTAGGGCAACAGAGCCTTACTGGAAGTGGTGTTCTAAGTTGTAAATTACAATGGAATATGCGAGGAAAAAGCCCTTTAAGTTTATGTCTCATTACTTCTTGTTGGTATTTTTAACTTAATTTTTATTTTTTATCACAGCAAACTTGATTACAATGTTTTGTTTGTTCTGGGTGTGCAAGATGTGGTTCTTTCACACATATTCATATATCTCTTCTTCTTCGGATGCTTTTCCCATGTAGGTTATGAAACAATGTTGAGTAGTCTTCTCTTGGTATTGCGTAGGTCTTTGGTGATTATATATTTCACATGTGTTTGTATCTCTCTGTTAACCTCAATATGGTAATGTATCCAATCCTCACACCTTTGCATTTGGTGAACCATAAGTTTTTTTAATGAATCTATGAAAGTGTTTCTCTGTGGAAATATCTTTCTTTGTATCTTTTTTTAGGTAACACCTATATGTGATATGATAGGATATGTGTCTTTCGCTTTCTCACTTACTCCAAGTTGCGTGATTACTTCTAGACTCATCTATGGTGCTGGAAATGGCATTATTTCATTTTTTTCACTAGCTCATATTCCATCTGTACAGGTAGCAGTTCTTCTTTGTCCACCTATCTGTCGGTGGACTTTTTGGTTACTTCCATATCTTGGCTAGTGTAATACTATGCACTGCAGATTTGCGTGGCTGTGTCCTTCCAATTCTGTCCTGTTAGTTTATAGGTCCAGGAATAGGTCTGCTGGATCATATGGTAGCTCAATGTTGACCTTTTAAAGGCACCTCTATTCTGTTCTCCTTAGTGGCTCTTTCCAGGTTACGTCCCACTTAAAGTGGAGGGTATGCATTTCTTCCCAGCACCTTCAGGATTTATTCTTTGTAGTTTTTGCTGATGGTTATTCTGAGTGATGTGAGCTGATACCTCTTTGTGGTTGAATTTGCATGTGTCTCATACTGCGTTGAAATTGAGCTTTAAGACATGTCCTTTTTATTTTTCCAGCTGTGATTAGAGCTTATTTCTTCAAAGTGTTTTCTTAAAGTATGTGTCACCATTTGAAATATTTTGGCCATTATCTCCCTCAAGACACTTTGAGGGCAGGTTTCATTTACAGCCTTGCAGTACTTGTTCATATGAAGTGACCATTAGCTCAGGCTTTAAACCTGCTTTTGCAGGTAACGGCCAGAGAGCAGCAGCCTTTCTACGTTCCCCTTGCTGGTACTAGGGAAACAGACCTACCGGCCAGTGGTGTTCTTCGGTTATAAATTAGAGTGCAATGTGCCCGGATAAACCCACAATTGTTGATGTCTCCTTGCTTTTGTTTGTTTTTAAATTTAATTTATATTTATTATTAGAGTAATATTCCACTGTGTACGTGGACCACTTCTTCTTGGTGCATTCCTCGGTTGATGGACATTTTCATTGCTTCCAAGTGCTGGCTAAGGTAAATCTTGCTGGCGTACAGGTTTGCCAGCCTGTGACTTTTTTTTTTTTTTTTTTTTTTTTTTTTTTTTTCAAGCAAACAGTTTATTTTATTTTTTAAACTAACATACAGTGAAATTAACCTTCTTAGGGTATTCTGTTCTGTGTAATTTAGCACATACATAGATGTATGTAACCACCACCACAATCAGGATAAAGAACCATTCCATTTACCCAAACAACCTCCTTTGGGCTATCTGTTTGTTGTAGGCACACCCCTACTCATTCCCAGACGACAGCCCTAAGCCCTGATACCCAGTGATCTCTTTCCATCATTATGGGAAAAAAAGAGATTTTTTGGTATTTTCAAGTTGACATACAGTAGGTAGTCTTTTGTTGACACTGCCTTCTTTTAGTTAACATGATGCCTTTGAGATTCACCTGAGCTGTTGCATGTATCAACAGTTCACTCCTCCTTGTGGCTGAATAATATTCCATCACATGGAAGTACCGTAGCTTATCTATCTGTTCACTCATTAAAGGACATATGGATTGTTTCTATTCTTGACGATTATGCATAAAGTTGCTATAAATATTCATATGCAAGTGATTGTGTGAGCATAGTATTTATATGTTCTCTAGAACATATACCTCAAAGTAAAATTGCTGGGTTGTATGGCACATGTATAATTAATGCTGCAAGAAACTGCCTAACTATTTTACGGAGTGACAGTAACAATTTTGCATTTCAGTTGCTCTGCATCCTCATCAGCTCTTAGTGTTGTCAATCTTTTAAAATGTCATTCTAATTTGTATTCAAATTAAATCCAAAATTGTGATTTCAATTTGTATTTCTTTAATGGCTAATACCATTGAACATCTTCATATGCACTTATTTGACATCCGTATATACTCTTTAGTGAAGGATCTTGTCAAGTCTTGCTCAAGTCTTTTGCCCAATTTTAAAATGGGTTTTTAACTTTTTTTGTTTGTTTTTTACTGTTGAGTTTTGACAGTTCTTTATACATTCTGGATACATATCCTTTGTTGGATATGTCGTTTGTAAATGCTTTCTCCCCGTCTGCAGTTTGACTTTTAATTTTCTTAACAGTGTCTTTCACAGAGTAAAAGTTTTGAATTTTGTTTAAGGCCAAGTTATCCATTTTTTAAATGGATCGTACATTTGATAGCTCATCTATGAACTCTTTATCTAACCCTCTGTCACAAGATTTTCTCACGTTTTCTTCTGAAAGTTTTCTAGTTTTACATTTTACATTTAGAGCAATGATCCCTCCGAGGTAAACTGCTTTTTGTGGAATTTTTTTTTTTTTTTTTAATTCAGACAGAAAGTCACAAAAATTATACTCATCCTCATCAGTTCACTCAGTCCCATGTAATTAATTTTTTTTTTTCATCTTGATCTTTTGTTAGCACTTTTATGAGTTCATCAGTTTTTCATTAGAGTTCTGAAAATGCTTATTCATTCAGTTCAGCAGTACAGTCCGTTACCAGAAACCTGTACTTGTCAGAGTCTTTTCCATGTATTTCTTGAAGATGAAACCCTTTTATAGGAACATATTTGCAAAATCATCAGAGTACACCCAGAACTGTCTGTAAATGACAAAAGACTTAAAAATGACCACGGTTAAAGATTTGATGACAGTTCATAATAATGCAGTTGACAAGAAAATTAGTTATTTCTGAGATATACATTTTAAAGTAATAACTAGGATTATTACTTATAACCTTATACCAGAACATATAAGATTTTTAGAAATTTCATGTAATGTCTGAAACATTTATATTAACATATTTCCATACATATTTCCATACAAGTACAAATATAAGATTTTTAGAAATTTCATGTAATGTCTGAAACATTTATATTAACATATTTCCATACATATTTCCATACAAATACAAATATGATTTTTAGAAATTTCATGTAATGTCTGAAACATTTATATTAACATATTTCCATACATATTTCCATACAAATACAAATATAAGATTTTTAGAAATTTCATGTAATGTCTGAAACATTTATATTAACATGTTTCCATACAAATAACCCAATGAAAGTTTAGTATTAGTTGTTTTGTTTGTTTTTTTATACTGCAGGTTCTTATTAGGCATCAGTTTTATACACATCAGTGTATACATGTCAATCCCAATCGCCCAATTCAGCACACCACCATCCCCACCCCACCGCAGTTTTCCCCCCTTGGTGTCCATATGTCCATTCTCTACATCTGTGTCTCAACTTCTGCCCTGCAAACTGGCTCATCTGTACCATTTTTCTAGGTTCCGCATACATGCATTAATATACGATATTTGTTTTTCTCTTTCTGACTTACTTCACTCTGTATGACAGTCTCTAGATCCATCCACGTCTCAACAAATGACTCAATTTCGTTCCTTTTTATGGCTGAGTAATATTCCATTGTATATATGTACCACAACTTCTTTATCCATTCGTCTGTTGATGGGCATTTAGGTTGCTTCCATGACCTGGCTATTGTAAATAGTGCTGCAATGAACATTCGGGTGCATGTGTCTTTTTGAATTACGGTTTTCTCTGGGTATATGCCCAGTAGTGGGATTGCTGGGTCATATGGTAATTCTATTTTTAGTTTTTTAAGGAACCTCCATATTGTTCTCCATAGTGGCTGTATCAATTTACATTCCCACCAACAGTGCAAGAGGGTTCCCTTTTCACCACACCCTCTCCAGCATTTGTTGTTTGTAGATTTTCTGATGATGCCCATTCTAACAGGAGTGAGGTGATACCTCATTGTAGTTTTGATTTGCATTTCTCTAATAATTAGTGATGTTGAGCATCTTTTCATGTGCTTCGTGGCCATCTGTATGTCTTCTTTGGAGAAATGTCTATTTAGGTCTTCTGCCCATTTTTGGATTGGGGTGTTTGTTTCTTTGATATTGAGCTGAATGAGCTGTTTATATATTTTGGAGATTAATCCTTTGTCCGTTGATTCATTTGCAAATATTTTCTCCCATTCTGAGGGTTGTCTTTTCGTCTTGTTTATGGTTTCCTTTGCTGTGCAAAAGCTTTGAAGTTTCATTAGGTCCCACTTGTTTATTTTTGTTTTTATTTCCATTACTCTAGGAGGTGGATCAAAAAAGATCTTGCTGTGATTTATGTCAAAGAGTGTTCTTCCTATGTTTTCCTCTAAGAGTTTTATAGTGTCCAGTCTTATATTTAGGTCTCTAATCCATTTTGAGTTTATTTTTGTGTATGGTGTTAGGGAGTATTCTAATTTCATTCTTTTACATGTAGCTGTCCAGTTTTCCCAGCACCACTTATTGAAGAGACTGTCTTTTCTCCATTGTATATCTTTGCCTCCTTTGTCATAGATTAGTTGACCATAGGTGCGTGGGTTAATCTCTGGGCTTTCTATCTTGTTCCATTGATCTATGTTTCTGTTTTTGTGCCAGTACCATATTGTCTTGATTACTGTAGCTTTGTAGTATAGTCTGAAGTCAGGGAGTCTGATTCCTCCAGCTCCATTTTTTTGCCTCAAGACTGCTTTGCCTATTCGGGGTCTTTTGTGTCTCCATACAAATTTTAAGATGATTTGTTCTAGCTCCGTAAAAAATGCCATTGGTAATTTGATAGGGATTGCATTGAATCTGTAGATTGCTTTGGGTAGTATACTCATTTTCACAATGTTGATTCTTCCAATCCAAGAACATGGTATATCTCTCCATCTGTTGGTATCATCTTTAATTTCTTTCATCAGTGTCTTATAGTTTTCTGCATACAGGTCTTTTGTCTCCCTAGGTAGGTTTATTCCTAGGTATTTTATTCTTTTTGTTGCAATGGTAAATGGGAGTGTTTCCATAATTTCTCTTTCAGATTTTTCATCATTAGTGTATAGGAATGCAAGAGATTTCTGTGCATTAATTTTGTATCCTGCAACTTTACCATATTCATTAATTAGCTCTAGCAGTTTTCTGGTGGCAGTTTTAGGATTCTCTATGTATAGTATCATGTCATCCGCAAACAGTGACAGTTTTACTTCTTCTTTTCCAATTTGTATTCCTTTTATTTCTTTTTCTTCTCTGATTGCCGTGGCTAGGACTTCCAAAACTATGTTGAATAATAGTGGTGAGAGTGGACATCCTTGTCTCGTTCCTGATCTTAGAGGAAATGCTTTCAGTTTTTCACCATTGAGAATGATGTTTGCTGTGGGTTTGTCATATATGGCCTTTATTATGTTGAGGTAGGTTCCCTCTATGCCCACTTTCTGGAGAGTTTTTATCAGAAATGGGTGTTGAATTTTGTCAAAAGCTTTTTCTGCATCTATTGAGATGATCATATGGTTTTTATTCTTCAATTTGTTAATATGGTGTATCACATTGATTGATTTGCGTATATTGAAGAATCCTTGCATCTCTGGGATAAATCCCACTTGATCGTGGTGTATGATCCTTTTAATGTGTTGTTGGATTCTGTTTGCTAGTATTTTGTTGAGGATTTTTGCATCTATATTCATCAGTGATATTGGTCTGTAATTTTCTTTTTTTGTAGTGTCTTTGTCTGGTTTTGGTATCAGGGTGATGGTGGCCTCATAGAATGAGTTTGGGAGTGTTCCTTCCTCTGCAATTTTTTGGAAGAGTTTGAGAAGGATGGGTGTTAGCTCTTCTCTAAATGTTTGATAGAATTCACCTGTGAAGCCATCTGGTCCTGGACTTTTGTTTGTTGGAAGATTTTTAATCACAGTTTCAATTTCATTACTTGTGATTGGTCTGTTCATATTTTCTATTTCTTCCTGGTTCAGTCTTGGAAGGTTATACCTCTCTAAGAATTTGTCCATTTCTTCCAGGTTGTCCATTTTATTGGCATAAAGTTGCTTGTAGTAGTCTCTTAGGATGCTTTGTATTTCTGCAGTGTCTGTTGTAACTTCTCCTTTTTCATTTCTGATTTTATTGATTTGAGTCCTCTCCCTCTTTTTTTTGATGAGTCTGGCTAATGGCTTATCAATTTTGTTTATCTTCTCAAAGAACCAACTTTTAGTTTTATTGATCTTTGCTATTGTTTTCTTTGTTTCTATTTCATTTATTTCTGCTCTGATCTTTATGATTTCTTTCCTTCTGCTAACTTTGGGTTTTGTTTGTTCTTCTTTCTCTAGTTTCTTTAAGTGTAAGGTTAGATTGTTTACTTGAGCTTTTTCTTGTTTCTTTAGGTAGGCTTGTATAGCTATAAACTTCCCTCTTAGAACTGCTTTTGCTGCATCCCATAGGTTTTGGGTCGTCGTGTTTTCATTGTCATTTGTCTCTAGGTATTTTTTGATTTCCTCTTTGATTTCTTCAGTGATCTCTTGGTTATTTAGTAACGTATTGTTTAGCCTCCATGTGTTTGTCCTTTTTACGTTTTTTTCCCTGTAATTCATTTCTAATCTCATAGCGTTGTGGTCAGAAAAGATGCTTGATATGATTTCAATTTTCTTAAATTTACTGAGGCTTGATTTGTGACCCAAGATGTGATCTATCTTGGAGAATGTTCCGTGCGCACTTGAGAAGAATGTGTAATCTGCTGTTTTTGGATGGAATGTCCGATATATATCAATTAAATCTATCTGGTCTATTGTGTCATTTAAAGCTTCTGTTTCCTTATTTATTTTCATTTTGGATGATCTGTCCATTGGTGTAAGTGAGGTGTTAAAGTCCCCCACTATTATTGTGTTACTGTCGATTTCCTCTTTTATAGCTGTTAGCAGTTGCCTTATGTATTGAGGTGCTCCTATGTTGGGTGCATATATATTTATAATTGTTATATCTTCTTCTTGGATTGATCCCTGGATCATTATGTAGTGTCCTTCCTTGTCTCTTGTAACATTTTTTAATTTAAAGTCTATTTTATCTGATATGAGTATAGCTACTCCAGCTTTCTTTTGATTTCCATTTGCATGGAATATCTTTTTCCATCCTATCACTTTCAGTCTGTATGTGTCCCTAGGTCTAAAGTGGGTCTCTTGTAGACAGCATATATATGGGTCTTGTTTTTGTATCCATTCAGCCAGTCTATGTCTTTTGGTTGGGGCATTTAATCCATTCACGTTTAAGGTAATTATCGATATGTATGTTCCTATGACCATTTTCTTAATTGTTTTGGGTTTGTTTTTGTAGGTCCTTTTCTTCTCTTGTGTTTCCCACTTAGAGAAGTTCCTTTAGCATTTGTTGTAGAGCTGGTTTGGTGGTGCTGAATTCTCTTAGCTTTTGCTTGTCTGTAAAGCTTTTGATTTCTCCATCAAATCTAAATGAGATCCTTGCCGGGTAGAGTAATCTTGGTTGTAGGTTCTTCCCTTTCATCACTTTAAGTATATCATGCCACTCCCTTCTGGCTTGCAGAGTTTCTGCTGAGAAATCAGCTGTTAACCTTATGGGAGTTCCCTTGTATGTTATTTGTCGTTTTTCCCTTGCTGCTTTCAATAATTTTTCTTTGTCTTTAATTTTTGCCACTTTGATTACTATGTGTCTCGGCGTGTTTCTCCTTGGGTTTATCCTGTATGGGACTCTCTGCGCTTCCTGGACTTGGGTGGCTATTTCCTTTCCCATGTTAGGGAAGTTTTCGACTATAATCTCTTCAAATATTTTCTCTGGTCCTTTCTCTCTCTCTTCTCCTTCTGGGACCCCTATAATGCGAATGTTGTTGCGTTTAATGTTGTCCCAGAGGTCTCTTAGGCTGTCTTCATTTCTTTTCATTCTTTTTTCTTTAGTCTGTTCCGCAGCAGTGAATTCCATCATTCTGTCTTCCAGGTCACTTATCCGTTCTTCTGCCTCAGTTATTCTGCTATTGATTCCTTCTAGTGTAGTTTTCATTTCAGTTATTGTATTGGTCATCTCTGTTTGTTTGTTCTTTAATTCTTCTAGGTCTTTGTTAATCATTTCTTGCATCTTCTCAATCTTTGCCTCCATTCTTATTCCAAGGTCCTGGATCATCTTCACTATCATTATTCTGAATTCTTTTTCTGGAAGGTTGCCTATCTCCACTTCATTTAGTTGTTTTTCTGGGGTTTTTTCTTGTTCCTTCATCTGGTACATAGCCCTCTGCCTTTTCATCTTCTCTATCTTTCTGTAACTGTGGTTTTTGGTCCACAGGCTGCAGGATTATAGTTTTTCTTGCTTCTGTTGTCTGCCCTCTGGTGGTTGAGGCTATCTAAGAGGCTTGATGGGAGGCTCTGGTGGTGGGTAGAGCTGACTGTTGCTGTGGCGGTCAGAGCTCAGTAAAACCTTAATCCACTTGACTGTTGATGGGTGGGGCTGGGTTCCCTCCCTGTTGGCTGTTTTGCCTGAGGCAACCCAACACTGGAGCCTACCCGTGCTCTTTGGTGGGGTTAATGGCAGACTCTGGGACGGCTCACGCCAAGGAGAACTTCCCAGAACCTCTGCTGCCAGTGTCCTTATCCCCACGGTGAAACAGAGCCACCACTCGCCTCTGCAGGAGACCCCCCAACACCAGCAGGTAGGTCTGGTTCAGTCTCCCCCAGGCTCACTGCTCCTTCCCCTGGGTCCTGATGCACACATTACTTTGTGTGTGCCCTCCAAGAGTGGGGTCTCTGTTTCCCCCAGTCCCGTCAAAGTCCTGCAATCCAATTCCCACTAGGCTTCAAAGTCTGATTCTCTAGGAATTCCTCCTCCCGTTGCCTGACCCCCAGGTTGGGAAGCCTGACGTGGGGCTCAGAACCTTTACTCCAGTGGGTGGACTTCTGTGGTATAAGTGTTCGCCAGTCTGTGAGTCACCCACCCAGCAGTTACGGGGTTTGATTTTACTCTGCTTGCGCCCCTCCTACCGTCTCACTGTGGCTTCTCCTCTGTCCTTGGACGTGGGGTATCCTCCTTGGTGAAGTCCAGGGTCTTCCTGTCAATGATGGTCCAGCAGTCAGTTGTGATTCTGGTGCTCTCGCAAGAGGGAGTGACAGCACGTCCTTCTACTCCGCCATCTTGGTTAATCTCAGAGCCTGTGACTTTTTGATTCTCATTTTCTCAGGTGATAGGCCAAGCAGTGGTTGTGATTGATTGACTGGTAGCTCAATGTTTCCCTTTTCAAAGCACCTACACTGTGTTTTCATTAGTGGCTCTTTACATGCCCCACCTTACAACCGAGGGTACGCATTTCTCCACACTCCCTTCACCGTTTATTTTTTGCAGCATTTTTCCTAATGGCCATTCTGACTGCTGTGAGCTGATAGGTTTTGGAATATGGGTATGCATGTCTTAAATTTTTTTAAAATTCAACATATTCCTACGCCTTTTTCTTTTCCCTTAAAAGAAAAAACCGTGAGTTCAATATAGCTCTTGAAATTGTCTTCTTCGAAGGTTGCCCTCTTTTGTATTTTTTGGTGGATCTTTGACCCCAGAAATTTTCTGGGGGGCAGGTGTCATTTACAGAACTGCAAGTTGTTGAAAATTTAGTGACCTTTTGCAGTGGATTCAAAGCTGCTGTTGTGGGAAACGGCCACAAGGAGGTAGCATTTCTCCATTCCCCAATCTGGGTACTAGGGCAGCAGAGCCTTTCTGGAAGTTATTGTCCTAGGTTGTAAATTAGAATGGAATTTGCCAGGAGAAATCCCCATAAGTTTATGTCTCATTACTTCTTCTTGGTTTTTAAAAGTTTTTTAATCTGGGTAAAGTTTAGAAGATTGTTTGTCCTAGGTGTACACAATCTGGTTCATTTGTACATTATGTATGTCTATTAATGTACAGATCCTCTTCCCATGTAAAATATTACAGTGTTCCGTCGACCTCCCTTGCTATATGTTCGGTCTTTTTGATACATGTATATAATATGTATTTGTATATGTATAGTAACACTAATCTTCATTTCTCAATTTCCCCCCTCCTTTCCTTTCAGATGAGCATAGTTTGTTTTCTAAGCCTGTGAGTGTCTTTCTCTTTGGAAATATGTTCATCTGTGTCAGTTATTAGATAATGCCATAAGTGATAATATAGGCTAAAGGTCTTTTGCTTTCCGACCTACTTCATGTTTTGTGAATATCTCCAGGCTCATCTATGGTGCCTCAAAGAGCAGTGCTTCAATGTTTTCCATGGCTAATATTCCATTCTGTACATGGACCACTTCTTCTTGGTGCATTCCTCTGTTGATGGACATTTTCGTTGCTTCCAAGTGTTGCCTATGGTAAATATTGCTGGAGTGCAGGATTGCCAGCCTGTGATTTTTGATTTTCCTTTTCTCAGGTGATAGACCCAGCAGTGGGTATGATTGATTGACTGGTATGGTAGCTCAACGTTTACCTTTTCAAGGCACCTCAATTGTGCTTTCATTAGTGGCTCTTACCACGTCCCCCTTAGCATCGAGGGTACGCATTTCTCCACAATCACGTCAGCATTTATTGTTTGCAGCATTTTTGTTGATGGCCATTCTGACTGGTGAGAGCTGATAGGTTTTTGTAATCTGGGTTTACATGTCTGTAAAAATTCCTACAATTCATCATTTTTCCACGCCTTTTGCTTTTCTGTTAAAAGAAAAAGGAAAAAAAGTGTGAGTATAATATACCTCTTCAAATTTTCTTTTTGGAAAGTTGCACTCTAGAATTTTTTGTTCGATTTTCGATCTCAGTATTTTTTGGAGGGCCGGTGTCATTTACAGACCTGCAATTGGTGAATAATTAGTGACCTTTTGCAGTGGGTTCGAAGCTGCTGTTGTGGGAAACGGCCACAAGGATGCAGCATTTCTCCATTCCCAAATCTGGGTACTAGGGCAGCAGAGCCGTTCTGGAAGTTGTTTGCCTAGGTTTTCAATTTGGATGGAATGTGCCAGGAAAACCCCCCATAAGTTTATGTCTCATTACTCCTAGTTCGTTGTTTTAATTTTTTCAATTGGGGTAATGGTTAGAATGTTGCTTGTCCAAGGTGTACACACTCTGGTTCATCTACATATTCTATATACCTATTTATGTAGAGATCCTCTTCCCGTGTGAATTATTACAGAGTGTTCCGTAAACCTTCCTTGCTATACGGTCGGTCTTTTTGATATATGTATATAATATGTATTTGTATACATATGGTAACGCTCATCTTCATTTATCCATTCCCCCCACCTTTCCTTTTAGATAAGCATAGTTTTTTTTTAATAAGTGTGTGATTGACTTTCTCTGTGGATATATGTTCATTTGTGTCAGTTATTAGATAACGCCTATAAGTGATATCATAGGATATAGGACTTTTGCTTTCCGACTTAGCTCATGTTCTGTGATTATCTCCAAGATCATCTATGGTGCCTCAAAGAGCAGTGTTTCATTGTTTTCCATGGCTAGTATTCATTGTGTACATGGACCACTTCTTCTTTATCCTTTCATCTGTTGATGGACATTTTGGTTGCTTCACTGTCTTGTCTATTGTGAATAAGGCTGCAGTGCAGCTTTTGCAGCCCGGGTCTTCTTCATTCTGGTCTTCTCAGGTGAGAGGCCCATTGGTGCGCCTGCTGGATTGAATGGTACCTCCATTTTTCCTTTTCAACGCAGCTCCTTTCTGTTCTCATTATTAGCGTTTAACCCTTTTACATCTCACCAGCAGCTAGAGGGGACACAGTTCTCTAAATCCTCTTCAGCATTTATTGTTTGTAGACTTTTTGCCAATGGTCAGTCGACTGCTGTGAGTTGAAATCTTTTTGTAGATTAGATTGCATGAGTCTAATACTTCCTGAGGCTGAGCTTTTATCCATTTTCCTTTCTTTAAAAAGAGAGTGAGTAAAACTTACCTCTTCATACTAACTTCGTGAACATGTTGCCTGTTTTGAACTTTTTTATCCATTCCCTACCTCAGCACAATTTTGAGGGCAGGTGTCCTTTACAGCCCTGAGTCCTTGTGAATGGTAAGTGACCATTAGCTGTGGGTTAAAAGCTGCTCTTGCGGGAATCGGCCACAAGGCGGCAGCATTTCTCCTTTACCAAATCTGCTTACTAGGGCAACAGAGCCTTACTGGAAGTGGTGTTCTAAGTTGTAAATTACAATGGAATGTGCGAGGAAAAAGCCCTTTAAGTTTATGTCTCATTACTTCTTGTTGGTATTTTTAACTTAATTTTTATTTTTTATCACAGCAAACTTGATTACAATGTTTTGTTTGTTCTGGGTGTGCAAGATGTGGTTCTTTCACACATATTCATATATCTCTTCTTCTTCGGATGCTTTTCCCATGTAGGTTATGAAACAATGTTGAGTAGTCTTCTCTTGGTATTGCGTAGGTCTTTGGTGATTATATATTTCACATGTGTTTGTATCTCTCTGTTAACCTCAATATGGTAATGTATCCAATCCTCACACCTTTGCATTTGGTGAACCATAAGTTTTTTTAATGAATCTATGAAAGTGTTTCTCTGTGGAAATATCTTTCTTTGTATCTTTTTTTAGGTAACACCTATATGTGATATGATAGGATATATGTGTCTTTCGCTTTCTCACTTACTCCAAGTTGCGTGATTACTTCTAGACTCATCTATGGTGCTGGAAATGGCATTATTTCATTTTTTTCACTAGCTCATATTCCATCTGTACAGGTAGCAGTTCTTCTTTGTCCACCTATCTGTCGGTGGACTTTTTGGGTACTTCCATATCTTGGCTAGTGTAATACTATGCACTGCAGATTTGCGTGGCTGTGTCCTTCCAATTCTGTCCTGTTAGTTTATAGGTCCAGGAATAGGTCTGCTGGATCATATGGTAGCTCAATGTTGACCTTTTAAAGGCACCTCTATTCTGTTCTCCTTAGTGGCTCTTTCCAGGTTACGTCCCACTTAAAGTGGAGGGTATGCATTTCTTCCCAGCACCTTCAGGATTTATTCTTTGTAGTTTTTGCTGATGGTTATTCTGAGTGATGTGAGCTGATACCTCTTTGTGGTTGAATTTGCATGTGTCTCATACTGCGTTGAAATTGAGCTTTAAGACATGTCCTTTTTATTTTTCCAGCTGTGATTAGAGCTTATTTCTTCAAAGTGTTTTCTTAAAGTATGTGTCACCATTTGAAATATTTTGGCCATTATCTCCCTCAAGACACTTTGAGGGCAGGTTTCATTTACAGCCTTGCAGTACTTGTTCATATGAAGTGACCATTAGCTCAGGCTTTAAACCTGCTTTTGCAGGTAACGGCCAGAGAGCGGCAGCCTTTCTACTTTCCCCTTGCTGGTACTAGGGAAACAGAACTACCGGCCAGTGGTGTTCTTCGGTTATAAATTAGAGTGCAATGTGCCCGGATAAACCCACAATTGTTGATGTCTCCTTGCTTTTGTTTGTTTTTAAATTTAATTTATATTTATTATTAGAGTAATATTCCACTGTGTACGTGGACCACTTCTTCTTGGTGCATTCCTCGGCTGATGGACATTTTCATTGCTTCCAAGTGCTGGCTAAGGTAAATCTTGCTGGCGTACAGGTTTGCCAGCCTGTGACTTTTTGATTCTCATTTTCTCAGGTGATAGGCCAAGCAGTGGTTGTGATTGATTGACTGGTAGCTCAATGTTTCCCTTTTCAAAGCACCTACACTGTGTTTTCATTAGTGGCTCTTTACATGCCCCACCTTACAACCGAGGGTACGCATTTCTCCACACTCCCTTCACCGTTTATTTTTTGCAGCATTTTTCCTAATGGCCATTCTGACTGCTGTGAGCTGATAGGTTTTTGTAATATGGGTATGCATGTCTTAAATTTTTTTTTAAATTCAACATATTCCTACGCCTTTTTCTTTTCCCTTAAAAGAAAAAACCGTGAGTTCAATATAGCTCTTGAAATTGTCTTCTTCGAAGGTTGCCCTCTTTTGTATTTTTTGGTGGATCTTTGACCCCAGAAATTTTCTGGGGGGCAGGTGTCATTTACAGAACTGCAAGTTGTTGAAAATTTAGTGACCTTTTGCAGTGGATTCAAAGCTGCTGTTGTGGGAAACGGCCACAAGGAGGTAGCATTTCTCCATTCCCCAATCTGGGTACTAGGGCAGCAGAGCCTTTCTGGAAGTTATTGTCCTAGGTTGTAAATTAGAATGGAATTTGCCAGGAGAAATCCCCATAAGTTTATGTCTCATTACTTCTTCTTGGTTTTTAAAAGTTTTTTAATCTGGGTAAAGTTTAGAATATTGTTTGTCCTAGGTGTACACAATCTGGTTCATTTGTACATTATGTATGTCTATTAATGTACAGATCCTCTTCCCATGTAAAATATTACAGTGTTCCGTCGACCTCCCTTGCTATATGTTCGGTCTTTTTGATACATGTATATAATATGTATTTGTATATGTATAGTAACACTAATCTTCATTTCTCAATTTCCCCCCTCCTTTCCTTTCAGATGAGCATAGTTTGTTTTCTAAGCCTGTGAGTGTCTTTCTCTTTGGAAATATGTTCATCTGTGTCAGTTATTAGATAATGCCATAAGTGATAATATAGGCTAAAGGTCTTTTGCTTTCCGACCTACTTCATGTTTTGTGAATATCTCCAGGCTCATCTATGGTGCCTCAAAGAGCAGTGCTTCAATGTTTTCCATGGCTAATATTCCATTCTGTACATGGACCACTTCTTCTTGGTGCATTCCTCTGTTGATGGACATTTTCGTTGCTTCCAAGTGTTGCCTATGGTAAATATTGCTGGAGTGCAGGATTGCCAGCCTGTGATTTTTGATTTTCCTTTTCTCAGGTGATAGACCCAGCAGTGGGTATGATTGATTGACTGGTATGGTAGCTCAACGTTTACCTTTTCAAGGCACCTCAATTGTGCTTTCATTAGTGGCTCTTACCACGTCCCCCTTAGCATCGAGGGTACGCATTTCTCCACAATCACGTCAGCATTTATTGTTTGCAGCATTTTTGTTGATGGCCATTCTGACTGGTGAGAGCTGATAGGTTTTTGTAATCTGGGTTTACATGTCTGTAAAAATTCCTACAATTCATCATTTTTCCACGCCTTTTGCTTTTCTGTTAAAAGAAAAAGGAAAAAAAGTGTGAGTATAATATACCTCTTCAAATTTTCTTTTTGGAAAGTTGCACTCTAGAATTTTTTGTTCGATTTTCGATCTCAGTATTTTTTGGAGGGCCGGTGTCATTTACAGACCTGCAATTGGTGAATAATTAGTGACCTTTTGCAGTGGGTTCGAAGCTGCTGTTGTGGGAAACGGCCACAAGGATGCAGCATTTCTCCATTCCCAAATCTGGGTACTAGGGCAGCAGAGCCGTTCTGGAAGTTGTTTGCCTAGGTTTTCAATTTGGATGGAATGTGCCAGGAAAACCCCCCATAAGTTTATGTCTCATTACTCCTAGTTCGTTGTTTTAATTTTTTCAATTGGGGTAATGGTTAGAATGTTGCTTGTCCAAGGTGTACACACTCTGGTTCATCTACATATTCTATATACCTATTTATGTAGAGATCCTCTTCCCGTGTGAATTATTACAGAGTGTTCCGTAAACCTTCCTTGCTATACGGTCGGTCTTTTTGATATATGTATATAATATGTATTTGTATACATATGGTAACGCTCATCTTCATTTATCCATTCCCCCCACCTTTCCTTTTAGATAAGCATAGTTTTTTTTTAATAAGTGTGTGATTGACTTTCTCTGTGGATATATGTTCATTTGTGTCAGTTATTAGATAACGCCTATAAGTGATATCATAGGATATAGGACTTTTGCTTTCCGACTTAGCTCATGTTCTGTGATTATCTCCAAGATCATCTATGGTGCCTCAAAGAGCAGTGTTTCATTGTTTTCCATGGCTAGTATTCATTGTGTACATGGACCACTTCTTCTTTATCCTTTCATCTGTTGATGGACATTTTGGTTGCTTCACTGTCTTGTCTATTGTGAATAAGGCTGCAGTGCAGCTTTTGCAGCCCAGGTCTTCTTCATTCTGGTCTTCTCAGGTGAGAGGCCCATTGGTGCGCCTGCTGGATTGAATGGTACCTCCATTTTTCCTTTTCAACGCAGCTCCTTTCTGTTCTCATTATTAGCGTTTAACCCTTTTACATCTCACCAGCAGCTAGAGGGGACACAGTTCTCTAAATCCTCTTCAGCATTTATTGTTTGTAGACTTTTTGCCAATGGTCAGTCGACTGCTGTGAGTTGAAATCTTTTTGTAGATTAGATTGCATGAGTCTAATACTTCCTGAGGCTGAGCTTTTATCCATTTTCCTTTCTTTAAAAAGAGAGTGAGTAAAACTTACCTCTTCATACTAACTTCGTGAACATGTTGCCTGTTTTGAACTTTTTTATCCATTCCCTACCTCAGCACAATTTTGAGGGCAGGTGTCCTTTACAGCCCTGAGTCCTTGTGAATGGTAAGTGACCATTAGCTGTGGGTTAAAAGCTGCTCTTGCGGGAATCGGCCACAAGGCGGCAGCATTTCTCCTTTACCAAATCTGCTTACTAGGGCAACAGAGCCTTACTGGAAGTGGTGTTCTAAGTTGTAAATTACAATGGAATGTGCGAGGAAAAAGCCCTTTAAGTTTATGTCTCATTACTTCTTGTTGGTATTTTTAACTTAATTTTTATTTTTTATCACAGCAAACTTGATTACAATGTTTTGTTTGTTCTGGGTGTGCAAGATGTGGTTCTTTCACACATATTCATATATCTCTTCTTCTTCGGATGCTTTTCCCATGTAGGTTATGAAACAATGTTGAGTAGTCTTCTCTTGGTATTGCGTAGGTCTTTGGTGATTATATATTTCACATGTGTTTGTATCTCTCTGTTAACCTCAATATGGTAATGTATCCAATCCTCACACCTTTGCATTTGGTGAACCATAAGTTTTTTTAATGAATCTATGAAAGTGTTTCTCTGTGGAAATATCTTTCTTTGTATCTTTTTTTAGGTAACACCTATATGTGATATGATAGGATATGTGTCTTTCGCTTTCTCACTTACTCCAAGTTGCGTGATTACTTCTAGACTCATCTATGGTGCTGGAAATGGCATTATTTCATTTTTTTCACTAGCTCATATTCCATCTGTACAGGTAGCAGTTCTTCTTTGTCCACCTATCTGTCGGTGGACTTTTTGGTTACTTCCATATCTTGGCTAGTGTAATACTATGCACTGCAGATTTGCGTGGCTGTGTCCTTCCAATTCTGTCCTGTTAGTTTATAGGTCCAGGAATAGGTCTGCTGGATCATATGGTAGCTCAATGTTGACCTTTTAAAGGCACCTCTATTCTGTTCTCCTTAGTGGCTCTTTCCAGGTTACGTCCCACTTAAAGTGGAGGGTATGCATTTCTTCCCAGCACCTTCAGGATTTATTCTTTGTAGTTTTTGCTGATGGTTATTCTGAGTGATGTGAGCTGATACCTCTTTGTGGTTGAATTTGCATGTGTCTCATACTGCGTTGAAATTGAGCTTTAAGACATGTCCTTTTTATTTTTCCAGCTGTGATTAGAGCTTATTTCTTCAAAGTGTTTTCTTAAAGTATGTGTCACCATTTGAAATATTTTGGCCATTATCTCCCTCAAGACACTTTGAGGGCAGGTTTCATTTACAGCCTTGCAGTACTTGTTCATATGAAGTGACCATTAGCTCAGGCTTTAAACCTGCTTTTGCAGGTAACGGCCAGAGAGCGGCAGCCTTTCTACTTTCCCCTTGCTGGTACTAGGGAAACAGAACTACCGGCCAGTGGTGTTCTTCGGTTATAAATTAGAGTGCAATGTGCCCGGATAAACCCACAATTGTTGATGTCTCCTTGCTTTTGTTTGTTTTTAAATTTAATTTATATTTATTATTAGAGTAATATTCCACTGTGTACGTGGACCACTTCTTCTTGGTGCATTCCTCGGCTGATGGACATTTTCATTGCTTCCAAGTGCTGGCTAAGGTAAATCTTGCTGGCGTACAGGTTTGCCAGCCTGTGACTTTTTGATTCTCATTTTCTCAGGTGATAGGCCAAGCAGTGGTTGTGATTGATTGACTGGTAGCTCAATGTTTCCCTTTTCAAAGCACCTACACTGTGTTTTCATTAGTGGCTCTTTACATGCCCCACCTTACAACCGAGGGTACACATTTCTCCACACTCCCTTCACCGTTTATTTTTTGCAGCATTTTTCCTAATGGCCATTCTGACTGCTGTGAGCTGATAGGTTTTTGTAATATGGGTATGCATGTCTTAAATTTTTTTTAAAATTCAACATATTCCTATGCCTTTTTCTTTTCCCTTAAAAGAAAAAACCGTGAGTTCAATATAGCTCTTGAAATTGTCTTCTTCGAAGGTTGCCCTCTTTTGTATTTTTTGGTGGATTTTTGACCCCAGAAATTTTCTGGGGGGCAGGTGTCATTTACAGAACTGCAAGTTGTTGAAAATTTAGTGACCTTTTGCAGTGGATTCAAAGCTGCTGTTGTGGGAAACGGCCACAAGGAGGTAGCATTTCTCCATTCCCCAATCTGGGTACTAGGGCAGCAGAGCCTTTCTGGAAGTTATTGTCCTAGGTTGTAAATTAGAATGGAATTTGCCAGGAGAAATCCCCATAAGTTTATGTCTCATTACTTCTTCTTGGTTTTTAAAAGTTTTTTAATCTGGGTAAAGTTTAGAAGATTGTTTGTCCTAGGTGTACACAATCTGGTTCATTTGTACATTATGTATGTCTATTAATGTACAGATCCTCTTCCCATGTAAAATATTACAGTGTTCCGTCGACCTCCCTTGCTATATGTTCGGTCTTTTTGATACATGTATATAATATGTATTTGTATATGTATAGTAACACTAATCTTCATTTCTCAATTTCCCCCCTCCTTTCCTTTCAGATGAGCATAGTTTGTTTTCTAAGCCTGTGAGTGTCTTTCTCTTTGGAAATATGTTCATCTGTGTCAGTTATTAGATAATGCCATAAGTGATAATATAGGCTAAAGGTCTTTTGCTTTCCGACCTACTTCATGTTTTGTGAATATCTCCAGGCTCATCTATGGTGCCTCAAAGAGCAGTGCTTCAATGTTTTCCATGGCTAATATTCCATTCTGTACATGGACCACTTCTTCTTGGTGCATTCCTCTGTTGATGGACATTTTCGTTGCTTCCAAGTGTTGCCTATGGTAAATATTGCTGGAGTGCAGGATTGCCAGCCTGTGATTTTTGATTTTCCTTTTCTCAGGTGATAGACCCAGCAGTGGGTATGATTGATTGACTGGTATGGTAGCTCAACGTTTACCTTTTCAAGGCACCTCAATTGTGCTTTCATTAGTGGCTCTTACCACGTCCCCCTTAGCATCGAGGGTACGCATTTCTCCACAATCACGTCAGCATTTATTGTTTGCAGCATTTTTGTTGATGGCCATTCTGACTGGTGAGAGCTGATAGGTTTTTGTAATCTGGGTTTACATGTCTGTAAAAATTCCTACAATTCATCATTTTTCCACGCCTTTTGCTTTTCTGTTAAAAGAAAAAGGAAAAAAAGTGTGAGTATAATATACCTCTTCAAATTTTCTTTTTGGAAAGTTGCACTCTAGAATTTTTTGTTCGATTTTCGATCTCAGTATTTTTTGGAGGGCCGGTGTCATTTACAGACCTGCAATTGGTGAATAATTAGTGACCTTTTGCAGTGGGTTCGAAGCTGCTGTTGTGGGAAACGGCCACAAGGATGCAGCATTTCTCCATTCCCAAATCTGGGTACTAGGGCAGCAGAGCCGTTCTGGAAGTTGTTTGCCTAGGTTTTCAATTTGGATGGAATGTGCCAGGAAAACCCCCCATAAGTTTATGTCTCATTACTCCTAGTTCGTTGTTTTAATTTTTTCAATTGGGGTAATGGTTAGAATGTTGCTTGTCCAAGGTGTACACACTCTGGTTCATCTACATATTCTATATACCTATTTATGTAGAGATCCTCTTCCCGTGTGAATTATTACAGAGTGTTCCGTAAACCTTCCTTGCTATACGGTCGGTCTTTTTGATATATGTATATAATATGTATTTGTATACATATGGTAACGCTCATCTTCATTTATCCATTCCCCCCACCTTTCCTTTTAGATAAGCATAGTTTTTTTTTAATAAGTGTGTGATTGACTTTCTCTGTGGATATATGTTCATTTGTGTCAGTTATTAGATAACGCCTATAAGTGATATCATAGGATATAGGACTTTTGCTTTCCGACTTAGCTCATGTTCTGTGATTATCTCCAAGATCATCTATGGTGCCTCAAAGAGCAGTGTTTCATTGTTTTCCATGGCTAGTATTCATTGTGTACATGGACCACTTCTTCTTTATCCTTTCATCTGTTGATGGACATTTTGGTTGCTTCACTGTCTTGTCTATTGTGAATAAGGCTGCAGTGCAGCTTTTGCAGCCCAGGTCTTCTTCATTCTGGTCTTCTCAGGTGAGAGGCCCATTGGTGCGCCTGCTGGATTGAATGGTACCTCCATTTTTCCTTTTCAACGCAGCTCCTTTCTGTTCTCATTATTAGCGTTTAACCCTTTTACATCTCACCAGCAGCTAGAGGGGACACAGTTCTCTAAATCCTCTTCAGCATTTATTGTTTGTAGACTTTTTGCCAATGGTCAGTCGACTGCTGTGAGTTGAAATCTTTTTGTAGATTAGATTGCATGAGTCTAATACTTCCTGAGGCTGAGCTTTTATCCATTTTCCTTTCTTTAAAAAGAGAGTGAGTAAAACTTACCTCTTCATACTAACTTCGTGAACATGTTGCCTGTTTTGAACTTTTTTATCCATTCCCTACCTCAGCACAATTTTGAGGGCAGGTGTCCTTTACAGCCCTGAGTCCTTGTGAATGGTAAGTGACCATTAGCTGTGGGTTAAAAGCTGCTCTTGCGGGAATCGGCCACAAGGCGGCAGCATTTCTCCTTTACCAAATCTGCTTACTAGGGCAACAGAGCCTTACTGGAAGTGGTGTTCTAAGTTGTAAATTACAATGGAATGTGCGAGGAAAAAGCCCTTTAAGTTTATGTCTCATTACTTCTTGTTGGTATTTTTAACTTAATTTTTATTTTTTATCACAGCAAACTTGATTACAATGTTTTGTTTGTTCTGGGTGTGCAAGATGTGGTTCTTTCACACATATTCATATATCTCTTCTTCTTCGGATGCTTTTCCCATGTAGGTTATGAAACAATGTTGAGTAGTCTTCTCTTGGTATTGCGTAGGTCTTTGGTGATTATATATTTCACATGTGTTTGTATCTCTCTGTTAACCTCAATATGGTAATGTATCCAATCCTCACACCTTTGCATTTGGTGAACCATAAGTTTTTTTAATGAATCTATGAAAGTGTTTCTCTGTGGAAATATCTTTCTTTGTATCTTTTTTTAGGTAACACCTATATGTGATATGATAGGATATGTGTCTTTCGCTTTCTCACTTACTCCAAGTTGCGTGATTACTTCTAGACTCATCTATGGTGCTGGAAATGGCATTATTTCATTTTTTTCACTAGCTCATATTCCATCTGTACAGGTAGCAGTTCTTCTTTGTCCACCTATCTGTCGGTGGACTTTTTGGTTACTTCCATATCTTGGCTAGTGTAATACTATGCACTGCAGATTTGCGTGGCTGTGTCCTTCCAATTCTGTCCTGTTAGTTTATAGGTCCAGGAATAGGTCTGCTGGATCATATGGTAGCTCAATGTTGACCTTTTAAAGGCACCTCTATTCTGTTCTCCTTAGTGGCTCTTTCCAGGTTACGTCCCACTTAAAGTGGAGGGTATGCATTTCTTCCCAGCACCTTCAGGATTTATTCTTTGTAGTTTTTGCTGATGGTTATTCTGAGTGATGTGAGCTGATACCTCTTTGTGGTTGAATTTGCATGTGTCTCATACTGCGTTGAAATTGAGCTTTAAGACATGTCCTTTTTATTTTTCCAGCTGTGATTAGAGCTTATTTCTTCAAAGTGTTTTCTTAAAGTATGTGTCACCATTTGAAATATTTTGGCCATTATCTCCCTCAAGACACTTTGAGGGCAGGTTTCATTTACAGCCTTGCAGTACTTGTTCATATGAAGTGACCATTAGCTCAGGCTTTAAACCTGCTTTTGCAGGTAACGGCCAGAGAGCGGCAGCCTTTCTACTTTCCCCTTGCTGGTACTAGGGAAACAGAACTACCGGCCAGTGGTGTTCTTCGGTTATAAATTAGAGTGCAATGTGCCCGGATAAACCCACAATTGTTGATGTCTCCTTGCTTTTGTTTGTTTTTAAATTTAATTTATATTTATTATTAGAGTAATATTCCACTGTGTACGTGGACCACTTCTTCTTGGTGCATTCCTCGGCTGATGGACATTTTCATTGCTTCCAAGTGCTGGCTAAGGTAAATCTTGCTGGCGTACAGGTTTGCCAGCCTGTGACTTTTTGATTCTCATTTTCTCAGGTGATAGGCCAAGCAGTGGTTGTGATTGATTGACTGGTAGCTCAATGTTTCCCTTTTCAAAGCACCTACACTGTGTTTTCATTAGTGGCTCTTTACATGCCCCACCTTACAACCGAGGGTACACATTTCTCCACACTCCCTTCACCGTTTATTTTTTGCAGCATTTTTCCTAATGGCCATTCTGACTGCTGTGAGCTGATAGGTTTTTGTAATATGGGTATGCATGTCTTAAATTTTTTTTAAAATTCAACATATTCCTACGCCTTTTTCTTTTCCCTTAAAAGAAAAAACCGTGAGTTCAATATAGCTCTTGAAATTGTCTTCTTCGAAGGTTGCCCTCTTTTGTATTTTTTGGTGGATTTTTGACCCCAGAAATTTTCTGGGGGGCAGGTGTCATTTACAGAACTGCAAGTTGTTGAAAATTTAGTGACCTTTTGCAGTGGATTCAAAGCTGCTGTTGTGGGAAACGGCCACAAGGAGGTAGCATTTCTCCATTCCCCAATCTGGGTACTAGGGCAGCAGAGCCTTTCTGGAAGTTATTGTCCTAGGTTGTAAATTAGAATGGAATTTGCCAGGAGAAATCCCCATAAGTTTATGTCTCATTACTTCTTCTTGGTTTTTAAAAGTTTTTTAATCTGGGTAAAGTTTAGAAGATTGTTTGTCCTAGGTGTACACAATCTGGTTCATTTGTACATTATGTATGTCTATTAATGTACAGATCCTCTTCCCATGTAAAATATTACAGTGTTCCGTCGACCTCCCTTGCTATATGTTCGGTCTTTTTGATACATGTATATAATATGTATTTGTATATGTATAGTAACACTAATCTTCATTTCTCAATTTCCCCCCTCCTTTCCTTTCAGATGAGCATAGTTTGTTTTCTAAGCCTGTGAGTGTCTTTCTCTTTGGAAATATGTTCATCTGTGTCAGTTATTAGATAATGCCATAAGTGATAATATAGGCTAAAGGTCTTTTGCTTTCCGACCTACTTCATGTTTTGTGAATATCTCCAGGCTCATCTATGGTGCCTCAAAGAGCAGTGCTTCAATGTTTTCCATGGCTAATATTCCATTCTGTACATGGACCACTTCTTCTTGGTGCATTCCTCTGTTGATGGACATTTTCGTTGCTTCCAAGTGTTGCCTATGGTAAATATTGCTGGAGTGCAGGATTGCCAGCCTGTGATTTTTGATTTTCCTTTTCTCAGGTGATAGACCCAGCAGTGGGTATGATTGATTGACTGGTATGGTAGCTCAACGTTTACCTTTTCAAGGCACCTCAATTGTGCTTTCATTAGTGGCTCTTACCACGTCCCCCTTAGCATCGAGGGTACGCATTTCTCCACAATCACGTCAGCATTTATTGTTTGCAGCATTTTTGTTGATGGCCATTCTGACTGGTGAGAGCTGATAGGTTTTTGTAATCTGGGTTTACATGTCTGTAAAAATTCCTACAATTCATCATTTTTCCACGCCTTTTGCTTTTCTGTTAAAAGAAAAAGGAAAAAAAGTGTGAGTATAATATACCTCTTCAAATTTTCTTTTTGGAAAGTTGCACTCTAGAATTTTTTGTTCGATTTTCGATCTCAGTATTTTTTGGAGGGCCGGTGTCATTTACAGACCTGCAATTGGTGAATAATTAGTGACCTTTTGCAGTGGGTTCGAAGCTGCTGTTGTGGGAAACGGCCACAAGGATGCAGCATTTCTCCATTCCCAAATCTGGGTACTAGGGCAGCAGAGCCGTTCTGGAAGTTGTTTGCCTAGGTTTTCAATTTGGATGGAATGTGCCAGGAAAACCCCCCATAAGTTTATGTCTCATTACTCCTAGTTCGTTGTTTTAATTTTTTCAATTGGGGTAATGGTTAGAATGTTGCTTGTCCAAGGTGTACACACTCTGGTTCATCTACATATTCTATATACCTATTTATGTAGAGATCCTCTTCCCGTGTGAATTATTACAGAGTGTTCCGTAAACCTTCCTTGCTATACGGTCGGTCTTTTTGATATATGTATATAATATGTATTTGTATACATATGGTAACGCTCATCTTCATTTATCCATTCCCCCCACCTTTCCTTTTAGATAAGCATAGTTTTTTTTTAATAAGTGTGTGATTGACTTTCTCTGTGGATATATGTTCATTTGTGTCAGTTATTAGATAACGCCTATAAGTGATATCATAGGATATAGGACTTTTGCTTTCCGACTTAGCTCATGTTCTGTGATTATCTCCAAGATCATCTATGGTGCCTCAAAGAGCAGTGTTTCATTGTTTTCCATGGCTAGTATTCATTGTGTACATGGACCACTTCTTCTTTATCCTTTCATCTGTTGATGGACATTTTGGTTGCTTCACTGTCTTGTCTATTGTGAATAAGGCTGCAGTGCAGCTTTTGCAGCCCAGGTCTTCTTCATTCTGGTCTTCTCAGGTGAGAGGCCCATTGGTGCGCCTGCTGGATTGAATGGTACCTCCATTTTTCCTTTTCAACGCAGCTCCTTTCTGTTCTCATTATTAGCGTTTAACCCTTTTACATCTCACCAGCAGCTAGAGGGGACACAGTTCTCTAAATCCTCTTCAGCATTTATTGTTTGTAGACTTTTTGCCAATGGTCAGTCGACTGCTGTGAGTTGAAATCTTTTTGTAGATTAGATTGCATGAGTCTAATACTTCCTGAGGCTGAGCTTTTATCCATTTTCCTTTCTTTAAAAAGAGAGTGAGTAAAACTTACCTCTTCATACTAACTTCGTGAACATGTTGCCTGTTTTGAACTTTTTTATCCATTCCCTACCTCAGCACAATTTTGAGGGCAGGTGTCCTTTACAGCCCTGAGTCCTTGTGAATGGTAAGTGACCATTAGCTGTGGGTTAAAAGCTGCTCTTGCGGGAATCGGCCACAAGGCGGCAGCATTTCTCCTTTACCAAATCTGCTTACTAGGGCAACAGAGCCTTACTGGAAGTGGTGTTCTAAGTTGTAAATTACAATGGAATGTGCGAGGAAAAAGCCCTTTAAGTTTATGTCTCATTACTTCTTGTTGGTATTTTTAACTTAATTTTTATTTTTTATCACAGCAAACTTGATTACAATGTTTTGTTTGTTCTGGGTGTGCAAGATGTGGTTCTTTCACACATATTCATATATCTCTTCTTCTTCGGATGCTTTTCCCATGTAGGTTATGAAACAATGTTGAGTAGTCTTCTCTTGGTATTGCGTAGGTCTTTGGTGATTATATATTTCACATGTGTTTGTATCTCTCTGTTAACCTCAATATGGTAATGTATCCAATCCTCACACCTTTGCATTTGGTGAACCATAAGTTTTTTTAATGAATCTATGAAAGTGTTTCTCTGTGGAAATATCTTTCTTTGTATCTTTTTTTAGGTAACACCTATATGTGATATGATAGGATATGTGTCTTTCGCTTTCTCACTTACTCCAAGTTGCGTGATTACTTCTAGACTCATCTATGGTGCTGGAAATGGCATTATTTCATTTTTTTCACTAGCTCATATTCCATCTGTACAGGTAGCAGTTCTTCTTTGTCCACCTATCTGTCGGTGGACTTTTTGGGTACTTCCATATCTTGGCTAGTGTAATACTATGCACTGCAGATTTGCGTGGCTGTGTCCTTCCAATTCTGTCCTGTTAGTTTATAGGTCCAGGAATAGGTCTGCTGGATCATATGGTAGCTCAATGTTGACCTTTTAAAGGCACCTCTATTCTGTTCTCCTTAGTGGCTCTTTCCAGGTTACGTCCCACTTAAAGTGGAGGGTATGCATTTCTTCCCAGCACCTTCAGGATTTATTCTTTGTAGTTTTTGCTGATGGTTATTCTGAGTGATGTGAGCTGATACCTCTTTGTGGTTGAATTTGCATGTGTCTCATACTGCGTTGAAATTGAGCTTTAAGACATGTCCTTTTTATTTTTCCAGCTGTGATTAGAGCTTATTTCTTCAAAGTGTTTTCTTAAAGTATGTGTCACCATTTGAAATATTTTGGCCATTATCTCCCTCAAGACACTTTGAGGGCAGGTTTCATTTACAGCCTTGCAGTACTTGTTCATATGAAGTGACCATTAGCTCAGGCTTTAAACCTGCTTTTGCAGGTAACGGCCAGAGAGCGGCAGCCTTTCTACTTTCCCCTTGCTGGTACTAGGGAAACAGAACTACCGGCCAGTGGTGTTCTTCGGTTATAAATTAGAGTGCAATGTGCCCGGATAAACCCACAATTGTTGATGTCTCCTTGCTTTTGTTTGTTTTTAAATTTAATTTATATTTATTATTAGAGTAATATTCCACTGTGTACGTGGACCACTTCTTCTTGGTGCATTCCTCGGCTGATGGACATTTTCATTGCTTCCAAGTGCTGGCTAAGGTAAATCTTGCTGGCGTACAGGTTTGCCAGCCTGTGACTTTTTGATTCTCATTTTCTCAGGTGATAGGCCAAGCAGTGGTTGTGATTGATTGACTGGTAGCTCAATGTTTCCCTTTTCAAAGCACCTACACTGTGTTTTCATTAGTGGCTCTTTACATGCCCCACCTTACAACCGAGGGTACACATTTCTCCACACTCCCTTCACCGTTTATTTTTTGCAGCATTTTTCCTAATGGCCATTCTGACTGCTGTGAGCTGATAGGTTTTTGTAATATGGGTATGCATGTCTTAAATTTTTTTTAAAATTCAACATATTCCTACGCCTTTTTCTTTTCCCTTAAAAGAAAAAACCGTGAGTTCAATATAGCTCTTGAAATTGTCTTCTTCGAAGGTTGCCCTCTTTTGTATTTTTTGGTGGATTTTTGACCCCAGAAATTTTCTGGGGGGCAGGTGTCATTTACAGAACTGCAAGTTGTTGAAAATTTAGTGACCTTTTGCAGTGGATTCAAAGCTGCTGTTGTGGGAAACGGCCACAAGGAGGTAGCATTTCTCCATTCCCCAATCTGGGTACTAGGGCAGCAGAGCCTTTCTGGAAGTTATTGTCCTAGGTTGTAAATTAGAATGGAATTTGCCAGGAGAAATCCCCATAAGTTTATGTCTCATTACTTCTTCTTGGTTTTTAAAAGTTTTTTAATCTGGGTAAAGTTTAGAAGATTGTTTGTCCTAGGTGTACACAATCTGGTTCATTTGTACATTATGTATGTCTATTAATGTACAGATCCTCTTCCCATGTAAAATATTACAGTGTTCCGTCGACCTCCCTTGCTATATGTTCGGTCTTTTTGATACATGTATATAATATGTATTTGTATATGTATAGTAACACTAATCTTCATTTCTCAATTTCCCCCCTCCTTTCCTTTCAGATGAGCATAGTTTGTTTTCTAAGCCTGTGAGTGTCTTTCTCTTTGGAAATATGTTCATCTGTGTCAGTTATTAGATAATGCCATAAGTGATAATATAGGCTAAAGGTCTTTTGCTTTCCGACCTACTTCATGTTTTGTGAATATCTCCAGGCTCATCTATGGTGCCTCAAAGAGCAGTGCTTCAATGTTTTCCATGGCTAATATTCCATTCTGTACATGGACCACTTCTTCTTGGTGCATTCCTCTGTTGATGGACATTTTCGTTGCTTCCAAGTGTTGCCTATGGTAAATATTGCTGGAGTGCAGGATTGCCAGCCTGTGATTTTTGATTTTCCTTTTCTCAGGTGATAGACCCAGCAGTGGGTATGATTGATTGACTGGTATGGTAGCTCAACGTTTACCTTTTCAAGGCACCTCAATTGTGCTTTCATTAGTGGCTCTTACCACGTCCCCCTTAGCATCGAGGGTACGCATTTCTCCACAATCACGTCAGCATTTATTGTTTGCAGCATTTTTGTTGATGGCCATTCTGACTGGTGAGAGCTGATAGGTTTTTGTAATCTGGGTTTACATGTCTGTAAAAATTCCTACAATTCATCATTTTTCCACGCCTTTTGCTTTTCTGTTAAAAGAAAAAGGAAAAAAAGTGTGAGTATAATATACCTCTTCAAATTTTCTTTTTGGAAAGTTGCACTCTAGAATTTTTTGTTCGATTTTCGATCTCAGTATTTTTTGGAGGGCCGGTGTCATTTACAGACCTGCAATTGGTGAATAATTAGTGACCTTTTGCAGTGGGTTCGAAGCTGCTGTTGTGGGAAACGGCCACAAGGATGCAGCATTTCTCCATTCCCAAATCTGGGTACTAGGGCAGCAGAGCCGTTCTGGAAGTTGTTTGCCTAGGTTTTCAATTTGGATGGAATGTGCCAGGAAAACCCCCCATAAGTTTATGTCTCATTACTCCTAGTTCGTTGTTTTAATTTTTTCAATTGGGGTAATGGTTAGAATGTTGCTTGTCCAAGGTGTACACACTCTGGTTCATCTACATATTCTATATACCTATTTATGTAGAGATCCTCTTCCCGTGTGAATTATTACAGAGTGTTCCGTAAACCTTCCTTGCTATACGGTCGGTCTTTTTGATATATGTATATAATATGTATTTGTATACATATGGTAACGCTCATCTTCATTTATCCATTCCCCCCACCTTTCCTTTTAGATAAGCATAGTTTTTTTTTAATAAGTGTGTGATTGACTTTCTCTGTGGATATATGTTCATTTGTGTCAGTTATTAGATAACGCCTATAAGTGATATCATAGGATATAGGACTTTTGCTTTCCGACTTAGCTCATGTTCTGTGATTATCTCCAAGATCATCTATGGTGCCTCAAAGAGCAGTGTTTCATTGTTTTCCATGGCTAGTATTCATTGTGTACATGGACCACTTCTTCTTTATCCTTTCATCTGTTGATGGACATTTTGGTTGCTTCACTGTCTTGTCTATTGTGAATAAGGCTGCAGTGCAGCTTTTGCAGCCCAGGTCTTCTTCATTCTGGTCTTCTCAGGTGAGAGGCCCATTGGTGCGCCTGCTGGATTGAATGGTACCTCCATTTTTCCTTTTCAACGCAGCTCCTTTCTGTTCTCATTATTAGCATTTAACCCTTTTACATCTCACCAGCAGCTAGAGGGGACACAGTTCTCTAAATCCTCTTCAGCATTTATTGTTTGTAGACTTTTTGCCAATGGTCAGTCGACTGCTGTGAGTTGAAATCTTTTTGTAGATTAGATTGCATGAGTCTAATACTTCCTGAGGCTGAGCTTTTATCCACTTTCCTTTCTTTAAAAAGAGAGTGAGTAAAACTTACCTCTTCATACTAACTTCGTGAACATGTTGCCTGTTTTGAACTTTTTTATCCATTCCCTACCTCAGCACAATTTTGAGGGCAGGTGTCCTTTACAGCCCTGAGTCCTTGTGAATGGTAAGTGACCATTAGCTGTGGGTTAAAAGCTGCTCTTGCGGGAATCGGCCACAAGGCGGCAGCATTTCTCCTTTACCAAATCTGCTTACTAGGGCAACAGAGCCTTACTGGAAGTGGTGTTCTAAGTTGTAAATTACAATGGAATGTGCGAGGAAAAAGCCCTTTAAGTTTATGTCTCATTACTTCTTGTTGGTATTTTTAACTTAATTTTTATTTTTTATCACAGCAAACTTGATTACAATGTTTTGTTTGTTCTGGGTGTGCAAGATGTGGTTCTTTCACACATATTCATATATTTCTTCTTCTTCGGATGCTTTTCCCATGTAGGTTATGAAACAATGTTGAGTAGTCTTCTCTTGGTATTGCGTAGGTCTTTGGTGATTATATATTTCACATGTGTTTGTATCTCTCTGTTAACCTCAATATGGTAATGTATCCAATCCTCACACCTTTGCATTTGGTGAACCATAAGTTTTTTTAATGAATCTATGAAAGTGTTTCTCTGTGGAAATATCTTTCTTTGTATCTTTTTTTAGGTAACACCTATATGTGATATGATAGGATATGTGTCTTTCGCTTTCTCACTTACTCCAAGTTGCGTGATTACTTCTAGACTCATCTATGGTGCTGGAAATGGCATTATTTCATTTTTTTCACTAGCTCATATTCCATCTGTACAGGTAGCAGTTCTTCTTTGTCCACCTATCTGTCGGTGGACTTTTTGGGTACTTCCATATCTTGGCTAGTGTAATACTATGCACTGCAGATTTGCGTGGCTGTGTCCTTCCAATTCTGTCCTGTTAGTTTATAGGTCCAGGAATAGGTCTGCTGGATCATATGGTAGCTCAATGTTGACCTTTTAAAGGCACCTCTATTCTGTTCTCCTTAGTGGCTCTTTCCAGGTTACGTCCCACTTAAAGTGGAGGGTATGCATTTCTTCCCAGCACCTTCAGGATTTATTCTTTGTAGTTTTTGCTGATGGTTATTCTGAGTGATGTGAGCTGATACCTCTTTGTGGTTGAATTTGCATGTGTCTCATACTGCGTTGAAATTGAGCTTTAAGACATGTCCTTTTTATTTTTCCAGCTGTGATTAGAGCTTATTTCTTCAAAGTGTTTTCTTAAAGTATGTGTCACCATTTGAAATATTTTGGCCATTATCTCCCTCAAGACACTTTGAGGGCAGGTTTCATTTACAGCCTTGCAGTACTTGTTCATATGAAGTGACCATTAGCTCAGGCTTTAAACCTGCTTTTGCAGGTAACGGCCAGAGAGCGGCAGCCTTTCTACTTTCCCCTTGCTGGTACTAGGGAAACAGAACTACCGGCCAGTGGTGTTCTTCGGTTATAAATTAGAGTGCAATGTGCCCGGATAAACCCACAATTGTTGATGTCTCCTTGCTTTTGTTTGTTTTTAAATTTAATTTATATTTATTATTAGAGTAATATTCCACTGTGTACGTGGACCACTTCTTCTTGGTGCATTCCTCGGCTGATGGACATTTTCATTGCTTCCAAGTGCTGGCTAAGGTAAATCTTGCTGGCGTACAGGTTTGCCAGCCTGTGACTTTTTGATTCTCATTTTCTCAGGTGATAGGCCAAGCAGTGGTTGTGATTGATTGACTGGTAGCTCAATGTTTCCCTTTTCAAAGCACCTACACTGTGTTTTCATTAGTGGCTCTTTACATGCCCCACCTTACAACCGAGGGTACGCATTTCTCCACACTCCCTTCACCGTTTATTTTTTGCAGCATTTTTCCTAATGGCCATTCTGACTGCTGTGAGCTGATAGGTTTTTGTAATATGGGTATGCATGTCTTAAATTTTTTTTTAAATTCAACATATTCCTACGCCTTTTTCTTTTCCCTTAAAAGAAAAAACCGTGAGTTCAATATAGCTCTTGAAATTGTCTTCTTCGAAGGTTGCCCTCTTTTGTATTTTTTGGTGGATCTTTGACCCCAGAAATTTTCTGGGGGGCAGGTGTCATTTACAGAACTGCAAGTTGTTGAAAATTTAGTGACCTTTTGCAGTGGATTCAAAGCTGCTGTTGTGGGAAACGGCCACAAGGAGGTAGCATTTCTCCATTCCCCAATCTGGGTACTAGGGCAGCAGAGCCTTTCTGGAAGTTATTGTCCTAGGTTGTAAATTAGAATGGAATTTGCCAGGAGAAATCCCCATAAGTTTATGTCTCATTACTTCTTCTTGGTTTTTAAAAGTTTTTTAATCTGGGTAAAGTTTAGAAGATTGTTTGTCCTAGGTGTACACAATCTGGTTCATTTGTACATTATGTATGTCTATTAATGTACAGATCCTCTTCCCATGTAAAATATTACAGTGTTCCGTCGACCTCCCTTGCTATATGTTCGGTCTTTTTGATACATGTATATAATATGTATTTGTATATGTATAGTAACACTAATCTTCATTTCTCAATTTCCCCCCTCCTTTCCTTTCAGATGAGCATAGTTTGTTTTCTAAGCCTGTGAGTGTCTTTCTCTTTGGAAATATGTTCATCTGTGTCAGTTATTAGATAATGCCATAAGTGATAATATAGGCTAAAGGTCTTTTGCTTTCCGACCTACTTCATGTTTTGTGAATATCTCCAGGCTCATCTATGGTGCCTCAAAGAGCAGTGCTTCAATGTTTTCCATGGCTAATATTCCATTCTGTACATGGACCACTTCTTCTTGGTGCATTCCTCTGTTGATGGACATTTTCGTTGCTTCCAAGTGTTGCCTATGGTAAATATTGCTGGAGTGCAGGATTGCCAGCCTGTGATTTTTGATTTTCCTTTTCTCAGGTGATAGACCCAGCAGTGGGTATGATTGATTGACTGGTATGGTAGCTCAACGTTTACCTTTTCAAGGCACCTCAATTGTGCTTTCATTAGTGGCTCTTACCACGTCCCCCTTAGCATCGAGGGTACGCATTTCTCCACAATCACGTCAGCATTTATTGTTTGCAGCATTTTTGTTGATGGCCATTCTGACTGGTGAGAGCTGATAGGTTTTTGTAATCTGGGTTTACATGTCTGTAAAAATTCCTACAATTCATCATTTTTCCACGCCTTTTGCTTTTCTGTTAAAAGAAAAAGGAAAAAAAGTGTGAGTATAATATACCTCTTCAAATTTTCTTTTTGGAAAGTTGCACTCTAGAATTTTTTGTTCGATTTTCGATCTCAGTATTTTTTGGAGGGCCGGTGTCATTTACAGACCTGCAATTGGTGAATAATTAGTGACCTTTTGCAGTGGGTTCGAAGCTGCTGTTGTGGGAAACGGCCACAAGGATGCAGCATTTCTCCATTCCCAAATCTGGGTACTAGGGCAGCAGAGCCGTTCTGGAAGTTGTTTGCCTAGGTTTTCAATTTGGATGGAATGTGCCAGGAAAACCCCCCATAAGTTTATGTCTCATTACTCCTAGTTCGTTGTTTTAATTTTTTCAATTGGGGTAATGGTTAGAATGTTGCTTGTCCAAGGTGTACACACTCTGGTTCATCTACATATTCTATATACCTATTTATGTAGAGATCCTCTTCCCGTGTGAATTATTACAGAGTGTTCCGTAAACCTTCCTTGCTATACGGTCGGTCTTTTTGATATATGTATATAATATGTATTTGTATACATATGGTAACGCTCATCTTCATTTATCCATTCCCCCCACCTTTCCTTTTAGATAAGCATAGTTTTTTTTTAATAAGTGTGTGATTGACTTTCTCTGTGGATATATGTTCATTTGTGTCAGTTATTAGATAACGCCTATAAGTGATATCATAGGATATAGGACTTTTGCTTTCCGACTTAGCTCATGTTCTGTGATTATCTCCAAGATCATCTATGGTGCCTCAAAGAGCAGTGTTTCATTGTTTTCCATGGCTAGTATTCATTGTGTACATGGACCACTTCTTCTTTATCCTTTCATCTGTTGATGGACATTTTGGTTGCTTCACTGTCTTGTCTATTGTGAATAAGGCTGCAGTGCAGCTTTTGCAGCCCGGGTCTTCTTCATTCTGGTCTTCTCAGGTGAGAGGCCCATTGGTGCGCCTGCTGGATTGAATGGTACCTCCATTTTTCCTTTTCAACGCAGCTCCTTTCTGTTCTCATTATTAGCGTTTAACCCTTTTACATCTCACCAGCAGCTAGAGGGGACACAGTTCTCTAAATCCTCTTCAGCATTTATTGTTTGTAGACTTTTTGCCAATGGTCAGTCGACTGCTGTGAGTTGAAATCTTTTTGTAGATTAGATTGCATGAGTCTAATACTTCCTGAGGCTGAGCTTTTATCCATTTTCCTTTCTTTAAAAAGAGAGTGAGTAAAACTTACCTCTTCATACTAACTTCGTGAACATGTTGCCTGTTTTGAACTTTTTTATCCATTCCCTACCTCAGCACAATTTTGAGGGCAGGTGTCCTTTACAGCCCTGAGTCCTTGTGAATGGTAAGTGACCATTAGCTGTGGGTTAAAAGCTGCTCTTGCGGGAATCGGCCACAAGGCGGCAGCATTTCTCCTTTACCAAATCTGGTTACTAGGGCAACAGAGCCTTACTGGAAGTGGTGTTCTAAGTTGTAAATTACAATGGAATGTGCGAGGAAAAAGCCCTTTAAGTTTATGTCTCATTACTTCTTGTTGGTATTTTTAACTTAATTTTTATTTTTTATCACAGCAAACTTGATTACAATGTTTTGTTTGTTCTGGGTGTGCAAGATGTGGTTCTTTCACACATATTCATATATCTCTTCTTCTTCGGATGCTTTTCCCATGTAGGTTATGAAACAATGTTGAGTAGTCTTCTCTTGGTATTGCGTAGGTCTTTGGTGATTATATATTTCACATGTGTTTGTATCTCTCTGTTAACCTCAATATGGTAATGTATCCAATCCTCACACCTTTGCATTTGGTGAACCATAAGTTTTTTTAATGAATCTATGAAAGTGTTTCTCTGTGGAAATATCTTTCTTTGTATCTTTTTTTAGGTAACACCTATATGTGATATGATAGGATATGTGTCTTTCGCTTTCTCACTTACTCCAAGTTGCGTGATTACTTCTAGACTCATCTATGGTGCTGGAAATGGCATTATTTCATTTTTTTCACTAGCTCATATTCCATCTGTACAGGTAGCAGTTCTTCTTTGTCCACCTATCTGTCGGTGGACTTTTTGGGTACTTCCATATCTTGGCTAGTGTAATACTATGCACTGCAGATTTGCGTGGCTGTGTCCTTCCAATTCTGTCCTGTTAGTTTATAGGTCCAGGAATAGGTCTGCTGGATCATATGGTAGCTCAATGTTGACCTTTTAAAGGCACCTCTATTCTGTTCTCCTTAGTGGCTCTTTCCAGGTTACGTCCCACTTAAAGTGGAGGGTATGCATTTCTTCCCAGCACCTTCAGGATTTATTCTTTGTAGTTTTTGCTGATGGTTATTCTGAGTGATGTGAGCTGATACCTCTTTGTGGTTGAATTTGCATGTGTCTCATACTGCGTTGAAATTGAGCTTTAAGACATGTCCTTTTTATTTTTCCAGCTGTGATTAGAGCTTATTTCTTCAAAGTGTTTTCTTAAAGTATGTGTCACCATTTGAAATATTTTGGCCATTATCTCCCTCAAGACACTTTGAGGGCAGGTTTCATTTACAGCCTTGCAGTACTTGTTCATATGAAGTGACCATTAGCTCAGGCTTTAAACCTGCTTTTGCAGGTAACGGCCAGAGAGCGGCAGCCTTTCTACTTTCCCCTTGCTGGTACTAGGGAAACAGAACTACCGGCCAGTGGTGTTCTTCGGTTATAAATTAGAGTGCAATGTGCCCGGATAAACCCACAATTGTTGATGTCTCCTTGCTTTTGTTTGTTTTTAAATTTAATTTATATTTATTATTAGAGTAATATTCCACTGTGTACGTGGACCACTTCTTCTTGGTGCATTCCTCGGCTGATGGACATTTTCATTGCTTCCAAGTGCTGGCTAAGGTAAATCTTGCTGGCGTACAGGTTTGCCAGCCTGTGACTTTTTGATTCTCATTTTCTCAGGTGATAGGCCAAGCAGTGGTTGTGATTGATTGACTGGTAGCTCAATGTTTCCCTTTTCAAAGCACCTACACTGTGTTTTCATTAGTGGCTCTTTACATGCCCCACCTTACAACCGAGGGTACGCATTTCTCCACACTCCCTTCACCGTTTATTTTTTGCAGCATTTTTCCTAATGGCCATTCTGACTGCTGTGAGCTGATAGGTTTTTGTAATATGGGTATGCATGTCTTAAATTTTTTTTTAAATTCAACATATTCCTACGCCTTTTTCTTTTCCCTTAAAAGAAAAAACCGTGAGTTCAATATAGCTCTTGAAATTGTCTTCTTCGAAGGTTGCCCTCTTTTGTATTTTTTGGTGGATCTTTGACCCCAGAAATTTTCTGGGGGGCAGGTGTCATTTACAGAACTGCAAGTTGTTGAAAATTTAGTGACCTTTTGCAGTGGATTCAAAGCTGCTGTTGTGGGAAACGGCCACAAGGAGGTAGCATTTCTCCATTCCCCAATCTGGGTACTAGGGCAGCAGAGCCTTTCTGGAAGTTATTGTCCTAGGTTGTAAATTAGAATGGAATTTGCCAGGAGAAATCCCCATAAGTTTATGTCTCATTACTTCTTCTTGGTTTTGAAAAGTTTTTTAATCTGGGTAAAGTTTAGAAGATTGTTTGTCCTAGGTGTACACAATCTGGTTCATTTGTACATTATGTATGTCTATTAATGTACAGATCCTCTTCCCATGTAAAATATTACAGTGTTCCGTCGACCTCCCTTGCTATATGTTCGGTCTTTTTGATACATGTATATAATATGTATTTGTATATGTATAGTAACACTAATCTTCATTTCTCAATTTCCCCCCTCCTTTCCTTTCAGATGAGCATAGTTTGTTTTCTAAGCCTGTGAGTGTCTTTCTCTTTGGAAATATGTTCATCTGTGTCAGTTATTAGATAATGCCATAAGTGATAATATAGGCTAAAGGTCTTTTGCTTTCCGACCTACTTCATGTTTTGTGAATATCTCCAGGCTCATCTATGGTGCCTCAAAGAGCAGTGCTTCAATGTTTTCCATGGCTAATATTCCATTCTGTACATGGACCACTTCTTCTTGGTGCATTCCTCTGTTGATGGACATTTTCGTTGCTTCCAAGTGTTGCCTATGGTAAATATTGCTGGAGTGCAGGATTGCCAGCCTGTGATTTTTGATTTTCCTTTTCTCAGGTGATAGACCCAGCAGTGGGTATGATTGATTGACTGGTATGGTAGCTCAACGTTTACCTTTTCAAGGCACCTCAATTGTGCTTTCATTAGTGGCTCTTACCACGTCCCCCTTAGCATCGAGGGTACGCATTTCTCCACAATCACGTCAGCATTTATTGTTTGCAGCATTTTTGATGATGGCCATTCTGACTGGTGAGAGCTGATAGGTTTTTGTAATCTGGGTTTACATGTCTGTAAAAATTCCTACAATTCATCATTTTTCCACGCCTTTTGCTTTTCTGTTAAAAGAAAAAGGAAAAAAAGTGTGAGTATAATATACCTCTTCAAATTTTCTTTTTGGAAAGTTGCACTCTAGAATTTTTTGTTCGATTTTCGATCTCAGTATTTTTTGGAGGGCCGGTGTCATTTACAGACCTGCAATTGGTGAATAATTAGTGACCTTTTGCAGTGGGTTCGAAGCTGCTGTTGTGGGAAACGGCCACAAGGATGCAGCATTTCTCCATTCCCAAATCTGGGTACTAGGGCAGCAGAGCCGTTCTGGAAGTTGTTTGCCTAGGTTTTCAATTTGGATGGAATGTGCCAGGAAAACCCCCCATAAGTTTATGTCTCATTACTCCTAGTTCGTTGTTTTAATTTTTTCAATTGGGGTAATGGTTAGAATGTTGCTTGTCCAAGGTGTACACACTCTGGTTCATCTACATATTCTATATACCTATTTATGTAGAGATCCTCTTCCCGTGTGAATTATTACAGAGTGTTCCGTAAACCTTCCTTGCTATACGGTCGGTCTTTTTGATATATGTATATAATATGTATTTGTATACATATGGTAACGCTCATCTTCATTTATCCATTCCCCCCACCTTTCCTTTTAGATAAGCATAGTTTTTTTTTAATAAGTGTGTGATTGACTTTCTCTGTGGATATATGTTCATTTGTGTCAGTTATTAGATAACGCCTATAAGTGATATCATAGGATATAGGACTTTTGCTTTCCGACTTAGCTCATGTTCTGTGATTATCTCCAAGATCATCTATGGTGCCTCAAAGAGCAGTGTTTCATTGTTTTCCATGGCTAGTATTCATTGTGTACATGGACCACTTCTTCTTTATCCTTTCATCTGTTGATGGACATTTTGGTTGCTTCACTGTCTTGTCTATTGTGAATAAGGCTGCAGTGCAGCTTTTGCAGCCCGGGTCTTCTTCATTCTGGTCTTCTCAGGTGAGAGGCCCATTGGTGCGCCTGCTGGATTGAATGGTACCTCAATTTTTCCTTTTCAACGCAGCTCCTTTCTGTTCTCATTATTAGCGCTTAACCCTTTTACATCTCACCAGCAGCTAGAGGGGACACAGTTCTCTAAATCCTCTTCAGCATTTATTGTTTGTAGACTTTTTGCCAATGGTCAGTCGACTGCTGTGAGTTGAAATCTTTTTGTAGATTAGATTGCATGAGTCTAATACTTCCTGAGGCTGAGCTTTTATCCATTTTCCTTTCTTTAAAAAGAGAGTGAGTAAAACTTACCTCTTCATACTAACTTCGTGAACATGTTGCCTGTTTTGAACTTTTTTATCCATTCCCTACCTCAGCACAATTTTGAGGGCAGGTGTCCTTTACAGCCCTGAGTCCTTGTGAATGGTAAGTGACCATTAGCTGTGGGTTAAAAGCTGCTCTTGCGGGAATCGGCCACAAGGCGGCAGCATTTCTCCTTTACCAAATCTGCTTACTAGGGCAACAGAGCCTTACTGGAAGTGGTGTTCTAAGTTGTAAATTACAATGGAATGTGCGAGGAAAAAGCCCTTTAAGTTTATGTCTCATTACTTCTTGTTGGTATTTTTAACTTAATTTTTATTTTTTATCACAGCAAACTTGATTACAATGTTTTGTTTGTTCTGGGTGTGCAAGATGTGGTTCTTTCACACATATTCATATATCTCTTCTTCTTCGGATGCTTTTCCCATGTAGGTTATGAAACAATGTTGAGTAGTCTTCTCTTGGTATTGCGTAGGTCTTTGGTGATTATATATTTCACATGTGTTTGTATCTCTCTGTTAACCTCAATATGGTAATGTATCCAATCCTCACACCTTTGCATTTGGTGAACCATAAGTTTTTTTAATGAATCTATGAAAGTGTTTCTCTGTGGAAATATCTTTCTTTGTATCTTTTTTTAGGTAACACCTATATGTGATATGATAGGATATGTGTCTTTCGCTTTCTCACTTACTCCAAGTTGCGTGATTACTTCTAGACTCATCTATGGTGCTGGAAATGGCATTATTTCATTTTTTTCACTAGCTCATATTCCATCTGTACAGGTAGCAGTTCTTCTTTGTCCACCTATCTGTCGGTGGACTTTTTGGGTACTTCCATATCTTGGCTAGTGTAATACTATGCACTGCAGATTTGCGTGGCTGTGTCCTTCCAATTCTGTCCTGTTAGTTTATAGGTCCAGGAATAGGTCTGCTGGATCATATGGTAGCTCAATGTTGACCTTTTAAAGGCACCTCTATTCTGTTCTCCTTAGTGGCTCTTTCCAGGTTACGTCCCACTTAAAGTGGAGGGTATGCATTTCTTCCCAGCACCTTCAGGATTTATTCTTTGTAGTTTTTGCTGATGGTTATTCTGAGTGATGTGAGCTGATACCTCTTTGTGGTTGAATTTGCATGTGTCTCATACTGCGTTGAAATTGAGCTTTAAGACATGTCCTTTTTATTTTTCCAGCTGTGATTAGAGCTTATTTCTTCAAAGTGTTTTCTTAAAGTATGTGTCACCATTTGAAATATTTTGGCCATTATCTCCCTCAAGACACTTTGAGGGCAGGTTTCATTTACAGCCTTGCAGTACTTGTTCATATGAAGTGACCATTAGCTCAGGCTTTAAACCTGCTTTTGCAGGTAACGGCCAGAGAGCGGCAGCCTTTCTACTTTCCCCTTGCTGGTACTAGGGAAACAGAACTACCGGCCAGTGGTGTTCTTCGGTTATAAATTAGAGTGCAATGTGCCCGGATAAACCCACAATTGTTGATGTCTCCTTGCTTTTGTTTGTTTTTAAATTTAATTTATATTTATTATTAGAGTAATATTCCACTGTGTACGTGGACCACTTCTTCTTGGTGCATTCCTCGGCTGATGGACATTTTCATTGCTTCCAAGTGCTGGCTAAGGTAAATCTTGCTGGCGTACAGGTTTGCCAGCCTGTGACTTTTTGATTCTCATTTTCTCAGGTGATAGGCCAAGCAGTGGTTGTGATTGATTGACTGGTAGCTCAATGTTTCCCTTTTCAAAGCACCTACACTGTGTTTTCATTAGTGGCTCTTTACATGCCCCACCTTACAACCGAGGGTACGCATTTCTCCACACTCCCTTCACCGTTTATTTTTTGCAGCATTTTTCCTAATGGCCATTCTGACTGCTGTGAGCTGATAGGTTTTTGTAATATGGGTATGCATGTCTTAAATTTTTTTTTAAATTCAACATATTCCTACGCCTTTTTCTTTTCCCTTAAAAGAAAAAACCGTGAGTTCAATATAGCTCTTGAAATTGTCTTCTTCGAAGGTTGCCCTCTTTTGTATTTTTTGGTGGATCTTTGACCCCAGAAATTTTCTGGGGGGCAGGTGTCATTTACAGAACTGCAAGTTGTTGAAAATTTAGTGACCTTTTGCAGTGGATTCAAAGCTGCTGTTGTGGGAAACGGCCACAAGGAGGTAGCATTTCTCCATTCCCCAATCTGGGTACTAGGGCAGCAGAGCCTTTCTGGAAGTTATTGTCCTAGGTTGTAAATTAGAATGGAATTTGCCAGGAGAAATCCCCATAAGTTTATGTCTCATTACTTCTTCTTGGTTTTTAAAAGTTTTTTAATCTGGGTAAAGTTTAGAAGATTGTTTGTCCTAGGTGTACACAATCTGGTTCATTTGTACATTATGTATGTCTATTAATGTACAGATCCTCTTCCCATGTAAAATATTACAGTGTTCCGTCGACCTCCCTTGCTATATGTTCGGTCTTTTTGATACATGTATATAATATGTATTTGTATATGTATAGTAACACTAATCTTCATTTCTCAATTTCCCCCCTCCTTTCCTTTCAGATGAGCATAGTTTGTTTTCTAAGCCTGTGAGTGTCTTTCTCTTTGGAAATATGTTCATCTGTGTCAGTTATTAGATAATGCCATAAGTGATAATATAGGCTAAAGGTCTTTTGCTTTCGACCTACTTCATGTTTTGTGAATATCTCCAGGCTCATCTATGGTGCCTCAAAGAGCAGTGCTTCAATGTTTTCCATGGCTAATATTCCATTCTGTACATGGACCACTTCTTCTTGGTGCATTCCTCTGTTGATGGACATTTTCGTTGCTTCCAAGTGTTGCCTATGGTAAATATTGCTGGAGTGCAGGATTGCCAGCCTGTGATTTTTGATTTTCCTTTTCTCAGGTGATAGACCCAGCAGTGGGTATGATTGATTGACTGGTATGGTAGCTCAACGTTTACCTTTTCAAGGCACCTCAATTGTGCTTTCATTAGTGGTTCTTACCACGTCCCCCTTAGCATCGAGGGTACGCATTTCTCCACAATCACGTCAGCATTTATTGTTTGCAGCATTTTTGTTGATGGCCATTCTGACTGGTGAGAGCTGATAGGTTTTTGTAATCTGGGTTTACATGTCTGTAAAAATTCCTACAATTCATCATTTTTCCACACCTTTTGCTTTTCTGTTAAAAGAAAAAGGAAAAAAAGTGTGAGTATAATATACCTCTTCAAATTTTCTTTTTGGAAAGTTGCACTCTAGAATTTTTTGTTCGATTTTCGATCTCAGTATTTTTTGGAGGGCCGGTGTCATTTACAGACCTGCAATTGGTGAATAATTAGTGACCTTTTGCAGTGGGTTCGAAGCTGCTGTTGTGGGAAACGGCCACAAGGATGCAGCATTTCTCCATTCCCAAATCTGGGTACTAGGGCAGCAGAGCCGTTCTGGAAGTTGTTTGCCTAGGTTTTCAATTTGGATGGAATGTGCCAGGAAAACCCCCCATAAGTTTATGTCTCATTACTCCTAGTTCGTTGTTTTAATTTTTTCAATTGGGGTAATGGTTAGAATGTTGCTTGTCCAAGGTGTACACACTCTGGTTCATCTACATATTCTATATACCTATTTATGTAGAGATCCTCTTCCCGTGTGAATTATTACAGAGTGTTCCGTAAACCTTCCTTGCTATACGGTCGGTCTTTTTGATATATGTATATAATATGTATTTGTATACATATGGTAACGCTCATCTTCATTTATCCATTCCCCCCACCTTTCCTTTTAGATAAGCATAGTTTTTTTTTAATAAGTGTGTGATTGACTTTCTCTGTGGATATATGTTCATTTGTGTCAGTTATTAGATAACGCCTATAAGTGATATCATAGGATATAGGACTTTTGCTTTCCGACTTAGCTCATGTTCTGTGATTATCTCCAAGATCATCTATGGTGCCTCAAAGAGCAGTGTTTCATTGTTTTCCATGGCTAGTATTCATTGTGTACATGGACCACTTCTTCTTTATCCTTTCATCTGTTGATGGACATTTTGGTTGCTTCACTGTCTTGTCTATTGTGAATAAGGCTGCAGTGCAGCTTTTGCAGCCCGGGTCTTCTTCATTCTGGTCTTCTCAGGTGAGAGGCCCATTGGTGCGCCTGCTGGATTGAATGGTACCTCCATTTTTCCTTTTCAACGCAGCTCCTTTCTGTTCTCATTATTAGCGTTTAACCCTTTTACATCTCACCAGCAGCTAGAGGGGACACAGTTCTCTAAATCCTCTTCAGCATTTATTGTTTGTAGACTTTTTGCCAATGGTCAGTCGACTGCTGTGAGTTGAAATCTTTTTGTAGATTAGATTGCATGAGTCTAATACTTCCTGAGGCTGAGCTTTTATCCATTTTCCTTTCTTTAAAAAGAGAGTGAGTAAAACTTACCTCTTCATACTAACTTCGTGAACATGTTGCCTGTTTTGAACTTTTTTATCCATTCCCTACCTCAGCACAATTTTGAGGGCAGGTGTCCTTTACAGCCCTGAGTCCTTGTGAATGGTAAGTGACCATTAGCTGTGGGTTAAAAGCTGCTCTTGCGGGAATCGGCCACAAGGCGGCAGCATTTCTCCTTTACCAAATCTGGTTACTAGGGCAACAGAGCCTTACTGGAAGTGGTGTTCTAAGTTGTAAATTACAATGGAATGTGCGAGGAAAAAGCCCTTTAAGTTTATGTCTCATTACTTCTTGTTGGTATTTTTAACTTAATTTTTATTTTTTATCACAGCAAACTTGATTACAATGTTTTGTTTGTTCTGGGTGTGCAAGATGTGGTTCTTTCACACATATTCATATATCTCTTCTTCTTCGGATGCTTTTCCCATGTAGGTTATGAAACAATGTTGAGTAGTCTTCTCTTGGTATTGCGTAGGTCTTTGGTGATTATATATTTCACATGTGTTTGTATCTCTCTGTTAACCTCAATATGGTAATGTATCCAATCCTCACACCTTTGCATTTGGTGAACCATAAGTTTTTTTAATGAATCTATGAAAGTGTTTCTCTGTGGAAATATCTTTCTTTGTATCTTTTTTTAGGTAACACCTATATGTGATATGATAGGATATGTGTCTTTCGCTTTCTCACTTACTCCAAGTTGCGTGATTACTTCTAGACTCATCTATGGTGCTGGAAATGGCATTATTTCATTTTTTTCACTAGCTCATATTCCATCTGTACAGGTAGCAGTTCTTCTTTGTCCACCTATCTGTCGGTGGACTTTTTGGGTACTTCCATATCTTGGCTAGTGTAATACTATGCACTGCAGATTTGCGTGGCTGTGTCCTTCCAATTCTGTCCTGTTAGTTTATAGGTCCAGGAATAGGTCTGCTGGATCATATGGTAGCTCAATGTTGACCTTTTAAAGGCACCTCTATTCTGTTCTCCTTAGTGGCTCTTTCCAGGTTACGTCCCACTTAAAGTGGAGGGTATGCATTTCTTCCCAGCACCTTCAGGATTTATTCTTTGTAGTTTTTGCTGATGGTTATTCTGAGTGATGTGAGCTGATACCTCTTTGTGGTTGAATTTGCATGTGTCTCATACTGCGTTGAAATTGAGCTTTAAGACATGTCCTTTTAATTTTTCCAGCTGTGATTAGAGCTTATTTCTTCAAAGTGTTTTCTTAAAGTATGTGTCACCATTTGAAATATTTTGGCCATTATCTCCCTCAAGACACTTTGAGGGCAGGTTTCATTTACAGCCTTGCAGTACTTGTTCATATGAAGTGACCATTAGCTCAGGCTTTAAACCTGCTTTTGCAGGTAACGGCCAGAGAGCGGCAGCCTTTCTACTTTCCCCTTGCTGGTACTAGGGAAACAGAACTACCGGCCAGTGGTGTTCTTCGGTTATAAATTAGAGTGCAATGTGCCCGGATAAACCCACAATTGTTGATGTCTCCTTGCTTTTGTTTGTTTTTAAATTTAATTTATATTTATTATTAGAGTAATATTCCACTGTGTACGTGGACCACTTCTTCTTGGTGCATTCCTCGGCTGATGGACATTTTCATTGCTTCCAAGTGCTGGCTAAGGTAAATCTTGCTGGCGTACAGGTTTGCCAGCCTGTGACTTTTTGATTCTCATTTTCTCAGGTGATAGGCCAAGCAGTGGTTGTGATTGATTGACTGGTAGCTCAATGTTTCCCTTTTCAAAGCACCTACACTGTGTTTTCATTAGTGGCTCTTTACATGCCCCACCTTACAACCGAGGGTACGCATTTCTCCACACTCCCTTCACCGTTTATTTTTTGCAGCATTTTTCCTAATGGCCATTCTGACTGCTGTGAGCTGATAGGTTTTTGTAATATGGGTATGCATGTCTTAAATTTTTTTTAAAATTCAACATATTCCTACGCCTTTTTCTTTTCCCTTAAAAGAAAAAACCGTGAGTTCAATATAGCTCTTGAAATTGTCTTCTTCGAAGGTTGCCCTCTTTTGTATTTTTTGGTGGATTTTTGACCCCAGAAATTTTCTGGGGGGCAGGTGTCATTTACAGAACTGCAAGTTGTTGAAAATTTAGTGACCTTTTGCAGTGGATTCAAAGCTGCTGTTGTGGGAAACGGCCACAAGGAGGTAGCATTTCTCCATTCCCCAATCTGGGTACTAGGGCAGCAGAGCCTTTCTGGAAGTTATTGTCCTAGGTTGTAAATTAGAATGGAATTTGCCAGGAGAAATCCCCATAAGTTTATGTCTCATTACTTCTTCTTGGTTTTTAAAAGTTTTTTAATCTGGGTAAAGTTTAGAATATTGTTTGTCCTAGGTGTACACAATCTGGTTCATTTGTACATTATGTATGTCTATTAATGTACAGATCCTCTTCCCATGTAAAATATTACAGTGTTCCGTCGACCTCCCTTGCTATATGTTCGGTCTTTTTGATACATGTATATAATATGTATTTGTATATGTATAGTAACACTAATCTTCATTTCTCAATTTCCCCCCTCCTTTCCTTTCAGATGAGCATAGTTTGTTTTCTAAGCCTGTGAGTGTCTTTCTCTTTGGAAATATGTTCATCTGTGTCAGTTATTAGATAATGCCATAAGTGATAATATAGGCTAAAGGTCTTTTGCTTTCCGACCTACTTCATGTTTTGTGAATATCTCCAGGCTCATCTATGGTGCCTCAAAGAGCAGTGCTTCAATGTTTTCCATGGCTAATATTCCATTCTGTACATGGACCACTTCTTCTTGGTGCATTCCTCTGTTGATGGACATTTTCGTTGCTTCCAAGTGTTGCCTATGGTAAATATTGCTGGAGTGCAGGATTGCCAGCCTGTGATTTTTGATTTTCCTTTTCTCAGGTGATAGACCCAGCAGTGGGTATGATTGATTGACTGGTATGGTAGCTCAACGTTTACCTTTTCAAGGCACCTCAATTGTGCTTTCATTAGTGGCTCTTACCACGTCCCCCTTAGCATCGAGGGTACGCATTTCTCCACAATCACGTCAGCATTTATTGTTTGCAGCATTTTTGTTGATGGCCATTCTGACTGGTGAGAGCTGATAGGTTTTTGTAATCTGGGTTTACATGTCTGTAAAAATTCCTACAATTCATCATTTTTCCACGCCTTTTGCTTTTCTGTTAAAAGAAAAAGGAAAAAAAGTGTGAGTATAATATACCTCTTCAAATTTTCTTTTTGGAAAGTTGCACTCTAGAATTTTTTGTTCGATTTTCGATCTCAGTATTTTTTGGAGGGCCGGTGTCATTTACAGACCTGCAATTGGTGAATAATTAGTGACCTTTTGCAGTGGGTTCGAAGCTGCTGTTGTGGGAAACGGCCACAAGGATGCAGCATTTCTCCATTCCCAAATCTGGGTACTAGGGCAGCAGAGCCGTTCTGGAAGTTGTTTGCCTAGGTTTTCAATTTGGATGGAATGTGCCAGGAAAACCCCCCATAAGTTTATGTCTCATTACTCCTAGTTCGTTGTTTTAATTTTTTCAATTGGGGTAATGGTTAGAATGTTGCTTGTCCAAGGTGTACACACTCTGGTTCATCTACATATTCTATATACCTATTTATGTAGAGATCCTCTTCCCGTGTGAATTATTACAGAGTGTTCCGTAAACCTTCCTTGCTATACGGTCGGTCTTTTTGATATATGTATATAATATGTATTTGTATACATATGGTAACGCTCATCTTCATTTATCCATTCCCCCCACCTTTCCTTTTAGATAAGCATAGTTTTTTTTTAATAAGTGTGTGATTGACTTTCTCTGTGGATATATGTTCATTTGTGTCAGTTATTAGATAACGCCTATAAGTGATATCATAGGATATAGGACTTTTGCTTTCCGACTTAGCTCATGTTCTGTGATTATCTCCAAGATCATCTATGGTGCCTCAAAGAGCAGTGTTTCATTGTTTTCCATGGCTAGTATTCATTGTGTACATGGACCACTTCTTCTTTATCCTTTCATCTGTTGATGGACATTTTGGTTGCTTCACTGTCTTGTCTATTGTGAATAAGGCTGCAGTGCAGCTTTTGCAGCCCAGGTCTTCTTCATTCTGGTCTTCTCAGGTGAGAGGCCCATTGGTGCGCCTGCTGGATTGAATGGTACCTCCATTTTTCCTTTTCAACGCAGCTCCTTTCTGTTCTCATTATTAGCATTTAACCCTTTTACATCTCACCAGCAGCTAGAGGGGACACAGTTCTCTAAATCCTCTTCAGCATTTATTGTTTGTAGACTTTTTGCCAATGGTCAGTCGACTGCTGTGAGTTGAAATCTTTTTGTAGATTAGATTGCATGAGTCTAATACTTCCTGAGGCTGAGCTTTTATCCACTTTCCTTTCTTTAAAAAGAGAGTGAGTAAAACTTACCTCTTCATACTAACTTCGTGAACATGTTGCCTGTTTTGAACTTTTTTATCCATTCCCTACCTCAGCACAATTTTGAGGGCAGGTGTCCTTTACAGCCCTGAGTCCTTGTGAATGGTAAGTGACCATTAGCTGTGGGTTAAAAGCTGCTCTTGCGGGAATCGGCCACAAGGCGGCAGCATTTCTCCTTTACCAAATCTGGTTACTAGGGCAACAGAGCCTTACTGGAAGTGGTGTTCTAAGTTGTAAATTACAATGGAATGTGCGAGGAAAAAGCCCTTTAAGTTTATGTCTCATTACTTCTTGTTGGTATTTTTAACTTAATTTTTATTTTTTATCACAGCAAACTTGATTACAATGTTTTGTTTGTTCTGGGTGTGCAAGATGTGGTTCTTTCACACATATTCATATATTTCTTCTTCTTCGGATGCTTTTCCCATGTAGGTTATGAAACAATGTTGAGTAGTCTTCTCTTGGTATTGCGTAGGTCTTTGGTGATTATATATTTCACATGTGTTTGTATCTCTCTGTTAACCTCAATATGGTAATGTATCCAATCCTCACACCTTTGCATTTGGTGAACCATAAGTTTTTTTAATGAATCTATGAAAGTGTTTCTCTGTGGAAATATCTTTCTTTGTATCTTTTTTTAGGTAACACCTATATGTGATATGATAGGATATGTGTCTTTCGCTTTCTCACTTACTCCAAGTTGCGTGATTACTTCTAGACTCATCTATGGTGCTGGAAATGGCATTATTTCATTTTTTTCACTAGCTCATATTCCATCTGTACAGGTAGCAGTTCTTCTTTGTCCACCTATCTGTCGGTGGACTTTTTGGGTACTTCCATATCTTGGCTAGTGTAATACTATGCACTGCAGATTTGCGTGGCTGTGTCCTTCCAATTCTGTCCTGTTAGTTTATAGGTCCAGGAATAGGTCTGCTGGATCATATGGTAGCTCAATGTTGACCTTTTAAAGGCACCTCTATTCTGTTCTCCTTAGTGGCTCTTTCCAGGTTACGTCCCACTTAAAGTGGAGGGTATGCATTTCTTCCCAGCACCTTCAGGATTTATTCTTTGTAGTTTTTGCTGATGGTTATTCTGAGTGATGTGAGCTGATACCTCTTTGTGGTTGAATTTGCATGTGTCTCATACTGCGTTGAAATTGAGCTTTAAGACATGTCCTTTTTATTTTTCCAGCTGTGATTAGAGCTTATTTCTTCAAAGTGTTTTCTTAAAGTATGTGTCACCATTTGAAATATTTTGGCCATTATCTCCCTCAAGACACTTTGAGGGCAGGTTTCATTTACAGCCTTGCAGTACTTGTTCATATGAAGTGACCATTAGCTCAGGCTTTAAACCTGCTTTTGCAGGTAACGGCCAGAGAGCGGCAGCCTTTCTACTTTCCCCTTGCTGGTACTAGGGAAACAGAACTACCGGCCAGTGGTGTTCTTCGGTTATAAATTAGAGTGCAATGTGCCCGGATAAACCCACAATTGTTGATGTCTCCTTGCTTTTGTTTGTTTTTAAATTTAATTTATATTTATTATTAGAGTAATATTCCACTGTGTACGTGGACCACTTCTTCTTGGTGCATTCCTCGGCTGATGGACATTTTCATTGCTTCCAAGTGCTGGCTAAGGTAAATCTTGCTGGCGTACAGGTTTGCCAGCCTGTGACTTTTTGATTCTCATTTTCTCAGGTGATAGGCCAAGCAGTGGTTGTGATTGATTGACTGGTAGCTCAATGTTTCCCTTTTCAAAGCACCTACACTGTGTTTTCATTAGTGGCTCTTTACATGCCCCACCTTACAACCGAGGGTACGCATTTCTCCACACTCCCTTCACCGTTTATTTTTTGCAGCATTTTTCCTAATGGCCATTCTGACTGCTGTGAGCTGATAGGTTTTTGTAATATGGGTATGCATGTCTTAAATTTTTTTTTAAATTCAACATATTCCTACGCCTTTTTCTTTTCCCTTAAAAGAAAAAACCGTGAGTTCAATATAGCTCTTGAAATTGTCTTCTTCGAAGGTTGCCCTCTTTTGTATTTTTTGGTGGATCTTTGACCCCAGAAATTTTCTGGGGGGCAGGTGTCATTTACAGAACTGCAAGTTGTTGAAAATTTAGTGACCTTTTGCAGTGGATTCAAAGCTGCTGTTGTGGGAAACGGCCACAAGGAGGTAGCATTTCTCCATTCCCCAATCTGGGTACTAGGGCAGCAGAGCCTTTCTGGAAGTTATTGTCCTAGGTTGTAAATTAGAATGGAATTTGCCAGGAGAAATCCCCATAAGTTTATGTCTCATTACTTCTTCTTGGTTTTTAAAAGTTTTTTAATCTGGGTAAAGTTTAGAAGATTGTTTGTCCTAGGTGTACACAATCTGGTTCATTTGTACATTATGTATGTCTATTAATGTACAGATCCTCTTCCCATGTAAAATATTACAGTGTTCCGTCGACCTCCCTTGCTATATGTTCGGTCTTTTTGATACATGTATATAATATGTATTTGTATATGTATAGTAACACTAATCTTCATTTCTCAATTTCCCCCCTCCTTTCCTTTCAGATGAGCATAGTTTGTTTTCTAAGCCTGTGAGTGTCTTTCTCTTTGGAAATATGTTCATCTGTGTCAGTTATTAGATAATGCCATAAGTGATAATATAGGCTAAAGGTCTTTTGCTTTCCGACCTACTTCATGTTTTGTGAATATCTCCAGGCTCATCTATGGTGCCTCAAAGAGCAGTGCTTCAATGTTTTCCATGGCTAATATTCCATTCTGTACATGGACCACTTCTTCTTGGTGCATTCCTCTGTTGATGGACATTTTCGTTGCTTCCAAGTGTTGCCTATGGTAAATATTGCTGGAGTGCAGGATTGCCAGCCTGTGATTTTTGATTTTCCTTTTCTCAGGTGATAGACCCAGCAGTGGGTATGATTGATTGACTGGTATGGTAGCTCAACGTTTACCTTTTCAAGGCACCTCAATTGTGCTTTCATTAGTGGCTCTTACCACGTCCCCCTTAGCATCGAGGGTACGCATTTCTCCACAATCACGTCAGCATTTATTGTTTGCAGCATTTTTGTTGATGGCCATTCTGACTGGTGAGAGCTGATAGGTTTTTGTAATCTGGGTTTACATGTCTGTAAAAATTCCTACAATTCATCATTTTTCCACGCCTTTTGCTTTTCTGTTAAAAGAAAAAGGAAAAAAAGTGTGAGTATAATATACCTCTTCAAATTTTCTTTTTGGAAAGTTGCACTCTAGAATTTTTTGTTCGATTTTCGATCTCAGTATTTTTTGGAGGGCCGGTGTCATTTACAGACCTGCAATTGGTGAATAATTAGTGACCTTTTGCAGTGGGTTCGAAGCTGCTGTTGTGGGAAACGGCCACAAGGATGCAGCATTTCTCCATTCCCAAATCTGGGTACTAGGGCAGCAGAGCCGTTCTGGAAGTTGTTTGCCTAGGTTTTCAATTTGGATGGAATGTGCCAGGAAAACCCCCCATAAGTTTATGTCTCATTACTCCTAGTTCGTTGTTTTAATTTTTTCAATTGGGGTAATGGTTAGAATGTTGCTTGTCCAAGGTGTACACACTCTGGTTCATCTACATATTCTATATACCTATTTATGTAGAGATCCTCTTCCCGTGTGAATTATTACAGAGTGTTCCGTAAACCTTCCTTGCTATACGGTCGGTCTTTTTGATATATGTATATAATATGTATTTGTATACATATGGTAACGCTCATCTTCATTTATCCATTCCCCCCACCTTTCCTTTTAGATAAGCATAGTTTTTTTTTAATAAGTGTGTGATTGACTTTCTCTGTGGATATATGTTCATTTGTGTCAGTTATTAGATAACGCCTATAAGTGATATCATAGGATATAGGACTTTTGCTTTCCGACTTAGCTCATGTTCTGTGATTATCTCCAAGATCATCTATGGTGCCTCAAAGAGCAGTGTTTCATTGTTTTCCATGGCTAGTATTCATTGTGTACATGGACCACTTCTTCTTTATCCTTTCATCTGTTGATGGACATTTTGGTTGCTTCACTGTCTTGTCTATTGTGAATAAGGCTGCAGTGCAGCTTTTGCAGCCCGGGTCTTCTTCATTCTGGTCTTCTCAGGTGAGAGGCCCATTGGTGCGCCTGCTGGATTGAATGGTACCTCCATTTTTCCTTTTCAACGCAGCTCCTTTCTGTTCTCATTATTAGCGTTTAACCCTTTTACATCTCACCAGCAGCTAGAGGGGACACAGTTCTCTAAATCCTCTTCAGCATTTATTGTTTGTAGACTTTTTGCCAATGGTCAGTCGACTGCTGTGAGTTGAAATCTTTTTGTAGATTAGATTGCATGAGTCTAATACTTCCTGAGGCTGAGCTTTTATCCATTTTCCTTTCTTTAAAAAGAGAGTGAGTAAAACTTACCTCTTCATACTAACTTCGTGAACATGTTGCCTGTTTTGAACTTTTTTATCCATTCCCTACCTCAGCACAATTTTGAGGGCAGGTGTCCTTTACAGCCCTGAGTCCTTGTGAATGGTAAGTGACCATTAGCTGTGGGTTAAAAGCTGCTCTTGCGGGAATCGGCCACAAGGCGGCAGCATTTCTCCTTTACCAAATCTGGTTACTAGGGCAACAGAGCCTTACTGGAAGTGGTGTTCTAAGTTGTAAATTACAATGGAATGTGCGAGGAAAAAGCCCTTTAAGTTTATGTCTCATTACTTCTTGTTGGTATTTTTAACTTAATTTTTATTTTTTATCACAGCAAACTTGATTACAATGTTTTGTTTGTTCTGGGTGTGCAAGATGTGGTTCTTTCACACATATTCATATATCTCTTCTTCTTCGGATGCTTTTCCCATGTAGGTTATGAAACAATGTTGAGTAGTCTTCTCTTGGTATTGCGTAGGTCTTTGGTGATTATATATTTCACATGTGTTTGTATCTCTCTGTTAACCTCAATATGGTAATGTATCCAATCCTCACACCTTTGCATTTGGTGAACCATAAGTTTTTTTAATGAATCTATGAAAGTGTTTCTCTGTGGAAATATCTTTCTTTGTATCTTTTTTTAGGTAACACCTATATGTGATATGATAGGATATGTGTCTTTCGCTTTCTCACTTACTCCAAGTTGCGTGATTACTTCTAGACTCATCTATGGTGCTGGAAATGGCATTATTTCATTTTTTTCACTAGCTCATATTCCATCTGTACAGGTAGCAGTTCTTCTTTGTCCACCTATCTGTCGGTGGACTTTTTGGGTACTTCCATATCTTGGCTAGTGTAATACTATGCACTGCAGATTTGCGTGGCTGTGTCCTTCCAATTCTGTCCTGTTAGTTTATAGGTCCAGGAATAGGTCTGCTGGATCATATGGTAGCTCAATGTTGACCTTTTAAAGGCACCTCTATTCTGTTCTCCTTAGTGGCTCTTTCCAGGTTACGTCCCACTTAAAGTGGAGGGTATGCATTTCTTCCCAGCACCTTCAGGATTTATTCTTTGTAGTTTTTGCTGATGGTTATTCTGAGTGATGTGAGCTGATACCTCTTTGTGGTTGAATTTGCATGTGTCTCATACTGCGTTGAAATTGAGCTTTAAGACATGTCCTTTTTATTTTTCCAGCTGTGATTAGAGCTTATTTCTTCAAAGTGTTTTCTTAAAGTATGTGTCACCATTTGAAATATTTTGGCCATTATCTCCCTCAAGACACTTTGAGGGCAGGTTTCATTTACAGCCTTGCAGTACTTGTTCATATGAAGTGACCATTAGCTCAGGCTTTAAACCTGCTTTTGCAGGTAACGGCCAGAGAGCGGCAGCCTTTCTACTTTCCCCTTGCTGGTACTAGGGAAACAGAACTACCGGCCAGTGGTGTTCTTCGGTTATAAATTAGAGTGCAATGTGCCCGGATAAACCCACAATTGTTGATGTCTCCTTGCTTTTGTTTGTTTTTAAATTTAATTTATATTTATTATTAGAGTAATATTCCACTGTGTACGTGGACCACTTCTTCTTGGTGCATTCCTCGGCTGATGGACATTTTCATTGCTTCCAAGTGCTGGCTAAGGTAAATCTTGCTGGCGTACAGGTTTGCCAGCCTGTGACTTTTTGATTCTCATTTTCTCAGGTGATAGGCCAAGCAGTGGTTGTGATTGATTGACTGGTAGCTCAATGTTTCCCTTTTCAAAGCACCTACACTGTGTTTTCATTAGTGGCTCTTTACATGCCCCACCTTACAACCGAGGGTACGCATTTCTCCACACTCCCTTCACCGTTTATTTTTTGCAGCATTTTTCCTAATGGCCATTCTGACTGCTGTGAGCTGATAGGTTTTTGTAATATGGGTATGCATGTCTTAAATTTTTTTTTAAATTCAACATATTCCTACGCCTTTTTCTTTTCCCTTAAAAGAAAAAACCGTGAGTTCAATATAGCTCTTGAAATTGTCTTCTTCGAAGGTTGCCCTCTTTTGTATTTTTTGGTGGATCTTTGACCCCAGAAATTTTCTGGGGGGCAGGTGTCATTTACAGAACTGCAAGTTGTTGAAAATTTAGTGACCTTTTGCAGTGGATTCAAAGCTGCTGTTGTGGGAAACGGCCACAAGGAGGTAGCATTTCTCCATTCCCCAATCTGGGTACTAGGGCAGCAGAGCCTTTCTGGAAGTTATTGTCCTAGGTTGTAAATTAGAATGGAATTTGCCAGGAGAAATCCCCATAAGTTTATGTCTCATTACTTCTTCTTGGTTTTTAAAAGTTTTTTAATCTGGGTAAAGTTTAGAAGATTGTTTGTCCTAGGTGTACACAATCTGGTTCATTTGTACATTATGTATGTCTATTAATGTACAGATCCTCTTCCCATGTAAAATATTACAGTGTTCCGTCGACCTCCCTTGCTATATGTTCGGTCTTTTTGATACATGTATATAATATGTATTTGTATATGTATAGTAACACTAATCTTCATTTCTCAATTTCCCCCCTCCTTTCCTTTCAGATGAGCATAGTTTGTTTTCTAAGCCTGTGAGTGTCTTTCTCTTTGGAAATATGTTCATCTGTGTCAGTTATTAGATAATGCCATAAGTGATAATATAGGCTAAAGGTCTTTTGCTTTCCGACCTACTTCATGTTTTGTGAATATCTCCAGGCTCATCTATGGTGCCTCAAAGAGCAGTGCTTCAATGTTTTCCATGGCTAATATTCCATTCTGTACATGGACCACTTCTTCTTGGTGCATTCCTCTGTTGATGGACATTTTCGTTGCTTCCAAGTGTTGCCTATGGTAAATATTGCTGGAGTGCAGGATTGCCAGCCTGTGATTTTTGATTTTCCTTTTCTCAGGTGATAGACCCAGCAGTGGGTATGATTGATTGACTGGTATGGTAGCTCAACGTTTACCTTTTCAAGGCACCTCAATTGTGCTTTCATTAGTGGTTCTTACCACGTCCCCCTTAGCATCGAGGGTACGCATTTCTCCACAATCACGTCAGCATTTATTGTTTGCAGCATTTTTGTTGATGGCCATTCTGACTGGTGAGAGCTGATAGGTTTTTGTAATCTGGGTTTACATGTCTGTAAAAATTCCTACAATTCATCATTTTTCCACGCCTTTTGCTTTTCTGTTAAAAGAAAAAGGAAAAAAAGTGTGAGTATAATATACCTCTTCAAATTTTCTTTTTGGAAAGTTGCACTCTAGAATTTTTTGTTCGATTTTCGATCTCAGTATTTTTTGGAGGGCCGGTGTCATTTACAGACCTGCAATTGGTGAATAATTAGTGACCTTTTGCAGTGGGTTCGAAGCTGCTGTTGTGGGAAACGGCCACAAGGATGCAGCATTTCTCCATTCCCAAATCTGGGTACTAGGGCAGCAGAGCCGTTCTGGAAGTTGTTTGCCTAGGTTTTCAATTTGGATGGAATGTGCCAGGAAAACCCCCCATAAGTTTATGTCTCATTACTCCTAGTTCGTTGTTTTAATTTTTTCAATTGGGGTAATGGTTAGAATGTTGCTTGTCCAAGGTGTACACACTCTGGTTCATCTACATATTCTATATACCTATTTATGTAGAGATCCTCTTCCCGTGTGAATTATTACAGAGTGTTCCGTAAACCTTCCTTGCTATACGGTCGGTCTTTTTGATATATGTATATAATATGTATTTGTATACATATGGTAACGCTCATCTTCATTTATCCATTCCCCCCACCTTTCCTTTTAGATAAGCATAGTTTTTTTTTAATAAGTGTGTGATTGACTTTCTCTGTGGATATATGTTCATTTGTGTCAGTTATTAGATAACGCCTATAAGTGATATCATAGGATATAGGACTTTTGCTTTCCGACTTAGCTCATGTTCTGTGATTATCTCCAAGATCATCTATGGTGCCTCAAAGAGCAGTGTTTCATTGTTTTCCATGGCTAGTATTCATTGTGTACATGGACCACTTCTTCTTTATCCTTTCATCTGTTGATGGACATTTTGGTTGCTTCACTGTCTTGTCTATTGTGAATAAGGCTGCAGTGCAGCTTTTGCAGCCCGGGTCTTCTTCATTCTGGTCTTCTCAGGTGAGAGGCCCATTGGTGCGCCTGCTGGATTGAATGGTACCTCCATTTTTCCTTTTCAACGCAGCTCCTTTCTGTTCTCATTATTAGCGTTTAACCCTTTTACATCTCACCAGCAGCTAGAGGGGACACAGTTCTCTAAATCCTCTTCAGCATTTATTGTTTGTAGACTTTTTGCCAATGGTCAGTCGACTGCTGTGAGTTGAAATCTTTTTGTAGATTAGATTGCATGAGTCTAATACTTCCTGAGGCTGAGCTTTTATCCATTTTCCTTTCTTTAAAAAGAGAGTGAGTAAAACTTACCTCTTCATACTAACTTCGTGAACATGTTGCCTGTTTTGAACTTTTTTATCCATTCCCTACCTCAGCACAATTTTGAGGGCAGGTGTCCTTTACAGCCCTGAGTCCTTGTGAATGGTAAGTGACCATTAGCTGTGGGTTAAAAGCTGCTCTTGCGGGAATCGGCCACAAGGCGGCAGCATTTCTCCTTTACCAAATCTGGTTACTAGGGCAACAGAGCCTTACTGGAAGTGGTGTTCTAAGTTGTAAATTACAATGGAATGTGCGAGGAAAAAGCCCTTTAAGTTTATGTCTCATTACTTCTTGTTGGTATTTTTAACTTAATTTTTATTTTTTATCACAGCAAACTTGATTACAATGTTTTGTTTGTTCTGGGTGTGCAAGATGTGGTTCTTTCACACATATTCATATATCTCTTCTTCTTCGGATGCTTTTCCCATGTAGGTTATGAAACAATGTTGAGTAGTCTTCTCTTGGTATTGCGTAGGTCTTTGGTGATTATATATTTCACATGTGTTTGTATCTCTCTGTTAACCTCAATATGGTAATGTATCCAATCCTCACACCTTTGCATTTGGTGAACCATAAGTTTTTTTAATGAATCTATGAAAGTGTTTCTCTGTGGAAATATCTTTCTTTGTATCTTTTTTTAGGTAACACCTATATGTGATATGATAGGATATGTGTCTTTCGCTTTCTCACTTACTCCAAGTTGCGTGATTACTTCTAGACTCATCTATGGTGCTGGAAATGGCATTATTTCATTTTTTTCACTAGCTCATATTCCATCTGTACAGGTAGCAGTTCTTCTTTGTCCACCTATCTGTCGGTGGACTTTTTGGGTACTTCCATATCTTGGCTAGTGTAATACTATGCACTGCAGATTTGCGTGGCTGTGTCCTTCCAATTCTGTCCTGTTAGTTTATAGGTCCAGGAATAGGTCTGCTGGATCATATGGTAGCTCAATGTTGACCTTTTAAAGGCACCTCTATTCTGTTCTCCTTAGTGGCTCTTTCCAGGTTACGTCCCACTTAAAGTGGAGGGTATGCATTTCTTCCCAGCACCTTCAGGATTTATTCTTTGTAGTTTTTGCTGATGGTTATTCTGAGTGATGTGAGCTGATACCTCTTTGTGGTTGAATTTGCATGTGTCTCATACTGCGTTGAAATTGAGCTTTAAGACATGTCCTTTTTATTTTTCCAGCTGTGATTAGAGCTTATTTCTTCAAAGTGTTTTCTTAAAGTATGTGTCACCATTTGAAATATTTTGGCCATTATCTCCCTCAAGACACTTTGAGGGCAGGTTTCATTTACAGCCTTGCAGTACTTGTTCATATGAAGTGACCATTAGCTCAGGCTTTAAACCTGCTTTTGCAGGTAACGGCCAGAGAGCGGCAGCCTTTCTACTTTCCCCTTGCTGGTACTAGGGAAACAGAACTACCGGCCAGTGGTGTTCTTCGGTTATAAATTAGAGTGCAATGTGCCCGGATAAACCCACAATTGTTGATGTCTCCTTGCTTTTGTTTGTTTTTAAATTTAATTTATATTTATTATTAGAGTAATATTCCACTGTGTACGTGGACCACTTCTTCTTGGTGCATTCCTCGGCTGATGGACATTTTCATTGCTTCCAAGTGCTGGCTAAGGTAAATCTTGCTGGCGTACAGGTTTGCCAGCCTGTGACTTTTTGATTCTCATTTTCTCAGGTGATAGGCCAAGCAGTGGTTGTGATTGATTGACTGGTAGCTCAATGTTTCCCTTTTCAAAGCACCTACACTGTGTTTTCATTAGTGGCTCTTTACATGCCCCACCTTACAACCGAGGGTACGCATTTCTCCACACTCCCTTCACCGTTTATTTTTTGCAGCATTTTTCCTAATGGCCATTCTGACTGCTGTGAGCTGATAGGTTTTTGTAATATGGGTATGCATGTCTTAAATTTTTTTTAAAATTCAACATATTCCTACGCCTTTTTCTTTTCCCTTAAAAGAAAAAACCGTGAGTTCAATATAGCTCTTGAAATTGTCTTCTTCGAAGGTTGCCCTCTTTTGTATTTTTTGGTGGATTTTTGACCCCAGAAATTTTCTGGGGGGCAGGTGTCATTTACAGAACTGCAAGTTGTTGAAAATTTAGTGACCTTTTGCAGTGGATTCAAAGCTGCTGTTGTGGGAAACGGCCACAAGGAGGTAGCATTTCTCCATTCCCCAATCTGGGTACTAGGGCAGCAGAGCCTTTCTGGAAGTTATTGTCCTAGGTTGTAAATTAGAATGGAATTTGCCAGGAGAAATCCCCATAAGTTTATGTCTCATTACTTCTTCTTGGTTTTTAAAAGTTTTTTAATCTGGGTAAAGTTTAGAATATTGTTTGTCCTAGGTGTACACAATCTGGTTCATTTGTACATTATGTATGTCTATTAATGTACAGATCCTCTTCCCATGTAAAATATTACAGTGTTCCGTCGACCTCCCTTGCTATATGTTCGGTCTTTTTGATACATGTATATAATATGTATTTGTATATGTATAGTAACACTAATCTTCATTTCTCAATTTCCCCCCTCCTTTCCTTTCAGATGAGCATAGTTTGTTTTCTAAGCCTGTGAGTGTCTTTCTCTTTGGAAATATGTTCATCTGTGTCAGTTATTAGATAATGCCATAAGTGATAATATAGGCTAAAGGTCTTTTGCTTTCCGACCTACTTCATGTTTTGTGAATATCTCCAGGCTCATCTATGGTGCCTCAAAGAGCAGTGCTTCAATGTTTTCCATGGCTAATATTCCATTCTGTACATGGACCACTTCTTCTTGGTGCATTCCTCTGTTGATGGACATTTTCGTTGCTTCCAAGTGTTGCCTATGGTAAATATTGCTGGAGTGCAGGATTGCCAGCCTGTGATTTTTGATTTTCCTTTTCTCAGGTGATAGACCCAGCAGTGGGTATGATTGATTGACTGGTATGGTAGCTCAACGTTTACCTTTTCAAGGCACCTCAATTGTGCTTTCATTAGTGGCTCTTACCACGTCCCCCTTAGCATCGAGGGTACGCATTTCTCCACAATCACGTCAGCATTTATTGTTTGCAGCATTTTTGATGATGGCCATTCTGACTGGTGAGAGCTGATAGGTTTTTGTAATCTGGGTTTACATGTCTGTAAAAATTCCTACAATTCATCATTTTTCCACGCCTTTTGCTTTTCTGTTAAAAGAAAAAGGAAAAAAAGTGTGAGTATAATATACCTCTTCAAATTTTCTTTTTGGAAAGTTGCACTCTAGAATTTTTTGTTCGATTTTCGATCTCAGTATTTTTTGGAGGGCCGGTGTCATTTACAGACCTGCAATTGGTGAATAATTAGTGACCTTTTGCAGTGGGTTCGAAGCTGCTGTTGTGGGAAACGGCCACAAGGATGCAGCATTTCTCCATTCCCAAATCTGGGTACTAGGGCAGCAGAGCCGTTCTGGAAGTTGTTTGCCTAGGTTTTCAATTTGGATGGAATGTGCCAGGAAAACCCCCCATAAGTTTATGTCTCATTACTCCTAGTTCGTTGTTTTAATTTTTTCAATTGGGGTAATGGTTAGAATGTTGCTTGTCCAAGGTGTACACACTCTGGTTCATCTACATATTCTATATACCTATTTATGTAGAGATCCTCTTCCCGTGTGAATTATTACAGAGTGTTCCGTAAACCTTCCTTGCTATACGGTCGGTCTTTTTGATATATGTATATAATATGTATTTGTATACATATGGTAACGCTCATCTTCATTTATCCATTCCCCCCACCTTTCCTTTTAGATAAGCATAGTTTTTTTTTAATAAGTGTGTGATTGACTTTCTCTGTGGATATATGTTCATTTGTGTCAGTTATTAGATAACGCCTATAAGTGATATCATAGGATATAGGACTTTTGCTTTCCGACTTAGCTCATGTTCTGTGATTATCTCCAAGATCATCTATGGTGCCTCAAAGAGCAGTGTTTCATTGTTTTCCATGGCTAGTATTCATTGTGTACATGGACCACTTCTTCTTTATCCTTTCATCTGTTGATGGACATTTTGGTTGCTTCACTGTCTTGTCTATTGTGAATAAGGCTGCAGTGCAGCTTTTGCAGCCCGGGTCTTCTTCATTCTGGTCTTCTCAGGTGAGAGGCCCATTGGTGCGCCTGCTGGATTGAATGGTACCTCCATTTTTCCTTTTCAACGCAGCTCCTTTCTGTTCTCATTATTAGCGTTTAACCCTTTTACATCTCACCAGCAGCTAGAGGGGACACAGTTCTCTAAATCCTCTTCAGCATTTATTGTTTGTAGACTTTTTGCCAATGGTCAGTCGACTGCTGTGAGTTGAAATCTTTTTGTAGATTAGATTGCATGAGTCTAATACTTCCTGAGGCTGAGCTTTTATCCATTTTCCTTTCTTTAAAAAGAGAGTGAGTAAAACTTACCTCTTCATACTAACTTCGTGAACATGTTGCCTGTTTTGAACTTTTTTATCCATTCCCTACCTCAGCACAATTTTGAGGGCAGGTGTCCTTTACAGCCCTGAGTCCTTGTGAATGGTAAGTGACCATTAGCTGTGGGTTAAAAGCTGCTCTTGCGGGAATCGGCCACAAGGCGGCAGCATTTCTCCTTTACCAAATCTGGTTACTAGGGCAACAGAGCCTTACTGGAAGTGGTGTTCTAAGTTGTAAATTACAATGGAATGTGCGAGGAAAAAGCCCTTTAAGTTTATGTCTCATTACTTCTTGTTGGTATTTTTAACTTAATTTTTATTTTTTATCACAGCAAACTTGATTACAATGTTTTGTTTGTTCTGGGTGTGCAAGATGTGGTTCTTTCACACATATTCATATATCTCTTCTTCTTCGGATGCTTTTCCCATGTAGGTTATGAAACAATGTTGAGTAGTCTTCTCTTGGTATTGCGTAGGTCTTTGGTGATTATATATTTCACATGTGTTTGTATCTCTCTGTTAACCTCAATATGGTAATGTATCCAATCCTCACACCTTTGCATTTGGTGAACCATAAGTTTTTTTAATGAATCTATGAAAGTGTTTCTCTGTGGAAATATCTTTCTTTGTATCTTTTTTTAGGTAACACCTATATGTGATATGATAGGATATGTGTCTTTCGCTTTCTCACTTACTCCAAGTTGCGTGATTACTTCTAGACTCATCTATGGTGCTGGAAATGGCATTATTTCATTTTTTTCACTAGCTCATATTCCATCTGTACAGGTAGCAGTTCTTCTTTGTCCACCTATCTGTCGGTGGACTTTTTGGGTACTTCCATATCTTGGCTAGTGTAATACTATGCACTGCAGATTTGCGTGGCTGTGTCCTTCCAATTCTGTCCTGTTAGTTTATAGGTCCAGGAATAGGTCTGCTGGATCATATGGTAGCTCAATGTTGACCTTTTAAAGGCACCTCTATTCTGTTCTCCTTAGTGGCTCTTTCCAGGTTACGTCCCACTTAAAGTGGAGGGTATGCATTTCTTCCCAGCACCTTCAGGATTTATTCTTTGTAGTTTTTGCTGATGGTTATTCTGAGTGATGTGAGCTGATACCTCTTTGTGGTTGAATTTGCATGTGTCTCATACTGCGTTGAAATTGAGCTTTAAGACATGTCCTTTTTATTTTTCCAGCTGTGATTAGAGCTTATTTCTTCAAAGTGTTTTCTTAAAGTATGTGTCACCATTTGAAATATTTTGGCCATTATCTCCCTCAAGACACTTTGAGGGCAGGTTTCATTTACAGCCTTGCAGTACTTGTTCATATGAAGTGACCATTAGCTCAGGCTTTAAACCTGCTTTTGCAGGTAACGGCCAGAGAGCGGCAGCCTTTCTACTTTCCCCTTGCTGGTACTAGGGAAACAGAACTACCGGCCAGTGGTGTTCTTCGGTTATAAATTAGAGTGCAATGTGCCCGGATAAACCCACAATTGTTGATGTCTCCTTGCTTTTGTTTGTTTTTAAATTTAATTTATATTTATTATTAGAGTAATATTCCACTGTGTACGTGGACCACTTCTTCTTGGTGCATTCCTCGGCTGATGGACATTTTCATTGCTTCCAAGTGCTGGCTAAGGTAAATCTTGCTGGCGTACAGGTTTGCCAGCCTGTGACTTTTTGATTCTCATTTTCTCAGGTGATAGGCCAAGCAGTGGTTGTGATTGATTGACTGGTAGCTCAATGTTTCCCTTTTCAAAGCACCTACACTGTGTTTTCATTAGTGGCTCTTTACATGCCCCACCTTACAACCGAGGGTACGCATTTCTCCACACTCCCTTCACCGTTTATTTTTTGCAGCATTTTTCCTAATGGCCATTCTGACTGCTGTGAGCTGATAGGTTTTTGTAATATGGGTATGCATGTCTTAAATTTTTTTTAAAATTCAACATATTCCTACGCCTTTTTCTTTTCCCTTAAAAGAAAAAACCGTGAGTTCAATATAGCTCTTGAAATTGTCTTCTTCGAAGGTTGCCCTCTTTTGTATTTTTTGGTGGATCTTTGACCCCAGAAATTTTCTGGGGGGCAGGTGTCATTTACAGAACTGCAAGTTGTTGAAAATTTAGTGACCTTTTGCAGTGGATTCAAAGCTGCTGTTGTGGGAAACGGCCACAAGGAGGTAGCATTTCTCCATTCCCCAATCTGGGTACTAGGGCAGCAGAGCCTTTCTGGAAGTTATTGTCCTAGGTTGTAAATTAGAATGGAATTTGCCAGGAGAAATCCCCATAAGTTTATGTCTCATTACTTCTTCTTGGTTTTGAAAAGTTTTTTAATCTGGGTAAAGTTTAGAATATTGTTTGTCCTAGGTGTACACAATCTGGTTCATTTGTACATTATGTATGTCTATTAATGTACAGATCCTCTTCCCATGTAAAATATTACAGTGTTCCGTCGACCTCCCTTGCTATATGTTCGGTCTTTTTGATACATGTATATAATATGTATTTGTATATGTATAGTAACACTAATCTTCATTTCTCAATTTCCCCCCTCCTTTCCTTTCAGATGAGCATAGTTTGTTTTCTAAGCCTGTGAGTGTCTTTCTCTTTGGAAATATGTTCATCTGTGTCAGTTATTAGATAATGCCATAAGTGATAATATAGGCTAAAGGTCTTTTGCTTTCCGACCTACTTCATGTTTTGTGAATATCTCCAGGCTCATCTATGGTGCCTCAAAGAGCAGTGCTTCAATGTTTTCCATGGCTAATATTCCATTCTGTACATGGACCACTTCTTCTTGGTGCATTCCTCTGTTGATGGACATTTTCGTTGCTTCCAAGTGTTGCCTATGGTAAATATTGCTGGAGTGCAGGATTGCCAGCCTGTGATTTTTGATTTTCCTTTTCTCAGGTGATAGACCCAGCAGTGGGTATGATTGATTGACTGGTATGGTAGCTCAACGTTTACCTTTTCAAGGCACCTCAATTGTGCTTTCATTAGTGGCTCTTACCACGTCCCCCTTAGCATCGAGGGTACGCATTTCTCCACAATCACGTCAGCATTTATTGTTTGCAGCATTTTTGATGATGGCCATTCTGACTGGTGAGAGCTGATAGGTTTTTGTAATCTGGGTTTACATGTCTGTAAAAATTCCTACAATTCATCATTTTTCCACGCCTTTTGCTTTTCTGTTAAAAGAAAAAGGAAAAAAAGTGTGAGTATAATATACCTCTTCAAATTTTCTTTTTGGAAAGTTGCACTCTAGAATTTTTTGTTCGATTTTCGATCTCAGTATTTTTTGGAGGGCCGGTGTCATTTACAGACCTGCAATTGGTGAATAATTAGTGACCTTTTGCAGTGGGTTCGAAGCTGCTGTTGTGGGAAACGGCCACAAGGATGCAGCATTTCTCCATTCCCAAATCTGGGTACTAGGGCAGCAGAGCCGTTCTGGAAGTTGTTTGCCTAGGTTTTCAATTTGGATGGAATGTGCCAGGAAAACCCCCCATAAGTTTATGTCTCATTACTCCTAGTTCGTTGTTTTAATTTTTTCAATTGGGGTAATGGTTAGAATGTTGCTTGTCCAAGGTGTACACACTCTGGTTCATCTACATATTCTATATACCTATTTATGTAGAGATCCTCTTCCCGTGTGAATTATTACAGAGTGTTCCGTAAACCTTCCTTGCTATACGGTCGGTCTTTTTGATATATGTATATAATATGTATTTGTATACATATGGTAACGCTCATCTTCATTTATCCATTCCCCCCACCTTTCCTTTTAGATAAGCATAGTTTTTTTTTAATAAGTGTGTGATTGACTTTCTCTGTGGATATATGTTCATTTGTGTCAGTTATTAGATAACGCCTATAAGTGATATCATAGGATATAGGACTTTTGCTTTCCGACTTAGCTCATGTTCTGTGATTATCTCCAAGATCATCTATGGTGCCTCAAAGAGCAGTGTTTCATTGTTTTCCATGGCTAGTATTCATTGTGTACATGGACCACTTCTTCTTTATCCTTTCATCTGTTGATGGACATTTTGGTTGCTTCACTGTCTTGTCTATTGTGAATAAGGCTGCAGTGCAGCTTTTGCAGCCCGGGTCTTCTTCATTCTGGTCTTCTCAGGTGAGAGGCCCATTGGTGCGCCTGCTGGATTGAATGGTACCTCAATTTTTCCTTTTCAACGCAGCTCCTTTCTGTTCTCATTATTAGCGCTTAACCCTTTTACATCTCACCAGCAGCTAGAGGGGACACAGTTCTCTAAATCCTCTTCAGCATTTATTGTTTGTAGACTTTTTGCCAATGGTCAGTCGACTGCTGTGAGTTGAAATCTTTTTGTAGATTAGATTGCATGAGTCTAATACTTCCTGAGGCTGAGCTTTTATCCATTTTCCTTTCTTTAAAAAGAGAGTGAGTAAAACTTACCTCTTCATACTAACTTCGTGAACATGTTGCCTGTTTTGAACTTTTTTATCCATTCCCTACCTCAGCACAATTTTGAGGGCAGGTGTCCTTTACAGCCCTGAGTCCTTGTGAATGGTAAGTGACCATTAGCTGTGGGTTAAAAGCTGCTCTTGCGGGAATCGGCCACAAGGCGGCAGCATTTCTCCTTTACCAAATCTGGTTACTAGGGCAACAGAGCCTTACTGGAAGTGGTGTTCTAAGTTGTAAATTACAATGGAATGTGCGAGGAAAAAGCCCTTTAAGTTTATGTCTCATTACTTCTTGTTGGTATTTTTAACTTAATTTTTATTTTTTATCACAGCAAACTTGATTACAATGTTTTGTTTGTTCTGGGTGTGCAAGATGTGGTTCTTTCACACATATTCATATATCTCTTCTTCTTCGGATGCTTTTCCCATGTAGGTTATGAAACAATGTTGAGTAGTCTTCTCTTGGTATTGCGTAGGTCTTTGGTGATTATATATTTCACATGTGTTTGTATCTCTCTGTTAACCTCAATATGGTAATGTATCCAATCCTCACACCTTTGCATTTGGTGAACCATAAGTTTTTTTAATGAATCTATGAAAGTGTTTCTCTGTGGAAATATCTTTCTTTGTATCTTTTTTTAGGTAACACCTATATGTGATATGATAGGATATGTGTCTTTCGCTTTCTCACTTACTCCAAGTTGCGTGATTACTTCTAGACTCATCTATGGTGCTGGAAATGGCATTATTTCATTTTTTTCACTAGCTCATATTCCATCTGTACAGGTAGCAGTTCTTCTTTGTCCACCTATCTGTCGGTGGACTTTTTGGGTACTTCCATATCTTGGCTAGTGTAATACTATGCACTGCAGATTTGCGTGGCTGTGTCCTTCCAATTCTGTCCTGTTAGTTTATAGGTCCAGGAATAGGTCTGCTGGATCATATGGTAGCTCAATGTTGACCTTTTAAAGGCACCTCTATTCTGTTCTCCTTAGTGGCTCTTTCCAGGTTACGTCCCACTTAAAGTGGAGGGTATGCATTTCTTCCCAGCACCTTCAGGATTTATTCTTTGTAGTTTTTGCTGATGGTTATTCTGAGTGATGTGAGCTGATACCTCTTTGTGGTTGAATTTGCATGTGTCTCATACTGCGTTGAAATTGAGCTTTAAGACATGTCCTTTTTATTTTTCCAGCTGTGATTAGAGCTTATTTCTTCAAAGTGTTTTCTTAAAGTATGTGTCACCATTTGAAATATTTTGGCCATTATCTCCCTCAAGACACTTTGAGGGCAGGTTTCATTTACAGCCTTGCAGTACTTGTTCATATGAAGTGACCATTAGCTCAGGCTTTAAACCTGCTTTTGCAGGTAACGGCCAGAGAGCGGCAGCCTTTCTACTTTCCCCTTGCTGGTACTAGGGAAACAGAACTACCGGCCAGTGGTGTTCTTCGGTTATAAATTAGAGTGCAATGTGCCCGGATAAACCCACAATTGTTGATGTCTCCTTGCTTTTGTTTGTTTTTAAATTTAATTTATATTTATTATTAGAGTAATATTCCACTGTGTACGTGGACCACTTCTTCTTGGTGCATTCCTCGGCTGATGGACATTTTCATTGCTTCCAAGTGCTGGCTAAGGTAAATCTTGCTGGCGTACAGGTTTGCCAGCCTGTGACTTTTTGATTCTCATTTTCTCAGGTGATAGGCCAAGCAGTGGTTGTGATTGATTGACTGGTAGCTCAATGTTTCCCTTTTCAAAGCACCTACACTGTGTTTTCATTAGTGGCTCTTTACATGCCCCACCTTACAACCGAGGGTACGCATTTCTCCACACTCCCTTCACCGTTTATTTTTTGCAGCATTTTTCCTAATGGCCATTCTGACTGCTGTGAGCTGATAGGTTTTTGTAATATGGGTATGCATGTCTTAAATTTTTTTTAAAATTCAACATATTCCTACGCCTTTTTCTTTTCCCTTAAAAGAAAAAACCGTGAGTTCAATATAGCTCTTGAAATTGTCTTCTTCGAAGGTTGCCCTCTTTTGTATTTTTTGGTGGATTTTTGACCCCAGAAATTTTCTGGGGGGCAGGTGTCATTTACAGAACTGCAAGTTGTTGAAAATTTAGTGACCTTTTGCAGTGGATTCAAAGCTGCTGTTGTGGGAAACGGCCACAAGGAGGTAGCATTTCTCCATTCCCCAATCTGGGTACTAGGGCAGCAGAGCCTTTCTGGAAGTTATTGTCCTAGGTTGTAAATTAGAATGGAATTTGCCAGGAGAAATCCCCATAAGTTTATGTCTCATTACTTCTTCTTGGTTTTGAAAAGTTTTTTAATCTGGGTAAAGTTTAGAATATTGTTTGTCCTAGGTGTACACAATCTGGTTCATTTGTACATTATGTATGTCTATTAATGTACAGATCCTCTTCCCATGTAAAATATTACAGTGTTCCGTCGACCTCCCTTGCTATATGTTCGGTCTTTTTGATACATGTATATAATATGTATTTGTATATGTATAGTAACACTAATCTTCATTTCTCAATTTCCCCCCTCCTTTCCTTTCAGATGAGCATAGTTTGTTTTCTAAGCCTGTGAGTGTCTTTCTCTTTGGAAATATGTTCATCTGTGTCAGTTATTAGATAATGCCATAAGTGATAATATAGGCTAAAGGTCTTTTGCTTTCCGACCTACTTCATGTTTTGTGAATATCTCCAGGCTCATCTATGGTGCCTCAAAGAGCAGTGCTTCAATGTTTTCCATGGCTAATATTCCATTCTGTACATGGACCACTTCTTCTTGGTGCATTCCTCTGTTGATGGACATTTTCGTTGCTTCCAAGTGTTGCCTATGGTAAATATTGCTGGAGTGCAGGATTGCCAGCCTGTGATTTTTGATTTTCCTTTTCTCAGGTGATAGACCCAGCAGTGGGTATGATTGATTGACTGGTATGGTAGCTCAACGTTTACCTTTTCAAGGCACCTCAATTGTGCTTTCATTAGTGGCTCTTACCACGTCCCCCTTAGCATCGAGGGTACGCATTTCTCCACAATCACGTCAGCATTTATTGTTTGCAGCATTTTTGATGATGGCCATTCTGACTGGTGAGAGCTGATAGGTTTTTGTAATCTGGGTTTACATGTCTGTAAAAATTCCTACAATTCATCATTTTTCCACGCCTTTTGCTTTTCTGTTAAAAGAAAAAGGAAAAAAAGTGTGAGTATAATATACCTCTTCAAATTTTCTTTTTGGAAAGTTGCACTCTAGAATTTTTTGTTCGATTTTCGATCTCAGTATTTTTTGGAGGGCCGGTGTCATTTACAGACCTGCAATTGGTGAATAATTAGTGACCTTTTGCAGTGGGTTCGAAGCTGCTGTTGTGGGAAACGGCCACAAGGATGCAGCATTTCTCCATTCCCAAATCTGGGTACTAGGGCAGCAGAGCCGTTCTGGAAGTTGTTTGCCTAGGTTTTCAATTTGGATGGAATGTGCCAGGAAAACCCCCCATAAGTTTATGTCTCATTACTCCTAGTTCGTTGTTTTAATTTTTTCAATTGGGGTAATGGTTAGAATGTTGCTTGTCCAAGGTGTACACACTCTGGTTCATCTACATATTCTATATACCTATTTATGTAGAGATCCTCTTCCCGTGTGAATTATTACAGAGTGTTCCGTAAACCTTCCTTGCTATACGGTCGGTCTTTTTGATATATGTATATAATATGTATTTGTATACATATGGTAACGCTCATCTTCATTTATCCATTCCCCCCACCTTTCCTTTTAGATAAGCATAGTTTTTTTTTTAATAAGTGTGTGATTGACTTTCTCTGTGGATATATGTTCATTTGTGTCAGTTATTAGATAACGCCTATAAGTGATATCATAGGATATAGGACTTTTGCTTTCCGACTTAGCTCATGTTCTGTGATTATCTCCAAGATCATCTATGGTGCCTCAAAGAGCAGTGTTTCATTGTTTTCCATGGCTAGTATTCATTGTGTACATGGACCACTTCTTCTTTATCCTTTCATCTGTTGATGGACATTTTGGTTGCTTCACTGTCTTGTCTATTGTGAATAAGGCTGCAGTGCAGCTTTTGCAGCCCGGGTCTTCTTCATTCTGGTCTTCTCAGGTGAGAGGCCCATTGGTGCGCCTGCTGGATTGAATGGTACCTCAATTTTTCCTTTTCAACGCAGCTCCTTTCTGTTCTCATTATTAGCGCTTAACCCTTTTACATCTCACCAGCAGCTAGAGGGGACACAGTTCTCTAAATCCTCTTCAGCATTTATTGTTTGTAGACTTTTTGCCAATGGTCAGTCGACTGCTGTGAGTTGAAATCTTTTTGTAGATTAGATTGCATGAGTCTAATACTTCCTGAGGCTGAGCTTTTATCCATTTTCCTTTCTTTAAAAAGAGAGTGAGTAAAACTTACCTCTTCATACTAACTTCGTGAACATGTTGCCTGTTTTGAACTTTTTTATCCATTCCCTACCTCAGCACAATTTTGAGGGCAGGTGTCCTTTACAGCCCTGAGTCCTTGTGAATGGTAAGTGACCATTAGCTGTGGGTTAAAAGCTGCTCTTGCGGGAATCGGCCACAAGGCGGCAGCATTTCTCCTTTACCAAATCTGGTTACTAGGGCAACAGAGCCTTACTGGAAGTGGTGTTCTAAGTTGTAAATTACAATGGAATGTGCGAGGAAAAAGCCCTTTAAGTTTATGTCTCATTACTTCTTGTTGGTATTTTTAACTTAATTTTTATTTTTTATCACAGCAAACTTGATTACAATGTTTTGTTTGTTCTGGGTGTGCAAGATGTGGTTCTTTCACACATATTCATATATCTCTTCTTCTTCGGATGCTTTTCCCATGTAGGTTATGAAACAATGTTGAGTAGTCTTCTCTTGGTATTGCGTAGGTCTTTGGTGATTATATATTTCACATGTGTTTGTATCTCTCTGTTAACCTCAATATGGTAATGTATCCAATCCTCACACCTTTGCATTTGGTGAACCATAAGTTTTTTTAATGAATCTATGAAAGTGTTTCTCTGTGGAAATATCTTTCTTTGTATCTTTTTTTAGGTAACACCTATATGTGATATGATAGGATATGTGTCTTTCGCTTTCTCACTTACTCCAAGTTGCGTGATTACTTCTAGACTCATCTATGGTGCTGGAAATGGCATTATTTCATTTTTTTCACTAGCTCATATTCCATCTGTACAGGTAGCAGTTCTTCTTTGTCCACCTATCTGTCGGTGGACTTTTTGGGTACTTCCATATCTTGGCTAGTGTAATACTATGCACTGCAGATTTGCGTGGCTGTGTCCTTCCAATTCTGTCCTGTTAGTTTATAGGTCCAGGAATAGGTCTGCTGGATCATATGGTAGCTCAATGTTGACCTTTTAAAGGCACCTCTATTCTGTTCTCCTTAGTGGCTCTTTCCAGGTTACGTCCCACTTAAAGTGGAGGGTATGCATTTCTTCCCAGCACCTTCAGGATTTATTCTTTGTAGTTTTTGCTGATGGTTATTCTGAGTGATGTGAGCTGATACCTCTTTGTGGTTGAATTTGCATGTGTCTCATACTGCGTTGAAATTGAGCTTTAAGACATGTCCTTTTTATTTTTCCAGCTGTGATTAGAGCTTATTTCTTCAAAGTGTTTTCTTAAAGTATGTGTCACCATTTGAAATATTTTGGCCATTATCTCCCTCAAGACACTTTGAGGGCAGGTTTCATTTACAGCCTTGCAGTACTTGTTCATATGAAGTGACCATTAGCTCAGGCTTTAAACCTGCTTTTGCAGGTAACGGCCAGAGAGCGGCAGCCTTTCTACTTTCCCCTTGCTGGTACTAGGGAAACAGAACTACCGGCCAGTGGTGTTCTTCGGTTATAAATTAGAGTGCAATGTGCCCGGATAAACCCACAATTGTTGATGTCTCCTTGCTTTTGTTTGTTTTTAAATTTAATTTATATTTATTATTAGAGTAATATTCCACTGTGTACGTGGACCACTTCTTCTTGGTGCATTCCTCGGCTGATGGACATTTTCATTGCTTCCAAGTGCTGGCTAAGGTAAATCTTGCTGGCGTACAGGTTTGCCAGCCTGTGACTTTTTGATTCTCATTTTCTCAGGTGATAGGCCAAGCAGTGGTTGTGATTGATTGACTGGTAGCTCAATGTTTCCCTTTTCAAAGCACCTACACTGTGTTTTCATTAGTGGCTCTTTACATGCCCCACCTTACAACCGAGGGTACGCATTTCTCCACACTCCCTTCACCGTTTATTTTTTGCAGCATTTTTCCTAATGGCCATTCTGACTGCTGTGAGCTGATAGGTTTTTGTAATATGGGTATGCATGTCTTAAATTTTTTTTAAAATTCAACATATTCCTACGCCTTTTTCTTTTCCCTTAAAAGAAAAAACCGTGAGTTCAATATAGCTCTTGAAATTGTCTTCTTCGAAGGTTGCCCTCTTTTGTATTTTTTGGTGGATTTTTGACCCCAGAAATTTTCTGGGGGGCAGGTGTCATTTACAGAACTGCAAGTTGTTGAAAATTTAGTGACCTTTTGCAGTGGATTCAAAGCTGCTGTTGTGGGAAACGGCCACAAGGAGGTAGCATTTCTCCATTCCCCAATCTGGGTACTAGGGCAGCAGAGCCTTTCTGGAAGTTATTGTCCTAGGTTGTAAATTAGAATGGAATTTGCCAGGAGAAATCCCCATAAGTTTATGTCTCATTACTTCTTCTTGGTTTTGAAAAGTTTTTTAATCTGGGTAAAGTTTAGAATATTGTTTGTCCTAGGTGTACACAATCTGGTTCATTTGTACATTATGTATGTCTATTAATGTACAGATCCTCTTCCCATGTAAAATATTACAGTGTTCCGTCGACCTCCCTTGCTATATGTTCGGTCTTTTTGATACATGTATATAATATGTATTTGTATATGTATAGTAACACTAATCTTCATTTCTCAATTTCCCCCCTCCTTTCCTTTCAGATGAGCATAGTTTGTTTTCTAAGCCTGTGAGTGTCTTTCTCTTTGGAAATATGTTCATCTGTGTCAGTTATTAGATAATGCCATAAGTGATAATATAGGCTAAAGGTCTTTTGCTTTCCGACCTACTTCATGTTTTGTGAATATCTCCAGGCTCATCTATGGTGCCTCAAAGAGCAGTGCTTCAATGTTTTCCATGGCTAATATTCCATTCTGTACATGGACCACTTCTTCTTGGTGCATTCCTCTGTTGATGGACATTTTCGTTGCTTCCAAGTGTTGCCTATGGTAAATATTGCTGGAGTGCAGGATTGCCAGCCTGTGATTTTTGATTTTCCTTTTCTCAGGTGATAGACCCAGCAGTGGGTATGATTGATTGACTGGTATGGTAGCTCAACGTTTACCTTTTCAAGGCACCTCAATTGTGCTTTCATTAGTGGCTCTTACCACGTCCCCCTTAGCATCGAGGGTACGCATTTCTCCACAATCACGTCAGCATTTATTGTTTGCAGCATTTTTGATGATGGCCATTCTGACTGGTGAGAGCTGATAGGTTTTTGTAATCTGGGTTTACATGTCTGTAAAAATTCCTACAATTCATCATTTTTCCACGCCTTTTGCTTTTCTGTTAAAAGAAAAAGGAAAAAAAGTGTGAGTATAATATACCTCTTCAAATTTTCTTTTTGGAAAGTTGCACTCTAGAATTTTTTGTTCGATTTTCGATCTCAGTATTTTTTGGAGGGCCGGTGTCATTTACAGACCTGCAATTGGTGAATAATTAGTGACCTTTTGCAGTGGGTTCGAAGCTGCTGTTGTGGGAAACGGCCACAAGGATGCAGCATTTCTCCATTCCCAAATCTGGGTACTAGGGCAGCAGAGCCGTTCTGGAAGTTGTTTGCCTAGGTTTTCAATTTGGATGGAATGTGCCAGGAAAACCCCCCATAAGTTTATGTCTCATTACTCCTAGTTCGTTGTTTTAATTTTTTCAATTGGGGTAATGGTTAGAATGTTGCTTGTCCAAGGTGTACACACTCTGGTTCATCTACATATTCTATATACCTATTTATGTAGAGATCCTCTTCCTGTGTGAATTATTACAGAGTGTTCCATAAACCTTCCTTGCTATACGGTCGGTCTTTTTGATATATGTATATAATATGTATTTGTATACATATGGTAACGCTCATCTTCATTTATCCATTCCCCCCACCTTTCCTTTTAGATAAGCATAGTTTTTTTTTAATAAGTGTGTGATTGACTTTCTCTGTGGATATATGTTCATTTGTGTCAGTTATTAGATAACGCCTATAAGTGATATCATAGGATATAGGACTTTTGCTTTCCGACTTAGCTCATGTTCTGTGATTATCTCCAAGATCATCTATGGTGCCTCAAAGAGCAGTGTTTCATTGTTTTCCATGGCTAGTATTCATTGTGTACATGGACCACTTCTTCTTTATCCTTTCATCTGTTGATGGACATTTTGGTTGCTTCACTGTCTTGTCTATTGTGAATAAGGCTGCAGTGCAGCTTTTGCAGCCCGGGTCTTCTTCATTCTGGTCTTCTCAGGTGAGAGGCCCATTGGTGCGCCTGCTGGATTGAATGGTACCTCAATTTTTCCTTTTCAACGCAGCTCCTTTCTGTTCTCATTATTAGCGCTTAACCCTTTTACATCTCACCAGCAGCTAGAGGGGACACAGTTCTCTAAATCCTCTTCAGCATTTATTGTTTGTAGACTTTTTGCCAATGGTCAGTCGACTGCTGTGAGTTGAAATCTTTTTGTAGATTAGATTGCATGAGTCTAATACTTCCTGAGGCTGAGCTTTTATCCATTTTCCTTTCTTTAAAAAGAGAGTGAGTAAAACTTACCTCTTCATACTAACTTCGTGAACATGTTGCCTGTTTTGAACTTTTTTATCCATTCCCTACCTCAGCACAATTTTGAGGGCAGGTGTCCTTTACAGCCCTGAGTCCTTGTGAATGGTAAGTGACCATTAGCTGTGGGTTAAAAGCTGCTCTTGCGGGAATCGGCCACAAGGCGGCAGCATTTCTCCTTTACCAAATCTGGTTACTAGGGCAACAGAGCCTTACTGGAAGTGGTGTTCTAAGTTGTAAATTACAATGGAATGTGCGAGGAAAAAGCCCTTTAAGTTTATGTCTCATTACTTCTTGTTGGTATTTTTAACTTAATTTTTATTTTTTATCACAGCAAACTTGATTACAATGTTTTGTTTGTTCTGGGTGTGCAAGATGTGGTTCTTTCACACATATTCATATATCTCTTCTTCTTCGGATGCTTTTCCCATGTAGGTTATGAAACAATGTTGAGTAGTCTTCTCTTGGTATTGCGTAGGTCTTTGGTGATTATATATTTCACATGTGTTTGTATCTCTCTGTTAACCTCAATATGGTAATGTATCCAATCCTCACACCTTTGCATTTGGTGAACCATAAGTTTTTTTAATGAATCTATGAAAGTGTTTCTCTGTGGAAATATCTTTCTTTGTATCTTTTTTTAGGTAACACCTATATGTGATATGATAGGATATGTGTCTTTCGCTTTCTCACTTACTCCAAGTTGCGTGATTACTTCTAGACTCATCTATGGTGCTGGAAATGGCATTATTTCATTTTTTTCACTAGCTCATATTCCATCTGTACAGGTAGCAGTTCTTCTTTGTCCACCTATCTGTCGGTGGACTTTTTGGTTACTTCCATATCTTGGCTAGTGTAATACTATGCACTGCAGATTTGCGTGGCTGTGTCCTTCCAATTCTGTCCTGTTAGTTTATAGGTCCAGGAATAGGTCTGCTGGATCATATGGTAGCTCAATGTTGACCTTTTAAAGGCACCTCTATTCTGTTCTCCTTAGTGGCTCTTTCCAGGTTACGTCCCACTTAAAGTGGAGGGTATGCATTTCTTCCCAGCACCTTCAGGATTTATTCTTTGTAGTTTTTGCTGATGGTTATTCTGAGTGATGTGAGCTGATACCTCTTTGTGGTTGAATTTGCATGTGTCTCATACTGCGTTGAAATTGAGCTTTAAGACATGTCCTTTTTATTTTTCCAGCTGTGATTAGAGCTTATTTCTTCAAAGTGTTTTCTTAAAGTATGTGTCACCATTTGAAATATTTTGGCCATTATCTCCCTCAAGACACTTTGAGGGCAGGTTTCATTTACAGCCTTGCAGTACTTGTTCATATGAAGTGACCATTAGCTCAGGCTTTAAACCTGCTTTTGCAGGTAACGGCCAGAGAGCGGCAGCCTTTCTACTTTCCCCTTGCTGGTACTAGGGAAACAGAACTACCGGCCAGTGGTGTTCTTCGGTTATAAATTAGAGTGCAATGTGCCCGGATAAACCCACAATTGTTGATGTCTCCTTGCTTTTGTTTGTTTTTAAATTTAATTTATATTTATTATTAGAGTAATATTCCACTGTGTACGTGGACCACTTCTTCTTGGTGCATTCCTCGGCTGATGGACATTTTCATTGCTTCCAAGTGCTGGCTAAGGTAAATCTTGCTGGCGTACAGGTTTGCCAGCCTGTGACTTTTTGATTCTCATTTTCTCAGGTGATAGGCCAAGCAGTGGTTGTGATTGATTGACTGGTAGCTCAATGTTTCCCTTTTCAAAGCACCTACACTGTGTTTTCATTAGTGGCTCTTTACATGCCCCACCTTACAACCGAGGGTACGCATTTCTCCACACTCCCTTCACCGTTTATTTTTTGCAGCATTTTTCCTAATGGCCATTCTGACTGCTGTGAGCTGATAGGTTTTTGTAATATGGGTATGCATGTCTTAAATTTTTTTTAAAATTCAACATATTCCTACGCCTTTTTCTTTTCCCTTAAAAGAAAAAACCGTGAGTTCAATATAGCTCTTGAAATTGTCTTCTTCGAAGGTTGCCCTCTTTTGTATTTTTTGGTAGATTTTTGACCCCAGAAATTTTCTGGGGGGCAGGTGTCATTTACAGAACTGCAAGTTGTTGAAAATTTAGTGACCTTTTGCAGTGGATTCAAAGCTGCTGTTGTGGGAAACGGCCACAAGGAGGTAGCATTTCTCCATTCCCCAATCTGGGTACTAGGGCAGCAGAGCCTTTCTGGAAGTTATTGTCCTAGGTTGTAAATTAGAATGGAATTTGCCAGGAGAAATCCCCATAAGTTTATGTCTCATTACTTCTTCTTGGTTTTGAAAAGTTTTTTAATCTGGGTAAAGTTTAGAATATTGTTTGTCCTAGGTGTACACAATCTGGTTCATTTGTACATTATGTATGTCTATTAATGTACAGATCCTCTTCCCATGTAAAATATTACAGTGTTCCGTCGACCTCCCTTGCTATATGTTCGGTCTTTTTGATACATGTATATAATATGTATTTGTATATGTATAGTAACACTAATCTTCATTTCTCAATTTCCCCCCTCCTTTCCTTTCAGATGAGCATAGTTTGTTTTCTAAGCCTGTGAGTGTCTTTCTCTTTGGAAATATGTTCATCTGTGTCAGTTATTAGATAATGCCATAAGTGATAATATAGGCTAAAGGTCTTTTGCTTTCCGACCTACTTCATGTTTTGTGAATATCTCCAGGCTCATCTATGGTGCCTCAAAGAGCAGTGCTTCAATGTTTTCCATGGCTAATATTCCATTCTGTACATGGACCACTTCTTCTTGGTGCATTCCTCTGTTGATGGACATTTTCGTTGCTTCCAAGTGTTGCCTATGGTAAATATTGCTGGAGTGCAGGATTGCCAGCCTGTGATTTTTGATTTTCCTTTTCTCAGGTGATAGACCCAGCAGTGGGTATGATTGATTGACTGGTATGGTAGCTCAACGTTTACCTTTTCAAGGCACCTCAATTGTGCTTTCATTAGTGGCTCTTACCACGTCCCCCTTAGCATCGAGGGTACGCATTTCTCCACAATCACGTCAGCATTTATTGTTTGCAGCATTTTTGTTGATGGCCATTCTGACTGGTGAGAGCTGATAGGTTTTTGTAATCTGGGTTTACATGTCTGTAAAAATTCCTACAATTCATCATTTTTCCACGCCTTTTGCTTTTCTGTTAAAAGAAAAAGGAAAAAAAGTGTGAGTATAATATACCTCTTCAAATTTTCTTTTTGGAAAGTTGCACTCTAGAATTTTTTGTTCGATTTTCGATCTCAGTATTTTTTGGAGGGCCGGTGTCATTTACAGACCTGCAATTGGTGAATAATTAGTGACCTTTTGCAGTGGGTTCGAAGCTGCTGTTGTGGGAAACGGCCACAAGGATGCAGCATTTCTCCATTCCCAAATCTGGGTACTAGGGCAGCAGAGCCGTTCTGGAAGTTGTTTGCCTAGGTTTTCAATTTGGATGGAATGTGCCAGGAAAACCCCCCATAAGTTTATGTCTCATTACTCCTAGTTCGTTGTTTTAATTTTTTCAATTGGGGTAATGGTTAGAATGTTGCTTGTCCAAGGTGTACACACTCTGGTTCATCTACATATTCTATATACCTATTTATGTAGAGATCCTCTTCCCGTGTGAATTATTACAGAGTGTTCCATAAACCTTCCTTGCTATACGGTCGGTCTTTTTGATATATGTATATAATATGTATTTGTATACATATGGTAACGCTCATCTTCATTTATCCATTCCCCCCACCTTTCCTTTTAGATAAGCATAGTTTTTTTTTAATAAGTGTGTGATTGACTTTCTCTGTGGATATATGTTCATTTGTGTCAGTTATTAGATAACGCCTATAAGTGATATCATAGGATATAGGACTTTTGCTTTCCGACTTAGCTCATGTTCTGTGATTATCTCCAAGATCATCTATGGTGCCTCAAAGAGCAGTGTTTCATTGTTTTCCATGGCTAGTATTCATTGTGTACATGGACCACTTCTTCTTTATCCTTTCATCTGTTGATGGACATTTTGGTTGTTTCACTGTCTTGTCCATTGTGAATAAGGCTGCAGTGCAGCTTTTGCAGCCCGGGTCTTCTTCATTCTGGTCTTCTCAGGTGAGAGGCCCATTGGTGCGCCTGCTGGATTGAATGGTACCTCAATTTTTCCTTTTCAACGCAGCTCCTTTCTGTTCTCATTATTAGCGCTTAACCCTTTTACATCTCACCAGCAGCTAGAGGGGACACAGTTCTCTAAATCCTCTTCAGCATTTATTGTTTGTAGACTTTTTGCCAATGGTCAGTCGACTGCTGTGAGTTGAAATCTTTTTGTAGATTAGATTGCATGAGTCTAATACTTCCTGAGGCTGAGCTTTTATCCATTTTCCTTTCTTTAAAAAGAGAGTGAGTAAAACTTACCTCTTCATACTAACTTCGTGAACATGTTGCCTGTTTTGAACTTTTTTATCCATTCCCTACCTCAGCACAATTTTGAGGGCAGGTGTCCTTTACAGCCCTGAGTCCTTGTGAATGGTAAGTGACCATTAGCTGTGGGTTAAAAGCTGCTCTTGCGGGAATCGGCCACAAGGCGGCAGCATTTCTCCTTTACCAAATCTGCTTACTAGGGCAACAGAGCCTTACTGGAAGTGGTGTTCTAAGTTGTAAATTACAATGGAATGTGCGAGGAAAAAGCCCTTTAAGTTTATGTCTCATTACTTCTTGTTGGTATTTTTAACTTAATTTTTATTTTTTATCACAGCAAACTTGATTACAATGTTTTGTTTGTTCTGGGTGTGCAAGATGTGGTTCTTTCACACATATTCATATATCTCTTCTTCTTCGGATGCTTTTCCCATGTAGGTTATGAAACAATGTTGAGTAGTCTTCTCTTGGTATTGCGTAGGTCTTTGGTGATTATATATTTCACATGTGTTTGTATCTCTCTGTTAACCTCAATATGGTAATGTATCCAATCCTCACACCTTTGCATTTGGTGAACCATAAGTTTTTTTAATGAATCTATGAAAGTGTTTCTCTGTGGAAATATCTTTCTTTGTATCTTTTTTTAGGTAACACCTATATGTGATATGATAGGATATGTGTCTTTCGCTTTCTCACTTACTCCAAGTTGCGTGATTACTTCTAGACTCATCTATGGTGCTGGAAATGGCATTATTTCATTTTTTTCACTAGCTCATATTCCATCTGTACAGGTAGCAGTTCTTCTTTGTCCACCTATCTGTCGGTGGACTTTTTGGTTACTTCCATATCTTGGCTAGTGTAATACTATGCACTGCAGATTTGCGTGGCTGTGTCCTTCCAATTCTGTCCTGTTAGTTTATAGGTCCAGGAATAGGTCTGCTGGATCATATGGTAGCTCAATGTTGACCTTTTAAAGGCACCTCTATTCTGTTCTCCTTAGTGGCTCTTTCCAGGTTACGTCCCACTTAAAGTGGAGGGTATGCATTTCTTCCCAGCACCTTCAGGATTTATTCTTTGTAGTTTTTGCTGATGGTTATTCTGAGTGATGTGAGCTGATACCTCTTTGTGGTTGAATTTGCATGTGTCTCATACTGCGTTAAAATTGAGCTTTAAGACATGTCCTTTTTATTTTTCCAGCTGTGATTAGAGCTTATTTCTTCAAAGTGTTTTCTTAAAGTATGTGTCACCATTTGAAATATTTTGGCCATTATCTCCCTCAAGACACTTTGAGGGCAGGTTTCATTTACAGCCTTGCAGTACTTGTTCATATGAAGTGACCATTAGCTCAGGCTTTAAACCTGCTTTTGCAGGTAACGGCCAGAGAGCAGCAGCCTTTCTACGTTCCCCTTGCTGGTACTAGGGAAACAGACCTACCGGCCAGTGGTGTTCTTCGGTTATAAATTAGAGTGCAATGTGCCCGGATAAACCCACAATTGTTGATGTCTCCTTGCTTTTGTTTGTTTTTAAATTTAATTTATATTTATTATTAGAGTAATATTCCACTGTGTACGTGGACCACTTCTTCTTGGTGCATTCCTCGGTTGATGGACATTTTCATTGCTTCCAAGTGCTGGCTAAGGTAAATCTTGCTGGTGTACAGGTTTGCCAGCCTGTGACTTTTTGATTCTCATTTTCTCAGGTGATAGGCCAAGCAGTGGTTGTGATTGATTGACTGGTAGCTCAATGTTTCCCTTTTCAAAGCACCTACACTGTGTTTTCATTAGTGGCTCTTTACATGCCCCACCTTACAACCGAGGGTACGCATTTCTCCACACTCCCTTCACCGTTTATTTTTTGCAGCATTTTTCCTAATGGCCATTCTGACTGCTGTGAGCTGATAGGTTTTGGAATATGGGTATGCATGTCTTAAATTTTTTTAAAATTCAACATATTCCTACGCCTTTTTCTTTTCCCTTAAAAGAAAAAACCGTGAGTTCAATATAGCTCTTGAAATTGTCTTCTTCGAAGGTTGCCCTCTTTTGTATTTTTTGGTGGATCTTTGACCCCAGAAATTTTCTGGGGGGCAGGTGTCATTTACAGAACTGCAAGTTGTTGAAAATTTAGTGACCTTTTGCAGTGGATTCAAAGCTGCTGTTGTGGGAAACGGCCACAAGGAGGTAGCATTTCTCCATTCCCCAATCTGGGTACTAGGGCAGCAGAGCCTTTCTGGAAGTTATTGTCCTAGGTTGTAAATTAGAATGGAATTTGCCAGGAGAAATCCCCATAAGTTTATGTCTCATTACTTCTTCTTGGTTTTTAAAAGTTTTTTAATCTGGGTAAAGTTTAGAATATTGTTTGTCCTAGGTGTACACAATCTGGTTCATTTGTACATTATGTATGTCTATTAATGTACAGATCCTCTTCCCATGTAAAATATTACAGTGTTCCGTCGACCTCCCTTGCTATATGTTCGGTCTTTTTGATACATGTATATAATATGTATTTGTATATGTATAGTAACACTAATCTTCATTTCTCAATTTCCCCCCTCCTTTCCTTTCAGATGAGCATAGTTTGTTTTCTAAGCCTGTGAGTGTCTTTCTCTTTGGAAATATGTTCATCTGTGTCAGTTATTAGATAATGCCATAAGTGATAATATAGGCTAAAGGTCTTTTGCTTTCCGACCTACTTCATGTTTTGTGAATATCTACAGGCAAAAGACACGTATCCTATCATATCACTTTTAGGAGTTACTTAAAAATTGATACCAATGAAGATATTTCCACAGAGAAAGGCAACCACAGATTCATTAAAAAAACTCATGGTTCACCAAATAGAAAGGGATGAGGATTGGCTACGTTACCATATTGGGGTTAACAGAGATATACAAACCATGTGAAATATATAATCACCAAAGACGTACGGAAGACCAGGAGAGAGACTACTCAACATTGTGTCATAAACTACATGGAAAAAGGACTCGAGGAAGAATAGATACACGTATATGTGTGAAAGAACCACATCTTGCACACCTAGAACAAACAAACCATTGTAATCAAATTTGCTGGGATAAAAAATAAAAAGTAAATTACAAATATGAACAAGAAGCAATGAGACATAAACTTACAGGGCTTTTTCCTGGCACATTCCATTCTAATTTACAACCTAGAACACCACTTCCATTAAGGCTCTGTTTCCCCAGTAACCAAATTTGGTAAAGGAGAAATGCTGCCACCTTCTGACCTTTCCCTGCAGGAGCAGCTTTAAACTCACACCTAATGGTCACTTAGCATTCCCAAGGACTCAGGGCTGTAAAGGACACCTGCCCTCAAAAATTGTGCTGAAGTAGGGAATGGACAAAAAAATTCAAAACAGGCAAATGTTTCAAGAAGAGAGTATGAAGAGTTAAGTTTTACTCACGCTCTTTAAAAAAAAAAAGGAAAATGGATAAAAGCTCAACCTCAGGGAGTGTTAGACCCATGCAATCTAATCTACAAAAAGTTTCAACTTACACCAGTCGACTGACCATCAGCAGAACGTCTACAAACAATAAATGCTGAAGGGGTTTTAGGGAACTGTGTACCCTCTACCTGCTGGTGAGACGTAAAGGGGTAACAGCCAATAATGAGAACAGAAAGGAGCTGTGTTTAAAAGTAAAAATGGAGGTACCATTCAATCCAGCAGGCGCACCATTGGACCTCTCACCTGAGAAGACAAGAATCGAGAAGACACAGGCCGCAAAAGCTGCAGTGCAGCCTTATTCACAATAGCCAAGAAAGTGAAGCAATCAAAATGTCCAACTAGAGGTGAATGGATAAAGAAGAAGTGGTCCATGTACACAATGGAATATTAGCCATGGAAGACAATGAACTATTGCTCTCTGAGGCACCACAAATGAGTCTGGAGAGAATCACGGAACATCAGGTAAGTCGGAAAGCAAAAGACCTATATTCTATGATATCACTTATAGGCGTTCTCTAATAACTGACACAAATGAACGTATTTCCACAGAGAAAGACACTCACAGACTTAGAAAACAAACTATGCTCATCTAAACGGAAAGGTGGGGGGAATGGATAAATTAAGATTAGTGTTACTATATGTATACAAACACATATTATATACATATATCAAAAAGACCGACCATATAGCAAGGGAGGTCTGCGGAACCCTCAGTAACATTTTACATGGGAAGAGGATCTGTACTTGCATAGACGTATATAATGTACAAATGAACCAGATCGTGTACACCTGGGAGAAACAATATTCTTAGCTTTACCCCAATTAAAAAAAAATTTTAAAACCAAGAAGAAATAATGAGACATAATCTTATGGGGGTTTCTCCATGCACATTCCAATGTAATTTACAACCTAGGAACACGACTTCCAGAAAGACTCTGCTGCCCTCGTACCCAGATTTGGGAATGGAGAAATGCTGCCTCCTTGAGCCACTTCCCACAACAGCAGCTTTAAATCCATTGCCAAAGGTCACTAAATATTCACCAAACTTGCAGTTCCGTAAATGACACCTGCTCTCTAAAAAAATTCTGGGGTGGAAAATCGACCAAAAACTTCAAAAGAGGGCAACCTTCCAAGAAGACAATTTCAAGAGTTATATTCTACTCCCAATTGTTTCCTTTTTTTAACAGAAAAGAAAACGGCAGAGAAAAATGATGAGTTTTACGAATTTTCAAAGACATGCAAACCCAAATTACAAACACCTATCAGCTCACAGCAGCCAGAAGGGCCGTTAGCATAAATGCTGCAAACAATACATGCTGAAGCGATTGTGGAGAAATGCGTACCCTCGATTCTAAGGGGGACGTGGTAAGAGCCACTAATGAAAACACAAAGAAGGTGCTTTGCAAAGGGTAACACGGTGCTACCAGTCAATCAATCCCAACCACTGCTGGGCCTATCACCTGAGAAAATGAGAATAAAAAGTCACAGGCTGGCAATCCTGCACCCCAACAATATTTACCATAGCCAACACTTGGAAGCAATGAAAATGTCCATCAACCGAGGAATGCACAAAGTAGAAGTGGTCCATGTACACAGTGGAAAATCACTCCAATAAAAAATAAAAAGTAAATTTAAAAAACCAACAAAAGTAAGGAGACATCAGCTAGTGTGGGTTTGTCCGGGCACACTCCACTCTAATTTATAACCGAGAAACACGACAGGCCGCAAGGGCTTTTCCCTAGGTAAGAGGGTGGGGAACATAGAAACGCTGCCACCCTCTGGCAGTTACCTGCAAAAGCAGCTTTAAAGGCTTTGCTAATGGTCATTTCATAGGAACAAGTACTGCAGAACTGTAAATGAAACCTGCCCTCAAAATGTCTTGAGGGAGGTAATGGCCAAAACATTTCAAAATGTGACACACACTTTAAGAGAACACTTTGAAGAACAAGGGGTAATCACAGCTTGAAAAATAAAAAGGACATGCCTTAAAGCTCAATTTCAACGGATTATGAGGCACGTGCGAATTCAACCACAAAAAGGTATCAGCTCACACTTGTCAGAATAACCATCTTTAAGAAAACTACAAACAATAAATGCTGAAGGTGTTGTGGAGAAATGCACACCCTCAACTTCAAGAGGGACGTAACTTGGAAAGGACCACGAATGAGAACAGAATGGATGTGCCTCAAAAAGGTCAACGTTGAGCTACCGTATGATCCAGCAGGCCCACTCCTCGACCTAAAATCTAAGAAGAGAGAATTGCAAAGACACAGGCAGGCAAATCTGCATGGCACAGTATTACAATAGCCAAGATATGGAAGTAACCAAAAAGTCCACCAACAGATGGGTGGACAAAGAAGAACTCCTCCATGTACAGATGGAATATCCGCTAGTGAAAAAAGTGAAACAATGCCATTTGCAGCACCATAGATGAGTCTAGACGTAATCACGCCACGTGTAGTAAGTGAGAAAGCAAAAGACACATATCCTATCATATCACTTTTAGGAGTTACTTAAAAATTGATACCAATGAAGATATTTCCACAGAGAAAGGCAACCACAGATTCATTAAAAAAACTCATGGTTCACCAAATAGAAAGGGATGAGGATTGGCTACATTACCATATTGGGGTTAACAGAGATATACAAACCATGTGAAATATATAATCACCAAAGACGTACGGAAGACCAGGAGAGAGACTACTCAACATTGTGTCATAAACTACATGGAAAAAGGACTCGAGGAAGAATAGATACACGTATATGTGTGAAAGAACCACATCTTGCACACCTAGAACAAACAAACCATTGTAATCAAATTTGCTGGGATAAAAAATAAAAAGTAAATTACAAATATGAACAAGAAGCAATGAGACATAAACTTACAGGGCTTTTTCCTGGCACATTCCATTCTAATTTACAACCTAGAACACCACTTCCATTAAGGCTCTTGTTTCCCCAGTAACCAAATTTGGTAAAGGAGAAATGCTGCCACCTTCTGACCTTTCCCTGCAGGAGCAGCTTTAAACTCACACCTAATGGTCACTTAGCATTCCCAAGGACTCAGGGCTGTAAAGGACACCTGCCCTCAAAAATTGTGCTGAAGTAGGGAATGGACAAAAAAATTCAAAACAGGCAAATGTTTCAAGAAGAGAGTATGAAGAGTTAAGTTTTACTCACGCTCTTTAAAAAAAAAAAGGAAAATGGATAAAAGCTCAACCTCAGGGAGTGTTAGACCCATGCAATCTAATCTACAAAAAGTTTCAACTTACACCAGTCGACTGACCATCAGCAGAACGTCTACAAACAATAAATGCTGAAGGGGTTTTAGGGAACTGTGTACCCTCTACCTGCTGGTGAGACGTAAAGGGGTAACAGCCAATAATGAGAACAGAAAGGAGCTGTGTTTAAAAGTAAAAATGGAGGTACCATTCAATCCAGCAGGCGCACCATTGGACCTCTCACCTGAGAAGACAAGAATCGAGAAGACACAGGCCGCAAAAGCTGCAGTGCAGCCTTATTCACAATAGCCAAGAAAGTGAAGCAATCAAAATGTCCAACTAGAGGTGAATGGATAAAGAAGAAGTGGTCCATGTACACAATGGAATATTAGCCATGGAAGACAATGAACTATTGCTCTCTGAGGCACCACAAATGAGTCTGGAGATAATCACGAAACATGAGGTAAGTCGGAAAGCAAACGACCTATATTCTATGATATCACTTATAGGCGTTCTCTAATAACTGACACAAATGAACGTATTTCCACAGAGAAAGACACTCACAGACTTAGAAAACAAACTATGCTCATCTAAACGGAAAGGTGGGGGGAATGGATAAATTAAGATTAGTGTTACTATATGTATACAAACACATATTATATACATATATCAAAAAGACCGACCATATAGCAAGGGAGGTCTGCGGAACCCTCAGTAACATTTTACATGGGAAGAGGATCTGTACTTGCATAGACGTATATAATGTACAAATGAACCAGATCGTGTACACCTGGGAGAAACAATATTCTTAGCTTTACCCCAATTAAAAAAAATTTTAAAACCAAGAAGAAATAATGAGACATAATCTTATGGGGGTTTCTCCATGCACATTCCAATGTAATTTACAACCTAGGAACACGACTTCCAGAAAGACTCTGCTGCCCTCGTACCCAGATTTGGGAATGGAGAAATGCTGCCTCCTTGAGCCACTTCCCACAACAGCAGCTTTAAATCCATTGCCAAAGGTCACTAAATATTCACCAAACTTGCAGTTCCGTAAATGACACCTGCTCTCTAAAAAAATTCTGGGGTGGAAAATCGACCAAAAACTTCAAAAGAGGGCAACCTTCCAAGAAGACAATTTCAAGAGTTATATTCTACTCCCAATTGTTTCCTTTTTTTAACAGAAAAGAAAACGGCAGAGAAAAATGATGAGTTTTACGAATTTTCAAAGACATGCAAACCCAAATTACAAACACCTATCAGCTCACAGCAGCCAGAAGGGCCGTTAGCATAAATGCTGCAAACAATACATGCTGAAGCGATTGTGGAGAAATGCGTACCCTCGATTCTAAGGGGGACGTGGTAAGAGCCACTAATGAAAACACAAAGAAGGTGCTTTGCAAAGGGTAACACGGTGCTACCAGTCAATCAATCCCAACCACTGCTGGGCCTATCACCTGAGAAAATGAGAATAAAAAGTCACAGGCTGGCAATCCTGCACCCCAACAATATTTACCATAGCCAACACTTGGAAGCAATGAAAATGTCCATCAACCGAGGAATGCACAAAGTAGAAGTGGTCCATGTACACAGTGGAAAATCACTCCAATAAAAAATAAAAAGTAAATTTAAAAAACCAACAAAAGTAAGGAGACATCAGCTAGTGTGGGTTTGTCCGGGCACACTCCACTCTAATTTATAACCGAGAAACACGACAGGCCGCAAGGGCTTTTCCCTAGGTAAGAGGGTGGGGAACATAGAAACGCTGCCACCCTCTGGCAGTTACCTGCAAAAGCAGCTTTAAAGGCTTTGCTAATGGTCATTTCATAGGAACAAGTACTGCAGAACTGTAAATGAAACCTGCCCTCAAAATGTCTTGAGGGAGGTAATGGCCAAAACATTTCAAAATGTGACACACACTTTAAGAGAACACTTTGAAGAACAAGGGGTAATCACAGCTTGAAAAATAAAAAGGACATGCCTTAAAGCTCAATTTCAACGGATTATGAGGCACGTGCGAATTCAACCACAAAAAGGTATCAGCTCACACTTGTCAGAATAACCATCTTTAAGAAAACTACAAACAATAAATGCTGAAGGTGTTGTGGAGAAATGCACACCCTCAACTTCAAGAGGGACGTAACTTGGAAAGGACCACGAATGAGAACAGAATGGATGTGCCTCAAAAAGGTCAACGTTGAGCTACCGTATGATCCAGCAGGCCCACTCCTCGACCTAAAATCTAAGAAGAGAGAATTGCAAAGACACAGGCAGGCAAATCTGCATGGCACAGTATTACAATAGCCAAGATATGGAAGTAACCAAAAAGTCCACCAACAGATGGGTGGACAAAGAAGAACTCCTCCATGTACAGATGGAATATCCGCTAGTGAAAAAAGTGAAACAATGCCATTTGCAGCACCATAGATGAGTCTAGACGTAATCACGCCACGTGTAGTAAGTGAGAAAGCAAAAGACACATATCCTATCATATCACTTTTAGGAGTTACTTAAAAATTGATACCAATGAAGATATTTCCACAGAGAAAGGCAACCACAGATTCATTAAAAAAACTCATGGTTCACCAAATAGAAAGGGATGAGGATTGGCTACATTACCATATTGGGGTTAACAGAGATATACAAACCATGTGAAATATATAATCACCAAAGACGTACGGAAGACCAGGAGAGAGACTACTCAACATTGTGTCATAAACTACATGGAAAAAGGACTCGAGGAAGAATAGATACACGTATATGTGTGAAAGAACCACATCTTGCACACCTAGAACAAACAAACCATTGTAATCAAATTTGCTGGGATAAAAAATAAAAAGTAAATTACAAATATGAACAAGAAGCAATGAGACATAAACTTACAGGGCTTTTTCCTGGCACATTCCATTCTAATTTACAACCTAGAACACCACTTCCATTAAGGCTCTGTTTCCCCAGTAACCAAATTTGGTAAAGGAGAAATGCTGCCACCTTCTGACCTTTCCCTGCAGGAGCAGCTTTAAACTCACACCTAATGGTCACTTAGCATTCCCAAGGACTCAGGGCTGTAAAGGACACCTGCCCTCAAAAATTGTGCTGAAGTAGGGAATGGACAAAAAAATTCAAAACAGGCAAATGTTTCAAGAAGAGAGTATGAAGAGTTAACTTTTACTCACGCTCTTTAAAAAAAAAAAAGGAAAATGGATAAAAGCTCAACCTCAGGGAGTGTTAGACCCATGCAATCTAATCTACAAAAAGTTTCAACTTACACCAGTCGACTGACCATCAGCAGAACGTCTACAAACAATAAATGCTGAAGGGGTTTTAGGGAACTGTGTACCCTCTACCTGCTGGTGAGACGTAAAGGGGTAACAGCCAATAATGAGAACAGAAAGGAGCTGTGTTTAAAAGTAAAAATGGAGGTACCATTCAATCCAGCAGGCGCACCATTGGACCTCTCACCTGAGAAGACAAGAATCGAGAAGACACAGGCCGCAAAAGCTGCAGTGCAGCCTTATTCACAATAGCCAAGAAAGTGAAGCAATCAAAATGTCCAACTAGAGGTGAATGGATAAAGAAGAAGTGGTCCATGTACACAATGGAATATTAGCCATGGAAGACAATGAACTATTGCTCTCTGAGGCACCACAAATGAGTCTGGAGATAATCACGAAACATGAGGTAAGTCGGAAAGCAAACGACCTATATTCTATGATATCACTTATAGGCGTTCTCTAATAACTGACACAAATGAACGTATTTCCACAGAGAAAGACACTCACAGACTTAGAAAACAAACTATGCTCATCTAAACGGAAAGGTGGGGGGAATGGATAAATTAAGATTAGTGTTACTATATGTATACAAACACATATTATATACATATATCAAAAAGACCGACCATATAGCAAGGGAGGTCTGCGGAACCCTCAGTAACATTTTACATGGGAAGAGGATCTGTACTTGCATAGACGTATATAATGTACAAATGAACCAGATCGTGTACACCTGGGAGAAACAATATTCTTAGCTTTACCCCAATTAAAAAAAATTTTAAAACCAAGAAGAAATAATGAGACATAATCTTATGGGGGTTTCTCCATGCACATTCCAATGTAATTTACAACCTAGGAACACGACTTCCAGAAAGACTCTGCTGCCCTCGTACCCAGATTTGGGAATGGAGAAATGCTGCCTCCTTGAGCCACTTCCCACAACAGCAGCTTTAAATCCATTGCCAAAGGTCACTAAATATTCACCAAACTTGCAGTTCCGTAAATGACACCTGCTCTCTAAAAAAATTCTGGGGTGGAAAATCGACCAAAAACTTCAAAAGAGGGCAACCTTCCAAGAAGACAATTTCAAGAGTTATATTCTACTCCCAATTGTTTCCTTTTTTTAACAGAAAAGAAAACGGCAGAGAAAAATGATGAGTTTTACGAATTTTCAAAGACATGCAAACCCAAATTACAAACACCTATCAGCTCACAGCAGCCAGAAGGGCCGTTAGCATAAATGCTGCAAACAATACATGCTGAAGCGATTGTGGAGAAATGCATACCCTCGATTCTAAGGGGGACGTGGTAAGAGCCACTAATGAAAACACAAAGAAGGTGCTTTGCAAAGGGTAACACGGTGCTACCAGTCAATCAATCCCAACCACTGCTGGGCCTATCACCTGAGAAAATGAGAATAAAAAGTCACAGGCTGGCAATCCTGCACCCCAACAATATTTACCATAGCCAACACTTGGAAGCAATGAAAATGTCCATCAACCGAGGAATGCACAAAGTAGAAGTGGTCCATGTACACAGTGGAAAATCACTCCAATAAAAAATAAAAAGTAAATTTAAAAAACCAACAAAAGTAAGGAGACATCAGCTTGTGTGGGTTTGTCCGGGCACACTCCACTCTAATTTATAACCGAGAAACACGACAGGCCGCAAGGGCTTTTCCCTAGGTAACAGGGTGGGGAACATAGAAACGCTGCCACCCTCTGGCAGTTACCTGCAAAAGCAGCTTTAAAGGCTTTGCTAATGGTCATTTCATAGGAACAAGTACTGCAGAACTGTAAATGAAACCTGCCCTCAAAATGTCTTGAGGGAGGTAATGGCCAAAACATTTCAAAATGTGACACACACTTTAAGAGAACACTTTGAAGAACAAGGGGTAATCACAGCTTGAAAAATAAAAAGGACATGCCTTAAAGCTCAATTTCAACGGATTATGAGGCACGTGCGAATTCAACCACAAAAAGGTATCAGCTCACACTTGTCAGAATAACCATCTTTAAGAAAACTACAAACAATAAATGCTGAAGGTGTTGTGGAGAAATGCACACCCTCAACTTCAAGAGGGACGTAACTTGGAAAGGACCACGAATGAGAACAGAATGGATGTGCCTCAAAAAGGTCAACGTTGAGCTACCGTATGATCCAGCAGGCCCACTCCTCGACCTAAAACCTAAGAAGAGAGAATTGCAAAGACACAGGCAGGCAAATCTGCATGGCACAGTATTACAATAGCCAAGATATGGAAGTAACCAAAAAGTCCACCAACAGATGGGTGGACAAAGAAGAACTCCTCCATGTACAGATGGAATATCCGCTAGTGAAAAAAGTGAAACAATGCCATTTGCAGCACCATAGATGAGTCTAGACGTAATCACGCCACGTGTAGTAAGTGAGAAAGCAAAATACACGTATCCTATCATATCACTTTTAGGAGTTACTTAAAAATTGATACCAATGAAGATATTTCCACAGAGAAAGGCAACCACAGATTCATTAAAAAAACTCATGGTTCACCAAATAGAAAGGGATGAGGATTGGCTACGTTACCATATTGGGGTTAACAGAGATATACAAACCATGTGAAATATATAATCACCAAAGACGTACGGAAGACCAGGAGAGAGACTACTCAACATTGTGTCATAAACTACATGGAAAAAGGACTCGAGGAAGAATAGATACACGTATATGTGTGAAAGAACCACATCTTGCACACCTGGAACAAACAAACCATTGTAATCAAATTTGCTGGGATAAACAATAAAAAGTAAATTACAAATATGAACAAGAAGCAATGAGACATAAACTTACAGGGCTTTTTCCTGGCACATTCCATTCTAATTTACAACCTAGAACACCACTTCCATTAAGGCTCTGTTTCCCCAGTAACCAAATTTGGTAAAGGAGAAATGCTGCCACCTTCTGACCTTTCCCTGCAGGAGCAGCTTTAAACTCACACCTAATGGTCACTTAGCATTCCCAAGGACTCAGGGCTGTAAAGGACACCTGCCCTCAAAAATTGTGCTGAAGTAGGGAATGGACAATAAAATTCAAAACAGGCAAATGGTTCAAGAAGAGAGTATGAAGAGTTAAGTTTTACTCACGCTCTTTAAAAAAAAAAAGGAAAATGGATAAAAGCTCAACCTCAGGGAGTGTTAGACCCATGCAATCTAATCTACAAAAAGTTTCAACTTACACCAGTCGACTGACCATCAGCAGAACGTCTACAAACAATAAATGCTGAAGGGGTTTTAGGGAACTGTGTACCCTCTACCTGCTGGTGAGACGTAAAGGGGTAACAGCCAATAATGAGAACAGAAAGGAGCTGTGTTTAAAAGTAAAAATGGAGGTACCATTCAATCCAGCAGGCGCACCATTGGACCTCTCACCTGAGAAGACAAGAATCGAGAAGACACAGGCCGCAAAAGCTGCAGTGCAGCCTTATTCACAATAGCCAAGAAAGTGAAGCAATCAAAATGTCCAACTAGAGGTGAATGGATAAAGAAGAAGTGGTCCATGTACACAATGGAATATTAGCCATGGAAGACAATGAACTATTGCTCTCTGAGGCACCACAAATAAGTCTGGAGATAATCACGGAACATGAGGTAAGTCGGAAAGCAAAAGACCTATATTCTATGATATCACTTATAGGCGTTCTCTAATAACTGACACAAATGAACGTATTTCCACAGAGAAAGACACTCACAGACTTAGAAAACAAACTATGCTCATCTAAACGGAAAGGTGGGGGGAATGGATAAATTAAGATTAGTGTTACTATATGTATACAAACACATATTATATACATATATCAAAAAGACCGACCATATAGCAAGGGAGGTCTGCGGAACCCTCAGTAACATTTTACATGGGAAGAGGATCTGTACTTGCATAGACGTATATAATGTACAAATGAACCAGATCGTGTACACCTGGGAGAAACAATATTCTTAGCTTTACCCCAATTAAAAAAAAATTTTAAAACCAAGAAGAAATAATGAGACATAATCTTATGGGGGTTTCTCCATGCACATTCCAATGTAATTTACAACCTAGGAACACGACTTCCAGAAAGACTCTGCTGCCCTCGTACCCAGATTTGGGAATGGAGAAATGCTGCCTCCTTGAGCCACTTCCCACAACAGCAGCTTTAAATCCATTGCCAAAGGTCACTAAATATTCACCAAACTTGCAGTTCCGTAAATGACACCTGCTCTCTAAAAAAATTCTGGGGTGGAAAATCGACCAAAAACTTCAAAAGAGGGCAACCTTCCAAGAAGACAATTTCAAGAGTTATATTCTACTCCCAATTGTTTCCTTTTTTTAACAGAAAAGAAAACGGCAGAGAAAAATGATGAGTTTTACGAATTTTCAAAGACATGCAAACCCAAATTACAAACACCTATCAGCTCACAGCAGCCAGAAGGGCCGTTAGCATAAATGCTGCAAACAATACATGCAGAAGCGATTGTGGAGAAATGCGTACCCTCGATTCTAAGGGGGACGTGGTAAGAGCCACTAATGAAAACACAAAGAAGGTGCTTTGCAAAGGGTAACACGGTGCTACCAGTCAATCAATCCCAACCACTGCTGGGCCTATCACCTGAGAAAATGAGAATAAAAAGTCACAGGCTGGCAATCCTGCACCCCAACAATATTTACCATAGCCAACACTTGGAAGCAATGAAAATGTCCATCAACCGAGGAATGCACAAAGTAGAAGTGGTCCATGTACACAGTGGAAAATCACTCCAATAAAAAATAAAAAGTAAATTTAAAAAACCAACAAAAGTAAGGAGACATCAGCTTGTGTGGGTTTGTCCGGGCACACTCCACTCTAATTTATAACCGAGAAACACGACAGGCCGCAAGGGCTTTTCCCTAGGTAACAGGGTGGGGAACATAGAAACGCTGCCACCCTCTGGCAGTTACCTGCAAAAGCAGCTTTAAAGGCTTTGCTAATGGTCATTTCATAGGAACAAGTACTGCAGAACTGTAAATGAAACCTGCCCTCAAAATGTCTTGAGGGAGGTAATGGCCAAAACATTTCAAAATGTGACACACACTTTAAGAGAACACTTTGAAGAACAAGGGGTAATCACAGCTTGAAAAATAAAAAGGACATGCCTTAAAGCTCAATTTCAACGGATTATGAGGCACGTGCGAATTCAACCACAAAAAGGTATCAGCTCACACTTGTCAGAATAACCATCTTTAAGAAAACTACAAACAATAAATGCTGAAGGTGTTGTGGAGAAATGCACACCCTCAACTTCAAGAGGGACGTAACTTGGAAAGGACCACGAATGAGAACAGAATGGATGTGCCTCAAAAAGGTCAACGTTGAGCTACCGTATGATCCAGCAGGCCCACTCCTCGACCTAAAATCTAAGAAGAGAGAATTGCAAAGACACAGGCAGGCAAATCTGCATGGCACAGTATTACAATAGCCAAGATATGGAAGTAACCAAAAAGTCCACCAACAGATGGGTGGACAAAGAAGAACTCCTCCATGTACAGATGGAATATCCGCTAGTGAAAAAAGTGAAACAATGCCATTTGCAGCACCATAGATGAGTCTAGACGTAATCACGCCACGTGTAGTAAGTGAGAAAGCAAAAGACACGTATCCTATCATATCACTTTTAGGAGTTACTTAAAAATTGATACCAATGAAGATATTTCCACAGAGAAAGGCAACCACAGATTCATTAAAAAAACTCATGGTTCACCAAATAGAAAGGGATGAGGATTGGCTACGTTACCATATTGGGGTTAACAGAGATATACAAACCATGTGAAATATATAATCACCAAAGACGTACGGAAGACCAGGAGAGAGACTACTCAACATTGTGTCATAAACTACATGGAAAAAGGACTCGAGGAAGAATAGATACACGTATATGTGTGAAAGAACCACATCTTGCACACCTAGAACAAACAAACCATTGTAATCAAATTTGCTGGGATAAAAAATAAAAAGTAAATTACAAATATGAACAAGAAGCAATGAGACATAAACTTACAGGGCTTTTTCCTGGCACATTCCATTCTAATTTACAACCTAGAACACCACTTCCATTAAGGCTCTGTTTCCCCAGTAACCAAATTTGGTAAAGGAGAAATGCTGCCACCTTCTGACCTTTCCCTGCAGGAGCAGCTTTAAACTCACACCTAATGGTCACTTAGCATTCCCAAGGACTCAGGGCTGTAAAGGACACCTGCCCTCAAAAATTGTGCTGAAGTAGGGAATGGACAAAAATATTCAAAACAGGCAAATGTTTCAAGAAGAGAGTATGAAGAGTTAAGTTTTACTCACGCTCTTTAAAAAAAAAAAGGAAAATGGATAAAAGCTCAACCTCAGGGAGTGTTAGACCCATGCAATCTAATCTACAAAAAGTTTCAACTTACACCAGTCGACTGACCATCAGCAGAACGTCTACAAACAATAAATGCTGAAGGGGTTTTAGGGAACTGTGTACCCTCTACCTGCTGGTGAGACGTAAAGGGGTAACAGCCAATAATGAGAACAGAAAGGAGCTGTGTTTAAAAGTAAAAATGGAGGTACCATTCAATCCAGCAGGCGCACCATTGGACCTCTCACCTGAGAAGACAAGAATCGAGAAGACACAGGCCGCAAAAGCTGCAGTGCAGCCTTATTCACAATAGCCAAGAAAGTGAAGCAATCAAAATGTCCAACTAGAGGTGAATGGATAAAGAAGAAGTAGTCCATGTACACAATGGAATATTAGCCATGGAAGACAATGAACTATTGCTCTCTGAGGCACCACAAATGAGTCTGGAGATAATCACGAAACATGAGGTAAGTCGGAAAGCAAACGACCTATATTCTATGATATCACTTATAGGCGTTCTCTAATAACTGACACAAATGAACGTATTTCCACAGAGAAAGACACTCACAGACTTAGAAAACAAACTATGCTCATCTAAACGGAAAGGTGGGGGGAATGGATAAATTAAGATTAGTGTTACTATATGTATACAAACACATATTATATACATATATCAAAAAGACCGACCATATAGCAAGGGAGGTCTGCGGAACCCTCAGTAACATTTTACATGGGAAGAGGATCTGTACTTGCATAGACGTATATAATGTACAAATGAACCAGATCGTGTACACCTGGGAGAAACAATATTCTTAGCTTTACCCCAATTAAAAAAAAATTTTAAAACCAAGAAGAAATAATGAGACATAATCTTATGGGGGTTTCTCCATGCACATTCCAATGTAATTTACAACCTAGGAACACGACTTCCAGAAAGACTCTGCTGCCCTCGTACCCAGATTTGGGAATGGAGAAATGCTGCCTCCTTGAGCCACTTCCCACAACAGCAGCTTTAAATCCATTGCCAAAGGTCACTAAATATTCACCAAACTTGCAGTTCCGTAAATGACACCTGCTCTCTAAAAAAATTCTGGGGTGGAAAATCGACCAAAAACTTCAAAAGAGGGCAACCTTCCAAGAAGACAATTTCAAGAGTTATATTCTACTCCCAATTGTTTCCTTTTTTTAACAGAAAAGAAAACGGCAGAGAAAAATGATGAGTTTTACGAATTTTCAAAGACATGCAAACCCAAATTACAAACACCTATCAGCTCACAGCAGCCAGAAGGGCCGTTAGCATAAATGCTGCAAACAATACATGCTGAAGCGATTGTGGAGAAATGCGTACCCTCGATTCTAAGGGGGACGTGGTAAGAGCCACTAATGAAAACACAAAGAAGGTGCTTTGCAAAGGGTAACACGGTGCTACCAGTCAATCAATCCCAACCACTGCTGGGCCTATCACCTGAGAAAATGAGAATAAAAAGTCACAGGCTGGCAATCCTGCACCCCAACAATATTTACCATAGCCAACACTTGGAAGCAATGAAAATGTCCATCAACCGAGGAATGCACAAAGTAGAAGTGGTCCATGTACACAGTGGAAAATCACTCCAATAAAAAATAAAAAGTAAATTTAAAAAACCAACAAAAGTAAGGAGACATCAGCTTGTGTGGGTTTGTCCGGGCACACTCCACTCTAATTTATAACCGAGAAACACGACAGGCCGCAAGGGCTTTTCCCTAGGTAACAGGGTGGGGAACATAGAAACGCTGCCACCCTCTGGCAGTTACCTGCAAAAGCAGCTTTAAAGGCTTTGCTAATGGTCATTTCATAGGAACAAGTACTGCAGAACTGTAAATGAAACCTGCCCTCAAAATGTCTTGAGGGAGGTAATGGCCAAAACATTTCAAAATGTGACACACACTTTAAGAGAACACTTTGACGAACAAGGGGTAATCACAGCTTGAAAAATAAAAAGGACATGCCTTAAAGCTCAATTTCAACGGATTATGAGGCACGTGCGAATTCAACCACAAAAAGGTATCAGCTCACACTTGTCAGAATAACCATCTTTAAGAAAACTACAAACAATAAATGCTGAAGGTGTTGTGGAGAAATGCACACCCTCAACTTCAAGAGGGACGTAACTTGGAAAGGACCACGAATGAGAACAGAATGGAAGTGCCTCAAAAAGGTCAACGTTGAGCTACCGTATGATCCAGCAGGCCCACTCCTCGACCTAAAATCTAAGAAGAGAGAATTGCAAAGACACAGGCAGGCAAATCTGCATGGCACAGTATTACAATAGCCAAGATATGGAAGTAACCAAAAAGTCCACCAACAGATGGGTGGACAAAGAAGAACTCCTCCATGTACAGATGGAATATCCGCTAGTGAAAAAAGTGAAACAATGCCATTTGCAGCACCATAGATGAGTCTAGACGTAATCACGCCACGTGTAGTAAGTGAGAAAGCAAAAGACACGTATCCTATCATATCACTTTTAGGAGTTACTTAAAAATTGATACCAATGAAGATATTTCCACAGAGAAAGGCAACCACAGATTCATTAAAAAAACTCATGGTTCACCAAATAGAAAGGGATGAGGATTGGCTACATTACCATATTGGGGTTAACAGAGATATACAAACCATGTGAAATATATAATCACCAAAGACGTACGGAAGACCAGGAGAGAGACTACTCAACATTGTGTCATAAACTACATGGAAAAAGGACTCGAGGAAGAATAGATACACGTATATGTGTGAAAGAACCACATCTTGCACACCTAGAACAAACAAGCCATTGTAATCAAATTTGCTGGGATAAAAAATAAAAAGTAAATTACAAATATGAACAAGAAGCAATGAGACATAAACTTACAGGGCTTTTTCCTGGCACATTCCATTCTAATTTACAACCTAGAACACCACTTCCATTAAGGCTCTGTTTCCCCAGTAACCAAATTTGGTAAAGGAGAAATGCTGCCACCTTCTGACCTTTCCCTGCAGGAGCAGCTTTAAACTCACACCTAATGGTCACTTAGCATTCCCAAGGACTCAGGGCTGTAAAGGACACCTGCCCTCAAAAATTGTGCTGAAGTAGGGAATGGACAAAAAAATTCAAAACAGGCAAATGTTTCAAGAAGAGAGTATGAAGAGTTAAGTTTTACTCACGCTCTTTAAAAAAAAAAAAGGAAAATGGATAAAAGCTCAACCTCAGGGAGTGTTAGACCCATGCAATCTAATCTACAAAAAGTTTCAACTTACACCAGTCGACTGACCATCAGCAGAACGTCTACAAACAATAAATGCTGAAGGGGTTTTAGGGAACTGTGTACCCTCTACCTGCTGGTGAGACGTAAAGGGGTAACAGCCAATAATGAGAACAGAAAGGAGCTGTGTTTAAAAGTAAAAATGGAGGTACCATTCAATCCAGCAGGCGCACCATTGGACCTCTCACCTGAGAAGACAAGAATCGAGAAGACACAGGCCGCAAAAGCTGCAGTGCAGCCTTATTCACAATAGCCAAGAAAGTGAAGCAATCAAAATGTCCAACTAGAGGTGAATGGATAAAGAAGAAGTGGTCCATGTACACAATGGAATATTAGCCATGGAAGACAATGAACTATTGCTCTCTGAGGCACCACAAATGAGTCTGGAGATAATCACGAAACATGAGGTAAGTCGGAAAGCAAACGACCTATATTCTATGATATCACTTATAGGCGTTCTCTAATAACTGACACAAATGAACGTATTTCCACAGAGAAAGACACTCACAGACTTAGAAAACAAACTATGCTCATCTAAACGGAAAGGTGGGGGGAATGGATAAATTAAGATTAGTGTTACTATATGTATACAAACACATATTATATACATATATCAAAAAGACCGACCATATAGCAAGGGAGGTCTGCGGAACCCTCAGTAACATTTTACATGGGAAGAGGATCTGTACTTGCATAGACGTATATAATGTACAAATGAACCAGATCGTGTACACCTGGGAGAAACAATATTCTTAGCTTTACCCCAATTAAAAAAAAATTTTAAAACCAAGAAGAAATAATGAGACATAATCTTATGGGGGTTTCTCCATGCACATTCCAATGTAATTTACAACCTAGGAACACGACTTCCAGAAAGACTCTGCTGCCCTCGTACCCAGATTTGGGAATGGAGAAATGCTGCCTCCTTGAGCCACTTCCCACAACAGCAGCTTTAAATCCATTGCCAAAGGTCACTAAATATTCACCAAACTTGCAGTTCCGTAAATGACACCTGCTCTCTAAAAAAATTCTGGGGTGGAAAATCGACCAAAAACTTCAAAAGAGGGCAACCTTCCAAGAAGACAATTTCAAGAGTTATATTCTACTCCCAATTGTTTCCTTTTTTTAACAGAAAAGAAAACGGCAGAGAAAAATGATGAGTTTTACGAATTTTCAAAGACATGCAAACCCAAATTACAAACACCTATCAGCTCACAGCAGCCAGAAGGGCCGTTAGCATAAATGCTGCAAACAATACATGCTGAAGCGATTGTGGAGAAATGCGTACCCTCGATTCTAAGGGGGACGTGGTAAGAGCCACTAATGAAAACACAAAGAAGGTGCTTTGCAAAGGGTAACACGGTGCTACCAGTCAATCAATCCCAACCACTGCTGGGCCTATCACCTGAGAAAATGAGAATAAAAAGTCACAGGCTGGCAATCCTGCACCCCAACAATATTTACCATAGCCAACACTTGGAAGCAATGAAAATGTCCATCAACCGAGGAATGCACAAAGTAGAAGTGGTCCATGTACACAGTGGAAAATCACTCCAATAAAAAATAAAAAGTAAATTTAAAAAACCAACAAAAGTAAGGAGACATCAGCTTGTGTGGGTTTGTCCGGGCACACTCCACTCTAATTTATAACCGAGAAACACGACAGGCCGCAAGGGCTTTTCCCTAGGTAACAGGGTGGGGAACATAGAAACGCTGCCACCCTCTGGCAGTTACCTGCAAAAGCAGCTTTAAAGGCTTTGCTAATGGTCATTTCATAGGAACAAGTACTGCAGAACTGTAAATGAAACCTGCCCTCAAAATGTCTTGAGGGAGGTAATGGCCAAAACATTTCAAAATGTGACACACACTTTAAGAGAACACTTTGAAGAACAAGGGGTAATCACAGCTTGAAAAATAAAAAGGACATGCCTTAAAGCTCAATTTCAACGGATTATGAGGCACGTGCGAATTCAACCACAAAAAGGTATCAGCTCACACTTGTCAGAATAACCATCTTTAAGAAAACTACAAACAATAAATGCTGAAGGTGTTGTGGAGAAATGCACACCCTCAACTTCAAGAGGGACGTAACTTGGAAAGGACCACGAATGAGAACAGAATGGATGTGCCTCAAAAAGGTCAACGTTGAGCTACCGTATGATCCAGCAGGCCCACTCCTCGACCTAAAATCTAAGAAGAGAGAATTGCAAAGACACAGGCAGGCAAATCTGCATGGCACAGTATTACAATAGCCAAGATATGGAAGTAACCAAAAAGTCCACCAACAGATGGGTGGACAAAGAAGAACTCCTCCATGTACAGATGGAATATCCGCTAGTGAAAAAAGTGAAACAATGCCATTTGCAGCACCATAGATGAGTCTAGACGTAATCACGCCACGTGTAGTAAGTGAGAAAGCAAAAGACACGTATCCTATCATATCACTTTTAGGAGTTACTTAAAAATTGATACCAATGAAGATATTTCCACAGAGAAAGGCAACCACAGATTCATTAAAAAAACTCATGGTTCACCAAATAGAAAGGGATGAGGATTGGCTACATTACCATATTGGGGTTAACAGAGATATACAAACCATGTGAAATATATAATCACCAAAGACGTACGGAAGACCAGGAGAGAGACTACTCAACATTGTGTCATAAACTACATGGAAAAAGGACTCGAGGAAGAATAGATACACGTATATGTGTGAAAGAACCACATCTTGCACACCTAGAACAAACAAACCATTGTAATCAAATTTGCTGGGATAAAAAATAAAAAGTAAATTACAAATATGAACAAGAAGCAATGAGACATAAACTTACAGGGCTTTTTCCTGGCACATTCCATTCTAATTTACAACCTAGAACACCACTTCCATTAAGGCTCTGTTTCCCCAGTAACCAAATTTGGTAAAGGAGAAATGCTGCCACCTTCTGACCTTTCCCTGCAGGAGCAGCTTTAAACTCACACCTAATGGTCACTTAGCATTCCCAAGGACTCAGGGCTGTAAAGGACACCTGCCCTCAAAAATTGTGCTGAAGTAGGGAATGGACAAAAAAATTCAAAACAGGCAAATGTTTCAAGAAGAGAGTATGAAGAGTTAAGTTTTACTCACGCTCTTTAAAAAAAAAAAGGAAAATGGATAAAAGCTCAACCTCAGGGAGTGTTAGACCCATGCAATCTAATCTACAAAAAGTTTCAACTTACACCAGTCGACTGACCATCAGCAGAACGTCTACAAACAATAAATGCTGAAGGGGTTTTAGGGAACTGTGTACCCTCTACCTGCTGGTGAGACGTAAAGGGGTAACAGCCAATAATGAGAACAGAAAGGAGCTGTGTTTAAAAGTAAAAATGGAGGTACCATTCAATCCAGCAGGCGCACCATTGGACCTCTCACCTGAGAAGACAAGAATCGAGAAGACACAGGCCGCAAAAGCTGCAGTGCAGCCTTATTCACAATAGCCAAGAAAGTGAAGCAATCAAAATGTCCAACTAGAGGTGAATGGATAAAGAAGAAGTGGTCCATGTACACAATGGAATATTAGCCATGGAAGACAATGAACTATTGCTCTCTGAGGCACCACAAATGAGTCTGGAGATAATCACGAAACATGAGGTAAGTCGGAAAGCAAACGACCTATATTCTATGATATCACTTATAGGCGTTCTCTAATAACTGACACAAATGAACGTATTTCCACAGAGAAAGACACTCACAGACTTAGAAAACAAACTATGCTCATCTAAACGGAAAGGTGGGGGGAATGGATAAATTAAGATTAGTGTTACTATATGTATACAAACACATATTATATACATATATCAAAAAGACCGACCATATAGCAAGGGAGGTCTGCGGAACCCTCAGTAACATTTTACATGGGAAGAGGATCTGTACTTGCATAGACGTATATAATGTACAAATGAACCAGATCGTGTACACCTGGGAGAAACAATATTCTTAGCTTTACCCCAATTAAAAAAAAATTTTAAAACCAAGAAGAAATAATGAGACATAATCTTATGGGGGTTTCTCCATGCACATTCCAATGTAATTTACAACCTAGGAACACGACTTCCAGAAAGACTCTGCTGCCCTCGTACCCAGATTTGGGAATGGAGAAATGCTGCCTCCTTGAGCCACTTCCCACAACAGCAGCTTTAAATCCATTGCCAAAGGTCACTAAATATTCACCAAACTTGCAGTTCCGTAAATGACACCTGCTCTCTAAAAAAATTCTGGGGTGGAAAATCGACCAAAAACTTCAAAAGAGGGCAACCTTCCAAGAAGACAATTTCAAGAGTTATATTGTACTCCCAATTGTTTCCTTTTTTTAACAGAAAAGAAAACGGCAGAGAAAAATGATGAGTTTTACGAATTTTCAAAGACATGCAAACCCAAATTACAAACACCTATCAGCTCACAGCAGCCAGAAGGGCCGTTAGCATAAATGCTGCAAACAATACATGCTGAAGCGATTGTGGAGAAATGCGTACCCTCGATTCTAAGGGGGACGTGGTAAGAGCCACTAATGAAAACACAAAGAAGGTGCTTTGCAAAGGGTAACACGGTGCTACCAGTCAATCAATCCCAACCACTGCTGGGCCTATCACCTGAGAAAATGAGAATAAAAAGTCACAGGCTGGCAATCCTGCACCCCAACAATATTTACCATAGCCAACACTTGGAAGCAATGAAAATGTCCATCAACCGAGGAATGCACAAAGTAGAAGTGGTCCATGTACACAGTGGAAAATCACTCCAATAAAAAATAAAAAGTAAATTTAAAAAACCAACAAAAGTAAGGAGACATCAGCTTGTGTGGGTTTGTCCGGGCACACTCCACTCTAATTTATAACCGAGAAACACGACAGGCCGCAAGGGCTTTTCCCTAGGTAACAGGGTGGGGAACATAGAAACGCTGCCACCCTCTGGCAGTTACCTGCAAAAGCAGCTTTAAAGGCTTTGCTAATGGTCATTTCATAGGAACAAGTACTGCAGAACTGTAAATGAAACCTGCCCTCAAAATGTCTTGAGGGAGGTAATGGCCAAAACATTTCAAAATGTGACACACACTTTAAGAGAACACTTTGACGAACAAGGGGTAATCACAGCTTGAAAAATAAAAAGGACATGCCTTAAAGCTCAATTTCAACGGATTATGAGGCACGTGCGAATTCAACCACAAAAAGGTATCAGCTCACACTTGTCAGAATAACCATCTTTAAGAAAACTACAAACAATAAATGCTGAAGGTGTTGTGGAGAAATGCACACCCTCAACTTCAAGAGGGACGTAACTTGGAAAGGACCACGAATGAGAACAGAATGGAAGTGCCTCAAAAAGGTCAACGTTGAGCTACCGTATGATCCAGCAGGCCCACTCCTCGACCTAAAATCTAAGAAGAGAGAATTGCAAAGACACAGGCAGGCAAATCTGCATGGCACAGTATTACAATAGCCAAGATATGGAAGTAACCAAAAAGTCCACCAACAGATGGGTGGACAAAGAAGAACTCCTCCATGTACAGATGGAATATCCGCTAGTGAAAAAAGTGAAACAATGCCATTTGCAGCACCATAGATGAGTCTAGACGTAATCACGCCACGTGTAGTAAGTGAGAAAGCAAAAGACACGTATCCTATCATATCACTTTTAGGAGTTACTTAAAAATTGATACCAATGAAGATATTTCCACAGAGAAAGGCAACCACAGATTCATTAAAAAAACTCATGGTTCACCAAATAGAAAGGGATGAGGATTGGCTACATTACCATATTGGGGTTAACAGAGATATACAAACCATGTGAAATATATAATCACCAAAGACGTACGGAAGACCAGGAGAGAGACTACTCAACATTGTGTCATAAACTACATGGAAAAAGGACTCGAGGAAGAATAGATACACGTATATGTGTGAAAGAACCACATCTTGCACACCTAGAACAAACAAGCCATTGTAATCAAATTTGCTGGGATAAAAAATAAAAAGTAAATTACAAATATGAACAAGAAGCAATGAGACATAAACTTACAGGGCTTTTTCCTGGCACATTCCATTCTAATTTACAACCTAGAACACCACTTCCATTAAGGCTCTGTTTCCCCAGTAACCAAATTTGGTAAAGGAGAAATGCTGCCACCTTCTGACCTTTCCCTGCAGGAGCAGCTTTAAACTCACACCTAATGGTCACTTAGCATTCCCAAGGACTCAGGGCTGTAAAGGACACCTGCCCTCAAAAATTGTGCTGAAGTAGGGAATGGACAAAAAAATTCAAAACAGGCAAATGTTTCAAGAAGAGAGTATGAAGAGTTAAGTTTTACTCACGCTCTTTAAAAAAAAAAAGGAAAATGGATAAAAGCTCAACCTCAGGGAGTGTTAGACCCATGCAATCTAATCTACAAAAAGTTTCAACTTACACCAGTCGACTGACCATCAGCAGAACGTCTACAAACAATAAATGCTGAAGGGGTTTTAGGGAACTGTGTACCCTCTACCTGCTGGTGAGACGTAAAGGGGTAACAGCCAATAATGAGAACAGAAAGGAGCTGTGTTTAAAAGTAAAAATGGAGGTACCATTCAATCCAGCAGGCGCACCATTGGACCTCTCACCTGAGAAGACAAGAATCGAGAAGACACAGGCCGCAAAAGCTGCAGTGCAGCCTTATTCACAATAGCCAAGAAAGTGAAGCAATCAAAATGTCCAACTAGAGGTGAATGGATAAAGAAGAAGTGGTCCATGTACACAATGGAATATTAGCCATGGAAGACAATGAACTATTGCTCTCTGAGGCACCACAAATGAGTCTGGAGATAATCACGGAACATGAGGTAAGTCGGAAAGCAAACGACCTATATTCTATGATATCACTTATAGGCGTTCTCTAATAACTGACACAAATGAACGTATTTCCACAGAGAAAGACACTCACAGACTTAGAAAACAAACTATGCTCATCTAAACGGAAAGGTGGGGGGAATGGATAAATTAAGATTAGTGTTACTATATGTATACAAACACATATTATATACATATATCAAAAAGACCGACCATATAGCAAGGGAGGTCTGCGGAACCCTCAGTAACATTTTACATGGGAAGAGGATCTGTACTTGCATAGACGTATATAATGTACAAATGAACCAGATCGTGTACACCTGGGAGAAACAATATTCTTAGCTTTACCCCAATTAAAAAAAAATTTTAAAACCAAGAAGAAATAATGAGACATAATCTTATGGGGGTTTCTCCATGCACATTCCAATGTAATTTACAACCTAGGAACACGACTTCCAGAAAGACTCTGCTGCCCTCGTACCCAGATTTGGGAATGGAGAAATGCTGCCTCCTTGAGCCACTTCCCACAACAGCAGCTTTAAATCCATTGCCAAAGGTCACTAAATATTCACCAAACTTGCAGTTCCGTAAATGACACCTGCTCTCTAAAAAAATTCTGGGGTGGAAAATCGACCAAAAACTTCAAAAGAGGGCAACCTTCCAAGAAGACAATTTCAAGAGTTATATTCTACTCCCAATTGTTTCCTTTTTTTAACAGAAAAGAAAACGGCAGAGAAAAATGATGAGTTTTACGAATTTTCAAAGACATGCAAACCCAAATTACAAACACCTATCAGCTCACAGCAGCCAGAAGGGCCGTTAGCATAAATGCTGCAAACAATACATGCTGAAGCGATTGTGGAGAAATGCGTACCCTCGATTCTAAGGGGGACGTGGTAAGAGCCACTAATGAAAACACAAAGAAGGTGCTTTGCAAAGGGTAACACGGTGCTACCAGTCAATCAATCCCAACCACTGCTGGGCCTATCACCTGAGAAAATGAGAATAAAAAGTCACAGGCTGGCAATCCTGCACCCCAACAATATTTACCATAGCCAACACTTGGAAGCAATGAAAATGTCCATCAACCGAGGAATGCACAAAGTAGAAGTGGTCCATGTACACAGTGGAAAATCACTCCAATAAAAAATAAAAAGTAAATTTAAAAAACCAACAAAAGTAAGGAGACATCAGCTTGTGTGGGTTTGTCCGGGCACACTCCACTCTAATTTATAACCGAGAAACACGACAGGCCGCAAGGGCTTTTCCCTAGGTAACAGGGTGGGGAACATAGAAACGCTGCCACCCTCTGGCAGTTACCTGCAAAAGCAGCTTTAAAGGCTTTGCTAATGGTCATTTCATAGGAACAAGTACTGCAGAACTGTAAATGAAACCTGCCCTCAAAATGTCTTGAGGGAGGTAATGGCCAAAACATTTCAAAATGTGACACACACTTTAAGAGAACACTTTGACGAACAAGGGGTAATCACAGCTTGAAAAATAAAAAGGACATGCCTTAAAGCTCAATTTCAACGGATTATGAGGCACGTGCGAATTCAACCACAAAAAGGTATCAGCTCACACTTGTCAGAATAACCATCTTTAAGAAAACTACAAACAATAAATGCTGAAGGTGTTGTGGAGAAATGCACACCCTCAACTTCAAGAGGGACGTAACTTGGAAAGGACCACGAATGAGAACAGAATGGAAGTGCCTCAAAAAGGTCAACGTTGAGCTACCGTATGATCCAGCAGGCCCACTCCTCGACCTAAAATCTAAGAAGAGAGAATTGCAAAGACACAGGCAGGCAAATCTGCATGGCACAGTATTACAATAGCCAAGATATGGAAGTAACCAAAAAGTCCACCAACAGATGGGTGGACAAAGAAGAACTCCTCCATGTACAGATGGAATATCCGCTAGTGAAAAAAGTGAAACAATGCCATTTGCAGCACCATAGATGAGTCTAGACGTAATCACGCCACGTGTAGTAAGTGAGAAAGCAAAAGACACGTATCCTATCATATCACTTTTAGGAGTTACTTAAAAATTGATACCAATGAAGATATTTCCACAGAGAAAGGCAACCACAGATTCATTAAAAAAACTCATGGTTCACCAAATAGAAAGGGATGAGGATTGGCTACATTACCATATTGGGGTTAACAGAGATATACAAACCATGTGAAATATATAATCACCAAAGACGTACGGAAGACCAGGAGAGAGACTACTCAACATTGTGTCATAAACTACATGGAAAAAGGACTCGAGGAAGAATAGATACACGTATATGTGTGAAAGAACCACATCTTGCACACCTAGAACAAACAAGCCATTGTAATCAAATTTGCTGGGATAAAAAATAAAAAGTAAATTACAAATATGAACAAGAAGCAATGAGACATAAACTTACAGGGCTTTTTCCTGGCACATTCCATTCTAATTTACAACCTAGAACACCACTTCCATTAAGGCTCTGTTTCCCCAGTAACCAAATTTGGTAAAGGAGAAATGCTGCCACCTTCTGACCTTTCCCTGCAGGAGCAGCTTTAAACTCACACCTAATGGTCACTTAGCATTCCCAAGGACTCAGGGCTGTAAAGGACACCTGCCCTCAAAAATTGTGCTGAAGTAGGGAATGGACAAAAAAATTCAAAACAGGCAAATGTTTCAAGAAGAGAGTATGAAGAGTTAAGTTTTACTCACGCTCTTTAAAAAAAAAAAGGAAAATGGATAAAAGCTCAACCTCAGGGAGTGTTAGACCCATGCAATCTAATCTACAAAAAGTTTCAACTTACACCAGTCGACTGACCATCAGCAGAACGTCTACAAACAATAAATGCTGAAGGGGTTTTAGGGAACTGTGTACCCTCTACCTGCTGGTGAGACGTAAAGGGGTAACAGCCAATAATGAGAACAGAAAGGAGCTGTGTTTAAAAGTAAAAATGGAGGTACCATTCAATCCAGCAGGCGCACCATTGGACCTCTCACCTGAGAAGACAAGAATCGAGAAGACACAGGCCGCAAAAGCTGCAGTGCAGCCTTATTCACAATAGCCAAGAAAGTGAAGCAATCAAAATGTCCAACTAGAGGTGAATGGATAAAGAAGAAGTGGTCCATGTACACAATGGAATATTAGCCATGGAAGACAATGAACTATTGCTCTCTGAGGCACCACAAATGAGTCTGGAGATAATCACGGAACATGAGGTAAGTCGGAAAGCAAACGACCTATATTCTATGATATCACTTATAGGCGTTCTCTAATAACTGACACAAATGAACGTATTTCCACAGAGAAAGACACTCACAGACTTAGAAAACAAACTATGCTCATCTAAACGGAAAGGTGGGGGGAATGGATAAATTAAGATTAGTGTTACTATATGTATACAAACACATATTATATACATATATCAAAAAGACCGACCATATAGCAAGGGAGGTCTGCGGAACCCTCAGTAACATTTTACATGGGAAGAGGATCTGTACTTGCATAGACGTATATAATGTACAAATGAACCAGATCGTGTACACCTGGGAGAAACAATATTCTTAGCTTTACCCCAATTAAAAAAAAATTTTAAAACCAAGAAGAAATAATGAGACATAATCTTATGGGGGTTTCTCCATGCACATTCCAATGTAATTTACAACCTAGGAACACGACTTCCAGAAAGACTCTGCTGCCCTCGTACCCAGATTTGGGAATGGAGAAATGCTGCCTCCTTGAGCCACTTCCCACAACAGCAGCTTTAAATCCATTGCCAAAGGTCACTAAATATTCACCAAACTTGCAGTTCCGTAAATGACACCTGCTCTCTAAAAAAATTCTGGGGTGGAAAATCGACCAAAAACTTCAAAAGAGGGCAACCTTCCAAGAAGACAATTTCAAGAGTTATATTGTACTCCCAATTGTTTCCTTTTTTTAACAGAAAAGAAAACGGCAGAGAAAAATGATGAGTTTTACGAATTTTCAAAGACATGCAAACCCAAATTACAAACACCTATCAGCTCACAGCAGCCAGAAGGGCCGTTAGCATAAATGCTGCAAACAATACATGCTGAAGCGATTGTGGAGAAATGCGTACCCTCGATTCTAAGGGGGACGTGGTAAGAGCCACTAATGAAAACACAAAGAAGGTGCTTTGCAAAGGGTAACACGGTGCTACCAGTCAATCAATCCCAACCACTGCTGGGCCTATCACCTGAGAAAATGAGAATAAAAAGTCACAGGCTGGCAATCCTGCACCCCAACAATATTTACCATAGCCAACACTTGGAAGCAATGAAAATGTCCATCAACCGAGGAATGCACAAAGTAGAAGTGGTCCATGTACACAGTGGAAAATCACTCCAATAAAAAATAAAAAGTAAATTTAAAAAACCAACAAAAGTAAGGAGACATCAGCTTGTGTGGGTTTGTCCGGGCAAACTCCACTCTAATTTATAACCGAGAAACACGACAGGCCGCAAGGGCTTTTCCCTAGGTAACAGGGTGGGGAACATAGAAACGCTGCCACCCTCTGGCAGTTACCTGCAAAAGCAGCTTTAAAGGCTTTGCTAATGGTCATTTCATAGGAACAAGTACTGCAGAACTGTAAATGAAACCTGCCCTCAAAATGTCTTGAGGGAGGTAATGGCCAAAACATTTCAAAATGTGACACACACTTTAAGAGAACACTTTGACGAACAAGGGGTAATCACAGCTTGAAAAATAAAAAGGACATGCCTTAAAGCTCAATTTCAACGGATTATGAGGCACGTGCGAATTCAACCACAAAAAGGTATCAGCTCACACTTGTCAGAATAACCATCTTTAAGAAAACTACAAACAATAAATGCTGAAGGTGTTGTGGAGAAATGCACACCCTCAACTTCAAGAGGGACGTAACTTGGAAAGGACCACGAATGAGAACAGAATGGAAGTGCCTCAAAAAGGTCAACGTTGAGCTACCGTATGATCCAGCAGGCCCACTCCTCGACCTAAAATCTAAGAAGAGAGAATTGCAAAGACACAGGCAGGCAAATCTGCATGGCACAGTATTACAATAGCCAAGATATGGAAGTAACCAAAAAGTCCACCAACAGATGGGTGGACAAAGAAGAACTCCTCCATGTACAGATGGAATATCCGCTAGTGAAAAAAGTGAAACAATGCCATTTGCAGCACCATAGATGAGTCTAGACGTAATCACGCCACGTGTAGTAAGTGAGAAAGCAAAAGACACGTATCCTATCATATCACTTTTAGGAGTTACTTAAAAATTGATACCAATGAAGATATTTCCACAGAGAAAGGCAACCACAGATTCATTAAAAAAACTCATGGTTCACCAAATAGAAAGGGATGAGGATTGGCTACGTTACCATATTGGGGTTAACAGAGATATACAAACCATGTGAAATATATAATCACCAAAGACGTACTGAAGACCAGGAGAGAGACTACTCAACATTGTGTCATAAACTACATGGAAAAAGGACTCGAGGAAGAATAGATACACGTATATGTGTGAAAGAACCACATCTTGCACACCTAGAACAAACAAGCCATTGTAATCAAATTTGCTGGGATAAAAAATAAAAAGTAAATTACAAATATGAACAAGAAGCAATGAGACATAAACTTACAGGGCTTTTTCCTGGCACATTCCATTCTAATTTACAACCTAGAACACCACTTCCATTAAGGCTCTGTTTCCCCAGTAACCAAATTTGGTAAAGGAGAAATGCTGCCACCTTCTGACCTTTCCCTGCAGGAGCAGCTTTAAACTCACACCTAATGGTCACTTAGCATTCCCAAGGACTCAGGGCTGTAAAGGACACCTGCCCTCAAAAATTGTGCTGAAGTAGGGAATGGACAAAAAAATTCAAAACAGGCAAATGTTTCAAGAAGAGAGTATGAAGAGTTAAGTTTTACTCACGCTCTTTAAAAAAAAAAGGAAAATGGATAAAAGCTCAACCTCAGGGAGTGTTAGACCCATGCAATCTAATCTACAAAAAGTTTCAACTTACACCAGTCGACTGACCATCAGCAGAACGTCTACAAACAATAAATGCTGAAGGGGTTTTAGGGAACTGTGTACCCTCTACCTGCTGGTGAGACGTAAAGGGGTAACAGCCAATAATGAGAACAGAAAGGAGCTGTGTTTAAAAGTAAAAATGGAGGTACCATTCAATCCAGCAGGCGCACCATTGGACCTCTCACCTGAGAAGACAAGAATCGAGAAGACACAGGCCGCAAAAGCTGCAGTGCAGCCTTATTCACAATAGCCAAGAAAGTGAAGCAATCAAAATGTCCAACTAGAGGTGAATGGATAAAGAAGAAGTGGTCCATGTACACAATGGAATATTAGCCATGGAAGACAATGAACTATTGCTCTCTGAGGCACCACAAATGAGTCTGGAGATAATCACGGAACATGAGGTAAGTCGGAAAGCAAACGACCTATATTCTATGATATCACTTATAGGCGTTCTCTAATAACTGACACAAATGAACGTATTTCCACAGAGAAAGACACTCACAGACTTAGAAAACAAACTATGCTCATCTAAACGGAAAGGTGGGGGGAATGGATAAATTAAGATTAGTGTTACTATATGTATACAAACACATATTATATACATATATCAAAAAGACCGACCATATAGCAAGGGAGGTCTGCGGAACCCTCAGTAACATTTTACATGGGAAGAGGATCTGTACTTGCATAGACGTATATAATGTACAAATGAACCAGATCGTGTACACCTGGGAGAAACAATATTCTTAGCTTTACCCCAATTAAAAAAAAATTTTAAAACCAAGAAGAAATAATGAGACATAATCTTATGGGGGTTTCTCCATGCACATTCCAATGTAATTTACAACCTAGGAACACGACTTCCAGAAAGACTCTGCTGCCCTCGTACCCAGATTTGGGAATGGAGAAATGCTGCCTCCTTGAGCCACTTCCCACAACAGCAGCTTTAAATCCATTGCCAAAGGTCACTAAATATTCACCAAACTTGCAGTTCCGTAAATGACACCTGCTCTCTAAAAAAATTCTGGGGTGGAAAATCGACCAAAAACTTCAAAAGAGGGCAACCTTCCAAGAAGACAATTTCAAGAGTTATATTCTACTCCCAATTGTTTCCTTTTTTTAACAGAAAAGAAAACGGCAGAGAAAAATGATGAGTTTTACGAATTTTCAAAGACATGCAAACCCAAATTACAAACACCTATCAGCTCACAGCAGCCAGAAGGGCCGTTAGCATAAATGCTGCAAACAATACATGCTGAAGCGATTGTGGAGAAATGCGTACCCTCGATTCTAAGGGGGACGTGGTAAGAGCCACTAATGAAAACACAAAGAAGGTGCTTTGCAAAGGGTAACACGGTGCTACCAGTCAATCAATCCCAACCACTGCTGGGCCTATCACCTGAGAAAATGAGAATAAAAAGTCACAGGCTGGCAATCCTGCACCCCAACAATATTTACCATAGCCAACACTTGGAAGCAATGAAAATGTCCATCAACCGAGGAATGCACAAAGTAGAAGTGGTCCATGTACACAGTGGAAAATCACTCCAATAAAAAATAAAAAGTAAATTTAAAAAACCAACAAAAGTAAGGAGACATCAGCTTGTGTGGGTTTGTCCGGGCACACTCCACTCTAATTTATAACCGAGAAACACGACAGGCCGCAAGGGCTTTTCCCTAGGTAACAGGGTGGGGAACATAGAAACGCTGCCACCCTCTGGCAGTTACCTGCAAAAGCAGCTTTAAAGGCTTTGCTAATGGTCATTTCATAGGAACAAGTACTGCAGAACTGTAAATGAAACCTGCCCTCAAAATGTCTTGAGGGAGGTAATGGCCAAAACATTTCAAAATGTGACACACACTTTAAGAGAACACTTTGAAGAACAAGGGGTAATCACAGCTTGAAAAATAAAAAGGACATGCCTTAAAGCTCAATTTCAACGGATTATGAGGCACGTGCGAATTCAACCACAAAAAGGTATCAGCTCACACTTGTCAGAATAACCATCTTTAAGAAAACTACAAACAATAAATGCTGAAGGTGTTGTGGAGAAATGCACACCCTCAACTTCAAGAGGGACGTAACTTGGAAAGGACCACGAATGAGAACAGAATGGATGTGCCTCAAAAAGGTCAACGTTGAGCTACCGTATGATCCAGCAGGCCCACTCCTCGACCTAAAATCTAAGAAGAGAGAATTGCAAAGACACAGGCAGGCAAATCTGCATGGCACAGTATTACAATAGCCAAGATATGGAAGTAACCAAAAAGTCCACCAACAGATGGGTGGACAAAGAAGAACTCCTCCATGTACAGATGGAATATCCGCTAGTGAAAAAAGTGAAACAATGCCATTTGCAGCACCATAGATGAGTCTAGACGTAATCACGCCACGTGTAGTAAGTGAGAAAGCAAAAGACACGTATCCTATCATATCACTTTTAGGAGTTACTTAAAAATTGATACCAATGAAGATATTTCCACAGAGAAAGGCAACCACAGATTCATTAAAAAAACTCATGGTTCACCAAATAGAAAGGGATGAGGATTGGCTACATTACCATATTGGGGTTAACAGAGATATACAAACCATGTGAAATATATAATCACCAAAGACGTACGGAAGACCAGGAGAGAGACTACTCAACATTGTGTCATAAACTACATGGAAAAAGGACTCGAGGAAGAATAGATACACGTATATGTGTGAAAGAACCACATCTTGCACACCTAGAACAAACAAGCCATTGTAATCAAATTTGCTGGGATAAAAAATAAAAAGTAAATTACAAATATGAACAAGAAGCAATGAGACATAAACTTACAGGGCTTTTTCCTGGCACATTCCATTCTAATTTACAACCTAGAACACCACTTCCATTAAGGCTCTGTTTCCCCAGTAACCAAATTTGGTAAAGGAGAAATGCTGCCACCTTCTGACCTTTCCCTGCAGGAGCAGCTTTAAACTCACACCTAATGGTCACTTAGCATTCCCAAGGACTCAGGGCTGTAAAGGACACCTGCCCTCAAAAATTGTGCTGAAGTAGGGAATGGACAAAAAAATTCAAAACAGGCAAATGTTTCAAGAAGAGAGTATGAAGAGTTAAGTTTTACTCACGCTCTTTAAAAAAAAAAAGGAAAATGGATAAAAGCTCAACCTCAGGGAGTGTTAGACCCATGCAATCTAATCTACAAAAAGTTTCAACTTACACCAGTCGACTGACCATCAGCAGAACGTCTACAAACAATAAATGCTGAAGGGGTTTTAGGGAACTGTGTACCCTCTACCTGCTGGTGAGACGTAAAGGGGTAACAGCCAATAATGAGAACAGAAAGGAGCTGTGTTTAAAAGTAAAAATGGAGGTACCATTCAATCCAGCAGGCGCACCATTGGACCTCTCACCTGAGAAGACAAGAATCGAGAAGACACAGGCCGCAAAAGCTGCAGTGCAGCCTTATTCACAATAGCCAAGAAAGTGAAGCAATCAAAATGTCCAACTAGAGGTGAATGGATAAAGAAGAAGTGGTCCATGTACACAATGGAATATTAGCCATGGAAGACAATGAACTATTGCTCTCTGAGGCACCACAAATGAGTCTGGAGATAATCACGGAACATGAGGTAAGTCGGAAAGCAAAAGACCTATATTCTATGATATCACTTATAGGCGTTCTCTAATAACTGACACAAATGAACGTATTTCCACAGAGAAAGACACTCACAGACTTAGAAAACAAACTATGCTCATCTAAACGGAAAGGTGGGGGGAATGGATAAATTAAGATTAGTGTTACTATATGTATACAAACACATATTATATACATATATCAAAAAGACCGACCATATAGCAAGGGAGGTCTGCGGAACCCTCAGTAACATTTTACATGGGAAGAGGATCTGTACTTGCATAGACGTATATAATGTACAAATGAACCAGATCGTGTACACCTGGGAGAAACAATATTCTTAGCTTTACCCCAATTAAAAAAAAATTTTAAAACCAAGAAGAAATAATGAGACATAATCTTATGGGGGTTTCTCCATGCACATTCCAATGTAATTTACAACCTAGGAACACGACTTCCAGAAAGACTCTGCTGCCCTCGTACCCAGATTTGGGAATGGAGAAATGCTGCCTCCTTGAGCCACTTCCCACAACAGCAGCTTTAAATCCATTGCCAAAGGTCACTAAATATTCACCAAACTTGCAGTTCCGTAAATGACACCTGCTCTCTAAAAAAATTCTGGGGTGGAAAATCGACCAAAAACTTCAAAAGAGGGCAACCTTCCAAGAAGACAATTTCAAGAGTTATATTCTACTCCCAATTGTTTCCTTTTTTTAACAGAAAAGAAAACGGCAGAGAAAAATGATGAGTTTTACGAATTTTCAAAGACATGCAAACCCAAATTACAAACACCTATCAGCTCACAGCAGCCAGAAGGGCCGTTAGCATAAATGCTGCAAACAATACATGCTGAAGCGATTGTGGAGAAATGCATACCCTCGATTCTAAGGGGGACGTGGTAAGAGCCACTAATGAAAACACAAAGAAGGTGCTTTGCAAAGGGTAACACGGTGCTACCAGTCAATCAATCCCAACCACTGCTGGGCCTATCACCTGAGAAAATGAGAATAAAAAGTCACAGGCTGGCAATCCTGCACCCCAACAATATTTACCATAGCCAACACTTGGAAGCAATGAAAATGTCCATCAACCGAGGAATGCACAAAGTAGAAGTGGTCCATGTACACAGTGGAAAATCACTCCAATAAAAAATAAAAAGTAAATTTAAAAAACCAACAAAAGTAAGGAGACATCAGCTTGTGTGGGTTTGTCCGGGCACACTCCACTCTAATTTATAACCGAGAAACACGACAGGCCGCAAGGGCTTTTCCCTAGGTAAGAGGGTGGGGAACATAGAAACGCTGCCACCCTCTGGCAGTTACCTGCAAAAGCAGCTTTAAAGGCTTTGCTAATGGTCATTTCATAGGAACAAGTACTGCAGAACTGTAAATGAAACCTGCCCTCAAAATGTCTTGAGGGAGGTAATGGCCAAAACATTTCAAAATGTGACACACACTTTAAGAGAACACTTTGACGAACAAGGGGTAATCACAGCTTGAAAAATAAAAAGGACATGCCTTAAAGCTCAATTTCAACGGATTATGAGGCACGTGCGAATTCAACCACAAAAAGGTATCAGCTCACACTTGTCAGAATAACCATCTTTAAGAAAACTACAAACAATAAATGCTGAAGGTGTTGTGGAGAAATGCACACCCTCAACTTCAAGAGGGACGTAACTTGGAAAGGACCACGAATGAGAACAGAATGGAAATGCCTCAAAAAGGTCAACGTTGAGCTACCGTATGATCCAGCAGGCCCACTCCTCGACCTAAAATCTAAGAAGAGAGAATTGCAAAGACACAGGCAGGCAAATCTGCATGGCACAGTATTACAATAGCCAAGATATGGAAGTAACCAAAAAGTCCACCAACAGATGGGTGGACAAAGAAGAACTCCTCCATGTACAGATGGAATATCCGCTAGTGAAAAAAGTGAAACAATGCCATTTGCAGCACCATAGATGAGTCTAGACGTAATCACGCCACGTGTAGTAAGTGAGAAAGCAAAAGACACGTATCCTATCATATCACTTTTAGGAGTTACTTAAAAATTGATACCAATGAAGATATTTCCACAGAGAAAGGCAACCACAGATTCATTAAAAAAACTCATGGTTCACCAAATAGAAAGGGATGAGGATTGGCTACATTACCATATTGGGGTTAACAGAGATATACAAACCATGTGAAATATATAATCACCAAAGACGTACGGAAGACCAGGAGAGAGACTACTCAACATTGTGTCATAAACTACATGGAAAAAGGACTCGAGGAAGAATAGATACACGTATATGTGTGAAAGAACCACATCTTGCACACCTAGAACAAACAAACCATTGTAATCAAATTTGCTGGGATAAAAAATAAAAAGTAAATTACAAATATGAACAAGAAGCAATGAGACATAAACTTACAGGGCTTTTTCCTGGCACATTCCATTCTAATTTACAACCTAGAACACCACTTCCATTAAGGCTCTGTTTCCCCAGTAACCAAATTTGGTAAAGGAGAAATGCTGCCACCTTCTGACCTTTCCCTGCAGGAGCAGCTTTAAACTCACACCTAATGGTCACTTAGCATTCCCAAGGACTCAGGGCTGTAAAGGACACCTGCCCTCAAAAATTGTGCTGAAGTAGGGAATGGACAAAAAAATTCAAAACAGGCAAATGTTTCAAGAAGAGAGTATGAAGAGTTAAGTTTTACTCACGCTCTTTAAAAAAAAAAAAGGAAAATGGATAAAAGCTCAACCTCAGGGAGTGTTAGACCCATGCAATCTAATCTACAAAAAGTTTCAACTTACACCAGTCGACTGACCATCAGCAGAACGTCTACAAACAATAAATGCTGAAGGGGTTTTAGGGAACTGTGTACCCTCTACCTGCTGGTGAGACGTAAAGGGGTAACAGCCAATAATGAGAACAGAAAGGAGCTGTGTTTAAAAGTAAAAATGGAGGTACCATTCAATCCAGCAGGCGCACCATTGGACCTCTCACCTGAGAAGACAAGAATCGAGAAGACACAGGCCGCAAAAGCTGCAGTGCAGCCTTATTCACAATAGCCAAGAAAGTGAAGCAATCAAAATGTCCAACTAGAGGTGAATGGATAAAGAAGAAGTGGTCCATGTACACAATGGAATATTAGCCATGGAAGACAATGAACTATTGCTCTCTGAGGCACCACAAATGAGTCTGGAGAGAATCACGGAACATCAGGTAAGTCGGAAAGCAAAAGACCTATATTCTATGATATCACTTATAGGCGTTCTCTAATAACTGACACAAATGAACGTATTTCCACAGAGAAAGACACTCACAGACTTAGAAAACAAACTATGCTCATCTAAACGGAAAGGTGGGGGGAATGGATAAATTAAGATTAGTGTTACTATATGTATACAAACACATATTATATACATATATCAAAAAGACCGACCATATAGCAAGGGAGGTCTGCGGAACCCTCAGTAACATTTTACATGGGAAGAGGATCTGTACTTGCATAGACGTATATAATGTACAAATGAACCAGATCGTGTACACCTGGGAGAAACAATATTCTTAGCTTTACCCCAATTAAAAAAAAAATTTAAAACCAAGAAGAAATAATGAGACATAATCTTATGGGGGTTTCTCCATGCACATTCCAATGTAATTTACAACCTAGGAACACGACTTCCAGAAAGACTCTGCTGCCCTCGTACCCAGATTTGGGAATGGAGAAATGCTGCCTCCTTGAGCCACTTCCCACAACAGCAGCTTTAAATCCATTGCCAAAGGTCACTAAATATTCACCAAACTTGCAGTTCCGTAAATGACACCTGCTCTCTAAAAAAATTCTGGGGTGGAAAATCGACCAAAAACTTCAAAAGAGGGCAACCTTCCAAGAAGACAATTTCAAGAGTTATATTCTACTCCCAATTGTTTCCTTTTTTTAACAGAAAAGAAAACGGCAGAGAAAAATGATGAGTTTTACGAATTTTCAAAGACATGCAAACCCAAATTACAAACACCTATCAGCTCACAGCAGCCAGAAGGGCCGTTAGCATAAATGCTGCAAACAATACATGCTGAAGCGATTGTGGAGAAATGCGTACCCTCGATTCTAAGGGGGACGTGGTAAGAGCCACTAATGAAAACACAAAGAAGGTGCTTTGCAAAGGGTAACACGGTGCTACCAGTCAATCAATCCCAACCACTGCTGGGCCTATCACCTGAGAAAATGAGAATAAAAAGTCACAGGCTGGCAATCCTGCACCCCAACAATATTTACCATAGCCAACACTTGGAAGCAATGAAAATGTCCATCAACCGAGGAATGCACAAAGTAGAAGTGGTCCATGTACACAGTGGAAAATCACTCCAATAAAAAATAAAAAGTAAATTTAAAAAACCAACAAAAGTAAGGAGACATCAGCTTGTGTGGGTTTGTCCGGGCACACTCCACTCTAATTTATAACCGAGAAACACGACAGGCCGCAAGGGCTTTTCCCTAGGTAACAGGGTGGGGAACATAGAAACGCTGCCACCCTCTGGCAGTTACCTGCAAAAGCAGCTTTAAAGGCTTTGCTAATGGTCATTTCATAGGAACAAGTACTGCAGAACTGTAAATGAAACCTGCCCTCAAAATGTCTTGAGGGAGGTAATGGCCAAAACATTTCAAAATGTGACACACACTTTAAGAGAACACTTTGAAGAACAAGGGGTAATCACAGCTTGAAAAATAAAAAGGACATGCCTTAAAGCTCAATTTCAACGGATTATGAGGCACGTGCGAATTCAACCACAAAAAGGTATCAGCTCACACTTGTCAGAATAACCATCTTTAAGAAAACTACAAACAATAAATGCTGAAGGTGTTGTGGAGAAATGCACACCCTCAACTTCAAGAGGGACGTAACTTGGAAAGGACCACGAATGAGAACAGAATGGATGTGCCTCAAAAAGGTCAACGTTGAGCTACCGTATGATCCAGCAGGCCCACTCCTCGACCTAAAATCTAAGAAGAGAGAATTGCAAAGACACAGGCAGGCAAATCTGCATGGCACAGTATTACAATAGCCAAGATATGGAAGTAACCAAAAAGTCCACCAACAGATGGGTGGACAAAGAAGAACTCCTCCATGTACAGATGGAATATCCGCTAGTGAAAAAAGTGAAACAATGCCATTTGCAGCACCATAGATGAGTCTAGACGTAATCACGCCACGTGTAGTAAGTGAGAAAGCAAAAGACACATATCCTATCATATCACTTTTAGGAGTTACTTAAAAATTGATACCAATGAAGATATTTCCACAGAGAAAGGCAACCACAGATTCATTAAAAAAACTCATGGTTCACCAAATAGAAAGGGATGAGGATTGGCTACGTTACCATATTGGGGTTAACAGAGATATACAAACCATGTGAAATATATAATCACCAAAGACGTACGGAAGACCAGGAGAGAGACTACTCAACATTGTGTCATAAACTACATGGAAAAAGGACTCGAGGAAGAATAGATACACGTATATGTGTGAAAGAACCACATCTTGCACACCTAGAACAAACAAGCCATTGTAATCAAATTTGCTGGGATAAAAAATAAAAAGTAAATTACAAATATGAACAAGAAGCAATGAGACATAAACTTACAGGGCTTTTTCCTGGCACATTCCATTCTAATTTACAACCTAGAACACCACTTCCATTAAGGCTCTGTTTCCCCAGTAACCAAATTTGGTAAAGGAGAAATGCTGCCACCTTCTGACCTTTCCCTGCAGGAGCAGCTTTAAACTCACACCTAATGGTCACTTAGCATTCCCAAGGACTCAGGGCTGTAAAGGACACCTGCCCTCAAAAATTGTGCTGAAGTAGGGAATGGACAAAAAAATTCAAAACAGGCAAATGTTTCAAGAAGAGAGTATGAAGAGTTAAGTTTTACTCACGCTCTTTAAAAAAAAAAAAAGGAAAATGGATAAAAGCTCAACCTCAGGGAGTGTTAGACCCATGCAATCTAATCTACAAAAAGTTTCAACTTACACCAGTCGACTGACCATCAGCAGAACGTCTACAAACAATAAATGCTGAAGGGGTTTTAGGGAACTGTGTACCCTCTACCTGCTGGTGAGACGTAAAGGGGTAACAGCCAATAATGAGAACAGAAAGGAGCTGTGTTTAAAAGTAAAAATGGAGGTACCATTCAATCCAGCAGGCGCACCATTGGACCTCTCACCTGAGAAGACAAGAATCGAGAAGACACAGGCCGCAAAAGCTGCAGTGCAGCCTTATTCACAATAGCCAAGAAAGTGAAGCAATCAAAATGTCCAACTAGAGGTGAATGGATAAAGAAGAAGTGGTCCATGTACACAATGGAATATTAGCCATGGAAGACAATGAACTATTGCTCTCTGAGGCACCACAAATGAGTCTGGAGATAATCACGGAACATGAGGTAAGTCGGAAAGCAAAAGACCTATATTCTATGATATCACTTATAGGCGTTCTCTAATAACTGACACAAATGAACGTATTTCCACAGAGAAAGACACTCACAGACTTAGAAAACAAACTATGCTCATCTAAACGGAAAGGTGGGGGGAATGGATAAATTAAGATTAGTGTTACTATATGTATACAAACACATATTATATACATATATCAAAAAGACCGACCATATAACAAGGGAGGTCTGCGGAACCCTCAGTAACATTTTACATGGGAAGAGGATCTGTACTTGCATAGACGTATATAATGTACAAATGAACCAGATCGTGTACACCTGGGAGAAACAATATTCTTAGCTTTACCCCAATTAAAAAAAATTTTTAAAACCAAGAAGAAATAATGAGACATAATCTTATGGGGGTTTCTCCATGCACATTCCAATGTAATTTACAACCTAGGAACACGACTTCCAGAAAGACTCTGCTGCCCTCGTACCCAGATTTGGGAATGGAGAAATGCTGCCTCCTTGAGCCACTTCCCACAACAGCAGCTTTAAATCCATTGCCAAAGGTCACTAAATATTCACCAAACTTGCAGTTCCGTAAATGACACCTGCTCTCTAAAAAAATTCTGGGGTGGAAAATCGACCAAAAACTTCAAAAGAGGGCAACCTTCCAAGAAGACAATTTCAAGAGTTATATTCTACTCCCAATTGTTTCCTTTTTTTAACAGAAAAGAAAACGGCAGAGAAAAATGATGAGTTTTACGAATTTTCAAAGACATGCAAACCCAAATTACAAACACCTATCAGCTCACAGCAGCCAGAAGGGCCGTTAGCATAAATGCTGCAAACAATACATGCTGAAGCGATTGTGGAGAAATGCGTACCCTCGATTCTAAGGGGGACGTGGTAAGAGCCACTAATGAAAACACAAAGAAGGTGCTTTGCAAAGGGTAACACGGTGCTACCAGTCAATCAATCCCAACCACTGCTGGGCCTATCACCTGAGAAAATGAGAATAAAAAGTCACAGGCTGGCAATCCTGCACCCCAACAATATTTACCATAGCCAACACTTGGAAGCAATGAAAATGTCCATCAACCGAGGAATGCACAAAGTAGAAGTGGTCCATGTACACAGTGGAAAATCACTCCAATAAAAAATAAAAAGTAAATTTAAAAAACCAACAAAAGTAAGGAGACATCAGCTTGTGTGGGTTTGTCCGGGCAAACTCCACTCTAATTTATAACCGAGAAACACGACAGGCCGCAAGGGCTTTTCCCTAGGTAACAGGGTGGGGAACATAGAAACGCTGCCACCCTCTGGCAGTTACCTGCAAAAGCAGCTTTAAAGGCTTTGCTAATGGTCATTTCATAGGAACAAGTACTGCAGAACTGTAAATGAAACCTGCCCTCAAAATGTCTTGAGGGAGGTAATGGCCAAAACATTTCAAAATGTGACACACACTTTAAGAGAACACTTTGACGAACAAGGGGTAATCACAGCTTGAAAAATAAAAAGGACATGCCTTAAAGCTCAATTTCAACGGATTATGAGGCACGTGCGAATTCAACCACAAAAAGGTATCAGCTCACACTTGTCAGAATAACCATCTTTAAGAAAACTACAAACAATAAATGCTGAAGGTGTTGTGGAGAAATGCACACCCTCAACTTCAAGAGGGACGTAACTTGGAAAGGACCACGAATGAGAACAGAATGGAAGTGCCTCAAAAAGGTCAACGTTGAGCTACCGTATGATCCAGCAGGCCCACTCCTCGACCTAAAATCTAAGAAGAGAGAATTGCAAAGACACAGGCAGGCAAATCTGCATGGCACAGTATTACAATAGCCAAGATATGGAAGTAACCAAAAAGTCCACCAACAGATGGGTGGACAAAGAAGAACTCCTCCATGTACAGATGGAATATCCGCTAGTGAAAAAAGTGAAACAATGCCATTTGCAGCACCATAGATGAGTCTAGACGTAATCACGCCACGTGTAGTAAGTGAGAAAGCAAAAGACACGTATCCTATCATATCACTTTTAGGAGTTACTTAAAAATTGATACCAATGAAGATATTTCCACAGAGAAAGGCAACCACAGATTCATTAAAAAAACTCATGGTTCACCAAATAGAAAGGGATGAGGATTGGCTACGTTACCATATTGGGGTTAACAGAGATATACAAACCATGTGAAATATATAATCACCAAAGACGTACTGAAGACCAGGAGAGAGACTACTCAACATTGTGTCATAAACTACATGGAAAAAGGACTCGAGGAAGAATAGATACACGTATATGTGTGAAAGAACCACATCTTGCACACCTAGAACAAACAAGCCATTGTAATCAAATTTGCTGGGATAAAAAATAAAAAGTAAATTACAAATATGAACAAGAAGCAATGAGACATAAACTTACAGGGCTTTTTCCTGGCACATTCCATTCTAATTTACAACCTAGAACACCACTTCCATTAAGGCTCTGTTTCCCCAGTAACCAAATTTGGTAAAGGAGAAATGCTGCCACCTTCTGACCTTTCCCTGCAGGAGCAGCTTTAAACTCACACCTAATGGTCACTTAGCATTCCCAAGGACTCAGGGCTGTAAAGGACACCTGCCCTCAAAAATTGTGCTGAAGTAGGGAATGGACAAAAAAATTCAAAACAGGCAAATGTTTCAAGAAGAGAGTATGAAGAGTTAAGTTTTACTCACGCTCTTTAAAAAAAAAAGGAAAATGGATAAAAGCTCAACCTCAGGGAGTGTTAGACCCATGCAATCTAATCTACAAAAAGTTTCAACTTACACCAGTCGACTGACCATCAGCAGAACGTCTACAAACAATAAATGCTGAAGGGGTTTTAGGGAACTGTGTACCCTCTACCTGCTGGTGAGACGTAAAGGGGTAACAGCCAATAATGAGAACAGAAAGGAGCTGTGTTTAAAAGTAAAAATGGAGGTACCATTCAATCCAGCAGGCGCACCATTGGACCTCTCACCTGAGAAGACAAGAATCGAGAAGACACAGGCCGCAAAAGCTGCAGTGCAGCCTTATTCACAATAGCCAAGAAAGTGAAGCAATCAAAATGTCCAACTAGAGGTGAATGGATAAAGAAGAAGTGGTCCATGTACACAATGGAATATTAGCCATGGAAGACAATGAACTATTGCTCTCTGAGGCACCACAAATGAGTCTGGAGATAATCACGGAACATGAGGTAAGTCGGAAAGCAAACGACCTATATTCTATGATATCACTTATAGGCGTTCTCTAATAACTGACACAAATGAACGTATTTCCACAGAGAAAGACACTCACAGACTTAGAAAACAAACTATGCTCATCTAAACGGAAAGGTGGGGGGAATGGATAAATTAAGATTAGTGTTACTATATGTATACAAACACATATTATATACATATATCAAAAAGACCGACCATATAGCAAGGGAGGTCTGCGGAACCCTCAGTAACATTTTACATGGGAAGAGGATCTGTACTTGCATAGACGTATATAATGTACAAATGAACCAGATCGTGTACACCTGGGAGAAACAATATTCTTAGCTTTACCCCAATTAAAAAAAAATTTTAAAACCAAGAAGAAATAATGAGACATAATCTTATGGGGGTTTCTCCATGCACATTCCAATGTAATTTACAACCTAGGAACACGACTTCCAGAAAGACTCTGCTGCCCTCGTACCCAGATTTGGGAATGGAGAAATGCTGCCTCCTTGAGCCACTTCCCACAACAGCAGCTTTAAATCCATTGCCAAAGGTCACTAAATATTCACCAAACTTGCAGTTCCGTAAATGACACCTGCTCTCTAAAAAAATTCTGGGGTGGAAAATCGACCAAAAACTTCAAAAGAGGGCAACCTTCCAAGAAGACAATTTCAAGAGTTATATTCTACTCCCAATTGTTTCCTTTTTTTAACAGAAAAGAAAACGGCAGAGAAAAATGATGAGTTTTACGAATTTTCAAAGACATGCAAACCCAAATTACAAACACCTATCAGCTCACAGCAGCCAGAAGGGCCGTTAGCATAAATGCTGCAAACAATACATGCTGAAGCGATTGTGGAGAAATGCGTACCCTCGATTCTAAGGGGGACGTGGTAAGAGCCACTAATGAAAACACAAAGAAGGTGCTTTGCAAAGGGTAACACGGTGCTACCAGTCAATCAATCCCAACCACTGCTGGGCCTATCACCTGAGAAAATGAGAATAAAAAGTCACAGGCTGGCAATCCTGCACCCCAACAATATTTACCATAGCCAACACTTGGAAGCAATGAAAATGTCCATCAACCGAGGAATGCACAAAGTAGAAGTGGTCCATGTACACAGTGGAAAATCACTCCAATAAAAAATAAAAAGTAAATTTAAAAAACCAACAAAAGTAAGGAGACATCAGCTTGTGTGGGTTTGTCCGGGCACACTCCACTCTAATTTATAACCGAGAAACACGACAGGCCGCAAGGGCTTTTCCCTAGGTAACAGGGTGGGGAACATAGAAACGCTGCCACCCTCTGGCAGTTACCTGCAAAAGCAGCTTTAAAGGCTTTGCTAATGGTCATTTCATAGGAACAAGTACTGCAGAACTGTAAATGAAACCTGCCCTCAAAATGTCTTGAGGGAGGTAATGGCCAAAACATTTCAAAATGTGACACACACTTTAAGAGAACACTTTGAAGAACAAGGGGTAATCACAGCTTGAAAAATAAAAAGGACATGCCTTAAAGCTCAATTTCAACGGATTATGAGGCACGTGCGAATTCAACCACAAAAAGGTATCAGCTCACACTTGTCAGAATAACCATCTTTAAGAAAACTACAAACAATAAATGCTGAAGGTGTTGTGGAGAAATGCACACCCTCAACTTCAAGAGGGACGTAACTTGGAAAGGACCACGAATGAGAACAGAATGGATGTGCCTCAAAAAGGTCAACGTTGAGCTACCGTATGATCCAGCAGGCCCACTCCTCGACCTAAAATCTAAGAAGAGAGAATTGCAAAGACACAGGCAGGCAAATCTGCATGGCACAGTATTACAATAGCCAAGATATGGAAGTAACCAAAAAGTCCACCAACAGATGGGTGGACAAAGAAGAACTCCTCCATGTACAGATGGAATATCCGCTAGTGAAAAAAGTGAAACAATGCCATTTGCAGCACCATAGATGAGTCTAGACGTAATCACGCCACGTGTAGTAAGTGAGAAAGCAAAAGACACGTATCCTATCATATCACTTTTAGGAGTTACTTAAAAATTGATACCAATGAAGATATTTCCACAGAGAAAGGCAACCACAGATTCATTATAAAAACTCATGGTTCACCAAATAGAAAGGGATGAGGATTGGCTACATTACCATATTGGGGTTAACAGAGATATACAAACCATGTGAAATATATAATCACCAAAGACGTACGGAAGACCAGGAGAGAGACTACTCAACATTGTGTCATAAACTACATGGAAAAAGGACTCGAGGAAGAATAGATACACGTATATGTGTGAAAGAACCACATCTTGCACACCTAGAACAAACAAGCCATTGTAATCAAATTTGCTGGGATAAAAAATAAAAAGTAAATTACAAATATGAACAAGAAGCAATGAGACATAAACTTACAGGGCTTTTTCCTGGCACATTCCATTCTAATTTACAACCTAGAACACCACTTCCATTAAGGCTCTGTTTCCCCAGTAACCAAATTTGGTAAAGGAGAAATGCTGCCACCTTCTGACCTTTCCCTGCAGGAGCAGCTTTAAACTCACACCTAATGGTCACTTAGCATTCCCAAGGACTCAGGGCTGTAAAGGACACCTGCCCTCAAAAATTGTGCTGAAGTAGGGAATGGACAAAAAAATTCAAAACAGGCAAATGTTTCAAGAAGAGAGTATGAAGAGTTAAGTTTTACTCACGCTCTTTAAAAAAAAAAAAGGAAAATGGATAAAAGCTCAACCTCAGGGAGTGTTAGACCCATGCAATCTAATCTACAAAAAGTTTCAACTTACACCAGTCGACTGACCATCAGCAGAACGTCTACAAACAATAAATGCTGAAGGGGTTTTAGGGAACTGTGTACCCTCTACCTGCTGGTGAGACGTAAAGGGGTAACAGCCAATAATGAGAACAGAAAGGAGCTGTGTTTAAAAGTAAAAATGGAGGTACCATTCAATCCAGCAGGCGCACCATTGGACCTCTCACCTGAGAAGACAAGAATCGAGAAGACACAGGCCGCAAAAGCTGCAGTGCAGCCTTATTCACAATAGCCAAGAAAGTGAAGCAATCAAAATGTCCAACTAGAGGTGAATGGATAAAGAAGAAGTGGTCCATGTACACAATGGAATATTAGCCATGGAAGACAATGAACTATTGCTCTCTGAGGCACCACAAATGAGTCTGGAGAGAATCACGGAACATGAGGTAAGTCGGAAAGCAAAAGACCTATATTCTATGATATCACTTATAGGCGTTCTCTAATAACTGACACAAATGAACGTATTTCCACAGAGAAAGACACTCACAGACTTAGAAAACAAACTATGCTCATCTAAACGGAAAGGTGGGGGGAATGGATAAATTAAGATTAGTGTTACTATATGTATACAAACACATATTATATACATATATCAAAAAGACCGACCATATAGCAAGGGAGGTCTGCGGAACCCTCAGTAACATTTTACATGGGAAGAGGATCTGTACTTGCATAGACGTATATAATGTACAAATGAACCAGATCGTGTACACCTGGGAGAAACAATATTCTTAGCTTTACCCCAATTAAAAAAAAAATTTAAAACCAAGAAGAAATAATGAGACATAATCTTATGGGGGTTTCTCCATGCACATTCCAATGTAATTTACAACCTAGGAACACGACTTCCAGAAAGACTCTGCTGCCCTCGTACCCAGATTTGGGAATGGAGAAATGCTGCCTCCTTGAGCCACTTCCCACAACAGCAGCTTTAAATCCATTGCCAAAGGTCACTAAATATTCACCAAACTTGCAGTTCCGTAAATGACACCTGCTCTCTAAAAAAATTCTGGGGTGGAAAATCGACCAAAAACTTCAAAAGAGGGCAACCTTCCAAGAAGACAATTTCAAGAGTTATATTGTACTCCCAATTGTTTCCTTTTTTTAACAGAAAAGAAAACGGCAGAGAAAAATGATGAGTTTTACGAATTTTCAAAGACATGCAAACCCAAATTACAAACACCTATCAGCTCACAGCAGCCAGAAGGGCCGTTAGCATAAATGCTGCAAACAATACATGCTGAAGCGATTGTGGAGAAATGCGTACCCTCGATTCTAAGGGGGACGTGGTAAGAGCCACTAATGAAAACACAAAGAAGGTGCTTTGCAAAGGGTAACACGGTGCTACCAGTCAATCAATCCCAACCACTGCTGGGCCTATCACCTGAGAAAATGAGAATAAAAAGTCACAGGCTGGCAATCCTGCACCCCAACAATATTTACCATAGCCAACACTTGGAAGCAATGAAAATGTCCATCAACCGAGGAATGCACAAAGTAGAAGTGGTCCATGTACACAGTGGAAAATCACTCCAATAAAAAATAAAAAGTAAATTTAAAAAACCAACAAAAGTAAGGAGACATCAGCTTGTGTGGGTTTGTCCGGGCACACTCCACTCTAATTTATAACCGAGAAACACGACAGGCCGCAAGGGCTTTTCCCTAGGTAAGAGGGTGGGGAACATAGAAACGCTGCCACCCTCTGGCAGTTACCTGCAAAAGCAGCTTTAAAGGCTTTGCTAATGGTCATTTCATAGGAACAAGTACTGCAGAACTGTAAATGAAACCTGCCCTCAAAATGTCTTGAGGGAGGTAATGGCCAAAACATTTCAAAATGTGACACACACTTTAAGAGAACACTTTGACGAACAAGGGGTAATCACAGCTTGAAAAATAAAAAGGACATGCCTTAAAGCTCAATTTCAACGGATTATGAGGCACGTGCGAATTCAACCACAAAAAGGTATCAGCTCACACTTGTCAGAATAACCATCTTTAAGAAAACTACAAACAATAAATGCTGAAGGTGTTGTGGAGAAATGCACACCCTCAACTTCAAGAGGGACGTAACTTGGAAAGGACCACGAATGAGAACAGAATGGATGTGCCTCAAAAAGGTCAACGTTGAGCTACCGTATGATCCAGCAGGCCCACTCCTCGACCTAAAATCTAAGAAGAGAGAATTGCAAAGACACAGGCAGGCAAATCTGCATGGCACAGTATTACAATAGCCAAGATATGGAAGTAACCAAAAAGTCCACCAACAGATGGGTGGACAAAGAAGAACTCCTCCATGTACAGATGGAATATCCGCTAGTGAAAAAAGTGAAACAATGCCATTTGCAGCACCATAGATGAGTCTAGACGTAATCACGCCACGTGTAGTAAGTGAGAAAGCAAAAGACACATATCCTATCATATCACTTTTAGGAGTTACTTAAAAATTGATACCAATGAAGATATTTCCACAGAGAAAGGCAACCACAGATTCATTAAAAAAACTCATGGTTCACCAAATAGAAAGGGATGAGGATTGGCTACGTTACCATATTGGGGTTAACAGAGATATACAAACCATGTGAAATATATAATCACCAAAGACGTACGGAAGACCAGGAGAGAGACTACTCAACATTGTGTCATAAACTACATGGAAAAAGGACTCGAGGAAGAATAGATACACGTATATGTGTGAAAGAACCACATCTTGCACACCTAGAACAAACAAGCCATTGTAATCAAATTTGCTGGGATAAAAAATAAAAAGTAAATTACAAATATGAACAAGAAGCAATGAGACATAAACTTACAGGGCTTTTTCCTGGCACATTCCATTCTAATTTACAACCTAGAACACCACTTCCATTAAGGCTCTGTTTCCCCAGTAACCAAATTTGGTAAAGGAGAAATGCTGCCACCTTCTGACCTTTCCCTGCAGGAGCAGCTTTAAACTCACACCTAATGGTCACTTAGCATTCCCAAGGACTCAGGGCTGTAAAGGACACCTGCCCTCAAAAATTGTGCTGAAGTAGGGAATGGACAAAAAAATTCAAAACAGGCAAATGTTTCAAGAAGAGAGTATGAAGAGTTAAGTTTTACTCACGCTCTTTAAAAAAAAAAAAAGGAAAATGGATAAAAGCTCAACCTCAGGGAGTGTTAGACCCATGCAATCTAATCTACAAAAAGTTTCAACTTACACCAGTCGACTGACCATCAGCAGAACGTCTACAAACAATAAATGCTGAAGGGGTTTTAGGGAACTGTGTACCCTCTACCTGCTGGTGAGACGTAAAGGGGTAACAGCCAATAATGAGAACAGAAAGGAGCTGTGTTTAAAAGTAAAAATGGAGGTACCATTCAATCCAGCAGGCGCACCATTGGACCTCTCACCTGAGAAGACAAGAATCGAGAAGACACAGGCCGCAAAAGCTGCAGTGCAGCCTTATTCACAATAGCCAAGAAAGTGAAGCAATCAAAATGTCCAACTAGAGGTGAATGGATAAAGAAGAAGTGGTCCATGTACACAATGGAATATTAGCCATGGAAGACAATGAACTATTGCTCTCTGAGGCACCACAAATGAGTCTGGAGATAATCACGGAACATGAGGTAAGTCGGAAAGCAAAAGACCTATATTCTATGATATCACTTATAGGCGTTCTCTAATAACTGACACAAATGAACGTATTTCCACAGAGAAAGACACTCACAGACTTAGAAAACAAACTATGCTCATCTAAACGGAAAGGTGGGGGGAATGGATAAATTAAGATTAGTGTTACTATATGTATACAAACACATATTATATACATATATCAAAAAGACCGACCATATAGCAAGGGAGGTCTGCGGAACCCTCAGTAACATTTTACATGGGAAGAGGATCTGTACTTGCATAGACGTATATAATGTACAAATGAACCAGATCGTGTACACCTGGGAGAAACAATATTCTTAGCTTTACCCCAATTAAAAAAAATTTTTAAAACCAAGAAGAAATAATGAGACATAATCTTATGGGGGTTTCTCCATGCACATTCCAATGTAATTTACAACCTAGGAACACGACTTCCAGAAAGACTCTGCTGCCCTCGTACCCAGATTTGGGAATGGAGAAATGCTGCCTCCTTGAGCCACTTCCCACAACAGCAGCTTTAAATCCATTGCCAAAGGTCACTAAATATTCACCAAACTTGCAGTTCCGTAAATGACACCTGCTCTCTAAAAAAATTCTGGGGTGGAAAATCGACCAAAAACTTCAAAAGAGGGCAACCTTCCAAGAAGACAATTTCAAGAGTTATATTGTACTCCCAATTGTTTCCTTTTTTTAACAGAAAAGAAAACGGCAGAGAAAAATGATGAGTTTTACGAATTTTCAAAGACATGCAAACCCAAATTACAAACACCTATCAGCTCACAGCAGCCAGAAGGGCCGTTAGCATAAATGCTGCAAACAATACATGCTGAAGCGATTGTGGAGAAATGCGTACCCTCGATTCTAAGGGGGACGTGGTAAGAGCCACTAATGAAAACACAAAGAAGGTGCTTTGCAAAGGGTAACACGGTGCTACCAGTCAATCAATCCCAACCACTGCTGGGCCTATCACCTGAGAAAATGAGAATAAAAAGTCACAGGCTGGCAATCCTGCACCCCAACAATATTTACCATAGCCAACACTTGGAAGCAATGAAAATGTCCATCAACCGAGGAATGCACAAAGTAGAAGTGGTCCATGTACACAGTGGAAAATCACTCCAATAAAAAATAAAAAGTAAATTTAAAAAACCAACAAAAGTAAGGAGACATCAGCTTGTGTGGGTTTGTCCGGGCACACTCCACTCTAATTTATAACCGAGAAACACGACAGGCCGCAAGGGCTTTTCCCTAGGTAAGAGGGTGGGGAACATAGAAACGCTGCCACCCTCTGGCAGTTACCTGCAAAAGCAGCTTTAAAGGCTTTGCTAATGGTCATTTCATAGGAACAAGTACTGCAGAACTGTAAATGAAACCTGCCCTCAAAATGTCTTGAGGGAGGTAATGGCCAAAACATTTCAAAATGTGACACACACTTTAAGAGAACACTTTGAAGAACAAGGGGTAATCACAGCTTGAAAAATAAAAAGGACATGCCTTAAAGCTCAATTTCAACGGATTATGAGGCACGTGCGAATTCAACCACAAAAAGGTATCAGCTCACACTTGTCAGAATAACCATCTTTAAGAAAACTACAAACAATAAATGCTGAAGGTGTTGTGGAGAAATGCACACCCTCAACTTCAAGAGGGACGTAACTTGGAAAGGACCACGAATGAGAACAGAATGGATGTGCCTCAAAAAGGTCAACGTTGAGCTACCGTATGATCCAGCAGGCCCACTCCTCGACCTAAAATCTAAGAAGAGAGAATTGCAAAGACACAGGCAGGCAAATCTGCATGGCACAGTATTACAATAGCCAAGATATGGAAGTAACCAAAAAGTCCACCAACAGATGGGTGGACAAAGAAGAACTCCTCCATGTACAGATGGAATATCCGCTAGTGAAAAAAGTGAAACAATGCCATTTGCAGCACCATAGATGAGTCTAGACGTAATCACGCCACGTGTGGTAAGTGAGAAAGCAAAAGACACATATCCTATCATATCACTTTTAGGAGTTACTTAAAAATTGATACCAATGAAGATATTTCCACAGAGAAAGGCAACCACAGATTCATTAAAAAAACTCATGGTTCACCAAATAGAAAGGGATGAGGATTGGCTACGTTACCATATTGGGGTTAACAGAGATATACAAACCATGTGAAATATATAATCACCAAAGACGTACGGAAGACCAGGAGAGAGACTACTCAACATTGTGTCATAAACTACATGGAAAAAGGACTCGAGGAAGAATAGATACACGTATATGTGTGAAAGAACCACATCTTGCACACCTAGAACAAACAAACCATTGTAATCAAATTTGCTGGGATAAAAAATAAAAAGTAAATTACAAATATGAACAAGAAGCAATGAGACATAAACTTACAGGGCTTTTTCCTGGCACATTCCATTCTAATTTACAACCTAGAACACCACTTCCATTAAGGCTCTGTTTCCCCAGTAACCAAATTTGGTAAAGGAGAAATGCTGCCACCTTCTGACCTTTCCCTGCAGGAGCAGCTTTAAACTCACACCTAATGGTCACTTAGCATTCCCAAGGACTCAGGGCTGTAAAGGACACCTGCCCTCAAAAATTGTGCTGAAGTAGGGAATGGACAAAAAAATTCAAAACAGGCAAATGTTTCAAGAAGAGAGTATGAAGAGTTAAGTTTTACTCATGCTCTTTAAAAAAAAAAAAGGAAAATGGATAAAAGCTCAACCTCAGGGAGTGTTAGACCCATGCAATCTAATCTACAAAAAGTTTCAACTTACACCAGTCGACTGACCATCAGCAGAACGTCTACAAACAATAAATGCTGAAGGGGTTTTAGGGAACTGTGTACCCTCTACCTGCTGGTGAGACGTAAAGGGGTAACAGCCAATAATGAGAACAGAAAGGAGCTGTGTTTAAAAGTAAAAATGGAGGTACCATTCAATCCAGCAGGCGCACCATTGGACCTCTCACCTGAGAAGACAAGAATCGAGAAGACACAGGCCGCAAAAGCTGCAGTGCAGCCTTATTCACAATAGCCAAGAAAGTGAAGCAATCAAAATGTCCAACTAGAGGTGAATGGATAAAGAAGAAGTGGTCCATGTACACAATGGAATATTAGCCATGGAAGACAATGAACTATTGCTCTCTGAGGCACCACAAATGAGTCTGGAGAGAATCACGGAACATGAGGTAAGTCGGAAAGCAAAAGACCTATATTCTATGATATCACTTATAGGCGTTCTCTAATAACTGACACAAATGAACGTATTTCCACAGAGAAAGACACTCACAGACTTAGAAAACAAACTATGCTCATCTAAACGGAAAGGTGGGGGGAATGGATAAATTAAGATTAGTGTTACTATATGTATACAAACACATATTATATACATATATCAAAAAGACCGACCATATAGCAAGGGAGGTCTGCGGAACCCTCAGTAACATTTTACATGGGAAGAGGATCTGTACTTGCATAGACGTATATAATGTACAAATGAACCAGATCGTGTACACCTGGGAGAAACAATATTCTTAGCTTTACCCCAATTAAAAAAAAAATTTAAAACCAAGAAGAAATAATGAGACATAATCTTATGGGGGTTTCTCCATGCACATTCCAATGTAATTTACAACCTAGGAACACGACTTCCAGAAAGACTCTGCTGCCCTCGTACCCAGATTTGGGAATGGAGAAATGCTGCCTCCTTGAGCCACTTCCCACAACAGCAGCTTTAAATCCATTGCCAAAGGTCACTAAATATTCACCAAACTTGCAGTTCCGTAAATGACACCTGCTCTCTAAAAAAATTCTGGGGTGGAAAATCGACCAAAAACTTCAAAAGAGGGCAACCTTCCAAGAAGACAATTTCAAGAGTTATATTGTACTCCCAATTGTTTCCTTTTTTTAACAGAAAAGAAAACGGCAGAGAAAAATGATGAGTTTTACGAATTTTCAAAGACATGCAAACCCAAATTACAAACACCTATCAGCTCACAGCAGCCAGAAGGGCCGTTAGCATAAATGCTGCAAACAATACATGCTGAAGCGATTGTGGAGAAATGCGTACCCTCGATTCTAAGGGGGACGTGGTAAGAGCCACTAATGAAAACACAAAGAAGGTGCTTTGCAAAGGGTAACACGGTGCTACCAGTCAATCAATCCCAACCACTGCTGGGCCTATCACCTGAGAAAATGAGAATAAAAAGTCACAGGCTGGCAATCCTGCACCCCAACAATATTTACCATAGCCAACACTTGGAAGCAATGAAAATGTCCATCAACCGAGGAATGCACAAAGTAGAAGTGGTCCATGTACACAGTGGAAAATCACTCCAATAAAAAATAAAAAGTAAATTTAAAAAACCAACAAAAGTAAGGAGACATCAGCTTGTGTGGGTTTGTCCGGGCACACTCCACTCTAATTTATAACCGAGAAACACGACAGGCCGCAAGGGCTTTTCCCTAGGTAACAGGGTGGGGAACATAGAAACGCTGCCACCCTCTGGCAGTTACCTGCAAAAGCAGCTTTAAAGGCTTTGCTAATGGTCATTTCATAGGAACAAGTACTGCAGAACTGTAAATGAAACCTGCCCTCAAAATGTCTTGAGGGAGGTAATGGCCAAAACATTTCAAAATGTGACACACACTTTAAGAGAACACTTTGAAGAACAAGGGGTAATCACAGCTTGAAAAATAAAAAGGACATGCCTTAAAGCTCAATTTCAACGGATTATGAGGCACGTGCGAATTCAACCACAAAAAGGTATCAGCTCACACTTGTCAGAATAACCATCTTTAAGAAAACTACAAACAATAAATGCTGAAGGTGTTGTGGAGAAATGCACACCCTCAACTTCAAGAGGGACGTAACTTGGAAAGGACCACGAATGAGAACAGAATGGATGTGCCTCAAAAAGGTCAACGTTGAGCTACCGTATGATCCAGCAGGCCCACTCCTCGACCTAAAATCTAAGAAGAGAGAATTGCAAAGACACAGGCAGGCAAATCTGCATGGCACAGTATTACAATAGCCAAGATATGGAAGTAACCAAAAAGTCCACCAACAGATGGGTGGACAAAGAAGAACTCCTCCATGTACAGATGGAATATCCGCTAGTGAAAAAAGTGAAACAATGCCATTTGCAGCACCATAGATGAGTCTAGACGTAATCACGCCACGTGTGGTAAGTGAGAAAGCAAAAGACACATATCCTATCATATCACTTTTAGGAGTTACTTAAAAATTGATACCAATGAAGATATTTCCACAGAGAAAGGCAACCACAGATTCATTAAAAAAACTCATGGTTCACCAAATAGAAAGGGATGAGGATTGGCTACGTTACCATATTGGGGTTAACAGAGATATACAAACCATGTGAAATATATAATCACCAAAGACGTACGGAAGACCAGGAGAGAGACTACTCAACATTGTGTCATAAACTACATGGAAAAAGGACTCGAGGAAGAATAGATACACGTATATGTGTGAAAGAACCACATCTTGCACACCTAGAACAAACAAACCATTGTAATCAAATTTGCTGGGATAAAAAATAAAAAGTAAATTACAAATATGAACAAGAAGCAATGAGACATAAACTTACAGGGCTTTTTCCTGGCACATTCCATTCTAATTTACAACCTAGAACACCACTTCCATTAAGGCTCTGTTTCCCCAGTAACCAAATTTGGTAAAGGAGAAATGCTGCCACCTTCTGACCTTTCCCTGCAGGAGCAGCTTTAAACTCACACCTAATGGTCACTTAGCATTCCCAAGGACTCAGGGCTGTAAAGGACACCTGCCCTCAAAAATTGTGCTGAAGTAGGGAATGGACAAAAAAATTCAAAACAGGCAAATGTTTCAAGAAGAGAGTATGAAGAGTTAAGTTTTACTCACGCTCTTTAAAAAAAAAAAAGGAAAATGGATAAAAGCTCAACCTCAGGGAGTGTTAGACCCATGCAATCTAATCTACAAAAAGTTTCAACTTACACCAGTCGACTGACCATCAGCAGAACGTCTACAAACAATAAATGCTGAAGGGGTTTTAGGGAACTGTGTACCCTCTACCTGCTGGTGAGACGTAAAGGGGTAACAGCCAATAATGAGAACAGAAAGGAGCTGTGTTTAAAAGTAAAAATGGAGGTACCATTCAATCCAGCAGGCGCACCATTGGACCTCTCACCTGAGAAGACAAGAATCGAGAAGACACAGGCCGCAAAAGCTGCAGTGCAGCCTTATTCACAATAGCCAAGAAAGTGAAGCAATCAAAATGTCCAACTAGAGGTGAATGGATAAAGAAGAAGTGGTCCATGTACACAATGGAATATTAGCCATGGAAGACAATGAACTATTGCTCTCTGAGGCACCACAAATGAGTCTGGAGATAATCACGGAACATGAGGTAAGTCGGAAAGCAAAAGACCTATATTCTATGATATCACTTATAGGCGTTCTCTAATAACTGACACAAATGAACGTATTTCCACAGAGAAAGACACTCACAGACTTAGAAAACAAACTATGCTCATCTAAACGGAAAGGTGGGGGGAATGGATAAATTAAGATTAGTGTTACTATATGTATACAAACACATATTATATACATATATCAAAAAGACCGACCATATAGCAAGGGAGGTCTGCGGAACCCTCAGTAACATTTTACATGGGAAGAGGATCTGTACTTGCATAGACGTATATAATGTACAAATGAACCAGATCGTGTACACCTGGGAGAAACAATATTCTTAGCTTTACCCCAATTAAAAAAAAATTTTAAAACCAAGAAGAAATAATGAGACATAATCTTATGGGGGTTTCTCCATGCACATTCCAATGTAATTTACAACCTAGGAACACGACTTCCAGAAAGACTCTGCTGCCCTCGTACCCAGATTTGGGAATGGAGAAATGCTGCCTCCTTGAGCCACTTCCCACAACAGCAGCTTTAAATCCATTGCCAAAGGTCACTAAATATTCACCAAACTTGCAGTTCCGTAAATGACACCTGCTCTCTAAAAAAATTCTGGGGTGGAAAATCGACCAAAAACTTCAAAAGAGGGCAACCTTCCAAGAAGACAATTTCAAGAGTTATATTGTACTCCCAATTGTTTCCTTTTTTTAACAGAAAAGAAAACGGCAGAGAAAAATGATGAGTTTTACGAATTTTCAAAGACATGCAAACCCAAATTACAAACACCTATCAGCTCACAGCAGCCAGAAGGGCCGTTAGCATAAATGCTGCAAACAATACATGCTGAAGCGATTGTGGAGAAATGCGTACCCTCGATTCTAAGGGGGACGTGGTAAGAGCCACTAATGAAAACACAAAGAAGGTGCTTTGCAAAGGGTAACACGGTGCTACCAGTCAATCAATCCCAACCACTGCTGGGCCTATCACCTGAGAAAATGAGAATAAAAAGTCACAGGCTGGCAATCCTGCACCCCAACAATATTTACCATAGCCAACACTTGGAAGCAATGAAAATGTCCATCAACCGAGGAATGCACAAAGTAGAAGTGGTCCATGTACACAGTGGAAAATCACTCCAATAAAAAATAAAAAGTAAATTTAAAAAACCAACAAAAGTAAGGAGACATCAGCTTGTGTGGGTTTGTCCGGGCACACTCCACTCTAATTTATAACCGAGAAACACGACAGGCCGCAAGGGCTTTTCCCTAGGTAACAGGGTGGGGAACATAGAAACGCTGCCACCCTCTGGCAGTTACCTGCAAAAGCAGCTTTAAAGGCTTTGCTAATGGTCATTTCATAGGAACAAGTACTGCAGAACTGTAAATGAAACCTGCCCTCAAAATGTCTTGAGGGAGGTAATGGCCAAAACATTTCAAAATGTGACACACACTTTAAGAGAACACTTTGAAGAACAAGGGGTAATCACAGCTTGAAAAATAAAAAGGACATGCCTTAAAGCTCAATTTCAACGGATTATGAGGCACGTGCGAATTCAACCACAAAAAGGTATCAGCTCACACTTGTCAGAATAACCATCTTTAAGAAAACTACAAACAATAAATGCTGAAGGTGTTGTGGAGAAATGCACACCCTCAACTTCAAGAGGGACGTAACTTGGAAAGGACCACGAATGAGAACAGAATGGATGTGCCTCAAAAAGGTCAACGTTGAGCTACCGTATGATCCAGCAGGCCCACTCCTCGACCTAAAATCTAAGAAGAGAGAATTGCAAAGACACAGGCAGGCAAATCTGCATGGCACAGTATTACAATAGCCAAGATATGGAAGTAACCAAAAAGTCCACCAACAGATGGGTGGACAAAGAAGAACTCCTCCATGTACAGATGGAATATCCGCTAGTGAAAAAAGTGAAACAATGCCATTTGCAGCACCATAGATGAGTCTAGACGTAATCACGCCACGTGTGGTAAGTGAGAAAGCAAAAGACACATATCCTATCATATCACTTTTAGGAGTTACTTAAAAATTGATACCAATGAAGATATTTCCACAGAGAAAGGCAACCACAGATTCATTAAAAAAACTCATGGTTCACCAAATAGAAAGGGATGAGGATTGGCTACGTTACCATATTGGGGTTAACAGAGATATACAAACCATGTGAAATATATAATCACCAAAGACGTACGGAAGACCAGGAGAGAGACTACTCAACATTGTGTCATAAACTACATGGAAAAAGGACTCGAGGAAGAATAGATACACGTATATGTGTGAAAGAACCACATCTTGCACACCTAGAACAAACAAACCATTGTAATCAAATTTGCTGGGATAAAAAATAAAAAGTAAATTACAAATATGAACAAGAAGCAATGAGACATAAACTTACAGGGCTTTTTCCTGGCACATTCCATTCTAATTTACAACCTAGAACACCACTTCCATTAAGGCTCTGTTTCCCCAGTAACCAAATTTGGTAAAGGAGAAATGCTGCCACCTTCTGACCTTTCCCTGCAGGAGCAGCTTTAAACTCACACCTAATGGTCACTTAGCATTCCCAAGGACTCAGGGCTGTAAAGGACACCTGCCCTCAAAAATTGTGCTGAAGTAGGGAATGGACAAAAAAATTCAAAACAGGCAAATGTTTCAAGAAGAGAGTATGAAGAGTTAAGTTTTACTCACGCTCTTTAAAAAAAAAAAAGGAAAATGGATAAAAGCTCAACCTCAGGGAGTGTTAGACCCATGCAATCTAATCTACAAAAAGTTTCAACTTACACCAGTCGACTGACCATCAGCAGAACGTCTACAAACAATAAATGCTGAAGGGGTTTTAGGGAACTGTGTACCCTCTACCTGCTGGTGAGACGTAAAGGGGTAACAGCCAATAATGAGAACAGAAAGGAGCTGTGTTTAAAAGTAAAAATGGAGGTACCATTCAATCCAGCAGGCGCACCATTGGACCTCTCACCTGAGAAGACAAGAATCGAGAAGACACAGGCCGCAAAAGCTGCAGTGCAGCCTTATTCACAATAGCCAAGAAAGTGAAGCAATCAAAATGTCCAACTAGAGGTGAATGGATAAAGAAGAAGTGGTCCATGTACACAATGGAATATTAGCCATGGAAGACAATGAACTATTGCTCTCTGAGGCACCACAAATGAGTCTGGAGATAATCACGGAACATGAGGTAAGTCGGAAAGCAAAAGACCTATATTCTATGATATCACTTATAGGCGTTCTCTAATAACTGACACAAATGAACGTATTTCCACAGAGAAAGACACTCACAGACTTAGAAAACAAACTATGCTCATCTAAACGGAAAGGTGGGGGGAATGGATAAATTAAGATTAGTGTTACTATATGTATACAAACACATATTATATACATATATCAAAAAGACCGACCATATAGCAAGGGAGGTCTGCGGAACCCTCAGTAACATTTTACATGGGAAGAGGATCTGTACTTGCATAGACGTATATAATGTACAAATGAACCAGATCGTGTACACCTGGGAGAAACAATATTCTTAGCTTTACCCCAATTAAAAAAAAATTTTAAAACCAAGAAGAAATAATGAGACATAATCTTATGGGGGTTTCTCCATGCACATTCCAATGTAATTTACAACCTAGGAACACGACTTCCAGAAAGACTCTGCTGCCCTCGTACCCAGATTTGGGAATGGAGAAATGCTGCCTCCTTGAGCCACTTCCCACAACAGCAGCTTTAAATCCATTGCCAAAGGTCACTAAATATTCACCAAACTTGCAGTTCCGTAAATGACACCTGCTCTCTAAAAAAATTCTGGGGTGGAAAATCGACCAAAAACTTCAAAAGAGGGCAACCTTCCAAGAAGACAATTTCAAGAGTTATATTGTACTCCCAATTGTTTCCTTTTTTTAACAGAAAAGAAAACGGCAGAGAAAAATGATGAGTTTTACGAATTTTCAAAGACATGCAAACCCAAATTACAAACACCTATCAGCTCACAGCAGCCAGAAGGGCCGTTAGCATAAATGCTGCAAACAATACATGCTGAAGCGATTGTGGAGAAATGCGTACCCTCGATTCTAAGGGGGACGTGGTAAGAGCCACTAATGAAAACACAAAGAAGGTGCTTTGCAAAGGGTAACACGGTGCTACCAGTCAATCAATCCCAACCACTGCTGGGCCTATCACCTGAGAAAATGAGAATAAAAAGTCACAGGCTGGCAATCCTGCACCCCAACAATATTTACCATAGCCAACACTTGGAAGCAATGAAAATGTCCATCAACCGAGGAATGCACAAAGTAGAAGTGGTCCATGTACACAGTGGAAAATCACTCCAATAAAAAATAAAAAGTAAATTTAAAAAACCAACAAAAGTAAGGAGACATCAGCTTGTGTGGGTTTGTCCGGGCACACTCCACTCTAATTTATAACCGAGAAACACGACAGGCCGCAAGGGCTTTTCCCTAGGTAACAGGGTGGGGAACATAGAAACGCTGCCACCCTCTGGCAGTTACCTGCAAAAGCAGCTTTAAAGGCTTTGCTAATGGTCATTTCATAGGAACAAGTACTGCAGAACTGTAAATGAAACCTGCCCTCAAAATGTCTTGAGGGAGGTAATGGCCAAAACATTTCAAAATGTGACACACACTTTAAGAGAACACTTTGAAGAACAAGGGGTAATCACAGCTTGAAAAATAAAAAGGACATGCCTTAAAGCTCAATTTCAACGGATTATGAGGCACGTGCGAATTCAACCACAAAAAGGTATCAGCTCACACTTGTCAGAATAACCATCTTTAAGAAAACTACAAACAATAAATGCTGAAGGTGTTGTGGAGAAATGCACACCCTCAACTTCAAGAGGGACGTAACTTGGAAAGGACCACGAATGAGAACAGAATGGATGTGCCTCAAAAAGGTCAACGTTGAGCTACCGTATGATCCAGCAGGCCCACTCCTCGACCTAAAATCTAAGAAGAGAGAATTGCAAAGACACAGGCAGGCAAATCTGCATGGCACAGTATTACAATAGCCAAGATATGGAAGTAACCAAAAAGTCCACCAACAGATGGGTGGACAAAGAAGAACTCCTCCATGTACAGATGGAATATCCGCTAGTGAAAAAAGTGAAACAATGCCATTTGCAGCACCATAGATGAGTCTAGACGTAATCACGCCACGTGTAGTAAGTGAGAAAGCAAAAGACACATATCCTATCATATCACTTTTAGGAGTTACTTAAAAATTGATACCAATGAAGATATTTCCACAGAGAAAGGCAACCACAGATTCATTAAAAAAACTCATGGTTCACCAAATAGAAAGGGATGAGGATTGGCTACGTTACCATATTGGGGTTAACAGAGATATACAAACCATGTGAAATATATAATCACCAAAGACGTACGGAAGACCAGGAGAGAGACTACTCAACATTGTGTCATAAACTACATGGAAAAAGGACTCGAGGAAGAATAGATACACGTATATGTGTGAAAGAACCACATCTTGCACACCTAGAACAAACAAACCATTGTAATCAAATTTGCTGGGATAAAAAATAAAAAGTAAATTACAAATATGAACAAGAAGCAATGAGACATAAACTTACAGGGCTTTTTCCTGGCACATTCCATTCTAATTTACAACCTAGAACACCACTTCCATTAAGGCTCTGTTTCCCCAGTAACCAAATTTGGTAAAGGAGAAATGCTGCCACCTTCTGACCTTTCCCTGCAGGAGCAGCTTTAAACTCACACCTAATGGTCACTTAGCATTCCCAAGGACTCAGGGCTGTAAAGGACACCTGCCCTCAAAAATTGTGCTGAAGTAGGGAATGGACAAAAAAATTCAAAACAGGCAAATGTTTCAAGAAGAGAGTATGAAGAGTTAAGTTTTACTCATGCTCTTTAAAAAAAAAAAAGGAAAATGGATAAAAGCTCAACCTCAGGGAGTGTTAGACCCATGCAATCTAATCTACAAAAAGTTTCAACTTACACCAGTCGACTGACCATCAGCAGAACGTCTACAAACAATAAATGCTGAAGGGGTTTTAGGGAACTGTGTACCCTCTACCTGCTGGTGAGACGTAAAGGGGTAACAGCCAATAATGAGAACAGAAAGGAGCTGTGTTTAAAAGTAAAAATGGAGGTACCATTCAATCCAGCAGGCGCACCATTGGACCTCTCACCTGAGAAGACAAGAATCGAGAAGACACAGGCCGCAAAAGCTGCAGTGCAGCCTTATTCACAATAGCCAAGAAAGTGAAGCAATCAAAATGTCCAACTAGAGGTGAATGGATAAAGAAGAAGTGGTCCATGTACACAATGGAATATTAGCCATGGAAGACAATGAACTATTGCTCTCTGAGGCACCACAAATGAGTCTGGAGATAATCACGGAACATGAGGTAAGTCGGAAAGCAAAAGACCTATATTCTATGATATCACTTATAGGCGTTCTCTAATAACTGACACAAATGAACGTATTTCCACAGAGAAAGACACTCACAGACTTAGAAAACAAACTATGCTCAACTAAACGGAAAGGTGGGGGGAATGGATAAATTAAGATTAGTGTTACTATATGTATACAAACACATATTATATACATATATCAAAAAGACCGACCATATAGCAAGGGAGGTCTGCGGAACCCTCAGTAACATTTTACATGGGAAGAGGATCTGTACTTGCATAGACGTATATAATGTACAAATGAACCAGATCGTGTACACCTGGGAGAAACAATATTCTTAGCTTTACCCCAATTAAAAAAAATTTTAAAACCAAGAAGAAATAATGAGACATAATCTTATGGGGGTTTCTCCATGCACATTCCAATGTAATTTACAACCTAGGAACACGACTTCCAGAAAGACTCTGCTGCCCTCGTACCCAGATTTGGGAATGGAGAAATGCTGCCTCCTTGAGCCACTTCCCACAACAGCAGCTTTAAATCCATTGCCAAAGGTCACTAAATATTCACCAAACTTGCAGTTCCGTAAATGACACCTGCTCTCTAAAAAAATTCTGGGGTGGAAAATCGACCAAAAACTTCAAAAGAGGGCAACCTTCCAAGAAGACAATTTCAAGAGTTATATTGTACTCCCAATTGTTTCCTTTTTTTAACAGAAAAGAAAACGGCAGAGAAAAATGATGAGTTTTACGAATTTTCAAAGACATGCAAACCCAAATTACAAACACCTATCAGCTCACAGCAGCCAGAAGGGCCGTTAGCATAAATGCTGCAAACAATACATGCTGAAGCGATTGTGGAGAAATGCGTACCCTCGATTCTAAGGGGGACGTGGTAAGAGCCACTAATGAAAACACAAAGAAGGTGCTTTGCAAAGGGTAACACGGTGCTACCAGTCAATCAATCCCAACCACTGCTGGGCCTATCACCTGAGAAAATGAGAATAAAAAGTCACAGGCTGGCAATCCTGCACCCCAACAATATTTACCATAGCCAACACTTGGAAGCAATGAAAATGTCCATCAACCGAGGAATGCACAAAGTAGAAGTGGTCCATGTACACAGTGGAAAATCACTCCAATAAAAAATAAAAAGTAAATTTAAAAAACCAACAAAAGTAAGGAGACATCAGCTTGTGTGGGTTTGTCCGGGCACACTCCACTCTAATTTATAACCGAGAAACACGACAGGCCGCAAGGGCTTTTCCCTAGGTAACAGGGTGGGGAACATAGAAACGCTGCCACCCTCTGGCAGTTACCTGCAAAAGCAGCTTTAAAGGCTTTGCTAATGGTCATTTCATAGGAACAAGTACTGCAGAACTGTAAATGAAACCTGCCCTCAAAATGTCTTGAGGGAGGTAATGGCCAAAACATTTCAAAATGTGACACACACTTTAAGAGAACACTTTGAAGAACAAGGGGTAATCACAGCTTGAAAAATAAAAAGGACATGCCTTAAAGCTCAATTTCAACGGATTATGAGGCACGTGCGAATTCAACCACAAAAAGGTATCAGCTCACACTTGTCAGAATAACCATCTTTAAGAAAACTACAAACAATAAATGCTGAAGGTGTTGTGGAGAAATGCACACCCTCAACTTCAAGAGGGACGTAACTTGGAAAGGACCACGAATGAGAACAGAATGGATGTGCCTCAAAAAGGTCAACGTTGAGCTACCGTATGATCCAGCAGGCCCACTCCTCGACCTAAAATCTAAGAAGAGAGAATTGCAAAGACACAGGCAGGCAAATCTGCATGGCACAGTATTACAATAGCCAAGATATGGAAGTAACCAAAAAGTCCACCAACAGATGGGTGGACAAAGAAGAACTCCTCCATGTACAGATGGAATATCCGCTAGTGAAAAAAGTGAAACAATGCCATTTGCAGCACCATAGATGAGTCTAGACGTAATCACGCCACGTGTAGTAAGTGAGAAAGCAAAAGACACATATCCTATCATATCACTTTTAGGAGTTACTTAAAAATTGATACCAATGAAGATATTTCCACAGAGAAAGGCAACCACAGATTCATTAAAAAAACTCATGGTTCACCAAATAGAAAGGGATGAGGATTGGCTACGTTACCATATTGGGGTTAACAGAGATATACAAACCATGTGAAATATATAATCACCAAAGACGTACGGAAGACCAGGAGAGAGACTACTCAACATTGTGTCATAAACTACATGGAAAAAGGACTCGAGGAAGAATAGATACACGTATATGTGTGAAAGAACCACATCTTGCACACCTAGAACAAACAAACCATTGTAATCAAATTTGCTGGGATAAAAAATAAAAAGTAAATTACAAATATGAACAAGAAGCAATGAGACATAAACTTACAGGGCTTTTTCCTGGCACATTCCATTCTAATTTACAACCTAGAACACCACTTCCATTAAGGCTCTGTTTCCCCAGTAACCAAATTTGGTAAAGGAGAAATGCTGCCACCTTCTGACCTTTCCCTGCAGGAGCAGCTTTAAACTCACACCTAATGGTCACTTAGCATTCCCAAGGACTCAGGGCTGTAAAGGACACCTGCCCTCAAAAATTGTGCTGAAGTAGGGAATGGACAAAAAAATTCAAAACAGGCAAATGTTTCAAGAAGAGAGTATGAAGAGTTAAGTTTTACTCACGCTCTTTAAAAAAAAAAAAGGAAAATGGATAAAAGCTCAACCTCAGGGAGTGTTAGACCCATGCAATCTAATCTACAAAAAGTTTCAACTTACACCAGTCGACTGACCATCAGCAGAACGTCTACAAACAATAAATGCTGAAGGGGTTTTAGGGAACTGTGTACCCTCTACCTGCTGGTGAGACGTAAAGGGGTAACAGCCAATAATGAGAACAGAAAGGAGCTGTGTTTAAAAGTAAAAATGGAGGTACCATTCAATCCAGCAGGCGCACCATTGGACCTCTCACCTGAGAAGACAAGAATCGAGAAGACACAGGCCGCAAAAGCTGCAGTGCAGCCTTATTCACAATAGCCAAGAAAGTGAAGCAATCAAAATGTCCAACTAGAGGTGAATGGATAAAGAAGAAGTGGTCCATGTACACAATGGAATATTAGCCATGGAAGACAATGAACTATTGCTCTCTGAGGCACCACAAATGAGTCTGGAGAGAATCACGGAACATGAGGTAAGTCGGAAAGCAAAAGACCTATATTCTATGATATCACTTATAGGCGTTCTCTAATAACTGACACAAATGAACGTATTTCCACAGAGAAAGACACTCACAGACTTAGAAAACAAACTATGCTCATCTAAACGGAAAGGTGGGGGGAATGGATAAATTAAGATTAGTGTTACTATATGTATACAAACACATATTATATACATATATCAAAAAGACCGACCATATAGCAAGGGAGGTCTGCGGAACCCTCAGTAACATTTTACATGGGAAGAGGATCTGTACTTGCATAGACGTATATAATGTACAAATGAACCAGATCGTGTACACCTGGGAGAAACAATATTCTTAGCTTTACCCCAATTAAAAAAAAATTTTAAAACCAAGAAGAAATAATGAGACATAATCTTATGGGGGTTTCTCCATGCACATTCCAATGTAATTTACAACCTAGGAACACGACTTCCAGAAAGACTCTGCTGCCCTCGTACCCAGATTTGGGAATGGAGAAATGCTGCCTCCTTGAGCCACTTCCCACAACAGCAGCTTTAAATCCATTGCCAAAGGTCACTAAATATTCACCAAACTTGCAGTTCCGTAAATGACACCTGCTCTCTAAAAAAATTCTGGGGTGGAAAATCGACCAAAAACTTCAAAAGAGGGCAACCTTCCAAGAAGACAATTTCAAGAGTTATATTGTACTCCCAATTGTTTCCTTTTTTTAACAGAAAAGAAAACGGCAGAGAAAAATGATGAGTTTTACGAATTTTCAAAGACATGCAAACCCAAATTACAAACACCTATCAGCTCACAGCAGCCAGAAGGGCCGTTAGCATAAATGCTGCAAACAATACATGCTGAAGCGATTGTGGAGAAATGCGTACCCTCGATTCTAAGGGGGACGTGGTAAGAGCCACTAATGAAAACACAAAGAAGGTGCTTTGCAAAGGGTAACACGGTGCTACCAGTCAATCAATCCCAACCACTGCTGGGCCTATCACCTGAGAAAATGAGAATAAAAAGTCACAGGCTGGCAATCCTGCACCCCAACAATATTTACCATAGCCAACACTTGGAAGCAATGAAAATGTCCATCAACCGAGGAATGCACAAAGTAGAAGTGGTCCATGTACACAGTGGAAAATCACTCCAATAAAAAATAAAAAGTAAATTTAAAAAACCAACAAAAGTAAGGAGACATCAGCTTGTGTGGGTTTGTCCGGGCACACTCCACTCTAATTTATAACCGAGAAACACGACAGGCCGCAAGGGCTTTTCCCTAGGTAACAGGGTGGGGAACATAGAAACGCTGCCACCCTCTGGCAGTTACCTGCAAAAGCAGCTTTAAAGGCTTTGCTAATGGTCATTTCATAGGAACAAGTACTGCAGAACTGTAAATGAAACCTGCCCTCAAAATGTCTTGAGGGAGGTAATGGCCAAAACATTTCAAAATGTGACACACACTTTAAGAGAACACTTTGAAGAACAAGGGGTAATCACAGCTTGAAAAATAAAAAGGACATGCCTTAAAGCTCAATTTCAACGGATTATGAGGCACGTGCGAATTCAACCACAAAAAGGTATCAGCTCACACTTGTCAGAATAACCATCTTTAAGAAAACTACAAACAATAAATGCTGAAGGTGTTGTGGAGAAATGCACACCCTCAACTTCAAGAGGGACGTAACTTGGAAAGGACCACGAATGAGAACAGAATGGATGTGCCTCAAAAAGGTCAACGTTGAGCTACCGTATGATCCAGCAGGCCCACTCCTCGACCTAAAATCTAAGAAGAGAGAATTGCAAAGACACAGGCAGGCAAATCTGCATGGCACAGTATTACAATAGCCAAGATATGGAAGTAACCAAAAAGTCCACCAACAGATGGGTGGACAAAGAAGAACTCCTCCATGTACAGATGGAATATCCGCTAGTGAAAAAAGTGAAACAATGCCATTTGCAGCACCATAGATGAGTCTAGACGTAATCACGCCACGTGTAGTAAGTGAGAAAGCAAAAGACACATATCCTATCATATCACTTTTAGGAGTTACTTAAAAATTGATACCAATGAAGATATTTCCACAGAGAAAGGCAACCACAGATTCATTAAAAAAACTCATGGTTCACCAAATAGAAAGGGATGAGGATTGGCTACGTTACCATATTGGGGTTAACAGAGATATACAAACCATGTGAAATATATAATCACCAAAGACGTACGGAAGACCAGGAGAGAGACTACTCAACATTGTGTCATAAACTACATGGAAAAAGGACTCGAGGAAGAATAGATACACGTATATGTGTGAAAGAACCACATCTTGCACACCTAGAACAAACAAACCATTGTAATCAAATTTGCTGGGATAAAAAATAAAAAGTAAATTACAAATATGAACAAGAAGCAATGAGACATAAACTTACAGGGCTTTTTCCTGGCACATTCCATTCTAATTTACAACCTAGAACACCACTTCCATTAAGGCTCTGTTTCCCCAGTAACCAAATTTGGTAAAGGAGAAATGCTGCCACCTTCTGACCTTTCCCTGCAGGAGCAGCTTTAAACTCACACCTAATGGTCACTTAGCATTCCCAAGGACTCAGGGCTGTAAAGGACACCTGCCCTCAAAAATTGTGCTGAAGTAGGGAATGGACAAAAAAATTCAAAACAGGCAAATGTTTCAAGAAGAGAGTATGAAGAGTTAAGTTTTACTCACGCTCTTTAAAAAAAAAAAAGGAAAATGGATAAAAGCTCAACCTCAGGGAGTGTTAGACCCATGCAATCTAATCTACAAAAAGTTTCAACTTACACCAGTCGACTGACCATCAGCAGAACGTCTACAAACAATAAATGCTGAAGGGGTTTTAGGGAACTGTGTACCCTCTACCTGCTGGTGAGACGTAAAGGGGTAACAGCCAATAATGAGAACAGAAAGGAGCTGTGTTTAAAAGTAAAAATGGAGGTACCATTCAATCCAGCAGGCGCACCATTGGACCTCTCACCTGAGAAGACAAGAATCGAGAAGACACAGGCCGCAAAAGCTGCAGTGCAGCCTTATTCACAATAGCCAAGAAAGTGAAGCAATCAAAATGTCCAACTAGAGGTGAATGGATAAAGAAGAAGTGGTCCATGTACACAATGGAATATTAGCCATGGAAGACAATGAACTATTGCTCTCTGAGGCACCACAAATGAGTCTGGAGAGAATCACGGAACATGAGGTAAGTCGGAAAGCAAAAGACCTATATTCTATGATATCACTTATAGGCGTTCTCTAATAACTGACACAAATGAACGTATTTCCACAGAGAAAGACACTCACAGACTTAGAAAACAAACTATGCTCATCTAAACGGAAAGGTGGGGGGAATGGATAAATTAAGATTAGTGTTACTATATGTATACAAACACATATTATATACATATATCAAAAAGACCGACCATATAGCAAGGGAGGTCTGCGGAACCCTCAGTAACATTTTACATGGGAAGAGGATCTGTACTTGCATAGACGTATATAATGTACAAATGAACCAGATCGTGTACACCTGGGAGAAACAATATTCTTAGCTTTACCCCAATTAAAAAAAATTTTAAAACCAAGAAGAAATAATGAGACATAATCTTATGGGGGTTTCTCCATGCACATTCCAATGTAATTTACAACCTAGGAACACGACTTCCAGAAAGACTCTGCTGCCCTCGTACCCAGATTTGGGAATGGAGAAATGCTGCCTCCTTGAGCCACTTCCCACAACAGCAGCTTTAAATCCATTGCCAAAGGTCACTAAATATTCACCAAACTTGCAGTTCCGTAAATGACACCTGCTCTCTAAAAAAATTCTGGGGTGGAAAATCGACCAAAAACTTCAAAAGAGGGCAACCTTCCAAGAAGACAATTTCAAGAGTTATATTGTACTCCCAATTGTTTCCTTTTTTTAACAGAAAAGAAAACGGCAGAGAAAAATGATGAGTTTTACGAATTTTCAAAGACATGCAAACCCAAATTACAAACACCTATCAGCTCACAGCAGCCAGAAGGGCCGTTAGCATAAATGCTGCAAACAATACATGCTGAAGCGATTGTGGAGAAATGCGTACCCTCGATTCTAAGGGGGACGTGGTAAGAGCCACTAATGAAAACACAAAGAAGGTGCTTTGCAAAGGGTAACACGGTGCTACCAGTCAATCAATCCCAACCACTGCTGGGCCTATCACCTGAGAAAATGAGAATAAAAAGTCACAGGCTGGCAATCCTGCACCCCAACAATATTTACCATAGCCAACACTTGGAAGCAATGAAAATGTCCATCAACCGAGGAATGCACAAAGTAGAAGTGGTCCATGTACACAGTGGAAAATCACTCCAATAAAAAATAAAAAGTAAATTTAAAAAACCAACAAAAGTAAGGAGACATCAGCTTGTGTGGGTTTGTCCGGGCACACTCCACTCTAATTTATAACCGAGAAACACGACAGGCCGCAAGGGCTTTTCCCTAGGTAACAGGGTGGGGAACATAGAAACGCTGCCACCCTCTGGCAGTTACCTGCAAAAGCAGCTTTAAAGGCTTTGCTAATGGTCATTTCATAGGAACAAGTACTGCAGAACTGTAAATGAAACCTGCCCTCAAAATGTCTTGAGGGAGGTAATGGCCAAAACATTTCAAAATGTGACACACACTTTAAGAGAACACTTTGAAGAACAAGGGGTAATCACAGCTTGAAAAATAAAAAGGACATGCCTTAAAGCTCAATTTCAACGGATTATGAGGCACGTGCGAATTCAACCACAAAAAGGTATCAGCTCACACTTGTCAGAATAACCATCTTTAAGAAAACTACAAACAATAAATGCTGAAGGTGTTGTGGAGAAATGCACACCCTCAACTTCAAGAGGGACGTAACTTGGAAAGGACCACGAATGAGAACAGAATGGATGTGCCTCAAAAAGGTCAACGTTGAGCTACCGTATGATCCAGCAGGCCCACTCCTCGACCTAAAATCTAAGAAGAGAGAATTGCAAAGACACAGGCAGGCAAATCTGCATGGCACAGTATTACAATAGCCAAGATATGGAAGTAACCAAAAAGTCCACCAACAGATGGGTGGACAAAGAAGAACTCCTCCATGTACAGATGGAATATCCGCTAGTGAAAAAAGTGAAACAATGCCATTTGCAGCACCATAGATGAGTCTAGACGTAATCACGCCACGTGTAGTAAGTGAGAAAGCAAAAGACACATATCCTATCATATCACTTTTAGGAGTTACTTAAAAATTGATACCAATGAAGATATTTCCACAGAGAAAGGCAACCACAGATTCATTAAAAAAACTCATGGTTCACCAAATAGAAAGGGATGAGGATTGGCTACGTTACCATATTGGGGTTAACAGAGATATACAAACCATGTGAAATATATAATCACCAAAGACGTACGGAAGACCAGGAGAGAGACTACTCAACATTGTGTCATAAACTACATGGAAAAAGGACTCGAGGAAGAATAGATACACGTATATGTGTGAAAGAACCACATCTTGCACACCTAGAACAAACAAACCATTGTAATCAAATTTGCTGGGATAAAAAATAAAAAGTAAATTACAAATATGAACAAGAAGCAATGAGACATAAACTTACAGGGCTTTTTCCTGGCACATTCCATTCTAATTTACAACCTAGAACACCACTTCCATTAAGGCTCTGTTTCCCCAGTAACCAAATTTGGTAAAGGAGAAATGCTGCCACCTTCTGACCTTTCCCTGCAGGAGCAGCTTTAAACTCACACCTAATGGTCACTTAGCATTCCCAAGGACTCAGGGCTGTAAAGGACACCTGCCCTCAAAAATTGTGCTGAAGTAGGGAATGGACAAAAAAATTCAAAACAGGCAAATGTTTCAAGAAGAGAGTATGAAGAGTTAAGTTTTACTCATGCTCTTTAAAAAAAAAAAAGGAAAATGGATAAAAGCTCAACCTCAGGGAGTGTTAGACCCATGCAATCTAATCTACAAAAAGTTTCAACTTACACCAGTCGACTGACCATCAGCAGAACGTCTACAAACAATAAATGCTGAAGGGGTTTTAGGGAACTGTGTACCCTCTACCTGCTGGTGAGACGTAAAGGGGTAACAGCCAATAATGAGAACAGAAAGGAGCTGTGTTTAAAAGTAAAAATGGAGGTACCATTCAATCCAGCAGGCGCACCATTGGACCTCTCACCTGAGAAGACAAGAATCGAGAAGACACAGGCCGCAAAAGCTGCAGTGCAGCCTTATTCACAATAGCCAAGAAAGTGAAGCAATCAAAATGTCCAACTAGAGGTGAATGGATAAAGAAGAAGTGGTCCATGTACACAATGGAATATTAGCCATGGAAGACAATGAACTATTGCTCTCTGAGGCACCACAAATGAGTCTGGAGAGAATCACGGAACATCAGGTAAGTCGGAAAGCAAAAGACCTATATTCTATGATATCACTTATAGGCGTTCTCTAATAACTGACACAAATGAACGTATTTCCACAGAGAAAGACACTCACAGACTTAGAAAACAAACTATGCTCATCTAAACGGAAAGGTGGGGGGAATGGATAAATTAAGATTAGTGTTACTATATGTATACAAACACATATTATATACATATATCAAAAAGACCGACCATATAGCAAGGGAGGTCTGCGGAACCCTCAGTAACATTTTACATGGGAAGAGGATCTGTACTTGCATAGACGTATATAATGTACAAATGAACCAGATCGTGTACACCTGGGAGAAACAATATTCTTAGCTTTACCCCAATTAAAAAAAAATTTTAAAACCAAGAAGAAATAATGAGACATAATCTTATGGGGGTTTCTCCATGCACATTCCAATGTAATTTACAACCTAGGAACACGACTTCCAGAAAGACTCTGCTGCCCTCGTACCCAGATTTGGGAATGGAGAAATGCTGCCTCCTTGAGCCACTTCCCACAACAGCAGCTTTAAATCCATTGCCAAAGGTCACTAAATATTCACCAAACTTGCAGTTCCGTAAATGACACCTGCTCTCTAAAAAAATTCTGGGGTGGAAAATCGACCAAAAACTTCAAAAGAGGGCAACCTTCCAAGAAGACAATTTCAAGAGTTATATTCTACTCCCAATTGTTTCCTTTTTTTAACAGAAAAGAAAACGGCAGAGAAAAATGATGAGTTTTACGAATTTTCAAAGACATGCAAACCCAAATTACAAACACCTATCAGCTCACAGCAGCCAGAAGGGCCGTTAGCATAAATGCTGCAAACAATACATGCTGAAGCGATTGTGGAGAAATGCGTACCCTCGATTCTAAGGGGGACGTGGTAAGAGCCACTAATGAAAACACAAAGAAGGTGCTTTGCAAAGGGTAACACGGTGCTACCAGTCAATCAATCCCAACCACTGCTGGGCCTATCACCTGAGAAAATGAGAATAAAAAGTCACAGGCTGGCAATCCTGCACCCCAACAATATTTACCATAGCCAACACTTGGAAGCAATGAATATGTCCATCAACCGAGGAATGCACAAAGTAGAAGTGGTCCATGTACACAGTGGAAAATCACTCCAATAAAAAATAAAAAGTAAATTTAAAAAACCAACAAAAGTAAGGAGACATCAGCTTGTGTGGGTTTGTCCGGGCACACTCCACTCTAATTTATAACCGAGAAACACGACAGGCCGCAAGGGCTTTTCCCTAGGTAACAGGGTGGGGAACATAGAAACGCTGCCACCCTCTGGCAGTTACCTGCAAAAGCAGCTTTAAAGGCTTTGCTAATGGTCATTTCATAGGAACAAGTACTGCAGAACTGTAAATGAAACCTGCCCTCAAAATGTCTTGAGGGAGGTAATGGCCAAAACATTTCAAAATGTGACACACACTTTAAGAGAACACTTTGAAGAACAAGGGGTAATCACAGCTTGAAAAATAAAAAGGACATGCCTTAAAGCTCAATTTCAACGGATTATGAGGCACGTGCGAATTCAACCACAAAAAGGTATCAGCTCACACTTGTCAGAATAACCATCTTTAAGAAAACTACAAACAATAAATGCTGAAGGTGTTGTGGAGAAATGCACACCCTCAACTTCAAGAGGGACGTAACTTGGAAAGGACCACGAATGAGAACAGAATGGATGTGCCTCAAAAAGGTCAACGTTGAGCTACCGTATGATCCAGCAGGCCCACTCCTCGACCTAAAATCTAAGAAGAGAGAATTGCAAAGACACAGGCAGGCAAATCTGCATGGCACAGTATTACAATAGCCAAGATATGGAAGTAACCAAAAAGTCCACCAACAGATGGGTGGACAAAGAAGAACTCCTCCATGTACAGATGGAATATCCGCTAGTGAAAAAAGTGAAACAATGCCATTTGCAGCACCATAGATGAGTCTAGACGTAATCACGCCACGTGTAGTAAGTGAGAAAGCAAAAGACACATATCCTATCATATCACTTTTAGGAGTTACTTAAAAATTGATACCAATGAAGATATTTCCACAGAGAAAGGCAACCACAGATTCATTAAAAAAACTCATGGTTCACCAAATAGAAAGGGATGAGGATTGGCTACGTTACCATATTGGGGTTAACAGAGATATACAAACCATGTGAAATATATAATCACCAAAGACGTACGGAAGACCAGGAGAGAGACTACTCAACATTGTGTCATAAACTACATGGAAAAAGGACTCGAGGAAGAATAGATACACGTATATGTGTGAAAGAACCACATCTTGCACACCTAGAACAAACAAACCATTGTAATCAAATTTGCTGGGATAAAAAATAAAAAGTAAATTACAAATATGAACAAGAAGCAATGAGACATAAACTTACAGGGCTTTTTCCTGGCACATTCCATTCTAATTTACAACCTAGAACACCACTTCCATTAAGGCTCTGTTTCCCCAGTAACCAAATTTGGTAAAGGAGAAATGCTGCCACCTTCTGACCTTTCCCTGCAGGAGCAGCTTTAAACTCACACCTAATGGTCACTTAGCATTCCCAAGGACTCAGGGCTGTAAAGGACACCTGCCCTCAAAAATTGTGCTGAAGTAGGGAATGGACAAAAAAATTCAAAACAGGCAAATGTTTCAAGAAGAGAGTATGAAGAGTTAAGTTTTACTCATGCTCTTTAAAAAAAAAAAAGGAAAATGGATAAAAGCTCAACCTCAGGGAGTGTTAGACCCATGCAATCTAATCTACAAAAAGTTTCAACTTACACCAGTCGACTGACCATCAGCAGAACGTCTACAAACAATAAATGCTGAAGGGGTTTTAGGGAACTGTGTACCCTCTACCTGCTGGTGAGACGTAAAGGGGTAACAGCCAATAATGAGAACAGAAAGGAGCTGTGTTTAAAAGTAAAAATGGAGGTACCATTCAATCCAGCAGGCGCACCATTGGACCTCTCACCTGAGAAGACAAGAATCGAGAAGACACAGGCCGCAAAAGCTGCAGTGCAGCCTTATTCACAATAGCCAAGAAAGTGAAGCAATCAAAATGTCCAACTAGAGGTGAATGGATAAAGAAGAAGTGGTCCATGTACACAATGGAATATTAGCCATGGAAGACAATGAACTATTGCTCTCTGAGGCACCACAAATGAGTCTGGAGATAATCACGGAACATGAGGTAAGTCGGAAAGCAAAAGACCTATATTCTATGATATCACTTATAGGCGTTCTCTAATAACTGACACAAATGAACGTATTTCCACAGAGAAAGACACTCACAGACTTAGAAAACAAACTATGCTCATCTAAACGGAAAGGTGGGGGGAATGGATAAATTAAGATTAGTGTTACTATATGTATACAAACACATATTATATACATATATCAAAAAGACCGACCATATAGCAAGGGAGGTCTGCGGAACCCTCAGTAACATTTTACATGGGAAGAGGATCTGTACTTGCATAGACGTATATAATGTACAAATGAACCAGATCGTGTACACCTGGGAGAAACAATATTCTTAGCTTTACCCCAATTAAAAAAAAATTTTAAAACCAAGAAGAAATAATGAGACATAATCTTATGGGGGTTTCTCCATGCACATTCCAATGTAATTTACAACCTAGGAACACGACTTCCAGAAAGACTCTGCTGCCCTCGTACCCAGATTTGGGAATGGAGAAATGCTGCCTCCTTGAGCCACTTCCCACAACAGCAGCTTTAAATCCATTGCCAAAGGTCACTAAATATTCACCAAACTTGCAGTTCCGTAAATGACACCTGCTCTCTAAAAAAATTCTGGGGTGGAAAATCGACCAAAAACTTCAAAAGAGGGCAACCTTCCAAGAAGACAATTTCAAGAGTTATATTCTACTCCCAATTGTTTCCTTTTTTTAACAGAAAAGAAAACGGCAGAGAAAAATGATGAGTTTTACGAATTTTCAAAGACATGCAAACCCAAATTACAAACACCTATCAGCTCACAGCAGCCAGAAGGGCCGTTAGCATAAATGCTGCAAACAATACATGCTGAAGCGATTGTGGAGAAATGCGTACCCTCGATTCTAAGGGGGACGTGGTAAGAGCCACTAATGAAAACACAAAGAAGGTGCTTTGCAAAGGGTAACACGGTGCTACCAGTCAATCAATCCCAACCACTGCTGGGCCTATCACCTGAGAAAATGAGAATAAAAAGTCACAGGCTGGCAATCCTGCACCCCAACAATATTTACCATAGCCAACACTTGGAAGCAATGAATATGTCCATCAACCGAGGAATGCACAAAGTAGAAGTGGTCCATGTACACAGTGGAAAATCACTCCAATAAAAAATAAAAAGTAAATTTAAAAAACCAACAAAAGTAAGGAGACATCAGCTTGTGTGGGTTTGTCCGGGCACACTCCACTCTAATTTATAACCGAGAAACACGACAGGCCGCAAGGGCTTTTCCCTAGGTAACAGGGTGGGGAACATAGAAACGCTGCCACCCTCTGGCAGTTACCTGCAAAAGCAGCTTTAAAGGCTTTGCTAATGGTCATTTCATAGGAACAAGTACTGCAGAACTGTAAATGAAACCTGCCCTCAAAATGTCTTGAGGGAGGTAATGGCCAAAACATTTCAAAATGTGACACACACTTTAAGAGAACACTTTGAAGAACAAGGGGTAATCACAGCTTGAAAAATAAAAAGGACATGCCTTAAAGCTCAATTTCAACGGATTATGAGGCACGTGCGAATTCAACCACAAAAAGGTATCAGCTCACACTTGTCAGAATAACCATCTTTAAGAAAACTACAAACAATAAATGCTGAAGGTGTTGTGGAGAAATGCACACCCTCAACTTCAAGAGGGACGTAACTTGGAAAGGACCACGAATGAGAACAGAATGGATGTGCCTCAAAAAGGTCAACGTTGAGCTACCGTATGATCCAGCAGGCCCACTCCTCGACCTAAAATCTAAGAAGAGAGAATTGCAAAGACACAGGCAGGCAAATCTGCATGGCACAGTATTACAATAGCCAAGATATGGAAGTAACCAAAAAGTCCACCAACAGATGGGTGGACAAAGAAGAACTCCTCCATGTACAGATGGAATATCCGCTAGTGAAAAAAGTGAAACAATGCCATTTGCAGCACCATAGATGAGTCTAGACGTAATCACGCCACGTGTAGTAAGTGAGAAAGCAAAAGACACATATCCTATCATATCACTTTTAGGAGTTACTTAAAAATTGATACCAATGAAGATATTTCCACAGAGAAAGGCAACCACAGATTCATTAAAAAAACTCATGGTTCACCAAATAGAAAGGGATGAGGATTGGCTACGTTACCATATTGGGGTTAACAGAGATATACAAACCATGTGAAATATATAATCACCAAAGACGTACGGAAGACCAGGAGAGAGACTACTCAACATTGTGTCATAAACTACATGGAAAAAGGACTCGAGGAAGAATAGATACACGTATATGTGTGAAAGAACCACATCTTGCACACCTAGAACAAACAAACCATTGTAATCAAATTTGCTGGGATAAAAAATAAAAAGTAAATTACAAATATGAACAAGAAGCAATGAGACATAAACTTACAGGGCTTTTTCCTGGCACATTCCATTCTAATTTACAACCTAGAACACCACTTCCATTAAGGCTCTGTTTCCCCAGTAACCAAATTTGGTAAAGGAGAAATGCTGCCACCTTCTGACCTTTCCCTGCAGGAGCAGCTTTAAACTCACACCTAATGGTCACTTAGCATTCCCAAGGACTCAGGGCTGTAAAGGACACCTGCCCTCAAAAATTGTGCTGAAGTAGGGAATGGACAAAAAAATTCAAAACAGGCAAATGTTTCAAGAAGAGAGTATGAAGAGTTAAGTTTTACTCATGCTCTTTAAAAAAAAAAAAGGAAAATGGATAAAAGCTCAACCTCAGGGAGTGTTAGACCCATGCAATCTAATCTACAAAAAGTTTCAACTTACACCAGTCGACTGACCATCAGCAGAACGTCTACAAACAATAAATGCTGAAGGGGTTTTAGGGAACTGTGTACCCTCTACCTGCTGGTGAGACGTAAAGGGGTAACAGCCAATAATGAGAACAGAAAGGAGCTGTGTTTAAAAGTAAAAATGGAGGTACCATTCAATCCAGCAGGCGCACCATTGGACCTCTCACCTGAGAAGACAAGAATCGAGAAGACACAGGCCGCAAAAGCTGCAGTGCAGCCTTATTCACAATAGCCAAGAAAGTGAAGCAATCAAAATGTCCAACTAGAGGTGAATGGATAAAGAAGAAGTGGTCCATGTACACAATGGAATATTAGCCATGGAAGACAATGAACTATTGCTCTCTGAGGCACCACAAATGAGTCTGGAGATAATCACGGAACATGAGGTAAGTCGGAAAGCAAAAGACCTATATTCTATGATATCACTTATAGGCGTTCTCTAATAACTGACACAAATGAACGTATTTCCACAGAGAAAGACACTCACAGACTTAGAAAACAAACTATGCTCATCTAAACGGAAAGGTGGGGGGAATGGATAAATTAAGATTAGTGTTACTATATGTATACAAACACATATTATATACATATATCAAAAAGACCGACCATATAGCAAGGGAGGTCTGCGGAACCCTCAGTAACATTTTACATGGGAAGAGGATCTGTACTTGCATAGACGTATATAATGTACAAATGAACCAGATCGTGTACACCTGGGAGAAACAATATTCTTAGCTTTACCCCAATTAAAAAAAATTTTAAAACCAAGAAGAAATAATGAGACATAATCTTATGGGGGTTTCTCCATGCACATTCCAATGTAATTTACAACCTAGGAACACGACTTCCAGAAAGACTCTGCTGCCCTCGTACCCAGATTTGGGAATGGAGAAATGCTGCCTCCTTGAGCCACTTCCCACAACAGCAGCTTTAAATCCATTGCCAAAGGTCACTAAATATTCACCAAACTTGCAGTTCCGTAAATGACACCTGCTCTCTAAAAAAATTCTGGGGTGGAAAATCGACCAAAAACTTCAAAAGAGGGCAACCTTCCAAGAAGACAATTTCAAGAGTTATATTCTACTCCCAATTGTTTCCTTTTTTTAACAGAAAAGAAAACGGCAGAGAAAAATGATGAGTTTTACGAATTTTCAAAGACATGCAAACCCAAATTACAAACACCTATCAGCTCACAGCAGCCAGAAGGGCCGTTAGCATAAATGCTGCAAACAATACATGCTGAAGCGATTGTGGAGAAATGCGTACCCTCGATTCTAAGGGGGACGTGGTAAGAGCCACTAATGAAAACACAAAGAAGGTGCTTTGCAAAGGGTAACACGGTGCTACCAGTCAATCAATCCCAACCACTGCTGGGCCTATCACCTGAGAAAATGAGAATAAAAAGTCACAGGCTGGCAATCCTGCACCCCAACAATATTTACCATAGCCAACACTTGGAAGCAATGAAAATGTCCATCAACCGAGGAATGCACAAAGTAGAAGTGGTCCATGTACACAGTGGAAAATCACTCCAATAAAAAATAAAAAGTAAATTTAAAAAACCAACAAAAGTAAGGAGACATCAGCTTGTGTGGGTTTGTCCGGGCACACTCCACTCTAATTTATAACCGAGAAACACGACAGGCCGCAAGGGCTTTTCCCTAGGTAACAGGGTGGGGAACATAGAAACGCTGCCACCCTCTGGCAGTTACCTGCAAAAGCAGCTTTAAAGGCTTTGCTAATGGTCATTTCATAGGAACAAGTACTGCAGAACTGTAAATGAAACCTGCCCTCAAAATGTCTTGAGGGAGGTAATGGCCAAAACATTTCAAAATGTGACACACACTTTAAGAGAACACTTTGAAGAACAAGGGGTAATCACAGCTTGAAAAATAAAAAGGACATGCCTTAAAGCTCAATTTCAACGGATTATGAGGCACGTGCGAATTCAACCACAAAAAGGTATCAGCTCACACTTGTCAGAATAACCATCTTTAAGAAAACTACAAACAATAAATGCTGAAGGTGTTGTGGAGAAATGCACACCCTCAACTTCAAGAGGGACGTAACTTGGAAAGGACCACGAATGAGAACAGAATGGATGTGCCTCAAAAAGGTCAACGTTGAGCTACCGTATGATCCAGCAGGCCCACTCCTCGACCTAAAATCTAAGAAGAGAGAATTGCAAAGACACAGGCAGGCAAATCTGCATGGCACAGTATTACAATAGCCAAGATATGGAAGTAACCAAAAAGTCCACCAACAGATGGGTGGACAAAGAAGAACTCCTCCATGTACAGATGGAATATCCGCTAGTGAAAAAAGTGAAACAATGCCATTTGCAGCACCATAGATGAGTCTAGACGTAATCACGCCACGTGTAGTAAGTGAGAAAGCAAAAGACACATATCCTATCATATCACTTTTAGGAGTTACTTAAAAATTGATACCAATGAAGATATTTCCACAGAGAAAGGCAACCACAGATTCATTAAAAAAACTCATGGTTCACCAAATAGAAAGGGATGAGGATTGGCTACGTTACCATATTGGGGTTAACAGAGATATACAAACCATGTGAAATATATAATCACCAAAGACGTACGGAAGACCAGGAGAGAGACTACTCAACATTGTGTCATAAACTACATGGAAAAAGGACTCGAGGAAGAATAGATACACGTATATGTGTGAAAGAACCACATCTTGCACACCTAGAACAAACAAACCATTGTAATCAAATTTGCTGGGATAAAAAATAAAAAGTAAATTACAAATATGAACAAGAAGCAATGAGACATAAACTTACAGGGCTTTTTCCTGGCACATTCCATTCTAATTTACAACCTAGAACACCACTTCCATTAAGGCTCTGTTTCCCCAGTAACCAAATTTGGTAAAGGAGAAATGCTGCCACCTTCTGACCTTTCCCTGCAGGAGCAGCTTTAAACTCACACCTAATGGTCACTTAGCATTCCCAAGGACTCAGGGCTGTAAAGGACACCTGCCCTCAAAAATTGTGCTGAAGTAGGGAATGGACAAAAAAATTCAAAACAGGCAAATGTTTCAAGAAGAGAGTATGAAGAGTTAAGTTTTACTCATGCTCTTTAAAAAAAAAAAAGGAAAATGGATAAAAGCTCAACCTCAGGGAGTGTTAGACCCATGCAATCTAATCTACAAAAAGTTTCAACTTACACCAGTCGACTGACCATCAGCAGAACGTCTACAAACAATAAATGCTGAAGGGGTTTTAGGGAACTGTGTACCCTCTACCTGCTGGTGAGACGTAAAGGGGTAACAGCCAATAATGAGAACAGAAAGGAGCTGTGTTTAAAAGTAAAAATGGAGGTACCATTCAATCCAGCAGGCGCACCATTGGACCTCTCACCTGAGAAGACAAGAATCGAGAAGACACAGGCCGCAAAAGCTGCAGTGCAGCCTTATTCACAATAGCCAAGAAAGTGAAGCAATCAAAATGTCCAACTAGAGGTGAATGGATAAAGAAGAAGTGGTCCATGTACACAATGGAATATTAGCCATGGAAGACAATGAACTATTGCTCTCTGAGGCACCACAAATGAGTCTGGAGATAATCACGGAACATGAGGTAAGTCGGAAAGCAAAAGACCTATATTCTATGATATCACTTATAGGCGTTCTCTAATAACTGACACAAATGAACGTATTTCCACAGAGAAAGACACTCACAGACTTAGAAAACAAACTATGCTCATCTAAACGGAAAGGTGGGGGGAATGGATAAATTAAGATTAGTGTTACTATATGTATACAAACACATATTATATACATATATCAAAAAGACCGACCATATAGCAAGGGAGGTCTGCGGAACCCTCAGTAACATTTTACATGGGAAGAGGATCTGTACTTGCATAGACGTATATAATGTACAAATGAACCAGATCGTGTACACCTGGGAGAAACAATATTCTTAGCTTTACCCCAATTAAAAAAAATTTTAAAACCAAGAAGAAATAATGAGACATAATCTTATGGGGGTTTCTCCATGCACATTCCAATGTAATTTACAACCTAGGAACACGACTTCCAGAAAGACTCTGCTGCCCTCGTACCCAGATTTGGGAATGGAGAAATGCTGCCTCCTTGAGCCACTTCCCACAACAGCAGCTTTAAATCCATTGCCAAAGGTCACTAAATATTCACCAAACTTGCAGTTCCGTAAATGACACCTGCTCTCTAAAAAAATTCTGGGGTGGAAAATCGACCAAAAACTTCAAAAGAGGGCAACCTTCCAAGAAGACAATTTCAAGAGTTATATTGTACTCCCAATTGTTTCCTTTTTTTAACAGAAAAGAAAACGGCAGAGAAAAATGATGAGTTTTACGAATTTTCAAAGACATGCAAACCCAAATTACAAACACCTATCAGCTCACAGCAGCCAGAAGGGCCGTTAGCATAAATGCTGCAAACAATACATGCTGAAGCGATTGTGGAGAAATGCGTACCCTCGATTCTAAGGGGGACGTGGTAAGAGCCACTAATGAAAACACAAAGAAGGTGCTTTGCAAAGGGTAACACGGTGCTACCAGTCAATCAATCCCAACCACTGCTGGGCCTATCACCTGAGAAAATGAGAATAAAAAGTCACAGGCTGGCAATCCTGCACCCCAACAATATTTACCATAGCCAACACTTGGAAGCAATGAAAATGTCCATCAACCGAGGAATGCACAAAGTAGAAGTGGTCCATGTACACAGTGGAAAATCACTCCAATAAAAAATAAAAAGTAAATTTAAAAAACCAACAAAAGTAAGGAGACATCAGCTTGTGTGGGTTTGTCCGGGCACACTCCACTCTAATTTATAACCGAGAAACACGACAGGCCGCAAGGGCTTTTCCCTAGGTAACAGGGTGGGGAACATAGAAACGCTGCCACCCTCTGGCAGTTACCTGCAAAAGCAGCTTTAAAGGCTTTGCTAATGGTCATTTCATAGGAACAAGTACTGCAGAACTGTAAATGAAACCTGCCCTCAAAATGTCTTGAGGGAGGTAATGGCCAAAACATTTCAAAATGTGACACACACTTTAAGAGAACACTTTGAAGAACAAGGGGTAATCACAGCTTGAAAAATAAAAAGGACATGCCTTAAAGCTCAATTTCAACGGATTATGAGGCACGTGCGAATTCAACCACAAAAAGGTATCAGCTCACACTTGTCAGAATAACCATCTTTAAGAAAACTACAAACAATAAATGCTGAAGGTGTTGTGGAGAAATGCACACCCTCAACTTCAAGAGGGACGTAACTTGGAAAGGACCACGAATGAGAACAGAATGGATGTGCCTCAAAAAGGTCAACGTTGAGCTACCGTATGATCCAGCAGGCCCACTCCTCGACCTAAAATCTAAGAAGAGAGAATTGCAAAGACACAGGCAGGCAAATCTGCATGGCACAGTATTACAATAGCCAAGATATGGAAGTAACCAAAAAGTCCACCAACAGATGGGTGGACAAAGAAGAACTCCTCCATGTACAGATGGAATATCCGCTAGTGAAAAAAGTGAAACAATGCCATTTGCAGCACCATAGATGAGTCTAGACGTAATCACGCCACGTGTAGTAAGTGAGAAAGCAAAAGACACATATCCTATCATATCACTTTTAGGAGTTACTTAAAAATTGATACCAATGAAGATATTTCCACAGAGAAAGGCAACCACAGATTCATTAAAAAAAACTCATGGTTCACCAAATAGAAAGGGATGAGGATTGGCTACGTTACCATATTGGGGTTAACAGAGATATACAAACCATGTGAAATATATAATCACCAAAGACGTACGGAAGACCAGGAGAGAGACTACTCAACATTGTGTCATAAACTACATGGAAAAAGGACTCGAGGAAGAATAGATACACGTATATGTGTGAAAGAACCACATCTTGCACACCTAGAACAAACAAACCATTGTAATCAAATTTGCTGGGATAAAAAATAAAAAGTAAATTACAAATATGAACAAGAAGCAATGAGACATAAACTTACAGGGCTTTTTCCTGGCACATTCCATTCTAATTTACAACCTAGAACACCACTTCCATTAAGGCTCTGTTTCCCCAGTAACCAAATTTGGTAAAGGAGAAATGCTGCCACCTTCTGACCTTTCCCTGCAGGAGCAGCTTTAAACTCACACCTAATGGTCACTTAGCATTCCCAAGGACTCAGGGCTGTAAAGGACACCTGCCCTCAAAAATTGTGCTGAAGTAGGGAATGGACAAAAAAATTCAAAACAGGCAAATGTTTCAAGAAGAGAGTATGAAGAGTTAAGTTTTACTCATGCTCTTTAAAAAAAAAAAAGGAAAATGGATAAAAGCTCAACCTCAGGGAGTGTTAGACCCATGCAATCTAATCTACAAAAAGTTTCAACTTACACCAGTCGACTGACCATCAGCAGAACGTCTACAAACAATAAATGCTGAAGGGGTTTTAGGGAACTGTGTACCCTCTACCTGCTGGTGAGACGTAAAGGGGTAACAGCCAATAATGAGAACAGAAAGGAGCTGTGTTTAAAAGTAAAAATGGAGGTACCATTCAATCCAGCAGGCGCACCATTGGACCTCTCACCTGAGAAGACAAGAATCGAGAAGACACAGGCCGCAAAAGCTGCAGTGCAGCCTTATTCACAATAGCCAAGAAAGTGAAGCAATCAAAATGTCCAACTAGAGGTGAATGGATAAAGAAGAAGTGGTCCATGTACACAATGGAATATTAGCCATGGAAGACAATGAACTATTGCTCTCTGAGGCACCACAAATGAGTCTGGAGATAATCACGGAACATGAGGTAAGTCGGAAAGCAAAAGACCTATATTCTATGATATCACTTATAGGCGTTCTCTAATAACTGACACAAATGAACGTATTTCCACAGAGAAAGACACTCACAGACTTAGAAAACAAACTATGCTCATCTAAACGGAAAGGTGGGGGGAATGGATAAATTAAGATTAGTGTTACTATATGTATACAAACACATATTATATACATATATCAAAAAGACCGACCATATAGCAAGGGAGGTCTGCGGAACCCTCAGTAACATTTTACATGGGAAGAGGATCTGTACTTGCATAGACGTATATAATGTACAAATGAACCAGATCGTGTACACCTGGGAGAAACAATATTCTTAGCTTTACCCCAATTAAAAAAAAATTTTAAAACCAAGAAGAAATAATGAGACATAATCTTATGGGGGTTTCTCCATGCACATTCCAATGTAATTTACAACCTAGGAACACGACTTCCAGAAAGACTCTGCTGCCCTCGTACCCAGATTTGGGAATGGAGAAATGCTGCCTCCTTGAGCCACTTCCCACAACAGCAGCTTTAAATCCATTGCCAAAGGTCACTAAATATTCACCAAACTTGCAGTTCCGTAAATGACACCTGCTCTCTAAAAAAATTCTGGGGTGGAAAATCGACCAAAAACTTCAAAAGAGGGCAACCTTCCAAGAAGACAATTTCAAGAGTTATATTGTACTCCCAATTGTTTCCTTTTTTTAACAGAAAAGAAAACGGCAGAGAAAAATGATGAGTTTTACGAATTTTCAAAGACATGCAAACCCAAATTACAAACACCTATCAGCTCACAGCAGCCAGAAGGGCCGTTAGCATAAATGCTGCAAACAATACATGCTGAAGCGATTGTGGAGAAATGCGTACCCTCGATTCTAAGGGGGACGTGGTAAGAGCCACTAATGAAAACACAAAGAAGGTGCTTTGCAAAGGGTAACACGGTGCTACCAGTCAATCAATCCCAACCACTGCTGGGCCTATCACCTGAGAAAATGAGAATAAAAAGTCACAGGCTGGCAATCCTGCACCCCAACAATATTTACCATAGCCAACACTTGGAAGCAATGAAAATGTCCATCAACCGAGGAATGCACAAAGTAGAAGTGGTCCATGTACACAGTGGAAAATCACTCCAATAAAAAATAAAAAGTAAATTTAAAAAACCAACAAAAGTAAGGAGACATCAGCTTGTGTGGGTTTGTCCGGGCACACTCCACTCTAATTTATAACCGAGAAACACGACAGGCCGCAAGGGCTTTTCCCTAGGTAACAGGGTGGGGAACATAGAAACGCTGCCACCCTCTGGCAGTTACCTGCAAAAGCAGCTTTAAAGGCTTTGCTAATGGTCATTTCATAGGAACAAGTACTGCAGAACTGTAAATGAAACCTGCCCTCAAAATGTCTTGAGGGAGGTAATGGCCAAAACATTTCAAAATGTGACACACACTTTAAGAGAACACTTTGAAGAACAAGGGGTAATCACAGCTTGAAAAATAAAAAGGACATGCCTTAAAGCTCAATTTCAACGGATTATGAGGCACGTGCGAATTCAACCACAAAAAGGTATCAGCTCACACTTGTCAGAATAACCATCTTTAAGAAAACTACAAACAATAAATGCTGAAGGTGTTGTGGAGAAATGCACACCCTCAACTTCAAGAGGGACGTAACTTGGAAAGGACCACGAATGAGAACAGAATGGATGTGCCTCAAAAAGGTCAACGTTGAGCTACCGTATGATCCAGCAGGCCCACTCCTCGACCTAAAATCTAAGAAGAGAGAATTGCAAAGACACAGGCAGGCAAATCTGCATGGCACAGTATTACAATAGCCAAGATATGGAAGTAACCAAAAAGTCCACCAACAGATGGGTGGACAAAGAAGAACTCCTCCATGTACAGATGGAATATCCGCTAGTGAAAAAAGTGAAACAATGCCATTTGCAGCACCATAGATGAGTCTAGACGTAATCACGCCACGTGTAGTAAGTGAGAAAGCAAAAGACACATATCCTATCATATCACTTTTAGGAGTTACTTAAAAATTGATACCAATGAAGATATTTCCACAGAGAAAGGCAACCACAGATTCATTAAAAAAACTCATGGTTCACCAAATAGAAAGGGATGAGGATTGGCTACGTTACCATATTGGGGTTAACAGAGATATACAAACCATGTGAAATATATAATCACCAAAGACGTACGGAAGACCAGGAGAGAGACTACTCAACATTGTGTCATAAACTACATGGAAAAAGGACTCGAGGAAGAATAGATACACGTATATGTGTGAAAGAACCACATCTTGCACACCTAGAACAAACAAACCATTGTAATCAAATTTGCTGGGATAAAAAATAAAAAGTAAATTACAAATATGAACAAGAAGCAATGAGACATAAACTTACAGGGCTTTTTCCTGGCACATTCCATTCTAATTTACAACCTAGAACACCACTTCCATTAAGGCTCTGTTTCCCCAGTAACCAAATTTGGTAAAGGAGAAATGCTGCCACCTTCTGACCTTTCCCTGCGGGAGCAGCTTTAAACTCACACCTAATGGTCACTTAGCATTCCCAAGGACTCAGGGCTGTAAAGGACACCTGCCCTCAAAAATTGTGCTGAAGTAGGGAATGGACAAAAAAATTCAAAACAGGCAAATGTTTCAAGAAGAGAGTATGAAGAGTTAAGTTTTACTCACGCTCTTTAAAAAAAAAAAAGGAAAATGGATAAAAGCTCAACCTCAGGGAGTGTTAGACCCATGCAATCTAATCTACAAAAAGTTTCAACTTACACCAGTCGACTGACCATCAGCAGAACGTCTACAAACAATAAATGCTGAAGGGGTTTTAGGGAACTGTGTACCCTCTACCTGCTGGTGAGACGTAAAGGGGTAACAGCCAATAATGAGAACAGAAAGGAGCTGTGTTTAAAAGTAAAAATGGAGGTACCATTCAATCCAGCAGGCGCACCATTGGACCTCTCACCTGAGAAGACAAGAATCGAGAAGACACAGGCCGCAAAAGCTGCAGTGCAGCCTTATTCACAATAGCCAAGAAAGTGAAGCAATCAAAATGTCCAACTAGAGGTGAATGGATAAAGAAGAAGTGGTCCATGTACACAATGGAATATTAGCCATGGAAGACAATGAACTATTGCTCTCTGAGGCACCACAAATGAGTCTGGAGATAATCACGGAACATGAGGTAAGTCGGAAAGCAAAAGACCTATATTCTATGATATCACTTATAGGCGTTCTCTAATAACTGACACAAATGAACGTATTTCCACAGAGAAAGACACTCACAGACTTAGAAAACAAACTATGCTCATCTAAACGGAAAGGTGGGGGGAATGGATAAATTAAGATTAGTGTTACTATATGTATACAAACACATATTATATACATATATCAAAAAGACCGACCATATAGCAAGGGAGGTCTGCGGAACCCTCAGTAACATTTTACATGGGAAGAGGATCTGTACTTGCATAGACGTATATAATGTACAAATGAACCAGATCGTGTACACCTGGGAGAAACAATATTCTTAGCTTTACCCCAATTAAAAAAAATTTTAAAACCAAGAAGAAATAATGAGACATAATCTTATGGGGGTTTCTCCATGCACATTCCAATGTAATTTACAACCTAGGAACACGACTTCCAGAAAGACTCTGCTGCCCTCGTACCCAGATTTGGGAATGGAGAAATGCTGCCTCCTTGAGCCACTTCCCACAACAGCAGCTTTAAATCCATTGCCAAAGGTCACTAAATATTCACCAAACTTGCAGTTCCGTAAATGACACCTGCTCTCTAAAAAAATTCTGGGGTGGAAAATCGACCAAAAACTTCAAAAGAGGGCAACCTTCCAAGAAGACAATTTCAAGAGTTATATTGTACTCCCAATTGTTTCCTTTTTTTAACAGAAAAGAAAACGGCAGAGAAAAATGATGAGTTTTACGAATTTTCAAAGACATGCAAACCCAAATTACAAACACCTATCAGCTCACAGCAGCCAGAAGGGCCGTTAGCATAAATGCTGCAAACAATACATGCTGAAGCGATTGTGGAGAAATGCGTACCCTCGATTCTAAGGGGGACGTGGTAAGAGCCACTAATGAAAACACAAAGAAGGTGCTTTGCAAAGGGTAACACGGTGCTACCAGTCAATCAATCCCAACCACTGCTGGGCCTATCACCTGAGAAAATGAGAATAAAAAGTCACAGGCTGGCAATCCTGCACCCCAACAATATTTACCATAGCCAACACTTGGAAGCAATGAAAATGTCCATCAACCGAGGAATGCACAAAGTAGAAGTGGTCCATGTACACAGTGGAAAATCACTCCAATAAAAAATAAAAAGTAAATTTAAAAAACCAACAAAAGTAAGGAGACATCAGCTTGTGTGGGTTTGTCCGGGCACACTCCACTCTAATTTATAACCGAGAAACACGACAGGCCGCAAGGGCTTTTCCCTAGGTAACAGGGTGGGGAACATAGAAACGCTGCCACCCTCTGGCAGTTACCTGCAAAAGCAGCTTTAAAGGCTTTGCTAATGGTCATTTCATAGGAACAAGTACTGCAGAACTGTAAATGAAACCTGCCCTCAAAATGTCTTGAGGGAGGTAATGGCCAAAACATTTCAAAATGTGACACACACTTTAAGAGAACACTTTGAAGAACAAGGGGTAATCACAGCTTGAAAAATAAAAAGGACATGCCTTAAAGCTCAATTTCAACGGATTATGAGGCACGTGCGAATTCAACCACAAAAAGGTATCAGCTCACACTTGTCAGAATAACCATCTTTAAGAAAACTACAAACAATAAATGCTGAAGGTGTTGTGGAGAAATGCACACCCTCAACTTCAAGAGGGACGTAACTTGGAAAGGACCACGAATGAGAACAGAATGGATGTGCCTCAAAAAGGTCAACGTTGAGCTACCGTATGATCCAGCAGGCCCACTCCTCGACCTAAAATCTAAGAAGAGAGAATTGCAAAGACACAGGCAGGCAAATCTGCATGGCACAGTATTACAATAGCCAAGATATGGAAGTAACCAAAAAGTCCACCAACAGATGGGTGGACAAAGAAGAACTCCTCCATGTACAGATGGAATATCCGCTAGTGAAAAAAGTGAAACAATGCCATTTGCAGCACCATAGATGAGTCTAGACGTAATCACGCCACGTGTAGTAAGTGAGAAAGCAAAAGACACATATCCTATCATATCACTTTTAGGAGTTACTTAAAAATTGATACCAATGAAGATATTTCCACAGAGAAAGGCAACCACAGATTCATTAAAAAAACTCATGGTTCACCAAATAGAAAGGGATGAGGATTGGCTACGTTACCATATTGGGGTTAACAGAGATATACAAACCATGTGAAATATATAATCACCAAAGACGTACGGAAGACCAGGAGAGAGACTACTCAACATTGTGTCATAAACTACATGGAAAAAGGACTCGAGGAAGAATAGATACACGTATATGTGTGAAAGAACCACATCTTGCACACCTAGAACAAACAAACCATTGTAATCAAATTTGCTGGGATAAAAAATAAAAAGTAAATTACAAATATGAACAAGAAGCAATGAGACATAAACTTACAGGGCTTTTTCCTGGCACATTCCATTCTAATTTACAACCTAGAACACCACTTCCATTAAGGCTCTGTTTCCCCAGTAACCAAATTTGGTAAAGGAGAAATGCTGCCACCTTCTGACCTTTCCCTGCAGGAGCAGCTTTAAACTCACACCTAATGGTCACTTAGCATTCCCAAGGACTCAGGGCTGTAAAGGACACCTGCCCTCAAAAATTGTGCTGAAGTAGGGAATGGACAAAAAAATTCAAAACAGGCAAATGTTTCAAGAAGAGAGTATGAAGAGTTAAGTTTTACTCACGCTCTTTAAAAAAAAAAAAGGAAAATGGATAAAAGCTCAACCTCAGGGAGTGTTAGACCCATGCAATCTAATCTACAAAAAGTTTCAACTTACACCAGTCGACTGACCATCAGCAGAACGTCTACAAACAATAAATGCTGAAGGGGTTTTAGGGAACTGTGTACCCTCTACCTGCTGGTGAGACGTAAAGGGGTAACAGCCAATAATGAGAACAGAAAGGAGCTGTGTTTAAAAGTAAAAATGGAGGTACCATTCAATCCAGCAGGCGCACCATTGGACCTCTCACCTGAGAAGACAAGAATCGAGAAGACACAGGCCGCAAAAGCTGCAGTGCAGCCTTATTCACAATAGCCAAGAAAGTGAAGCAATCAAAATGTCCAACTAGAGGTGAATGGATAAAGAAGAAGTGGTCCATGTACACAATGGAATATTAGCCATGGAAGACAATGAACTATTGCTCTCTGAGGCACCACAAATGAGTCTGGAGAGAATCACGGAACATCAGGTAAGTCGGAAAGCAAAAGACCTATATTCTATGATATCACTTATAGGCGTTCTCTAATAACTGACACAAATGAACGTATTTCCACAGAGAAAGACACTCACAGACTTAGAAAACAAACTATGCTCATCTAAACGGAAAGGTGGGGGGAATGGATAAATTAAGATTAGTGTTACTATATGTATACAAACACATATTATATACATATATCAAAAAGACCGACCATATAGCAAGGGAGGTCTGCGGAACCCTCAGTAACATTTTACATGGGAAGAGGATCTGTACTTGCATAGACGTATATAATGTACAAATGAACCAGATCGTGTACACCTGGGAGAAACAATATTCTTAGCTTTACCCCAATTAAAAAAAAATTTTAAAACCAAGAAGAAATAATGAGACATAATCTTATGGGGGTTTCTCCATGCACATTCCAATGTAATTTACAACCTAGGAACACGACTTCCAGAAAGACTCTGCTGCCCTCGTACCCAGATTTGGGAATGGAGAAATGCTGCCTCCTTGAGCCACTTCCCACAACAGCAGCTTTAAATCCATTGCCAAAGGTCACTAAATATTCACCAAACTTGCAGTTCCGTAAATGACACCTGCTCTCTAAAAAAATTCTGGGGTGGAAAATCGACCAAAAACTTCAAAAGAGGGCAACCTTCCAAGAAGACAATTTCAAGAGTTATATTGTACTCCCAATTGTTTCCTTTTTTTAACAGAAAAGAAAACGGCAGAGAAAAATGATGAGTTTTACGAATTTTCAAAGACATGCAAACCCAAATTACAAACACCTATCAGCTCACAGCAGCCAGAAGGGCCGTTAGCATAAATGCTGCAAACAATACATGCTGAAGCGATTGTGGAGAAATGCGTACCCTCGATTCTAAGGGGGACGTGGTAAGAGCCACTAATGAAAACACAAAGAAGGTGCTTTGCAAAGGGTAACACGGTGCTACCAGTCAATCAATCCCAACCACTGCTGGGCCTATCACCTGAGAAAATGAGAATAAAAAGTCACAGGCTGGCAATCCTGCACCCCAACAATATTTACCATAGCCAACACTTGGAAGCAATGAAAATGTCCATCAACCGAGGAATGCACAAAGTAGAAGTGGTCCATGTACACAGTGGAAAATCACTCCAATAAAAAATAAAAAGTAAATTTAAAAAACCAACAAAAGTAAGGAGACATCAGCTTGTGTGGGTTTGTCCGGGCACACTCCACTCTAATTTATAACCGAGAAACACGACAGGCCGCAAGGGCTTTTCCCTAGGTAACAGGGTGGGGAACATAGAAACGCTGCCACCCTCTGGCAGTTACCTGCAAAAGCAGCTTTAAAGGCTTTGCTAATGGTCATTTCATAGGAACAAGTACTGCAGAACTGTAAATGAAACCTGCCCTCAAAATGTCTTGAGGGAGGTAATGGCCAAAACATTTCAAAATGTGACACACACTTTAAGAGAACACTTTGAAGAACAAGGGGTAATCACAGCTTGAAAAATAAAAAGGACATGCCTTAAAGCTCAATTTCAACGGATTATGAGGCACGTGCGAATTCAACCACAAAAAGGTATCAGCTCACACTTGTCAGAATAACCATCTTTAAGAAAACTACAAACAATAAATGCTGAAGGTGTTGTGGAGAAATGCACACCCTCAACTTCAAGAGGGACGTAACTTGGAAAGGACCACGAATGAGAACAGAATGGATGTGCCTCAAAAAGGTCAACGTTGAGCTACCGTATGATCCAGCAGGCCCACTCCTCGACCTAAAATCTAAGAAGAGAGAATTGCAAAGACACAGGCAGGCAAATCTGCATGGCACAGTATTACAATAGCCAAGATATGGAAGTAACCAAAAAGTCCACCAACAGATGGGTGGACAAAGAAGAACTCCTCCATGTACAGATGGAATATCCGCTAGTGAAAAAAGTGAAACAATGCCATTTGCAGCACCATAGATGAGTCTAGACGTAATCACGCCACGTGTAGTAAGTGAGAAAGCAAAAGACACGTATCCTATCATATCACTTTTAGGAGTTACTTAAAAATTGATACCAATGAAGATATTTCCACAGAGAAAGGCAACCACAGATTCATTAAAAAAACTCATGGTTCACCAAATAGAAAGGGATGAGGATTGGCTACATTACCATATTGGGGTTAACAGAGATATACAAACCATGTGAAATATATAATCACCAAAGACGTACGGAAGACCAGGAGAGAGACTACTCAACATTGTGTCATAAACTACATGGAAAAAGGACTCGAGGAAGAATAGATACACGTATATGTGTGAAAGAACCACATCTTGCACACCTAGAACAAACAAACCATTGTAATCAAATTTGCTGGGATAAAAAATAAAAAGTAAATTACAAATATGAACAAGAAGCAATGAGACATAAACTTACAGGGCTTTTTCCTGGCACATTCCATTCTAATTTACAACCTAGAACACCACTTCCATTAAGGCTCTGTTTCCCCAGTAACCAAATTTGGTAAAGGAGAAATGCTGCCACCTTCTGACCTTTCCCTGCAGGAGCAGCTTTAAACTCACACCTAATGGTCACTTAGCATTCCCAAGGACTCAGGGCTGTAAAGGACACCTGCCCTCAAAAATTGTGCTGAAGTAGGGAATGGACAAAAAAATTCAAAACAGGCAAATGTTTCAAGAAGAGAGTATGAAGAGTTAAGTTTTACTCACGCTCTTTAAAAAAAAAAAGGAAAATGGATAAAAGCTCAACCTCAGGGAGTGTTAGACCCATGCAATCTAATCTACAAAAAGTTTCAACTTACACCAGTCGACTGACCATCAGCAGAACGTCTACAAACAATAAATGCTGAAGGGGTTTTAGGGAACTGTGTACCCTCTACCTGCTGGTGAGACGTAAAGGGGTAACAGCCAATAATGAGAACAGAAAGGAGCTGTGTTTAAAAGTAAAAATGGAGGTACCATTCAATCCAGCAGGCGCACCATTGGACCTCTCACCTGAGAAGACAAGAATCGAGAAGACACAGGCCGCAAAAGCTGCAGTGCAGCCTTATTCACAATAGCCAAGAAAGTGAAGCAATCAAAATGTCCAACTAGAGGTGAATGGATAAAGAAGAAGTGGTCCATGTACACAATGGAATATTAGCCATGGAAGACAATGAACTATTGCTCTCTGAGGCACCACAAATGAGTCTGGAGATAATCACGGAACATGAGGTAAGTCGGAAAGCAAAAGACCTATATTCTATGATATCACTTATAGGCGTTCCCTAATAACTGACACAAATGAACGTATTTCCACAGAGAAAGACACTCACAGACTTAGAAAACAAACTATGCTCATCTAAACCGAAAGGTGGGGGGAATGGATAAATTAAGATTAGTGTTACTATATGTATACAAACACATATTATATACATATATCAAAAAGACCGACCATATAGCAAGGGAGGTCTGCGGAACCCTCAGTAACATTTTACATGGGAAGAGGATCTGTACTTGCATAGACGTATATAATGTACAAATGAACCAGATCGTGTACACCTGGGAGAAACAATATTCTTAGCTTTACCCCAATTAAAAAAAAATTTTAAAACCAAGAAGAAATAATGAGACATAATCTTATGGGGGTTTCTCCATGCACATTCCAATGTAATTTACAACCTAGGAACACGACTTCCAGAAAGACTCTGCTGCCCTCGTACCCAGATTTGGGAATGGAGAAATGCTGCCTCCTTGAGCCACTTCCCACAACAGCAGCTTTAAATCCATTGCCAAAGGTCACTAAATATTCACCAAACTTGCAGTTCCGTAAATGACACCTGCTCTCTAAAAAAATTCTGGGGTGGAAAATCGACCAAAAACTTCAAAAGAGGGCAACCTTCCAAGAAGACAATTTCAAGAGTTATATTCTACTCCCAATTGTTTCCTTTTTTTAACAGAAAAGAAAACGGCAGAGAAAAATGATGAGTTTTACGAATTTTCAAAGACATGCAAACCCAAATTACAAACACCTATCAGCTCACAGCAGCCAGAAGGGCCGTTAGCATAAATGCTGCAAACAATACATGCTGAAGCGATTGTGGAGAAATGCGTACCCTCGATTCTAAGGGGGACGTGGTAAGAGCCACTAATGAAAACACAAAGAAGGTGCTTTGCAAAGGGTAACACGGTGCTACCAGTCAATCAATCCCAACCACTGCTGGGCCTATCACCTGAGAAAATGAGAATAAAAAGTCACAGGCTGGCAATCCTGCACCCCAACAATATTTACCATAGCCAACACTTGGAAGCAATGAAAATGTCCATCAACCGAGGAATGCACAAAGTAGAAGTGGTCCATGTACACAGTGGAAAATCACTCCAATAAAAAATAAAAAGTAAATTTAAAAAACCAACAAAAGTCAGGAGACATCAGCTTGTGTGGGTTTGTCCGGGCACACTCCACTCTAATTTATAACCGAGAAACACGACAGGCCGCAAGGGCTTTTCCCTAGGTAACAGGGTGGGGAACATAGAAACGCTGCCACCCTCTGGCAGTTACCTGCAAAAGCAGCTTTAAAGGCTGTGCTAATGGTCATTTCATAGGAACAAGTACTGCAGAACTGTAAATGAAACCTGCCCTCAAAATGTCTTGAGGGAGGTAATGGCCAAAACATTTCAAAATGTGACACACACTTTAAGAGAACACTTTGAAGAACTAAGGGGTAATCACAGCTTGAAAAATAAAAAGGACATGCCTTAAAGCTCAATTTCAACGGATTATGAGGCACGTGCGAATTCAACCACAAAAAGGTATCAGCTCACACTTGTCAGAATAACCATCTTTAAGAAAACTACAAACAATAAATGCTGAAGGTGTTGTGGAGAAATGCACACCCTCAACTTCAAGAGGGACGTAACTTGGAAAGGACCACGAATGAGAACAGAATGGATGTGCCTCAAAAAGGTCAACGTTGAGCTACCGTATGATCCAGCAGGCCCACTCCTCGACCTAAAATCTAAGAAGAGAGAATTGCAAAGACACAGGCAGGCAAATCTGCATGGCACAGTATTACAATAGCCAAGATATGGAAGTAACCAAAAAGTCCACCAACAGATGGGTGGACAAAGAAGAACTCCTCCATGTACAGATGGAATATCCGCTAGTGAAAAAAGTGAAACAATGCCATTTGCAGCACCATAGATGAGTCTAGACGTAATCACGCCACGTGTAGTAAGTGAGAAAGCAAAAGACACGTATCCTATCATATCACTTTTAGGAGTTACTTAAAAATTGATACCAATGAAGATATTTCCACAGAGAAAGGCAACCACAGATTCATTAAAAAAACTCATGGTTCACCAAATAGAAAGGGATGAGGATTGGCTACATTACCATATTGGGGTTAACAGAGATATACAAACCATGTGAAATATATAATCACCAAAGACGTACGGAAGACCAGGAGAGAGACTACTCAACATTGTGTCATAAACTACATGGAAAAAGGACTCGAGGAAGAATAGATACACGTATATGTGTGAAAGAACCACATCTTGCACACCTAGAACAAACAAACCATTGTAATCAAATTTGCTGGGATAAAAAATAAAAAGAAAATTACAAATATGAACAAGAAGCAATGAGACATAAACTTACAGGGCTTTTTCCTGGCACATTCCATTCTAATTTACAACCTAGAACACCACTTCCATTAAGGCTCTGTTTCCCCAGTAACCAAATTTGGTAAAGGAGAAATGCTGCCACCTTCTGACCTTTCCCTGCAGGAGCAGCTTTAAACTCACACCTAATGGTCACTTAGCATTCCCAAGGACTCAGGGCTGTAAAGGACACCTGCCCTCAAAAATTGTGCTGAAGTAGGGAATGGACAAAAAAATTCAAAACAGGCAAATGTTTCAAGAAGAGAGTATGAAGAGTTAAGTTTTACTCACGCTCTTTAAAAAAAAAAAGGAAAATGGATAAAAGCTCAACCTCAGGGAGTGTTAGACCCATGCAATCTAATCTACAAAAAGTTTCAACTTACACCAGTCGACTGACCATCAGCAGAACGTCTACAAACAATAAATGCTGAAGGGGTTTTAGGGAACTGTGTACCCTCTACCTGCTGGTGAGACGTAAAGGGGTAACAGCCAATAATGAGAACAGAAAGGAGCTGTGTTTAAAAGTAAAAATGGAGGTACCATTCAATCCAGCAGGCGCACCATTGGACCTCTCACCTGAGAAGACAAGAATCGAGAAGACACAGGCCGCAAAAGCTGCAGTGCAGCCTTATTCACAATAGCCAAGAAAGTGAAGCAATCAAAATGTCCAACTAGAGGTGAATGGATAAAGAAGAAGTGGTCCATGTACACAATGGAATATTAGCCATGGAAGACAATGAACTATTGCTCTCTGAGGCACCACAAATGAGTCTGGAGATAATCACGGAACATGAGGTAAGTCGGAAAGCAAAAGACCTATATTCTATGATATCACTTATAGGCGTTCCCTAATAACTGACACAAATGAACGTATTTCCACAGAGAAAGACACTCACAGACTTAGAAAACAAACTATGCTCATCTAAACCGAAAGGTGGGGGGAATGGATAAATTAAGATTAGTGTTACTATATGTATACAAACACATATTATATACATATATCAAAAAGACCGACCATATAGCAAGGGAGGTCTGCGGAACCCTCAGTAACATTTTACATGGGAAGAGGATCTGTACTTGCATAGACGTATATAATGTACAAATGAACCAGATCGTGTACACCTGGGAGAAACAATATTCTTAGCTTTACCCCAATTAAAAAAAAATTTTTAAACCAAGAAGAAATAATGAGACATAATCTTATGGGGGTTTCTCCATGCACATTCCAATGTAATTTACAACCTAGGAACACGACTTCCAGAAAGACTCTGCTGCCCTCGTACCCAGATTTGGGAATGGAGAAATGCTGCCTCCTTGAGCCACTTCCCACAACAGCAGCTTTAAATCCATTGCCAAAGGTCACTAAATATTCACCAAACTTGCAGTTCCGTAAATGACACCTGCTCTCTAAAAAAATTCTGGGGTGGAAAATCGACCAAAAACTTCAAAAGAGGGCAACCTTCCAAGAAGACAATTTCAAGAGTTATATTCTACTCCCAATTGTTTCCTTTTTTTAACAGAAAAGAAAACGGCAGAGAAAAATGATGAGTTTTACGAATTTTCAAAGACATGCAAACCCAAATTACAAACACCTATCAGCTCACAGCAGCCAGAAGGGCCGTTAGCATAAATGCTGCAAACAATACATGCTGAAGCGATTGTGGAGAAATGCGTACCCTCGATTCTAAGGGGGACGTGGTAAGAGCCACTAATGAAAACACAAAGAAGGTGCTTTGCAAAGGGTAACACGGTGCTACCAGTCAATCAATCCCAACCACTGCTGGGCCTATCACCTGAGAAAATGAGAATAAAAAGTCACAGGCTGGCAATCCTGCACCCCAACAATATTTACCATAGCCAACACTTGGAAGCAATGAAAATGTCCATCAACCGAGGAATGCACAAAGTAGAAGTGGTCCATGTACACAGTGGAAAATCACTCCAATAAAAAATAAAAAGTAAATTTAAAAAACCAACAAAAGTCAGGAGACATCAGCTTGTGTGGGTTTGTCCGGGCACACTCCACTCTAATTTATAACCGAGAAACACGACAGGCCGCAAGGGCTTTTCCCTAGGTAACAGGGTGGGGAACATAGAAACGCTGCCACCCTCTGGCAGTTACCTGCAAAAGCAGCTTTAAAGGCTGTGCTAATGGTCATTTCATAGGAACAAGTACTGCAGAACTGTAAATGAAACCTGCCCTCAAAATGTCTTGAGGGAGGTAATGGCCAAAACATTTCAAAATGTGACACACACTTTAAGAGAACACTTTGAAGAACTAAGGGGTAATCACAGCTTGAAAAATAAAAAGGACATGCCTTAAAGCTCAATTTCAACGGATTATGAGGCACGTGCGAATTCAACCACAAAAAGGTATCAGCTCACACTTGTCAGAATAACCATCTTTAAGAAAACTACAAACAATAAATGCTGAAGGTGTTGTGGAGAAATGCACACCCTCAACTTCAAGAGGGACGTAACTTGGAAAGGACCACGAATGAGAACAGAATGGATGTGCCTCAAAAAGGTCAACGTTGAGCTACCGTATGATCCAGCAGGCCCACTCCTCGACCTAAAATCTAAGAAGAGAGAATTGCAAAGACACAGGCAGGCAAATCTGCATGGCACAGTATTACAATAGCCAAGATATGGAAGTAACCAAAAAGTCCACCAACAGATGGGTGGACAAAGAAGAACTCCTCCATGTACAGATGGAATATCCGCTAGTGAAAAAAGTGAAACAATGCCATTTGCAGCACCATAGATGAGTCTAGACGTAATCACGCCACGTGTAGTAAGTGAGAAAGCAAAAGACACGTATCCTATCATATCACTTTTAGGAGTTACTTAAAAATTGATACCAATGAAGATATTTCCACAGAGAAAGGCAACCACAGATTCATTAAAAAAACTCATGGTTCACCAAATAGAAAGGGATGAGGATTGGCTACATTACCATATTGGGGTTAACAGAGATATACAAACCATGTGAAATATATAATCACCAAAGACGTACGGAAGACCAGGAGAGAGACTACTCAACATTGTGTCATAAACTACATGGAAAAAGGACTCGAGGAAGAATAGATACACGTATATGTGTGAAAGAACCACATCTTGCACACCTAGAACAAACAAACCATTGTAATCAAATTTGCTGGGATAAAAAATAAAAAGTAAATTACAAATATGAACAAGAAGCAATGAGACATAAACTTACAGGGCTTTTTCCTGGCACATTCCATTCTAATTTACAACCTAGAACACCACTTCCATTAAGGCTCTGTTTCCCCAGTAACCAAATTTGGTAAAGGAGAAATGCTGCCACCTTCTGACCTTTCCCTGCAGGAGCAGCTTTAAACTCACACCTAATGGTCACTTAGCATTCCCAAGGACTCAGGGCTGTAAAGGACACCTGCCCTCAAAAATTGTGCTGAAGTAGGGAATGGACAAAAAAATTCAAAACAGGCAAATGTTTCAAGAAGAGAGTATGAAGAGTTAAGTTTTACTCACGCTCTTTAAAAAAAAAAAAGGAAAATGGATAAAAGCTCAACCTCAGGGAGTGTTAGACCCATGCAATCTAATCTACAAAAAGTTTCAACTTACACCAGTCGACTGACCATCAGCAGAACGTCTACAAACAATAAATGCTGAAGGGGTTTTAGGGAACTGTGTACCCTCTACCTGCTGATGAGACGTAAAGGGGTAACAGCCAATAATGAGAACAGAAAGGAGCTGTGTTTAAAAGTAAAAATGGAGGTACCATTCAATCCAGCAGGCGCACCATTGGACCTCTCACCTGAGAAGACAAGAATCGAGAAGACACAGGCCGCAAAAGCTGCAGTGCAGCCTTATTCACAATAGCCAAGAAAGTGAAGCAATCAAAATGTCCAACTAGAGGTGAATGGATAAAGAAGAAGTGGTCCATGTACACAATGGAATATTAGCCATGGAAGACAATGAACTATTGCTCTCTGAGGCACCACAAATGAGTCTGGAGAGAATCACGGAACATGAGGTAAGTCGGAAAGCAAAAGACCTATATTCTATGATATCACTTATAGGCGTTCTCTAATAACTGACACAAATGAACGTATTTCCACAGAGAAAGACACTCACAGACTTAGAAAACAAACTATGCTCATCTAAACGGAAAGGTGGGGGGAATGGATAAATTAAGATTAGTGTTACTATATGTATACAAACACATATTATATACATATATCAAAAAGACCGACCATATAGCAAGGGAGGTCTGCGGAACCCTCAGTAACATTTTACATGGGAAGAGGATCTGTACTTGCATAGACGTATATAATGTACAAATGAACCAGATCGTGTACACCTGGGAGAAACAATATTCTTAGCTTTACCCCAATTAAAAAAAAATTTTAAAACCAAGAAGAAATAATGAGACATAATCTTATGGGGGTTTCTCCATGCACATTCCAATGTAATTTACAACCTAGGAACACGACTTCCAGAAAGACTCTGCTGCCCTCGTACCCAGATTTGGGAATGGAGAAATGCTGCCTCCTTGAGCCACTTCCCACAACAGCAGCTTTAAATCCATTGCCAAAGGTCACTAAATATTCACCAAACTTGCAGTTCCGTAAATGACACCTGCTCTCTAAAAAAATTCTGGGGTGGAAAATCGACCAAAAACTTCAAAAGAGGGCAACCTTCCAAGAAGACAATTTCAAGAGTTATATTCTACTCCCAATTGTTTCCTTTTTTTAACAGAAAAGAAAACGGCAGAGAAAAATGATGAGTTTTACGAATTTTCAAAGACATGCAAACCCAAATTACAAACACCTATCAGCTCACAGCAGCCAGAAGGGCCGTTAGCATAAATGCTGCAAACAATACATGCTGAAGCGATTGTGGAGAAATGCGTACCCTCGATTCTAAGGGGGACGTGGTAAGAGCCACTAATGAAAACACAAAGAAGGTGCTTTGCAAAGGGTAACACGGTGCTACCAGTCAATCAATCCCAACCACTGCTGGGCCTATCACCTGAGAAAATGAGAATAAAAAGTCACAGGCTGGCAATCCTGCACCCCAACAATATTTACCATAGCCAACACTTGGAAGCAATGAAAATGTCCATCAACCGAGGAATGCACAAAGTAGAAGTGGTCCATGTACACAGTGGAAAATCACTCCAATAAAAAATAAAAAGTAAGTTTAAAAAACCAACAAAAGTAAGGAGACATCAGCTTGTGTGGGTTTGTCCGGGCACACTCCACTCTAATTTATAACCGAGAAACACGACAGGCCGCAAGGGCTTTTCCCTAGGTAACAGGGTGGGGAACATAGAAACGCTGCCACCCTCTGGCAGTTACCTGCAAAAGCAGCTTTAAAGGCTTTGCTAATGGTCATTTCATAGGAACAAGTACTGCAGAACTGTAAATGAAACCTGCCCTCAAAATGTCTTGAGGGAGGTAATGGCCAAAACATTTCAAAATGTGACACACACTTTAAGAGAACACTTTGAAGAACAAGGGGTAATCACAGCTTGAAAAATAAAAAGGACATGCCTTAAAGCTCAATTTCAACGGATTATGAGGCACGTGCGAATTCAACCACAAAAAGGTATCAGCTCACACTTGTCAGAATAACCATCTTTAAGAAAACTACAAACAATAAATGCTGAAGGTGTTGTGGAGAAATGCACACCCTCAACTTCAAGAGGGACGTAACTTGGAAAGGACCACGAATGAGAACAGAATGGATGTGCCTCAAAAAGGTCAACGTTGAGCTACCGTATGATCCAGCAGGGCCACTCCTCGACCTAAAATCTAAGAAGAGAGAATTGCAAAGACACAGGCAGGCAAATCTGCATGGCACAGTATTACAATAGCCAAGATATGGAAGTAACCAAAAAGTCCACCAACAGATGGGTGGACAAAGAAGAACTCCTCCATGTACAGATGGAATATCCGCTAGTGAAAAAAGTGAAACAATGCCATTTGCAGCACCATAGATGAGTCTAGACGTAATCACGCCACGTGTAGTAAGTGAGAAAGCAAAAGACACGTATCCTATCATATCACTTTTAGGAGTTACTTAAAAATTGATACCAATGAAGATATTTCCACAGAGAAAGGCAACCACAGATTCATTAAAAAAACTCATGGTTCACCAAATAGAAAGGGATGAGGATTGGCTACATTACCATATTGGGGTTAACAGAGATATACAAACCATGTGAAATATATAATCACCAAAGACGTACGGAAGACCAGGAGAGAGACTACTCAACATTGTGTCATAAACTACATGGAAAAAGGACTCGAGGAAGAATAGATACACGTATATGTGTGAAAGAACCACATCTTGCACACCTAGAACAAACAAACCATTGTAATCAAATTTGCTGGGATAAAAAATAAAAAGTAAATTACAAATATGAACAAGAAGCAATGAGACATAAACTTACAGGGCTTTTTCCTGGCACATTCCATTCTAATTTACAACCTAGAACACCACTTCCATTAAGGCTCTGTTTCCCCAGTAACCAAATTTGGTAAAGGAGAAATGCTGCCACCTTCTGACCTTTCCCTGCAGGAGCAGCTTTAAACTCACACCTAATGGTCACTTAGCATTCCCAAGGACTCAGGGCTGTAAAGGACACCTGCCCTCAAAAATTGTGCTGAAGTAGGGAATGGACAAAAAAATTCAAAACAGGCAAATGTTTCAAGAAGAGAGTATGAAGAGTTAAGTTTTACTCACGCTCTTTAAAAAAAAAAAAGGAAAATGGATAAAAGGTCAACCTCAGGGAGTGTTAGACCCATGCAATCTAATCTACAAAAAGTTTCAACTTACACCAGTCGACTGACCATCAGCAGAACGTCTACAAACAATAAATGCTGAAGGGGTTTTAGGGAACTGTGTACCCTCTACCTGCTGGTGAGACGTAAAGGGGTAACAGCCAATAATGAGAACAGAAAGGAGCTGTGTTTAAAAGTAAAAATGGAGGTACCATTCAATCCAGCAGGCGCACCATTGGACCTCTCACCTGAGAAGACAAGAATCGAGAAGACACAGGCCGCAAAAGCTGCAGTGCAGCCTTATTCACAATAGCCAAGAAAGTGAAGCAATCAAAATGTCCAACTAGAGGTGAATGGATAAAGAAGAAGTGGTCCATGTACACAATGGAATATTAGCCATGGAAGACAATGAACTATTGCTCTCTGAGGCACCACAAATGAGTCTGGAGATAATCACGGAACATGAGGTAAGTCGGAAAGCAAAAGACCTATATTCTATGATATCACTTATAGGCGTTCTCTAATAACTGACACAAATGAACGTATTTCCACAGAGAAAGACACTCACAGACTTAGAAAACAAACTATGCTCATCTAAACGGAAAGGTGGGGGGAATGGATAAATTAAGATTAGTGTTACTATATGTATACAAACACATATTATATACATATATCAAAAAGACCGACCATATAGCAAGGGAGGTCTGCGGAACCCTCAGTAACATTTTACATGGGAAGAGGATCTGTACTTGCATAGACGTATATAATGTACAAATGAACCAGATCGTGTACACCTGGGAGAAACAATATTCTTAGCTTTACCCCAATTAAAAAAAAATTTTAAAACCAAGAAGAAATAATGAGACATAATCTTATGGGGGTTTCTCCATGCACATTCCAATGTAATTTACAACCTAGGAACACGACTTCCAGAAAGACTCTGCTGCCCTCGTACCCAGATTTGGGAATGGAGAAATGCTGCCTCCTTGAGCCACTTCCCACAACAGCAGCTTTAAATCCATTGCCAAAGGTCACTAAATATTCACCAAACTTGCAGTTCCGTAAATGACACCTGCTCTCTAAAAAAATTCTGGGGTGGAAAATCGACCAAAAACTTCAAAAGAGGGCAACCTTCCAAGAAGACAATTTCAAGAGTTATATTCTACTCCCAATTGTTTCCTTTTTTTAACAGAAAAGAAAACGGCAGAGAAAAATGATGAGTTTTACGAATTTTCAAAGACATGCAAACCCAAATTACAAACACCTATCAGCTCACAGCAGCCAGAAGGGCCGTTAGCATAAATGCTGCAAACAATACATGCTGAAGCGATTGTGGAGAAATGCGTACCCTCGATTCTAAGGGGGACGTGGTAAGAGCCACTAATGAAAACACAAAGAAGGTGCTTTGCAAAGGGTAACACGGTGCTACCAGTCAATCAATCCCAACCACTGCTGGGCCTATCACCTGAGAAAATGAGAATAAAAAGTCACAGGCTGGCAATCCTGCACCCCAACAATATTTACCATAGCCAACACTTGGAAGCAATGAAAATGTCCATCCACCGAGGAATGCACAAAGTAGAAGTGGTCCATGTACACAGTGGAAAATCACTCCAATAAAAAATAAAAAGTAAATTTAAAAAACCAACAAAAGTAAGGAGACATCAGCTTGTGTGGGTTTGTCCGGGCACACTCCACTCTAATTTATAACCGAGAAACACGACAAGCCGCAAGGGCTTTTCCCTAGGTAACAGGGTGGGGAACATAGAAACGCTGCCACCCTCTGGCAGTTACCTGCAAAAGCAGCTTTAAAGGCTTTGCTAATGGTCATTTCATAGGAACAAGTACTGCAGAACTGTAAATGAAACCTGCCCTCAAAATGTCTTGAGGGAGGTAATGGCCAAAACATTTCAAAATGTGACACACACTTTAAGAGAACACTTTGAAGAACAAGGGGTAATCACAGCTTGAAAAATAAAAAGGACATGCCTTAAAGCTCAATTTCAACGGATTATGAGGCACGTGCGAATTCAACCACAAAAAGGTATCAGCTCACACTTGTCAGAATAACCATCTTTAAGAAAACTACAAACAATAAATGCTGAAGGTGTTGTGGAGAAATGCACACCCTCAACTTCAAGAGGGACGTAACTTGGAAAGGACCACGAATGAGAACAGAATGGATGTGCCTCAAAAAGGTCAACGTTGAGCTACCGTATGATCCAGCAGGCCCACTCCTCGACCTAAAATCTAAGAAGAGAGAATTGCAAAGACACAGGCAGGCAAATCTGCATGGCACAGTATTACAATAGCCAAGATATGGAAGTAACCAAAAAGTCCACCAACAGATGGGTGGACAAAGAAGAACTCCTCCATGTACAGATGGAATATCCGCTAGTGAAAAAAGTGAAACAATGCCATTTGCAGCACCATAGATGAGTCTAGACGTAATCACGCCACGTGTAGTAAGTGAGAAAGCAAAAGACACGTATCCTATCATATCACTTTTAGGAGTTACTTAAAAATTGATACCAATGAAGATATTTCCACAGAGAAAGGCAACCACAGATTCATTAAAAAAACTCATGGTTCACCAAATAGAAAGGGATGAGGATTGGCTACATTACCATATTGGGGTTAACAGAGATATACAAACCATGTGAAATATATAATCACCAAAGACGTACGGAAGACCAGGAGAGAGACTACTCAACATTGTGTCATAAACTACATGGAAAAAGGACGCGAGGAAGAATAGATACACGTATATGTGTGAAAGAACCACATCTTGCACACCTAGAACAAACAAACCATTGTAATCAAATTTGCTGGGATAAAAAATAAAAAGTAAATTACAAATATGAACAAGAAGCAATGAGACATAAACTTACAGGGCTTTTTCCTGGCACATTCCATTCTAATTTACAACCTAGAACACCACTTCCATTAAGGCTCTGTTTCCCCAGTAACCAAATTTGGTAAAGGAGAAATGCTGCCACCTTCTGACCTTTCCCTGCAGGAGCAGCTTTAAACTCACACCTAATGGTCACTTAGCATTCCCAAGGACTCAGGGCTGTAAAGGACACCTGCCCTCAAAAATTGTGCTGAAGTAGGGAATGGACAAAAAAATTCAAAACAGGCAAATGTTTCAAGAAGAGAGTATGAAGAGTTAAGTTTTACTCACGCTCTTTAAAAAAAAAAAGGAAAATGGATAAAAGCTCAACCTCAGGGAGTGTTAGACCCATGCAATCTAATCTACAAAAAGTTTCAACTTACACCAGTCGACTGACCATCAGCAGAACGTCTACAAACAATAAATGCTGAAGGGGTTTTAGGGAACTGTGTACCCTCTACCTGCTGGTGAGACGTAAAGGGGTAACAGCCAATAATGAGAACAGAAAGGAGCTGTGTTTAAAAGTAAAAATGGAGGTACCATTCAATCCAGCAGGCGCACCATTGGACCTCTCACCTGAGAAGACAAGAATCGAGAAGACACAGGCCGCAAAAGCTGCAGTGCAGCCTTATTCACAATAGCCAAGAAAGTGAAGCAATCAAAATGTCCAACTAGAGGTGAATGGATAAAGAAGAAGTGGTCCATGTACACAATGGAATATTAGCCATGGAAGACAATGAACTATTGCTCTCTGAGGCACCACAAATGAGTCTGGAGATAATCACGGAACATGAGGTAAGTCGGAAAGCAAAAGACCTATATTCTATGATATCACTTATAGGCGTTCTCTAATAACTGACACAAATGAACGTATTTCCACAGAGAAAGACACTCACAGACTTAGAAAACAAACTATGCTCATCTAAACGGAAAGGTGGGGGGAATGGATAAATTAAGATTAGTGTTACTATATGTATACAAACACATATTATATACATATATCAAAAAGACCGACCATATAGCAAGGGAGGTCTGCGGAACCCTCAGTAACATTTTACATGGGAAGAGGATCTGTACTTGCATAGACGTATATAATGTACAAATGAACCAGATCGTGTACACCTGGGAGAAACAATATTCTTAGCTTTACCCCAATTAAAAAAAAATTTTTAAACCAAGAAGAAATAATGAGACATAATCTTATGGGGGTTTCTCCATGCACATTCCAATGTAATTTACAACCTAGGAACACGACTTCCAGAAAGACTCTGCTGCCCTCGTACCCAGATTTGGGAATGGAGAAATGCTGCCTCCTTGAGCCACTTCCCACAACAGCAGCTTTAAATCCATTGCCAAAGGTCACTAAATATTCACCAAACTTGCAGTTCCGTAAATGACACCTGCTCTCTAAAAAAATTCTGGGGTGGAAAATCGACCAAAAACTTCAAAAGAGGGCAACCTTCCAAGAAGACAATTTCAAGAGTTATATTCTACTCCCAATTGTTTCCTTTTTTTAACAGAAAAGAAAACGGCAGAGAAAAATGATGAGTTTTACGAATTTTCAAAGACATGCAAACCCAAATTACAAACACCTATCAGCTCACAGCAGCCAGAAGGGCCGTTAGCATAAATGCTGCAAACAATACATGCTGAAGCGATTGTGGAGAAATGCGTACCCTCGATTCTAAGGGGGACGTGGTAAGAGCCACTAATGAAAACACAAAGAAGGTGCTTTGCAAAGGGTAACACGGTGCTACCAGTCAATCAATCCCAACCACTGCTGGGCCTATCACCTGAGAAAATGAGAATAAAAAGTCACAGGCTGGCAATCCTGCACCCCAACAATATTTACCATAGCCAACACTTGGAAGCAATGAAAATGTCCATCAACCGAGGAATGCACAAAGTAGAAGTGGTCCATGTACACAGTGGAAAATCACTCCAATAAAAAATAAAAAGTAAATTTAAAAAACCAACAAAAGTAAGGAGACATCAGCTTGTGTGGGTTTGTCCGGGCACACTCCACTCTAATTTATAACCGAGAAACACGACAGGCCGCAAGGGCTTTTCCCTAGGTAACAGGGTGGGGAACATAGAAACGCTGCCACCCTCTGGCAGTTACCTGCAAAAGCAGCTTTAAAGGCTTTGCTAATGGTCATTTCATAGGAACAAGTACTGCAGAACTGTAAATGAAACCTGCCCTCAAAATGTCTTGAGGGAGGTAATGGCCAAAACATTTCAAAATGTGACACACACTTTAAGAGAACACTTTGAAGAACAAGGGGTAATCACAGCTTGAAAAATAAAAAGGACATGCCTTAAAGCTCAATTTCAACGGATTATGAGGCACGTGCGAATTCAACCACAAAAAGGTATCAGCTCACACTTGTCAGAATAACCATCTTTAAGAAAACTACAAACAATAAATGCTGAAGGTGTTGTGGAGAAATGCACACCCTCAACTTCAAGAGGGACGTAACTTGGAAAGGACCACGAATGAGAACAGAATGGATGTGCCTCAAAAAGGTCAACGTTGAGCTACCGTATGATCCAGCAGGCCCACTCCTCGACCTAAAATCTAAGAAGAGAGAATTGCAAAGACACAGGCAGGCAAATCTGCATGGCACAGTATTACAATAGCCAAGATATGGAAGTAACCAAAAAGTCCACCAACAGATGGGTGGACAAAGAAGAACTCCTCCATGTACAGATGGAATATCCGCTAGTGAAAAAAGTGAAACAATGCCATTTGCAGCACCATAGATGAGTCTAGACGTAATCACGCCACGTGTAGTAAGTGAGAAAGCAAAAGACACGTATCCTATCATATCACTTTTAGGAGTTACTTAAAAATTGATACCAATGAAGATATTTCCACAGAGAAAGGCAACCACAGATTCATTAAAAAAACTCATGGTTCACCAAATAGAAAGGGATGAGGATTGGCTACATTACCATATTGGGGTTAACAGAGATATACAAACCATGTGAAATATATAATCACCAAAGACGTACGGAAGACCAGGAGAGAGACTACTCAACATTGTGTCATAAACTACATGGAAAAAGGACTCGAGGAAGAATAGATACACGTATATGTGTGAAAGAACCACATCTTGCACACCTAGAACAAACAAACCATTGTAATCAAATTTGCTGGGATAAAAAATAAAAAGTAAATTACAAATATGAACAAGAAGCAATGAGACATAAACTTACAGGGCTTTTTCCTGGCACATTCCATTCTAATTTACAACCTAGAACACCACTTCCATTAAGGCTCTGTTTCCCCAGTAACCAAATTTGGTAAAGGAGAAATGCTGCCACCTTCTGACCTTTCCCTGCAGGAGCAGCTTTAAACTCACACCTAATGGTCACTTAGCATTCCCAAGGACTCAGGGCTGTAAAGGACACCTGCCCTCAAAAATTGTGCTGAAGTAGGGAATGGACAAAAAAATTCAAAACAGGCAAATGTTTCAAGAAGAGAGTATGAAGAGTTAAGTTTTACTCACGCTCTTTAAAAAAAAAAAGGAAAATGGATAAAAGCTCAACCTCAGGGAGTGTTAGACCCATGCAATCTAATCTACAAAAAGTTTCAACTTACACCAGTCGACTGACCATCAGCAGAACGTCTACAAACAATAAATGCTGAAGGGGTTTTAGGGAACTGTGTACCCTCTACCTGCTGGTGAGACGTAAAGGGGTAACAGCCAATAATGAGAACAGAAAGGAGCTGTGTTTAAAAGTAAAAATGGAGGTACCATTCAATCCAGCAGGCGCACCATTGGACCTCTCACCTGAGAAGACAAGAATCGAGAAGACACAGGCCGCAAAAGCTGCAGTGCAGCCTTATTCACAATAGCCAAGAAAGTGAAGCAATCAAAATGTCCAACTAGAGGTGAATGGATAAAGAAGAAGTGGTCCATGTACACAATGGAATATTAGCCATGGAAGACAATGAACTATTGCTCTCTGAGGCACCACAAATGAGTCTGGAGATAATCACGGAACATGAGGTAAGTCGGAAAGCAAAAGACCTATATTCTATGATATCACTTATAGGCGTTCTCTAATAACTGACACAAATGAACGTATTTCCACAGAGAAAGACACTCACAGACTTAGAAAACAAACTATGCTCATCTAAACGGAAAGGTGGGGGGAATGGATAAATTAAGATTAGTGTTACTATATGTATACAAACACATATTATATACATATATCAAAAAGACCGACCATATAGCAAGGGAGGTCTGCGGAACCCTCAGTAACATTTTACATGGGAAGAGGATCTGTACTTGCATAGACGTATATAATGTACAAATGAACCAGATCGTGTACACCTGGGAGAAACAATATTCTTAGCTTTACCCCAATTAAAAAAAAATTTTAAAACCAAGAAGAAATAATGAGACATAATCTTATGGGGGTTTCTCCATGCACATTCCAATGTAATTTACAACCTAGGAACACGACTTCCAGAAAGACTCTGCTGCCCTCGTACCCAGATTTGGGAATGGAGAAATGCTGCCTCCTTGAGCCACTTCCCACAACAGCAGCTTTAAATCCATTGCCAAAGGTCACTAAATATTCACCAAACTTGCAGTTCCGTAAATGACACCTGCTCTCTAAAAAAATTCTGGGGTGGAAAATCGACCAAAAACTTCAAAAGAGGGCAACCTTCCAAGAAGACAATTTCAAGAGTTATATTCTACTCCCAATTGTTTCCTTTTTTTAACAGAAAAGAAAACGGCAGAGAAAAATGATGAGTTTTACGAATTTTCAAAGACATGCAAACCCAAATTACAAACACCTATCAGCTCACAGCAGCCAGAAGGGCCGTTAGCATAAATGCTGCAAACAATACATGCTGAAGCGATTGTGGAGAAATGCGTACCCTCGATTCTAAGGGGGACGTGGTAAGAGCCACTAATGAAAACACAAAGAAGGTGCTTTGCAAAGGGTAACACGGTGCTACCAGTCAATCAATCCCAACCACTGCTGGGCCTATCACCTGAGAAAATGAGAATAAAAAGTCACAGGCTGGCAATCCTGCACCCCAACAATATTTACCATAGCCAACACTTGGAAGCAATGAAAATGTCCATCAACCGAGGAATGCACAAAGTAGAAGTGGTCCATGTACCCAGTGGAAAATCACTCCAATAAAAAATAAAAAGTAAGTTTAAAAAACCAACAAAAGTAAGGAGACATCAGCTTGTGTGGGTTTGTCCGGGCACACTCCACTCTAATTTATAACCGAGAAACACGACAGGCCGCAAGGGCTTTTCCCTAGGTAACAGGGTGGGGAACATAGAAACGCTGCCACCCTCTGGCAGTTACCTGCAAAAGCAGCTTTAAAGGCTTTGCTAATGGTCATTTCATAGGAACAAGTACTGCAGAACTGTAAATGAAACCTGCCCTCAAAATGTCTTGAGGGAGGTAATGGCCAAAACATTTCAAAATGTGACACACACTTTAAGAGAACACTTTGAAGAACAAGGGGTAATCACAGCTTGAAAAATAAAAAGGACATGCCTTAAAGCTCAATTTCAACGGATTATGAGGCACGTGCGAATTCAACCACAAAAAGGTATCAGCTCACACTTGTCAGAATAACCATCTTTAAGAAAACTACAAACAATAAATGCTGAAGGTGTTGTGGAGAAATGCACACCCTCAACTTCAAGAGGGACGTAACTTGGAAAGGACCACGAATGAGAACAGAATGGATGTGCCTCAAAAAGGTCAACGTTGAGCTACCGTATGATCCAGCAGGCCCACTCCTCGACCTAAAATCTAAGAAGAGAGAATTGCAAAGACACAGGCAGGCAAATCTGCATGGCACAGTATTACAATAGCCAAGATATGGAAGTAACCAAAAAGTCCACCAACAGATGGGTGGACAAAGAAGAACTCCTCCATGTACAGATGGAATATCCGCTAGTGAAAAAAGTGAAACAATGCCATTTGCAGCACCATAGATGAGTCTAGACGTAATCACGCCACGTGTAGTAAGTGAGAAAGCAAAAGACACGTATCCTATCATATCACTTTTAGGAGTTACTTAAAAATTGATACCAATGAAGATATTTCCACAGAGAAAGGCAACCACAGATTCATTAAAAAAACTCATGGTTCACCAAATAGAAAGGGATGAGGATTGGCTACATTACCATATTGGGGTTAACAGAGATATACAAACCATGTGAAATATATAATCACCAAAGACGTACGGAAGACCAGGAGAGAGACTACTCAACATTGTGTCATAAACTACATGGAAAAAGGACTCGAGGAAGAATAGATACACGTATATGTGTGAAAGAACCACATCTTGCACACCTAGAACAAACAAACCATTGTAATCAAATTTGCTGGGATAAAAAATAAAAAGTAAATTACAAATATGAACAAGAAGCAATGAGACATAAACTTACAGGGCTTTTTCCTGGCACATTCCATTCTAATTTACAACCTAGAACACCACTTCCATTAAGGCTCTGTTTCCCCAGTAACCAAATTTGGTAAAGGAGAAATGCTGCCACCTTCTGACCTTTCCCTGCAGGAGCAGCTTTAAACTCACACCTAATGGTCACTTAGCATTCCCAAGGACTCAGGGCTGTAAAGGACACCTGCCCTCAAAAATTGTGCTGAAGTAGGGAATGGACAAAAAAATTCAAAACAGGCAAATGTTTCAAGAAGAGAGTATGAAGAGTTAAGTTTTACTCACGCTCTTTAAAAAAAAAAAAGGAAAATGGATAAAAGCTCAACCTCAGGGAGTGTTAGACCCATGCAATCTAATCTACAAAAAGTTTCAACTTACACCAGTCGACTGACCATCAGCAGAACGTCTACAAACAATAAATGCTGAAGGGGTTTTAGGGAACTGTGTACCCTCTACCTGCTGGTGAGACGTAAAGGGGTAACAGCCAATAATGAGAACAGAAAGGAGCTGTGTTTAAAAGTAAAAATGGAGGTACCATTCAATCCAGCAGGCGCACCATTGGACCTCTCACCTGAGAAGACAAGAATCGAGAAGACACAGGCCGCAAAAGCTGCAGTGCAGCCTTATTCACAATAGCCAAGAAAGTGAAGCAATCAAAATGTCCAACTAGAGGTGAATGGATAAAGAAGAAGTGGTCCATGTACACAATGGAATATTAGCCATGGAAGACAATGAACTATTGCTCTCTGAGGCACCACAAACGAGTCTGGAGATAATCACGAAACATGAGGTAAGTCGGAAAGCAAAAGACCTATATTCTATGATATCACTTATAGGCGTTCTCTAATAACTGACACAAATGAACGTATTTCCACAGAGAAAGACACTCACAGACTTAGAAAACAAACTATGCTCATCTAAACGGAAAGGTGGGGGGAATGGATAAATTAAGATTAGTGTTACTATATGTATACAAACACATATTATATACATATATCAAAAAGACCGACCATATAGCAAGGGAGGTCTGCGGAACCCTCAGTAACATTTTACATGGGAAGAGGATCTGTACTTGCATAGACGTATATAATGTACAAATGAACCAGATCGTGTACACCTGGGAGAAACAATATTCTTAGCTTTACCCCAATTAAAAAAAAATTTTAAAACCAAGAAGAAATAATGAGACATAATCTTATGGGGGTTTCTCCATGCACATTCCAATGTAATTTACAACCTAGGAACACGACTTCCAGAAAGACTCTGCTGCCCTCGTACCCAGATTTGGGAATGGAGAAATGCTGCCTCCTTGAGCCACTTCCCACAACAGCAGCTTTAAATCCATTGCCAAAGGTCACTAAATATTCACCAAACTTGCAGTTCCGTAAATGACACCTGCTCTCTAAAAAAATTCTGGGGTGGAAAATCGACCAAAAACTTCAAAAGAGGGCAACCTTCCAAGAAGACAATTTCAAGAGTTATATTCTACTCCCAATTGTTTCCTTTTTTTAACAGAAAAGAAAACGGCAGAGAAAAATGATGAGTTTTACGAATTTTCAAAGACATGCAAACCCAAATTACAAACACCTATCAGCTCACAGCAGCCAGAAGGGCCGTTAGCATAAATGCTGCAAACAATACATGCTGAAGCGATTGTGGAGAAATGCGTACCCTCGATTCTAAGGGGGACGTGGTAAGAGCCACTAATGAAAACACAAAGAAGGTGCTTTGAAAAGGGTAACACGGTGCTACCAGTCAATCAATCCCAACCACTGCTGGGCCTATCACCTGAGAAAATGAGAATAAAAAGTCACAGGCTGGCAATCCTGCACCCCAACAATATTTACCATAGCCAACACTTGGAAGCAATGAAAATGTCCATCCACCGAGGAATGCACAAAGTAGAAGTGGTCCATGTACACAGTGGAAAATCACTCCAATAAAAAATAAAAAGTAAATTTAAAAAACCAACAAAAGTAAGGAGACATCAGCTTGTGTGGGTTTGTCCGGGCACACTCCACTCTAATTTATAACCGAGAAACACGACAGGCCGCAAGGGCTTTTCCCTAGGTAACAGGGTGGGGAACATAGAAACGCTGCCACCCTCTGGCAGTTACCTGCAAAAGCAGCTTTAAAGGCTTTGCTAATGGTCATTTCATAGGAACAAGTACTGCAGAACTGTAAATGAAACCTGCCCTCAAAATGTCTTGAGGGAGGTAATGGCCAAAACATTTCAAAATGTGACACACACTTTAAGAGAACACTTTGAAGAACAAGGGGTAATCACAGCTTGAAAAATAAAAAGGACATGCCTTAAAGCTCAATTTCAACGGATTATGAGGCACGTGCGAATTCAACCACAAAAAGGTATCAGCTCACACTTGTCAGAATAACCATCTTTAAGAAAACTACAAACAATAAATGCTGAAGGTGTTGTGGAGAAATGCACACCCTCAACTTCAAGAGGGACGTAACTTGGAAAGGACCACGAATGAGAACAGAATGGATGTGCCTCAAAAAGGTCAACGTTGAGCTACCGTATGATCCAGCAGGCCCACTCCTCGACCTAAAATCTAAGAAGAGAGAATTGCAAAGACACAGGCAGGCAAATCTGCATGGCACAGTATTACAATAGCCAAGATATGGAAGTAACCAAAAAGTCCACCAACAGATGGGTGGACAAAGAAGAACTCCTCCATGTACAGATGGAATATCCGCTAGTGAAAAAAGTGAAACAATGCCATTTGCAGCACCATAGATGAGTCTAGACGTAATCACGCCACGTGTAGTAAGTGAGAAAGCAAAAGACACGTATCCTATCATATCACTTTTAGGAGTTACTTAAAAATTGATACCAATGAAGATATTTCCACAGAGAAAGGCAACCACAGATTCATTAAAAAAACTCATGGTTCACCAAATAGAAAGGGATGAGGATTGGCTACATTACCATATTGGGGTTAACAGAGATATACAAACCATGTGAAATATATAATCACCAAAGACGTACGGAAGACCAGGAGAGAGACTACTCAACATTGTGTCATAAACTACATGGAAAAAGGACTCGAGGAAGAATAGATACACGTATATGTGTGAAAGAACCACATCTTGCACACCTAGAACAAACAAACCATTGTAATCAAATTTGCTGGGATAAAAAATAAAAAGTAAATTACAAATATGAACAAGAAGCAATGAGACATAAACTTACAGGGCTTTTTCCTGGCACATTCCATTCTAATTTACAACCTAGAACACCACTTCCATTAAGGCTCTGTTTCCCCAGTAACCAAATTTGGTAAAGGAGAAATGCTGCCACCTTCTGACCTTTCCCTGCAGGAGCAGCTTTAAACTCACACCTAATGGTCACTTAGCATTCCCAAGGACTCAGGGCTGTAAAGGACACCTGCCCTCAAAAATTGTGCTGAAGTAGGGAATGGACAAAAAAATTCAAAACAGGCAAATGTTTCAAGAAGAGAGTATGAAGAGTTAAGTTTTACTCACGCTCTTTAAAAAAAAAAAGGAAAATGGATAAAAGCTCAACCTCAGGGAGTGTTAGACCCATGCAATCTAATCTACAAAAAGTTTCAACTTACACCAGTCGACTGACCATCAGCAGAACGTCTACAAACAATAAATGCTGAAGGGGTTTTAGGGAACTGTGTACCCTCTACCTGCTGGTGAGACGTAAAGGGGTAACAGCCAATAATGAGAACAGAAAGGAGCTGTGTTTAAAAGTAAAAATGGAGGTACCATTCAATCCAGCAGGCGCACCATTGGACCTCTCACCTGAGAAGACAAGAATCGAGAAGACACAGGCCGCAAAAGCTGCAGTGCAGCCTTATTCACAATAGCCAAGAAAGTGAAGCAATCAAAATGTCCAAATAGAGGTGAATGGATAAAGAAGAAGTGGTCCATGTACACAATGGAATATTAGCCATGGAAGACAATGAACTATTGCTCTCTGAGGCACCACAAATGAGTCTGGAGATAATCACGAAACATGAGGTAAGTCGGAAAGCAAAAGACCTATATTCTATGATATCACTTATAGGCGTTCTCTAATAACTGACACAAATGAACGTATTTCCACAGAGAAAGACACTCACAGACTTAGAAAACAAACTATGCTCATCTAAACGGAAAGGTGGGGGGAATGGATAAATTAAGATTAGTGTTACTATATGTATACAAACACATATTATATACATATATCAAAAAGACCGACCATATAGCAAGGGAGGTCTGCGGAACCCTCAGTAACATTTTACATGGGAAGAGGATCTGTACTTGCATAGACGTATATAATGTACAAATGAACCAGATCGTGTACACCTGGGAGAAACAATATTCTTAGCTTTACCCCAATTAAAAAAATTTTTTTAAACCAAGAAGAAATAATGAGACATAATCTTATGGGGGTTTCTCCATGCACATTCCAATGTAATTTACAACCTAGGAACACGACTTCCAGAAAGACTCTGCTGCCCTCGTACCCAGATTTGGGAATGGAGAAATGCTGCCTCCTTGAGCCACTTCCCACAACAGCAGCTTTAAATCCATTGCCAAAGGTCACTAAATATTCACCAAACTTGCAGTTCCGTAAATGACACCTGCTCTCTAAAAAAATTCTGGGGTGGAAAATCGACCAAAAACTTCAAAAGAGGGCAACCTTCCAAGAAGACAATTTCAAGAGTTATATTCTACTCCCAATTGTTTCCTTTTTTTAACAGAAAAGAAAACGGCAGAGAAAAATGATGAGTTTTACGAATTTTCAAAGACATGCAAACCCAAATTACAAACACCTATCAGCTCACAGCAGCCAGAAGGGCCGTTAGCATAAATGCTGCAAACAATACATGCTGAAGCGATTGTGGAGAAATGCGTACCCTCGATTCTAAGGGGGACGTGGTAAGAGCCACTAATGAAAACACAAAGAAGGTGCTTTGCAAAGGGTAACACGGTGCTACCAGTCAATCAATCCCAACCACTGCTGGGCCTATCACCTGAGAAAATGAGAATAAAAAGTCACAGGCTGGCAATCCTGCACCCCAACAATATTTACCATAGCCAACACTTGGAAGCAATGAAAATGTCCATCAACCGAGGAATGCACAAAGTAGAAGTGGTCCATGTACACAGTGGAAAATCACTCCAATAAAAAATAAAAAGTAAATTTAAAAAACCAACAAAAGTAAGGAGACATCAGCTTGTGTGGGTTTGTCCGGGCACACTCCACTCTAATTTATAACCGAGAAACACGACAGGCCGCAAGGGCTTTTCCCTAGGTAACAGGGTGGGGAACATAGAAACGCTGCCACCCTCTGGCAGTTACCTGCAAAAGCAGCTTTAAAGGCTTTGCTAATGGTCATTTCATAGGAACAAGTACTGCAGAACTGTAAATGAAACCTGCCCTCAAAATGTCTTGAGGGAGGTAATGGCCAAAACATTTCAAAATGTGACACACACTTTAAGAGAACACTTTGAAGAACAAGGGGTAATCACAGCTTGAAAAATAAAAAGGACATGCCTTAAAGCTCAATTTCAACGGATTATGAGGCACGTGCGAATTCAACCACAAAAAGGTATCAGCTCACACTTGTCAGAATAACCATCTTTAAGAAAACTACAAACAATAAATGCTGAAGGTGTTGTGGAGAAATGCACACCCTCAACTTCAAGAGGGACGTAACTTGGAAAGGACCACGAATGAGAACAGAATGGATGTGCCTCAAAAAGGTCAACGTTGAGCTACCGTATGATCCAGCAGGCCCACTCCTCGACCTAAAATCTAAGAAGAGAGAATTGCAAAGACACAGGCAGGCAAATCTGCATGGCACAGTATTACAATAGCCAAGATATGGAAGTAACCAAAAAGTCCACCAACAGATGGGTGGACAAAGAAGAACTCCTCCATGTACAGATGGAATATCCGCTAGTGAAAAAAGTGAAACAATGCCATTTGCAGCACCATAGATGAGTCTAGACGTAATCACGCCACGTGTAGTAAGTGAGAAAGCAAAAGACACGTATCCTATCATATCACTTTTAGGAGTTACTTAAAAATTGATACCAATGAAGATATTTCCACAGAGAAAGGCAACCACAGATTCATTAAAAAAACTCATGGTTCACCAAATAGAAAGGGATGAGGATTGGCTACATTACCATATTGGGGTTAACAGAGATATACAAACCATGTGAAATATATAATCACCAAAGACGTACGGAAGACCAGGAGAGAGACTACTCAACATTGTGTCATAAACTACATGGAAAAAGGACTCGAGGAAGAATAGATACACGTATATGTGTGAAAGAACCACATCTTGCACACCTAGAACAAACAAGCCATTGTAATCAAATTTGCTGGGATAAAAAATAAAAAGTAAATTACAAATATGAACAAGAAGCAATGAGACATAAACTTACAGGGCTTTTTCCTGGCACATTCCATTCTAATTTACAACCTAGAACACCACTTCCATTAAGGCTCTGTTTCCCCAGTAACCAAATTTGGTAAAGGAGAAATGCTGCCACCTTCTGACCTTTCCCTGCAGGAGCAGCTTTAAACTCACACCTAATGGTCACTTAGCATTCCCAAGGACTCAGGGCTGTAAAGGACACCTGCCCTCAAAAATTGTGCTGAAGTAGGGAATGGACAAAAAAATTCAAAACAGGCAAATGTTTCAAGAAGAGAGTATGAAGAGTTAAGTTTTACTCACGCTCTTTAAAAAAAAAAAAGGAAAATGGATAAAAGCTCAACCTCAGGGAGTGTTAGACCCATGCAATCTAATCTACAAAAAGTTTCAACTTACACCAGTCGACTGACCATCAGCAGAACGTCTACAAACAATAAATGCTGAAGGGGTTTTAGGGAACTGTGTACCCTCTACCTGCTGGTGAGACGTAAAGGGGTAACAGCCAATAATGAGAACAGAAAGGAGCTGTGTTTAAAAGTAAAAATGGAGGTACCATTCAATCCAGCAGGCGCACCATTGGACCTCTCACCTGAGAAGACAAGAATCGAGAAGACACAGGCCGCAAAAGCTGCAGTGCAGCCTTATTCACAATAGCCAAGAAAGTGAAGCAATCAAAATGTCCAACTAGAGGTGAATGGATAAAGAAGAAGTGGTCCATGTACACAATGGAATATTAGCCATGGAAGACAATGAACTATTGCTCTCTGAGGCACCACAAATGAGTCTGGAGATAATCACGGAACATGAGGTAAGTCGGAAAGCAAAAGACCTATATTCTATGATATCACTTATAGGCGTTCTCTAATAACTGACACAAATGAACGTATTTCCACAGAGAAAGACACTCACAGACTTAGAAAACAAACTATGCTCATCTAAACGGAAAGGTGGGGGGAATGGATAAATTAAGATTAGTGTTACTATATGTATACAAACACATATTATATACATATATCAAAAAGACCGACCATATAGCAAGGGAGGTCTGCGGAACCCTCAGTAACATTTTACATGGGAAGAGGATCTGTACTTGCATAGACGTATATAATGTACAAATGAACCAGATCGTGTACACCTGGGAGAAACAATATTCTTAGCTTTACCCCAATTAAAAAAAATTTTTTAAACCAAGAAGAAATAATGAGACATAATCTTATGGGGGTTTCTCCATGCACATTCCAATGTAATTTACAACCTAGGAACACGACTTCCAGAAAGACTCTGCTGCCCTCGTACCCAGATTTGGGAATGGAGAAATGCTGCCTCCTTGAGCCACTTCCCACAACAGCAGCTTTAAATCCATTGCCAAAGGTCACTAAATATTCACCAAACTTGCAGTTCCGTAAATGACACCTGCTCTCTAAAAAAATTCTGGGGTGGAAAATCGACCAAAAACTTCAAAAGAGGGCAACCTTCCAAGAAGACAATTTCAAGAGTTATATTCTACTCCCAATTGTTTCCTTTTTTTAACAGAAAAGAAAACGGCAGAGAAAAATGATGAGTTTTACGAATTTTCAAAGACATGCAAACCCAAATTACAAACACCTATCAGCTCACAGCAGCCAGAAGGGCCGTTAGCATAAATCCTGCAAACAATACATGCTGAAGCGATTGTGGAGAAATGCGTACCCTCGATTCTAAGGGGGACGTGGTAAGAGCCACTAATGAAAACACAAAGAAGGTGCTTTGCAAAGGGTAACACGGTGCTACCAGTCAATCAATCCCAACCACTGCTGGGCCTATCACCTGAGAAAATGAGAATAAAAAGTCACAGGCTGGCAATCCTGCACCCCAACAATATTTACCATAGCCAACACTTGGAAGCAATGAAAATGTCCATCAACCGAGGAATGCACAAAGTAGAAGTGGTCCATGTACACAGTGGAAAATCACTCCAATAAAAAATAAAAAGTAAATTTAAAAAACCAACAAAAGTAAGGAGACATCAGCTTGTGTGGGTTTGTCCGGGCACACTCCACTCTAATTTATAACCGAGAAACACGACAGGCCGCAAGGGCTTTTCCCTAGGTAACAGGGTGGGGAACATAGAAACGCTGCCACCCTCTGGCAGTTACCTGCAAAAGCAGCTTTAAAGGCTTTGCTAATGGTCATTTCATAGGAACAAGTACTGCAGAACTGTAAATGAAACCTGCCCTCAAAATGTCTTGAGGGAGGTAATGGCCAAAACATTTCAAAATGTGACACACACTTTAAGAGAACACTTTGAAGAACAAAGGGTAATCACAGCTTGAAAAATAAAAAGGACATGCCTTAAAGCTCAATTTCAACGGATTATGAGGCACGTGCGAATTCAACCACAAAAAGGTATCAGCTCACACTTGTCAGAATAACCATCTTTAAGAAAACTACAAACAATAAATGCTGAAGGTGTTGTGGAGAAATGCACACCCTCAACTTCAAGAGGGACGTAACTTGGAAAGGACCACGAATGAGAACAGAATGGATGTGCCTCAAAAAGGTCAACGTTGAGCTACCGTATGATCCAGCAGGCCCACTCCTCGACCTAAAATCTAAGAAGAGAGAATTGCAAAGACACAGGCAGGCAAATCTGCATGGCACAGTATTACAATAGCCAAGATATGGAAGTAACCAAAAAGTCCACCAACAGATGGGTGGACAAAGAAGAACTCCTCCATGTACAGATGGAATATCCGCTAGTGAAAAAAGTGAAACAATGCCATTTGCAGCACCATAGATGAGTCTAGACGTAATCACGCCACGTGTAGTAAGTGAGAAAGCAAAAGACACGTATCCTATCATATCACTTTTAGGAGTTACTTAAAAATTGATACCAATGAAGATATTTCCACAGAGAAAGGCAACCACAGATTCATTAAAAAAACTCATGGTTCACCAAATAGAAAGGGATGAGGATTGGCTACATTACCATATTGGGGTTAACAGAGATATACAAACCATGTGAAATATATAATCACCAAAGACGTACGGAAGACCAGGAGAGAGACTACTCAACATTGTGTCATAAACTACATGGAAAAAGGACTCGAGGAAGAATAGATACACGTATATGTGTGAAAGAACCACATCCTGCACACCTAGAACAAACAAGCCATTGTAATCAAATTTGCTGGGATAAAAAATAAAAAGTAAATTACAAATATGAACAAGAAGCAATGAGACATAAACTTACAGGGCTTTTTCCTGGCACATTCCATTCTAATTTACAACCTAGAACACCACTTCCATTAAGGCTCTGTTTCCCCAGTAACCAAATTTGGTAAAGGAGAAATGCTGCCACCTTCTGACCTTTCCCTGCAGGAGCAGCTTTAAACTCACACCTAATGGTCACTTAGCATTCCCAAGGACTCAGGGCTGTAAAGGACACCTGCCCTCAAAAATTGTGCTGAAGTAGGGAATGGACAAAAAAATTCAAAACAGGCAAATGTTTCAAGAAGAGAGTATGAAGAGTTAAGTTTTACTCACGCTCTTTAAAAAAAAAAAAGGAAAATGGATAAAAGCTCAACCTCAGGGAGTGTTAGACCCATGCAATCTAATCTACAAAAAGTTTCAACTTACACCAGTCGACTGACCATCAGCAGAACGTCTACAAACAATAAATGCTGAAGGGGTTTTAGGGAACTGTGTACCCTCTACCTGCTGGTGAGACGTAAAGGGGTAACAGCCAATAATGAGAACAGAAAGGAGCTGTGTTTAAAAGTAAAAATGGAGGTACCATTCAATCCAGCAGGCGCACCATTGGACCTCTCACCTGAGAAGACAAGAATCGAGAAGACACAGGCCGCAAAAGCTGCAGTGCAGCCTTATTCACAATAGCCAAGAAAGTGAAGCAATCAAAATGTCCAACTAGAGGTGAATGGATAAAGAAGAAGTGGTCCATGTACACAATGGAATATTAGCCATGGAAGACAATGAACTATTGCTCTCTGAGGCACCACAAATGAGTCTGGAGATAATCACGGAACATGAGGTAAGTCGGAAAGCAAAAGACCTATATTCTATGATATCACTTATAGGCGTTCTCTAATAACTGACACAAATGAACGTATTTCCACAGAGAAAGACACTCACAGACTTAGAAAACAAACTATGCTCATCTAAACGGAAAGGTGGGGGGAATGGATAAATTAAGATTAGTGTTACTATATGTATACAAACACATATTATATACATATATCAAAAAGACCGACCATATAGCAAGGGAGGTCTGCGGAACCCTCAGTAACATTTTACATGGGAAGAGGATCTGTACTTGCATAGACGTATATAATGTACAAATGAACCAGATCGTGTACACCTGGGAGAAACAATATTCTTAGCTTTACCCCAATTAAAAAAAATTTTTTAAACCAAGAAGAAATAATGAGACATAATCTTATGGGGGTTTCTCCATGCACATTCCAATGTAATTTACAACCTAGGAACACGACTTCCAGAAAGACTCTGCTGCCCTCGTACCCAGATTTGGGAATGGAGAAATGCTGCCTCCTTGAGCCACTTCCCACAACAGCAGCTTTAAATCCATTGCCAAAGGTCACTAAATATTCACCAAACTTGCAGTTCCGTAAATGACACCTGCTCTCTAAAAAAATTCTGGGGTGGAAAATCGACCAAAAACTTCAAAAGAGGGCAACCTTCCAAGAAGACAATTTCAAGAGTTATATTCTACTCCCAATTGTTTCCTTTTTTTAACAGAAAAGAAAACGGCAGAGAAAAATGATGAGTTTTACGAATTTTCAAAGACATGCAAACCCAAATTACAAACACCTATCAGCTCACAGCAGCCAGAAGGGCCGTTAGCATAAATGCTGCAAACAATACATGCTGAAGCGATTGTGGAGAAATGCGTACCCTCGATTCTAAGGGGGACGTGGTAAGAGCCACTAATGAAAACACAAAGAAGGTGCTTTGCAAAGGGTAACACGGTGCTACCAGTCAATCAATCCCAACCACTGCTGGGCCTATCACCTGAGAAAATGAGAATAAAAAGTCACAGGCTGGCAATCCTGCACCCCAACAATATTTACCATAGCCAACACTTGGAAGCAATGAAAATGTCCATCAACCGAGGAATGCACAAAGTAGAAGTGGTCCATGTACACAGTGGAAAATCACTCCAATAAAAAATAAAAAGTAAATTTAAAAAACCAACAAAAGTAAGGAGACATCAGCTTGTGTGGGTTTGTCCGGGCACACTCCACTCTAATTTATAACCGAGAAACACGACAGGCCGCAAGGGCTTTTCCCTAGGTAACAGGGTGGGGAACATAGAAACGCTGCCACCCTCTGGCAGTTACCTGCAAAAGCAGCTTTAAAGGCTTTGCTAATGGTCATTTCATAGGAACAAGTACTGCAGAACTGTAAATGAAACCTGCCCTCAAAATGTCTTGAGGGAGGTAATGGCCAAAACATTTCAAAATGTGACACACACTTTAAGAGAACACTTTGAAGAACAAAGGGTAATCACAGCTTGAAAAATAAAAAGGACATGCCTTAAAGCTCAATTTCAACGGATTATGAGGCACGTGCGAATTCAACCACAAAAAGGTATCAGCTCACACTTGTCAGAATAACCATCTTTAAGAAAACTACAAACAATAAATGCTGAAGGTGTTGTGGAGAAATGCACACCCTCAACTTCAAGAGGGACGTAACTTGGAAAGGACCACGAATGAGAACAGAATGGATGTGCCTCAAAAAGGTCAACGTTGAGCTACCATATGATCCAGCAGGCCCACTCCTCGACCTAAAATCTAAGAAGAGAGAATTGCAAAGACACAGGCAGGCAAATCTGCATGGCACAGTATTACAATAGCCAAGATATGGAAGTAACCAAAAAGTCCACCAACAGATGGGTGGACAAAGAAGAACTCCTCCATGTACAGATGGAATATCCGCTAGTGAAAAAAGTGAAACAATGCCATTTGCAGCACCATAGATGAGTCTAGACGTAATCACGCCACGTGTAGTAAGTGAGAAAGCAAAAGACACGTATCCTATCATATCACTTTTAGGAGTTACTTAAAAATTGATACCAATGAAGATATTTCCACAGAGAAAGGCAACCACAGATTCATTAAAAAAACTCATGGTTCACCAAATAGAAAGGGATGAGGATTGGCTACATTACCATATTGGGGTTAACAGAGATATACAAACCATGTGAAATATATAATCACCAAAGACGTACGGAAGACCAGGAGAGAGACTACTCAACATTGTGTCATAAACTACATGGAAAAAGGACGCGAGGAAGAATAGATACACGTATATGTGTGAAAGAACCACATCTTGCACACCTAGAACAAACAAGCCATTGTAATCAAATTTGCTGGGATAAAAAATAAAAAGTAAATTACAAATATGAACAAGAAGCAATGAGACATAAACTTACAGGGCTTTTTCCTGGCACATTCCATTCTAATTTACAACCTAGAACACCACTTCCATTAAGGCTCTGTTTCCCCAGTAACCAAATTTGGTAAAGGAGAAATGCTGCCACCTTCTGACCTTTCCCTGCAGGAGCAGCTTTAAACTCACACCTAATGGTCACTTAGCATTCCCAAGGACTCAGGGCTGTAAAGGACACCTGCCCTCAAAAATTGTGCTGAAGTAGGGAATGGACAAAAAAATTCAAAACAGGCAAATGTTTCAAGAAGAGAGTATGAAGAGTTAAGTTTTACTCACGCTCTTTAAAAAAAAAAAGGAAAATGGATAAAAGCTCAACCTCAGGGAGTGTTAGACCCATGCAATCTAATCTACAAAAAGTTTCAACTTACACCAGTCGACTGACCATCAGCAGAACGTCTACAAACAATAAATGCTGAAGGGGTTTTAGGGAACTGTGTACCCTCTACCTGCTGGTGAGACGTAAAGGGGTAACAGCCAATAATGAGAACAGAAAGGAGCTGTGTTTAAAAGTAAAAATGGAGGTACCATTCAATCCAGCAGGCGCACCATTGGACCTCTCACCTGAGAAGACAAGAATCGAGAAGACACAGGCCGCAAAAGCTGCAGTGCAGCCTTATTCACAATAGCCAAGAAAGTGAAGCAATCAAAATGTCCAACTAGAGGTGAATGGATAAAGAAGAAGTGGTCCATGTACACAATGGAATATTAGCCATGGAAGACAATGAACTATTGCTCTCTGAGGCACCACAAATGAGTCTGGAGATAATCACGGAACATGAGGTAAGTCGGAAAGCAAAAGACCTATATTCTATGATATCACTTATAGGCGTTCTCTAATAACTGACACAAATGAACGTATTTCCACAGAGAAAGACACTCACAGACTTAGAAAACAAACTATGCTCATCTAAACGGAAAGGTGGGGGGAATGGATAAATTAAGATTAGTGTTACTATATGTATACAAACACATATTATATACATATATCAAAAAGACCGACCATATAGCAAGGGAGGTCTGCGGAACCCTCAGTAACATTTTACATGGGAAGAGGATCTGTACTTGCATAGACGTATATAATGTACAAATGAACCAGATCGTGTACACCTGGGAGAAACAATATTCTTAGCTTTACCCCAATTAAAAAAAAATTTTAAAACCAAGAAGAAATAATGAGACATAATCTTATGGGGGTTTCTCCATGCACATTCCAATGTAATTTACAACCTAGGAACACGACTTCCAGAAAGACTCTGCTGCCCTCGTACCCAGATTTGGGAATGGAGAAATGCTGCCTCCTTGAGCCACTTCCCACAACAGCAGCTTTAAATCCATTGCCAAAGGTCACTAAATATTCACCAAACTTGCAGTTCCGTAAATGACACCTGCTCTCTAAAAAAATTCTGGGGTGGAAAATCGACCAAAAACTTCAAAAGAGGGCAACCTTCCAAGAAGACAATTTCAAGAGTTATATTGTACTCCCAATTGTTTCCTTTTTTTAACAGAAAAGAAAACGGCAGAGAAAAATGATGAGTTTTACGAATTTTCAAAGACATGCAAACCCAAATTACAAACACCTATCAGCTCACAGCAGCCAGAAGGGCCGTTAGCATAAATGCTGCAAACAATACATGCTGAAGCGATTGTGGAGAAATGCGTACCCTCGATTCTAAGGGGGACGTGGTAAGAGCCACTAATGAAAACACAAAGAAGGTGCTTTGCAAAGGGTAACACGGTGCTACCAGTCAATCAATCCCAACCACTGCTGGGCCTATCACCTGAGAAAATGAGAATAAAAAGTCACAGGCTGGCAATCCTGCACCCCAACAATATTTACCATAGCCAACACTTGGAAGCAATGAAAATGTCCATCAACCGAGGAATGCACAAAGTAGAAGTGGTCCATGTACACAGTGGAAAATCACTCCAATAAAAAATAAAAAGTAAATTTAAAAAACCAACAAAAGTAAGGAGACATCAGCTTGTGTGGGTTTGTCCGGGCACACTCCACTCTAATTTATAACCGAGAAACACGACAGGCCGCAAGGGCTTTTCCCTAGGTAACAGGGTGGGGAACATAGAAACGCTGCCACCCTCTGGCAGTTACCTGCAAAAGCAGCTTTAAAGGCTTTGCTAATGGTCATTTCATAGGAACAAGTACTGCAGAACTGTAAATGAAACCTGCCCTCAAAATGTCTTGAGGGAGGTAATGGCCAAAACATTTCAAAATGTGACACACACTTTAAGAGAACACTTTGAAGAACAAGGGGTAATCACAGCTTGAAAAATAAAAAGGACATGCCTTAAAGCTCAATTTCAACGGATTATGAGGCACGTGCGAATTCAACCACAAAAAGGTATCAGCTCACACTTGTCAGAATAACCATCTTTAAGAAAACTACAAACAATAAATGCTGAAGGTGTTGTGGAGAAATGCACACCCTCAACTTCAAGAGGGACGTAACTTGGAAAGGACCACGAATGAGAACAGAATGGATGTGCCTCAAAAAGGTCAACGTTGAGCTACCGTATGATCCAGCAGGCCCACTCCTCGACCTAAAATCTAAGAAGAGAGAATTGCAAAGACACAGGCAGGCAAATCTGCATGGCACAGTATTACAATAGCCAAGATATGGAAGTAACCAAAAAGTCCACCAACAGATGGGTGGACAAAGAAGAACTCCTCCATGTACAGATGGAATATCCGCTAGTGAAAAAAGTGAAACAATGCCATTTGCAGCACCATAGATGAGTCTAGACGTAATCACGCCACGTGTAGTAAGTGAGAAAGCAAAAGACACGTATCCTATCATATCACTTTTAGGAGTTACTTAAAAATTGATACCAATGAAGATATTTCCACAGAGAAAGGCAACCACAGATTCATTAAAAAAACTCATGGTTCACCAAATAGAAAGGGATGAGGATTGGCTACATTACCATATTGGGGTTAACAGAGATATACAAACCATGTGAAATATATAATCACCAAAGACGTACGGAAGACCAGGAGAGAGACTACTCAACATTGTGTCATAAACTACATGGAAAAAGGACTCGAGGAAGAATAGATACACGTATATGTGTGAAAGAACCACATCTTGCACACCTAGAACAAACAAACCATTGTAATCAAATTTGCTGGGATAAAAAATAAAAAGTAAATTACAAATATGAACAAGAAGCAATGAGACATAAACTTACAGGGCTTTTTCCTGGCACATTCCATTCTAATTTACAACCTAGAACACCACTTCCATTAAGGCTCTGTTTCCCCAGTAACCAAATTTGGTAAAGGAGAAATGCTGCCACCTTCTGACCTTTCCCTGCAGGAGCAGCTTTAAACTCACACCTAATGGTCACTTAGCATTCCCAAGGACTCAGGGCTGTAAAGGACACCTGCCCTCAAAAATTGTGCTGAAGTAGGGAATGGACAAAAAAATTCAAAACAGGCAAATGTTTCAAGAAGAGAGTATGAAGAGTTAAGTTTTACTCACGCTCTTTAAAAAAAAAAAAGGAAAATGGATAAAAGCTCAACCTCAGGGAGTGTTAGACCCATGCAATCTAATCTACAAAAAGTTTCAACTTACACCAGTCGACTGACCATCAGCAGAACGTCTACAAACAATAAATGCTGAAGGGGTTTTAGGGAACTGTGTACCCTCTACCTGCTGGTGAGACGTAAAGGGGTAACAGCCAATAATGAGAACAGAAAGGAGCTGTGTTTAAAAGTAAAAATGGAGGTACCATTCAATCCAGCAGGCGCACCATTGGACCTCTCACCTGAGAAGACAAGAATCGAGAAGACACAGGCCGCAAAAGCTGCAGTGCAGCCTTATTCACAATAGCCAAGAAAGTGAAGCAATCAAAATGTCCAACTAGAGGTGAATGGATAAAGAAGAAGTGGTCCATGTACACAATGGAATATTAGCCATGGAAGACAATGAACTATTGCTCTCTGAGGCACCACAAACGAGTCTGGAGATAATCACGAAACATGAGGTAAGTCGGAAAGCAAAAGACCTATATTCTATGATATCACTTATAGGCGTTCTCTAATAACTGACACAAATGAACGTATTTCCACAGAGAAAGACACTCACAGACTTAGAAAACAAACTATGCTCATCTAAACGGAAAGGTGGGGGGAATGGATAAATTAAGATTAGTGTTACTATATGTATACAAACACATATTATATACATATATCAAAAAGACCGACCATATAGCAAGGGAGGTCTGCGGAACCCTCAGTAACATTTTACATGGGAAGAGGATCTGTACTTGCATAGACGTATATAATGTACAAATGAACCAGATCGTGTACACCTGGGAGAAACAATATTCTTAGCTTTACCCCAATTAAAAAAAAATTTTAAAACCAAGAAGAAATAATGAGACATAATCTTATGGGGGTTTCTCCATGCACATTCCAATGTAATTTACAACCTAGGAACACGACTTCCAGAAAGACTCTGCTGCCCTCGTACCCAGATTTGGGAATGGAGAAATGCTGCCTCCTTGAGCCACTTCCCACAACAGCAGCTTTAAATCCATTGCCAAAGGTCACTAAATATTCACCAAACTTGCAGTTCCGTAAATGACACCTGCTCTCTAAAAAAATTCTGGGGTGGAAAATCGACCAAAAACTTCAAAAGAGGGCAACCTTCCAAGAAGACAATTTCAAGAGTTATATTGTACTCCCAATTGTTTCCTTTTTTTAACAGAAAAGAAAACGGCAGAGAAAAATGATGAGTTTTACGAATTTTCAAAGACATGCAAACCCAAATTACAAACACCTATCAGCTCACAGCAGCCAGAAGGGCCGTTAGCATAAATGCTGCAAACAATACATGCTGAAGCGATTGTGGAGAAATGCGTACCCTCGATTCTAAGGGGGACGTGGTAAGAGCCACTAATGAAAACACAAAGAAGGTGCTTTGCAAAGGGTAACACGGTGCTACCAGTCAATCAATCCCAACCACTGCTGGGCCTATCACCTGAGAAAATGAGAATAAAAAGTCACAGGCTGGCAATCCTGCACCCCAACAATATTTACCATAGCCAACACTTGGAAGCAATGAAAATGTCCATCCACCGAGGAATGCACAAAGTAGAAGTGGTCCATGTACACAGTGGAAAATCACTCCAATAAAAAATAAAAAGTAAATTTAAAAAACCAACAAAAGTAAGGAGACATCAGCTTGTGTGGGTTTGTCCGGGCACACTCCACTCTAATTTATAACCGAGAAACACGACAGGCCGCAAGGGCTTTTCCCTAGGTAACAGGGTGGGGAACATAGAAACGCTGCCACCCTCTGGCAGTTACCTGCAAAAGCAGCTTTAAAGGCTTTGCTAATGGTCATTTCATAGGAACAAGTACTGCAGAACTGTAAATGAAACCTGCCCTCAAAATGTCTTGAGGGAGGTAATGGCCAAAACATTTCAAAATGTGACACACACTTTAAGAGAACACTTTGAAGAACAAGGGGTAATCACAGCTTGAAAAATAAAAAGGACATGCCTTAAAGCTCAATTTCAACGGATTATGAGGCACGTGCGAATTCAACCACAAAAAGGTATCAGCTCACACTTGTCAGAATAACCATCTTTAAGAAAACTACAAACAATAAATGCTGAAGGTGTTGTGGAGAAATGCACACCCTCAACTTCAAGAGGGACGTAACTTGGAAAGGACCACGAATGAGAACAGAATGGATGTGCCTCAAAAAGGTCAACGTTGAGCTACCGTATGATCCAGCAGGCCCACTCCTCGACCTAAAATCTAAGAAGAGAGAATTGCAAAGACACAGGCAGGCAAATCTGCATGGCACAGTATTACAATAGCCAAGATATGGAAGTAACCAAAAAGTCCACCAACAGATGGGTGGACAAAGAAGAACTCCTCCATGTACAGATGGAATATCCGCTAGTGAAAAAAGTGAAACAATGCCATTTGCAGCACCATAGATGAGTCTAGACGTAATCACGCCACGTGTAGTAAGTGAGAAAGCAAAAGACACGTATCCTATCATATCACTTTTAGGAGTTACTTAAAAATTGATACCAATGAAGATATTTCCACAGAGAAAGGCAACCACAGATTCATTAAAAAAACTCATGGTTCACCAAATAGAAAGGGATGAGGATTGGCTACATTACCATATTGGGGTTAACAGAGATATACAAACCATGTGAAATATATAATCACCAAAGACGTACGGAAGACCAGGAGAGAGACTACTCAACATTGTGTCATAAACTACATGGAAAAAGGACGCGAGGAAGAATAGATACACGTATATGTGTGAAAGAACCACATCTTGCACACCTAGAACAAACAAACCATTGTAATCAAATTTGCTGGGATAAAAAATAAAAAGTAAATTACAAATATGAACAAGAAGCAATGAGACATAAACTTACAGGGCTTTTTCCTGGCACATTCCATTCTAATTTACAACCTAGAACACCACTTCCATTAAGGCTCTGTTTCCCCAGTAACCAAATTTGGTAAAGGAGAAATGCTGCCACCTTCTGACCTTTCCCTGCAGGAGCAGCTTTAAACTCACACCTAATGGTCACTTAGCATTCCCAAGGACTCAGGGCTGTAAAGGACACCTGCCCTCAAAAATTGTGCTGAAGTAGGGAATGGACAAAAAAATTCAAAACAGGCAAATGTTTCAAGAAGAGAGTATGAAGAGTTAAGTTTTACTCACGCTCTTTAAAAAAAAAAAGGAAAATGGATAAAAGCTCAACCTCAGGGAGTGTTAGACCCATGCAATCTAATCTACAAAAAGTTTCAACTTACACCAGTCGACTGACCATCAGCAGAACGTCTACAAACAATAAATGCTGAAGGGGTTTTAGGGAACTGTGTACCCTCTACCTGCTGGTGAGACGTAAAGGGGTAACAGCCAATAATGAGAACAGAAAGGAGCTGTGTTTAAAAGTAAAAATGGAGGTACCATTCAATCCAGCAGGCGCACCATTGGACCTCTCACCTGAGAAGACAAGAATCGAGAAGACACAGGCCGCAAAAGCTGCAGTGCAGCCTTATTCACAATAGCCAAGAAAGTGAAGCAATCAAAATGTCCAAATAGAGGTGAATGGATAAAGAAGAAGTGGTCCATGTACACAATGGAATATTAGCCATGGAAGACAATGAACTATTGCTCTCTGAGGCACCACAAATGAGTCTGGAGATAATCACGAAACATGAGGTAAGTCGGAAAGCAAAAGACCTATATTCTATGATATCACTTATAGGCGTTCTCTAATAACTGACACAAATGAACGTATTTCCACAGAGAAAGACACTCACAGACTTAGAAAACAAACTATGCTCATCTAAACGGAAAGGTGGGGGGAATGGATAAATTAAGATTAGTGTTACTATATGTATACAAACACATATTATATACATATATCAAAAAGACCGACCATATAGCAAGGGAGGTCTGCGGAACCCTCAGTAACATTTTACATGGGAAGAGGATCTGTACTTGCATAGACGTATATAATGTACAAATGAACCAGATCGTGTACACCTGGGAGAAACAATATTCTTAGCTTTACCCCAATTAAAAAAAAATTTTAAAACCAAGAAGAAATAATGAGACATAATCTTATGGGGGTTTCTCCATGCACATTCCAATGTAATTTACAACCTAGGAACACGACTTCCAGAAAGACTCTGCTGCCCTCGTACCCAGATTTGGGAATGGAGAAATGCTGCCTCCTTGAGCCACTTCCCACAACAGCAGCTTTAAATCCATTGCCAAAGGTCACTAAATATTCACCAAACTTGCAGTTCCGTAAATGACACCTGCTCTCTAAAAAAATTCTGGGGTGGAAAATCGACCAAAAACTTCAAAAGAGGGCAACCTTCCAAGAAGACAATTTCAAGAGTTATATTCTACTCCCAATTGTTTCCTTTTTTTAACAGAAAAGAAAACGGCAGAGAAAAATGATGAGTTTTACGAATTTTCAAAGACATGCAAACCCAAATTACAAACACCTATCAGCTCACAGCAGCCAGAAGGGCCGTTAGCATAAATGCTGCAAACAATACATGCTGAAGCGATTGTGGAGAAATGCGTACCCTCGATTCTAAGGGGGACGTGGTAAGAGCCACTAATGAAAACACAAAGAAGGTGCTTTGCAAAGGGTAACACGGTGCTACCAGTCAATCAATCCCAACCACTGCTGGGCCTATCACCTGAGAAAATGAGAATAAAAAGTCACAGGCTGGCAATCCTGCACCCCAACAATATTTACCATAGCCAACACTTGGAAGCAATGAAAATGTCCATCAACCGAGGAATGCACAAAGTAGAAGTGGTCCATGTACACAGTGGAAAATCACTCCAATAAAAAATAAAAAGTAAATTTAAAAAACCAACAAAAGTAAGGAGACATCAGCTTGTGTGGGTTTGTCCGGGCACACTCCACTCTAATTTATAACCGAGAAACACGACAGGCCGCAAGGGCTTTTCCCTAGGTAACAGGGTGGGGAACATAGAAACGCTGCCACCCTCTGGCAGTTACCTGCAAAAGCAGCTTTAAAGGCTTTGCTAATGGTCATTTCATAGGAACAAGTACTGCAGAACTGTAAATGAAACCTGCCCTCAAAATGTCTTGAGGGAGGTAATGGCCAAAACATTTCAAAATGTGACACACACTTTAAGAGAACACTTTGAAGAACAAAGGGTAATCACAGCTTGAAAAATAAAAAGGACATGCCTTAAAGCTCAATTTCAACGGATTATGAGGCACGTGCGAATTCAACCACAAAAAGGTATCAGCTCACACTTGTCAGAATAACCATCTTTAAGAAAACTACAAACAATAAATGCTGAAGGTGTTGTGGAGAAATGCACACCCTCAACTTCAAGAGGGACGTAACTTGGAAAGGACCACGAATGAGAACAGAATGGATGTGCCTCAAAAAGGTCAACGTTGAGCTACCGTATGATCCAGCAGGCCCACTCCTCGACCTAAAATCTAAGAAGAGAGAATTGCAAAGACACAGGCAGGCAAATCTGCATGGCACAGTATTACAATAGCCAAGATATGGAAGTAACCAAAAAGTCCACCAACAGATGGGTGGACAAAGAAGAACTCCTCCATGTACAGATGGAATATCCGCTAGTGAAAAAAGTGAAACAATGCCATTTGCAGCACCATAGATGAGTCTAGACGTAATCACGCCACGTGTAGTAAGTGAGAAAGCAAAAGACACGTATCCTATCATATCACTTTTAGGAGTTACTTAAAAATTGATACCAATGAAGATATTTCCACAGAGAAAGGCAACCACAGATTCATTAAAAAAACTCATGGTTCACCAAATAGAAAGGGATGAGGATTGGCTACATTACCATATTGGGGTTAACAGAGATATACAAACCATGTGAAATATATAATCACCAAAGACGTACGGAAGACCAGGAGAGAGACTACTCAACATTGTGTCATAAACTACATGGAAAAAGGACTCGAGGAAGAATAGATACACGTATATGTGTGAAAGAACCACATCTTGCACACCTAGAACAAACAAGCCATTGTAATCAAATTTGCTGGGATAAAAAATAAAAAGTAAATTACAAATATGAACAAGAAGCAATGAGACATAAACTTACAGGGCTTTTTCCTGGCACATTCCATTCTAATTTACAACCTAGAACACCACTTCCATTAAGGCTCTGTTTCCCCAGTAACCAAATTTGGTAAAGGAGAAATGCTGCCACCTTCTGACCTTTCCCTGCAGGAGCAGCTTTAAACTCACACCTAATGGTCACTTAGCATTCCCAAGGACTCAGGGCTGTAAAGGACACCTGCCCTCAAAAATTGTGCTGAAGTAGGGAATGGACAAAAAAATTCAAAACAGGCAAATGTTTCAAGAAGAGAGTATGAAGAGTTAAGTTTTACTCACGCTCTTTAAAAAAAAAAAAGGAAAATGGATAAAAGCTCAACCTCAGGGAGTGTTAGACCCATGCAATCTAATCTACAAAAAGTTTCAACTTACACCAGTCGACTGACCATCAGCAGAACGTCTACAAACAATAAATGCTGAAGGGGTTTTAGGGAACTGTGTACCCTCTACCTGCTGGTGAGACGTAAAGGGGTAACAGCCAATAATGAGAACAGAAAGGAGCTGTGTTTAAAAGTAAAAATGGAGGTACCATTCAATCCAGCAGGCGCACCATTGGACCTCTCACCTGAGAAGACAAGAATCGAGAAGACACAGGCCGCAAAAGCTGCAGTGCAGCCTTATTCACAATAGCCAAGAAAGTGAAGCAATCAAAATGTCCAACTAGAGGTGAATGGATAAAGAAGAAGTGGTCCATGTACACAATGGAATATTAGCCATGGAAGACAATGAACTATTGCTCTCTGAGGCACCACAAATGAGTCTGGAGATAATCACGGAACATGAGGTAAGTCGGAAAGCAAAAGACCTATATTCTATGATATCACTTATAGGCGTTCTCTAATAACTGACACAAATGAACGTATTTCCACAGAGAAAGACACTCACAGACTTAGAAAACAAACTATGCTCATCTAAACGGAAAGGTGGGGGGAATGGATAAATTAAGATTAGTGTTACTATATGTATACAAACACATATTATATACATATATCAAAAAGACCGACCATATAGCAAGGGAGGTCTGCGGAACCCTCAGTAACATTTTACATGGGAAGAGGATCTGTACTTGCATAGACGTATATAATGTACAAATGAACCAGATCGTGTACACCTGGGAGAAACAATATTCTTAGCTTTACCCCAATTAAAAAAAATTTTTTAAACCAAGAAGAAATAATGAGACATAATCTTATGGGGGTTTCTCCATGCACATTCCAATGTAATTTACAACCTAGGAACACGACTTCCAGAAAGACTCTGCTGCCCTCGTACCCAGATTTGGGAATGGAGAAATGCTGCCTCCTTGAGCCACTTCCCACAACAGCAGCTTTAAATCCATTGCCAAAGGTCACTAAATATTCACCAAACTTGCAGTTCCGTAAATGACACCTGCTCTCTAAAAAAATTCTGGGGTGGAAAATCGACCAAAAACTTCAAAAGAGGGCAACCTTCCAAGAAGACAATTTCAAGAGTTATATTCTACTCCCAATTGTTTCCTTTTTTTAACAGAAAAGAAAACGGCAGAGAAAAATGATGAGTTTTACGAATTTTCAAAGACATGCAAACCCAAATTACAAACACCTATCAGCTCACAGCAGCCAGAAGGGCCGTTAGCATAAATCCTGCAAACAATACATGCTGAAGCGATTGTGGAGAAATGCGTACCCTCGATTCTAAGGGGGACGTGGTAAGAGCCACTAATGAAAACACAAAGAAGGTGCTTTGCAAAGGGTAACACGGTGCTACCAGTCAATCAATCCCAACCACTGCTGGGCCTATCACCTGAGAAAATGAGAATAAAAAGTCACAGGCTGGCAATCCTGCACCCCAACAATATTTACCATAGCCAACACTTGGAAGCAATGAAAATGTCCATCAACCGAGGAATGCACAAAGTAGAAGTGGTCCATGTACACAGTGGAAAATCACTCCAATAAAAAATAAAAAGTAAATTTAAAAAACCAACAAAAGTAAGGAGACATCAGCTTGTGTGGGTTTGTCCGGGCACACTCCACTCTAATTTATAACCGAGAAACACGACAGGCCGCAAGGGCTTTTCCCTAGGTAACAGGGTGGGGAACATAGAAACGCTGCCACCCTCTGGCAGTTACCTGCAAAAGCAGCTTTAAAGGCTTTGCTAATGGTCATTTCATAGGAACAAGTACTGCAGAACTGTAAATGAAACCTGCCCTCAAAATGTCTTGAGGGAGGTAATGGCCAAAACATTTCAAAATGTGACACACACTTTAAGAGAACACTTTGAAGAACAAAGGGTAATCACAGCTTGAAAAATAAAAAGGACATGCCTTAAAGCTCAATTTCAACGGATTATGAGGCACGTGCGAATTCAACCACAAAAAGGTATCAGCTCACACTTGTCAGAATAACCATCTTTAAGAAAACTACAAACAATAAATGCTGAAGGTGTTGTGGAGAAATGCACACCCTCAACTTCAAGAGGGACGTAACTTGGAAAGGACCACGAATGAGAACAGAATGGATGTGCCTCAAAAAGGTCAACGTTGAGCTACCGTATGATCCAGCAGGCCCACTCCTCGACCTAAAATCTAAGAAGAGAGAATTGCAAAGACACAGGCAGGCAAATCTGCATGGCACAGTATTACAATAGCCAAGATATGGAAGTAACCAAAAAGTCCACCAACAGATGGGTGGACAAAGAAGAACTCCTCCATGTACAGATGGAATATCCGCTAGTGAAAAAAGTGAAACAATGCCATTTGCAGCACCATAGATGAGTCTAGACGTAATCACGCCACGTGTAGTAAGTGAGAAAGCAAAAGACACGTATCCTATCATATCACTTTTAGGAGTTACTTAAAAATTGATACCAATGAAGATATTTCCACAGAGAAAGGCAACCACAGATTCATTAAAAAAACTCATGGTTCACCAAATAGAAAGGGATGAGGATTGGCTACATTACCATATTGGGGTTAACAGAGATATACAAACCATGTGAAATATATAATCACCAAAGACGTACGGAAGACCAGGAGAGAGACTACTCAACATTGTGTCATAAACTACATGGAAAAAGGACTCGAGGAAGAATAGATACACGTATATGTGTGAAAGAACCACATCTTGCACACCTAGAACAAACAAGCCATTGTAATCAAATTTGCTGGGATAAAAAATAAAAAGTAAATTACAAATATGAACAAGAAGCAATGAGACATAAACTTACAGGGCTTTTTCCTGGCACATTCCATTCTAATTTACAACCTAGAACACCACTTCCATTAAGGCTCTGTTTCCCCAGTAACCAAATTTGGTAAAGGAGAAATGCTGCCACCTTCTGACCTTTCCCTGCAGGAGCAGCTTTAAACTCACACCTAATGGTCACTTAGCATTCCCAAGGACTCAGGGCTGTAAAGGACACCTGCCCTCAAAAATTGTGCTGAAGTAGGGAATGGACAAAAAAATTCAAAACAGGCAAATGTTTCAAGAAGAGAGTATGAAGAGTTAAGTTTTACTCACGCTCTTTAAAAAAAAAAAAGGAAAATGGATAAAAGCTCAACCTCAGGGAGTGTTAGACCCATGCAATCTAATCTACAAAAAGTTTCAACTTACACCAGTCGACTGACCATCAGCAGAACGTCTACAAACAATAAATGCTGAAGGGGTTTTAGGGAACTGTGTACCCTCTACCTGCTGGTGAGACGTAAAGGGGTAACAGCCAATAATGAGAACAGAAAGGAGCTGTGTTTAAAAGTAAAAATGGAGGTACCATTCAATCCAGCAGGCGCACCATTGGACCTCTCACCTGAGAAGACAAGAATCGAGAAGACACAGGCCGCAAAAGCTGCAGTGCAGCCTTATTCACAATAGCCAAGAAAGTGAAGCAATCAAAATGTCCAACTAGAGGTGAATGGATAAAGAAGAAGTGGTCCATGTACACAATGGAATATTAGCCATGGAAGACAATGAACTATTGCTCTCTGAGGCACCACAAATGAGTCTGGAGATAATCACGGAACATGAGGTAAGTCGGAAAGCAAAAGACCTATATTCTATGATATCACTTATAGGCGTTCTCTAATAACTGACACAAATGAACGTATTTCCACAGAGAAAGACACTCACAGACTTAGAAAACAAACTATGCTCATCTAAACGGAAAGGTGGGGGGAATGGATAAATTAAGATTAGTGTTACTATATGTATACAAACACATATTATATACATATATCAAAAAGACCGACCATATAGCAAGGGAGGTCTGCGGAACCCTCAGTAACATTTTACATGGGAAGAGGATCTGTACTTGCATAGACGTATATAATGTACAAATGAACCAGATCGTGTACACCTGGGAGAAACAATATTCTTAGCTTTACCCCAATTAAAAAAAATTTTTTAAACCAAGAAGAAATAATGAGACATAATCTTATGGGGGTTTCTCCATGCACATTCCAATGTAATTTACAACCTAGGAACACGACTTCCAGAAAGACTCTGCTGCCCTCGTACCCAGATTTGGGAATGGAGAAATGCTGCCTCCTTGAGCCACTTCCCACAACAGCAGCTTTAAATCCATTGCCAAAGGTCACTAAATATTCACCAAACTTGCAGTTCCGTAAATGACACCTGCTCTCTAAAAAAATTCTGGGGTGGAAAATCGACCAAAAACTTCAAAAGAGGGCAACCTTCCAAGAAGACAATTTCAAGAGTTATATTCTACTCCCAATTGTTTCCTTTTTTTAACAGAAAAGAAAACGGCAGAGAAAAATGATGAGTTTTACGAATTTTCAAAGACATGCAAACCCAAATTACAAACACCTATCAGCTCACAGCAGCCAGAAGGGCCGTTAGCATAAATCCTGCAAACAATACATGCTGAAGCGATTGTGGAGAAATGCGTACCCTCGATTCTAAGGGGGACGTGGTAAGAGCCACTAATGAAAACACAAAGAAGGTGCTTTGCAAAGGGTAACACGGTGCTACCAGTCAATCAATCCCAACCACTGCTGGGCCTATCACCTGAGAAAATGAGAATAAAAAGTCACAGGCTGGCAATCCTGCACCCCAACAATATTTACCATAGCCAACACTTGGAAGCAATGAAAATGTCCATCAACCGAGGAATGCACAAAGTAGAAGTGGTCCATGTACACAGTGGAAAATCACTCCAATAAAAAATAAAAAGTAAATTTAAAAAACCAACAAAAGTAAGGAGACATCAGCTTGTGTGGGTTTGTCCGGGCACACTCCACTCTAATTTATAACCGAGAAACACGACAGGCCGCAAGGGCTTTTCCCTAGGTAACAGGGTGGGGAACATAGAAACGCTGCCACCCTCTGGCAGTTACCTGCAAAAGCAGCTTTAAAGGCTTTGCTAATGGTCATTTCATAGGAACAAGTACTGCAGAACTGTAAATGAAACCTGCCCTCAAAATGTCTTGAGGGAGGTAATGGCCAAAACATTTCAAAATGTGACACACACTTTAAGAGAACACTTTGAAGAACAAAGGGTAATCACAGCTTGAAAAATAAAAAGGACATGCCTTAAAGCTCAATTTCAACGGATTATGAGGCACGTGCGAATTCAACCACAAAAAGGTATCAGCTCACACTTGTCAGAATAACCATCTTTAAGAAAACTACAAACAATAAATGCTGAAGGTGTTGTGGAGAAATGCACACCCTCAACTTCAAGAGGGACGTAACTTGGAAAGGACCACGAATGAGAACAGAATGGATGTGCCTCAAAAAGGTCAACGTTGAGCTACCGTATGATCCAGCAGGCCCACTCCTCGACCTAAAATCTAAGAAGAGAGAATTGCAAAGACACAGGCAGGCAAATCTGCATGGCACAGTATTACAATAGCCAAGATATGGAAGTAACCAAAAAGTCCACCAACAGATGGGTGGACAAAGAAGAACTCCTCCATGTACAGATGGAATATCCGCTAGTGAAAAAAGTGAAACAATGCCATTTGCAGCACCATAGATGAGTCTAGACGTAATCACGCCACGTGTAGTAAGTGAGAAAGCAAAAGACACGTATCCTATCATATCACTTTTAGGAGTTACTTAAAAATTGATACCAATGAAGATATTTCCACAGAGAAAGGCAACCACAGATTCATTAAAAAAACTCATGGTTCACCAAATAGAAAGGGATGAGGATTGGCTACATTACCATATTGGGGTTAACAGAGATATACAAACCATGTGAAATATATAATCACCAAAGACGTACGGAAGACCAGGAGAGAGACTACTCAACATTGTGTCATAAACTACATGGAAAAAGGACGCGAGGAAGAATAGATACACGTATATGTGTGAAAGAACCACATCTTGCACACCTAGAACAAACAAACCATTGTAATCAAATTTGCTGGGATAAAAAATAAAAAGTAAATTACAAATATGAACAAGAAGTAATGAGACATAAACTTAAAGGGCTTTTTCCTGGCACATTCCATTCTAATTTACAACCTAGAACACCACTTCCATTAAGGCTCTGTTTCCCCAGTAACCAAATTTGGTAAAGGAGAAATGCTGCCACCTTCTGACCTTTCCCTGCAGGAGCAGCTTTAAACTCACACCTAATGGTCACTTAGCATTCCCAAGGACTCAGGGCTGTAAAGGACACCTGCCCTCAAAAATTGTGCTGAAGTAGGGAATGGACAAAAAAATTCAAAACAGGCAAATGTTTCAAGAAGAGAGTATGAAGAGTTAAGTTTTACTCACGCTCTTTAAAAAAAAAAGGAAAATGGATAAAAGCTCAACCTCAGGGAGTGTTAGACCCATGCAATCTAATCTACAAAAAGTTTCAACTTACACCAGTCGACTGACCATCAGCAGAACGTCTACAAACAATAAATGCTGAAGGGGTTTTAGGGAACTGTGTACCCTCTACCTGCTGGTGAGACGTAAAGGGGTAACAGCCAATAATGAGAACAGAAAGGAGCTGTGTTTAAAAGTAAAAATGGAGGTACCATTCAATCCAGCAGGCGCACCATTGGACCTCTCACCTGAGAAGACAAGAATCGAGAAGACACAGGCCGCAAAAGCTGCAGTGCAGCCTTATTCACAATAGCCAAGAAAGTGAAGCAATCAAAATGTCCAACTAGAGGTGAATGGATAAAGAAGAAGTGGTCCATGTACACAATGGAATATTAGCCATGGAAGACAATGAACTATTGCTCTCTGAGGCACCACAAATGAGTCTGGAGATAATCACGGAACATGAGGTAAGTCGGAAAGCAAAAGACCTATATTCTATGATATCACTTATAGGCGTTCTCTAATAACTGAAACAAATGAACGTATTTCCACAGAGAAAGACACTCACAGACTTAGAAAACAAACTATGCTCATCTAAACGGAAAGGTGGGGGGAATGGATAAATTAAGATTAGTGTTACTATATGTATACAAACACATATTATATACATATATCAAAAAGACCGACCATATAGCAAGGGAGGTCTGCGGAACCCTCAGTAACATTTTACATGGGAAGAGGATCTGTACTTGCATAGACGTATATAATGTACAAATGAACCAGATCGTGTACACCTGGGAGAAACAATATTCTTAGCTTTACCCCAATTAAAAAAAATTTTTTAAACCAAGAAGAAATAATGAGACATAATCTTATGGGGGTTTCTCCATGCACATTCCAATGTAATTTACAACCTAGGAACACGACTTCCAGAAAGACTCTGCTGCCCTCGTACCCAGATTTGGGAATGGAGAAATGCTGCCTCCTTGAGCCACTTCCCACAACAGCAGCTTTAAATCCATTGCCAAAGGTCACTAAATATTCACCAAACTTGCAGTTCCGTAAATGACACCTGCTCTCTAAAAAAATTCTGGGGTGGAAAATCGACCAAAAACTTCAAAAGAGGGCAACCTTCCAAGAAGACAATTTCAAGAGTTATATTGTACTCCCAATTGTTTCCTTTTTTTAACAGAAAAGAAAACGGCAGAGAAAAATGATGAGTTTTACGAATTTTCAAAGACATGCAAACCCAAATTACAAACACCTATCAGCTCACAGCAGCCAGAAGGGCCGTTAGCATAAATGCTGCAAACAATACATGCTGAAGCGATTGTGGAGAAATGCGTACCCTCGATTCTAAGGGGGACGTGGTAAGAGCCACTAATGAAAACACAAAGAAGGTGCTTTGCAAAGGGTAACACGGTGCTACCAGTCAATCAATCCCAACCACTGCTGGGCCTATCACCTGAGAAAATGAGAATAAAAAGTCACAGGCTGGCAATCCTGCACCCCAACAATATTTACCATAGCCAACACTTGGAAGCAATGAAAATGTCCATCAACCGAGGAATGCACAAAGTAGAAGTGGTCCATGTACACAGTGGAAAATCACTCCAATAAAAAATAAAAAGTAAATTTAAAAAACCAACAAAAGTAAGGAGACATCAGCTTGTGTGGGTTTGTCCGGGCACACTCCACTCTAATTTATAACCGAGAAACACGACAGGCCGCAAGGGCTTTTCCCTAGGTAACAGGGTGGGGAACATAGAAACGCTGCCACCCTCTGGCAGTTACCTGCAAAAGCAGCTTTAAAGGCTTTGCTAATGGTCATTTCATAGGAACAAGTACTGCAGAACTGTAAATGAAACCTGCCCTCAAAATGTCTTGAGGGAGGTAATGGCCAAAACATTTCAAAATGTGACACACACTTTAAGAGAACACTTTGAAGAACAAAGGGTAATCACAGCTTGAAAAATAAAAAGGACATGCCTTAAAGCTCAATTTCAACGGATTATGAGGCACGTGCGAATTCAACCACAAAAAGGTATCAGCTCACACTTGTCAGAATAACCATCTTTAAGAAAACTACAAACAATAAATGCTGAAGGTGTTGTGGAGAAATGCACACCCTCAACTTCAAGAGGGACGTAACTTGGAAAGGACCACGAATGAGAACAGAATGGATGTGCCTCAAAAAGGTCAACGTTGAGCTACCGTATGATCCAGCAGGCCCACTCCTCGACCTAAAATCTAAGAAGAGAGAATTGCAAAGACACAGGCAGGCAAATCTGCATGGCACAGTATTACAATAGCCAAGATATGGAAGTAACCAAAAAGTCCACCAACAGATGGGTGGACAAAGAAGAACTCCTCCATGTACAGATGGAATATCCGCTAGTGAAAAAAGTGAAACAATGCCATTTGCAGCACCATAGATGAGTCTAGACGTAATCACGCCACGTGTAGTAAGTGAGAAAGCAAAAGACACGTATCCTATCATATCACTTTTAGGAGTTACTTAAAAATTGATACCAATGAAGATATTTCCACAGAGAAAGGCAACCACAGATTCATTAAAAAAACTCATGGTTCACCAAATAGAAAGGGATGAGGATTGGCTACATTACCATATTGGGGTTAACAGAGATATACAAACCATGTGAAATATATAATCACCAAAGACGTACGGAAGACCAGGAGAGAGACTACTCAACATTGTGTCATAAACTACATGGAAAAAGGACGCGAGGAAGAATAGATACACGTATATGTGTGAAAGAACCACATCTTGCACACCTAGAACAAACAAACCATTGTAATCAAATTTGCTGGGATAAAAAATAAAAAGTAAATTACAAATATGAACAAGAAGTAATGAGACATAAACTTAAAGGGCTTTTTCCTGGCACATTCCATTCTAATTTACAACCTAGAACACCACTTCCATTAAGGCTCTGTTTCCCCAGTAACCAAATTTGGTAAAGGAGAAATGCTGCCACCTTCTGACCTTTCCCTGCAGGAGCAGCTTTAAACTCACACCTAATGGTCACTTAGCATTCCCAAGGACTCAGGGCTGTAAAGGACACCTGCCCTCAAAAATTGTGCTGAAGTAGGGAATGGACAAAAAAATTCAAAACAGGCAAATGTTTCAAGAAGAGAGTATGAAGAGTTAAGTTTTACTCACGCTCTTTAAAAAAAAAAAGGAAAATGGATAAAAGCTCAACCTCAGGGAGTGTTAGACCCATGCAATCTAATCTACAAAAAGTTTCAACTTACACCAGTCGACTGACCATCAGCAGAACGTCTACAAACAATAAATGCTGAAGGGGTTTTAGGGAACTGTGTACCCTCTACCTGCTGGTGAGACGTAAAGGGGTAACAGCCAATAATGAGAACAGAAAGGAGCTGTGTTTAAAAGTAAAAATGGAGGTACCATTCAATCCAGCAGGCGCACCATTGGACCTCTCACCTGAGAAGACAAGAATCGAGAAGACACAGGCCGCAAAAGCTGCAGTGCAGCCTTATTCACAATAGCCAAGAAAGTGAAGCAATCAAAATGTCCAACTAGAGGTGAATGGATAAAGAAGAAGTGGTCCATGTACACAATGGAATATTAGCCATGGAAGACAATGAACTATTGCTCTCTGAGGCACCACAAATGAGTCTGGAGATAATCACGGAACATGAGGTAAGTCGGAAAGCAAAAGACCTATATTCTATGATATCACTTATAGGCGTTCTCTAATAACTGACACAAATGAACGTATTTCCACAGAGAAAGACACTCACAGACTTAGAAAACAAACTATGCTCATCTAAACGGAAAGGTGGGGGGAATGGATAAATTAAGATTAGTGTTACTATATGTATACAAACACATATTATATACATATATCAAAAAGACCGACCATATAGCAAGGGAGGTCTGCGGAACCCTCAGTAACATTTTACATGGGAAGAGGATCTGTACTTGCATAGACGTATATAATGTACAAATGAACCAGATCGTGTACACCTGGGAGAAACAATATTCTTAGCTTTACCCCAATTAAAAAAAAAATTTTAAACCAAGAAGAAATAATGAGACATAATCTTATGGGGGTTTCTCCATGCACATTCCAATGTAATTTACAACCTAGGAACACGACTTCCAGAAAGACTCTGCTGCCCTCGTACCCAGATTTGGGAATGGAGAAATGCTGCCTCCTTGAGCCACTTCCCACAACAGCAGCTTTAAATCCATTGCCAAAGGTCACTAAATATTCACCAAACTTGCAGTTCCGTAAATGACACCTGCTCTCTAAAAAAATTCTGGGGTGGAAAATCGACCAAAAACTTCAAAAGAGGGCAACCTTCCAAGAAGACAATTTCAAGAGTTATATTCTACTCCCAATTGTTTCCTTTTTTTAACAGAAAAGAAAACGGCAGAGAAAAATGATGAGTTTTACGAATTTTCAAAGACATGCAAACCCAAATTACAAACACCTATCAGCTCACAGCAGCCAGAAGGGCCGTTAGCATAAATCCTGCAAACAATACATGCTGAAGCGATTGTGGAGAAATGCGTACCCTCGATTCTAAGGGGGACGTGGTAAGAGCCACTAATGAAAACACAAAGAAGGTGCTTTGCAAAGGGTAACACGGTGCTACCAGTCAATCAATCCCAACCACTGCTGGGCCTATCACCTGAGAAAATGAGAATAAAAAGTCACAGGCTGGCAATCCTGCACCCCAACAATATTTACCATAGCCAACACTTGGAAGCAATGAAAATGTCCATCAACCGAGGAATGCACAAAGTAGAAGTGGTCCATGTACACAGTGGAAAATCACTCCAATAAAAAATAAAAAGTAAATTTAAAAAACCAACAAAAGTAAGGAGACATCAGCTTGTGTGGGTTTGTCCGGGCACACTCTACTCTAATTTATAACCGAGAAACACGACAGGCCGCAAGGGCTTTTCCCTAGGTAACAGGGTGGGGAACATAGAAACGCTGCCACCCTCTGGCAGTTACCTGCAAAAGCAGCTTTAAAGGCTTTGCTAATGGTCATTTCATAGGAACAAGTACTGCAGAACTGTAAATGAAACCTGCCCTCAAAATGTCTTGAGGGAGGTAATGGCCAAAACATTTCAAAATGTGACACACACTTTAAGAGAACACTTTGAAGAACAAAGGGTAATCACAGCTTGAAAAATAAAAAGGACATGCCTTAAAGCTCAATTTCAACGGATTATGAGGCACGTGCGAATTCAACCACAAAAAGGTATCAGCTCACACTTGTCAGAATAACCATCTTTAAGAAAACTACAAACAATAAATGCTGAAGGTGTTGTGGAGAAATGCACACCCTCAACTTCAAGAGGGACGTAACTTGGAAAGGACCACGAATGAGAACAGAATGGATGTGCCTCAAAAAGGTCAACGTTGAGCTACCGTATGATCCAGCAGGCCCACTCCTCGACCTAAAATCTAAGAAGAGAGAATTGCAAAGACACAGGCAGGCAAATCTGCATGGCACAGTATTACAATAGCCAAGATATGGAAGTAACCAAAAAGTCCACCAACAGATGGGTGGACAAAGAAGAACTCCTCCATGTACAGATGGAATATCCGCTAGTGAAAAAAGTGAAACAATGCCATTTGCAGCACCATAGATGAGTCTAGACGTAATCACGCCACGTGTAGTAAGTGAGAAAGCAAAAGACACGTATCCTATCATATCACTTTTAGGAGTTACTTAAAAATTGATACCAATGAAGATATTTCCACAGAGAAAGGCAACCACAGATTCATTAAAAAAACTCATGGTTCACCAAATAGAAAGGGATGAGGATTGGCTACATTACCATATTGGGGTTAACAGAGATATACAAACCATGTGAAATATATAATCACCAAAGACGTACGGAAGACCAGGAGAGAGACTACTCAACATTGTGTCATAAACTACATGGAAAAAGGACGCGAGGAAGAATAGATACACGTATATGTGTGAAAGAACCACATCTTGCACACCTAGAACAAACAAACCATTGTAATCAAATTTGTTGGGATAAAAAATAAAAAGTAAATTACAAATATGAACAAGAAGTAATGAGACATAAACTTAAAGGGCTTTTTCCTGGCACATTCCATTCTAATTTACAACCTAGAACACCACTTCCATTAAGGCTCTGTTTCCCCAGTAACCAAATTTGGTAAAGGAGAAATGCTGCCACCTTCTGACCTTTCCCTGCAGGAGCAGCTTTAAACTCACACCTAATGGTCACTTAGCATTCCCAAGGACTCAGGGCTGTAAAGGACACCTGCCCTCAAAAATTGTGCTGAAGTAGGGAATGGACAAAAAAATTCAAAACAGGCAAATGTTTCAAGAAGAGAGTATGAAGAGTTAAGTTTTACTCACGCTCTTTAAAAAAAAAAGGAAAATGGATAAAAGCTCAACCTCAGGGAGTGTTAGACCCATGCAATCTAATCTACAAAAAGTTTCAACTTACACCAGTCGACTGACCATCAGCAGAACGTCTACAAACAATAAATGCTGAAGGGGTTTTAGGGAACTGTGTACCCTCTACCTGCTGGTGAGACGTAAAGGGGTAACAGCCAATAATGAGAACAGAAAGGAGCTGTGTTTAAAAGTAAAAATGGAGGTACCATTCAATCCAGCAGGCGCACCATTGGACCTCTCACCTGAGAAGACAAGAATCGAGAAGACACAGGCCGCAAAAGCTGCAGTGCAGCCTTATTCACAATAGCCAAGAAAGTGAAGCAATCAAAATGTCCAACTAGAGGTGAATGGATAAAGAAGAAGTGGTCCATGTACACAATGGAATATTAGCCATGGAAGACAATGAACTATTGCTCTCTGAGGCACCACAAATGAGTCTGGAGATAATCACGGAACATGAGGTAAGTCGGAAAGCAAAAGACCTATATTCTATGATATCACTTATAGGCGTTCTCTAATAACTGAAACAAATGAACGTATTTCCACAGAGAAAGACACTCACAGACTTAGAAAACAAACTATGCTCATCTAAACGGAAAGGTGGGGGGAATGGATAAATTAAGATTAGTGTTACTATATGTATACAAACACATATTATATACATATATCAAAAAGACCGACCATATAGCAAGGGAGGTCTGCGGAACCCTCAGTAACATTTTACATGGGAAGAGGATCTGTACTTGCATAGACGTATATAATGTACAAATGAACCAGATCGTGTACACCTGGGAGAAACAATATTCTTAGCTTTACCCCAATTAAAAAAAATTTTTTAAACCAAGAAGAAATAATGAGACATAATCTTATGGGGGTTTCTCCATGCACATTCCAATGTAATTTACAACCTAGGAACACGACTTCCAGAAAGACTCTGCTGCCCTCGTACCCAGATTTGGGAATGGAGAAATGCTGCCTCCTTGAGCCACTTCCCACAACAGCAGCTTTAAATCCATTGCCAAAGGTCACTAAATATTCACCAAACTTGCAGTTCCGTAAATGACACCTGCTCTCTAAAAAAATTCTGGGGTGGAAAATCGACCAAAAACTTCAAAAGAGGGCAACCTTCCAAGAAGACAATTTCAAGAGTTATATTGTACTCCCAATTGTTTCCTTTTTTTAACAGAAAAGAAAACGGCAGAGAAAAATGATGAGTTTTACGAATTTTCAAAGACATGCAAACCCAAATTACAAACACCTATCAGCTCACAGCAGCCAGAAGGGCCGTTAGCATAAATGCTGCAAACAATACATGCTGAAGCGATTGTGGAGAAATGCGTACCCTCGATTCTAAGGGGGACGTGGTAAGAGCCACTAATGAAAACACAAAGAAGGTGCTTTGCAAAGGGTAACACGGTGCTACCAGTCAATCAATCCCAACCACTGCTGGGCCTATCACCTGAGAAAATGAGAATAAAAAGTCACAGGCTGGCAATCCTGCACCCCAACAATATTTACCATAGCCAACACTTGGAAGCAATGAAAATGTCCATCAACCGAGGAATGCACAAAGTAGAAGTGGTCCATGTACACAGTGGAAAATCACTCCAATAAAAAATAAAAAGTAAATTTAAAAAACCAACAAAAGTAAGGAGACATCAGCTTGTGTGGGTTTGTCCGGGCACACTCCACTCTAATTTATAACCGAGAAACACGACAGGCCGCAAGGGCTTTTCCCTAGGTAACAGGGTGGGGAACATAGAAACGCTGCCACCCTCTGGCAGTTACCTGCAAAAGCAGCTTTAAAGGCTTTGCTAATGGTCATTTCATAGGAACAAGTACTGCAGAACTGTAAATGAAACCTGCCCTCAAAATGTCTTGAGGGAGGTAATGGCCAAAACATTTCAAAATGTGACACACACTTTAAGAGAACACTTTGAAGAACAAAGGGTAATCACAGCTTGAAAAATAAAAAGGACATGCCTTAAAGCTCAATTTCAACGGATTATGAGGCACGTGCGAATTCAACCACAAAAAGGTATCAGCTCACACTTGTCAGAATAACCATCTTTAAGAAAACTACAAACAATAAATGCTGAAGGTGTTGTGGAGAAATGCACACCCTCAACTTCAAGAGGGACGTAACTTGGAAAGGACCACGAATGAGAACAGAATGGATGTGCCTCAAAAAGGTCAACGTTGAGCTACCGTATGATCCAGCAGGCCCACTCCTCGACCTAAAATCTAAGAAGAGAGAATTGCAAAGACACAGGCAGGCAAATCTGCATGGCACAGTATTACAATAGCCAAGATATGGAAGTAACCAAAAAGTCCACCAACAGATGGGTGGACAAAGAAGAACTCCTCCATGTACAGATGGAATATCCGCTAGTGAAAAAAGTGAAACAATGCCATTTGCAGCACCATAGATGAGTCTAGACGTAATCACGCCACGTGTAGTAAGTGAGAAAGCAAAAGACACGTATCCTATCATATCACTTTTAGGAGTTACTTAAAAATTGATACCAATGAAGATATTTCCACAGAGAAAGGCAACCACAGATTCATTAAAAAAACTCATGGTTCACCAAATAGAAAGGGATGAGGATTGGCTACATTACCATATTGGGGTTAACAGAGATATACAAACCATGTGAAATATATAATCACCAAAGACGTACGGAAGACCAGGAGAGAGACTACTCAACATTGTGTCATAAACTACATGGAAAAAGGACGCGAGGAAGAATAGATACACGTATATGTGTGAAAGAACCACATCTTGCACACCTAGAACAAACAAACCATTGTAATCAAATTTGCTGGGATAAAAAATAAAAAGTAAATTACAAATATGAACAAGAAGTAATGAGACATAAACTTAAAGGGCTTTTTCCTGGCACATTCCATTCTAATTTACAACCTAGAACACCACTTCCATTAAGGCTCTGTTTCCCCAGTAACCAAATTTGGTAAAGGAGAAATGCTGCCACCTTCTGACCTTTCCCTGCAGGAGCAGCTTTAAACTCACACCTAATGGTCACTTAGCATTCCCAAGGACTCAGGGCTGTAAAGGACACCTGCCCTCAAAAATTGTGCTGAAGTAGGGAATGGACAAAAAAATTCAAAACAGGCAAATGTTTCAAGAAGAGAGTATGAAGAGTTAAGTTTTACTCACGCTCTTTAAAAAAAAAAAGGAAAATGGATAAAAGCTCAACCTCAGGGAGTGTTAGACCCATGCAATCTAATCTACAAAAAGTTTCAACTTACACCAGTCGACTGACCATCAGCAGAACGTCTACAAACAATAAATGCTGAAGGGGTTTTAGGGAACTGTGTACCCTCTACCTGCTGGTGAGACGTAAAGGGGTAACAGCCAATAATGAGAACAGAAAGGAGCTGTGTTTAAAAGTAAAAATGGAGGTACCATTCAATCCAGCAGGCGCACCATTGGACCTCTCACCTGAGAAGACAAGAATCGAGAAGACACAGGCCGCAAAAGCTGCAGTGCAGCCTTATTCACAATAGCCAAGAAAGTGAAGCAATCAAAATGTCCAACTAGAGGTGAATGGATAAAGAAGAAGTGGTCCATGTACACAATGGAATATTAGCCATGGAAGACAATGAACTATTGCTCTCTGAGGCACCACAAATGAGTCTGGAGATAATCACGGAACATGAGGTAAGTCGGAAAGCAAAAGACCTATATTCTATGATATCACTTATAGGCGTTCTCTAATAACTGACACAAATGAACGTATTTCCACAGAGAAAGACACTCACAGACTTAGAAAACAAACTATGCTCATCTAAACGGAAAGGTGGGGGGAATGGATAAATTAAGATTAGTGTTACTATATGTATACAAACACATATTATATACATATATCAAAAAGACCGACCATATAGCAAGGGAGGTCTGCGGAACCCTCAGTAACATTTTACATGGGAAGAGGATCTGTACTTGCATAGACGTATATAATGTACAAATGAACCAGATCGTGTACACCTGGGAGAAACAATATTCTTAGCTTTACCCCAATTAAAAAAAAAATTTTAAACCAAGAAGAAATAATGAGACATAATCTTATGGGGGTTTCTCCATGCACATTCCAATGTAATTTACAACCTAGGAACACGACTTCCAGAAAGACTCTGCTGCCCTCGTACCCAGATTTGGGAATGGAGAAATGCTGCCTCCTTGAGCCACTTCCCACAACAGCAGCTTTAAATCCATTGCCAAAGGTCACTAAATATTCACCAAACTTGCAGTTCCGTAAATGACACCTGCTCTCTAAAAAAATTCTGGGGTGGAAAATCGACCAAAAACTTCAAAAGAGGGCAACCTTCCAAGAAGACAATTTCAAGAGTTATATTCTACTCCCAATTGTTTCCTTTTTTTAACAGAAAAGAAAACGGCAGAGAAAAATGATGAGTTTTACGAATTTTCAAAGACATGCAAACCCAAATTACAAACACCTATCAGCTCACAGCAGCCAGAAGGGCCGTTAGCATAAATCCTGCAAACAATACATGCTGAAGCGATTGTGGAGAAATGCGTACCCTCGATTCTAAGGGGGACGTGGTAAGAGCCACTAATGAAAACACAAAGAAGGTGCTTTGCAAAGGGTAACACGGTGCTACCAGTCAATCAATCCCAACCACTGCTGGGCCTATCACCTGAGAAAATGAGAATAAAAAGTCACAGGCTGGCAATCCTGCACCCCAACAATATTTACCATAGCCAACACTTGGAAGCAATGAAAATGTCCATCAACCGAGGAATGCACAAAGTAGAAGTGGTCCATGTACACAGTGGAAAATCACTCCAATAAAAAATAAAAAGTAAATTTAAAAAACCAACAAAAGTAAGGAGACATCAGCTTGTGTGGGTTTGTCCGGGCACACTCTACTCTAATTTATAACCGAGAAACACGACAGGCCGCAAGGGCTTTTCCCTAGGTAACAGGGTGGGGAACATAGAAACGCTGCCACCCTCTGGCAGTTACCTGCAAAAGCAGCTTTAAAGGCTTTGCTAATGGTCATTTCATAGGAACAAGTACTGCAGAACTGTAAATGAAACCTGCCCTCAAAATGTCTTGAGGGAGGTAATGGCCAAAACATTTCAAAATGTGACACACACTTTAAGAGAACACTTTGAAGAACAAAGGGTAATCACAGCTTGAAAAATAAAAAGGACATGCCTTAAAGCTCAATTTCAACGGATTATGAGGCACGTGCGAATTCAACCACAAAAAGGTATCAGCTCACACTTGTCAGAATAACCATCTTTAAGAAAACTACAAACAATAAATGCTGAAGGTGTTGTGGAGAAATGCACACCCTCAACTTCAAGAGGGACGTAACTTGGAAAGGACCACGAATGAGAACAGAATGGATGTGCCTCAAAAAGGTCAACGTTGAGCTACCGTATGATCCAGCAGGCCCACTCCTCGACCTAAAATCTAAGAAGAGAGAATTGCAAAGACACAGGCAGGCAAATCTGCATGGCACAGTATTACAATAGCCAAGATATGGAAGTAACCAAAAAGTCCACCAACAGATGGGTGGACAAAGAAGAACTCCTCCATGTACAGATGGAATATCCGCTAGTGAAAAAAGTGAAACAATGCCATTTGCAGCACCATAGATGAGTCTAGACGTAATCACGCCACGTGTAGTAAGTGAGAAAGCAAAAGACACGTATCCTATCATATCACTTTTAGGAGTTACTTAAAAATTGATACCAATGAAGATATTTCCACAGAGAAAGGCAACCACAGATTCATTAAAAAAACTCATGGTTCACCAAATAGAAAGGGATGAGGATTGGCTACATTACCATATTGGGGTTAACAGAGATATACAAACCATGTGAAATATATAATCACCAAAGACGTACGGAAGACCAGGAGAGAGACTACTCAACATTGTGTCATAAACTACATGGAAAAAGGACGCGAGGAAGAATAGATACACGTATATGTGTGAAAGAACCACATCTTGCACACCTAGAACAAACAAACCATTGTAATCAAATTTGTTGGGATAAAAAATAAAAAGTAAATTACAAATATGAACAAGAAGTAATGAGACATAAACTTAAAGGGCTTTTTCCTGGCACATTCCATTCTAATTTACAACCTAGAACACCACTTCCATTAAGGCTCTGTTTCCCCAGTAACCAAATTTGGTAAAGGAGAAATGCTGCCACCTTCTGACCTTTCCCTGCAGGAGCAGCTTTAAACTCACACCTAATGGTCACTTAGCATTCCCAAGGACTCAGGGCTGTAAAGGACACCTGCCCTCAAAAATTGTGCTGAAGTAGGGAATGGACAAAAAAATTCAAAACAGGCAAATGTTTCAAGAAGAGAGTATGAAGAGTTAAGTTTTACTCACGCTCTTTAAAAAAAAAAGGAAAATGGATAAAAGCTCAACCTCAGGGAGTGTTAGACCCATGCAATCTAATCTACAAAAAGTTTCAACTTACACCAGTCGACTGACCATCAGCAGAACGTCTACAAACAATAAATGCTGAAGGGGTTTTAGGGAACTGTGTACCCTCTACCTGCTGGTGAGACGTAAAGGGGTAACAGCCAATAATGAGAACAGAAAGGAGCTGTGTTTAAAAGTAAAAATGGAGGTACCATTCAATCCAGCAGGCGCACCATTGGACCTCTCACCTGAGAAGACAAGAATCGAGAAGACACAGGCCGCAAAAGCTGCAGTGCAGCCTTATTCACAATAGCCAAGAAAGTGAAGCAATCAAAATGTCCAACTAGAGGTGAATGGATAAAGAAGAAGTGGTCCATGTACACAATGGAATATTAGCCATGGAAGACAATGAACTATTGCTCTCTGAGGCACCACAAATGAGTCTGGAGATAATCACGGAACATGAGGTAAGTCGGAAAGCAAAAGACCTATATTCTATGATATCACTTATAGGCGTTCTCTAATAACTGAAACAAATGAACGTATTTCCACAGAGAAAGACACTCACAGACTTAGAAAACAAACTATGCTCATCTAAACGGAAAGGTGGGGGGAATGGATAAATTAAGATTAGTGTTACTATATGTATACAAACACATATTATATACATATATCAAAAAGACCGACCATATAGCAAGGGAGGTCTGCGGAACCCTCAGTAACATTTTACATGGGAAGAGGATCTGTACTTGCATAGACGTATATAATGTACAAATGAACCAGATCGTGTACACCTGGGAGAAACAATATTCTTAGCTTTACCCCAATTAAAAAAAATTTTTTAAACCAAGAAGAAATAATGAGACATAATCTTATGGGGGTTTCTCCATGCACATTCCAATGTAATTTACAACCTAGGAACACGACTTCCAGAAAGACTCTGCTGCCCTCGTACCCAGATTTGGGAATGGAGAAATGCTGCCTCCTTGAGCCACTTCCCACAACAGCAGCTTTAAATCCATTGCCAAAGGTCACTAAATATTCACCAAACTTGCAGTTCCGTAAATGACACCTGCTCTCTAAAAAAATTCTGGGGTGGAAAATCGACCAAAAACTTCAAAAGAGGGCAACCTTCCAAGAAGACAATTTCAAGAGTTATATTGTACTCCCAATTGTTTCCTTTTTTTAACAGAAAAGAAAACGGCAGAGAAAAATGATGAGTTTTACGAATTTTCAAAGACATGCAAACCCAAATTACAAACACCTATCAGCTCACAGCAGCCAGAAGGGCCGTTAGCATAAATGCTGCAAACAATACATGCTGAAGCGATTGTGGAGAAATGCGTACCCTCGATTCTAAGGGGGACGTGGTAAGAGCCACTAATGAAAACACAAAGAAGGTGCTTTGCAAAGGGTAACACGGTGCTACCAGTCAATCAATCCCAACCACTGCTGGGCCTATCACCTGAGAAAATGAGAATAAAAAGTCACAGGCTGGCAATCCTGCACCCCAACAATATTTACCATAGCCAACACTTGGAAGCAATGAAAATGTCCATCAACCGAGGAATGCACAAAGTAGAAGTGGTCCATGTACACAGTGGAAAATCACTCCAATAAAAAATAAAAAGTAAATTTAAAAAACCAACAAAAGTAAGGAGACATCAGCTTGTGTGGGTTTGTCCGGGCACACTCCACTCTAATTTATAACCGAGAAACACGACAGGCCGCAAGGGCTTTTCCCTAGGTAACAGGGTGGGGAACATAGAAACGCTGCCACCCTCTGGCAGTTACCTGCAAAAGCAGCTTTAAAGGCTTTGCTAATGGTCATTTCATAGGAACAAGTACTGCAGAACTGTAAATGAAACCTGCCCTCAAAATGTCTTGAGGGAGGTAATGGCCAAAACATTTCAAAATGTGACACACACTTTAAGAGAACACTTTGAAGAACAAAGGGTAATCACAGCTTGAAAAATAAAAAGGACATGCCTTAAAGCTCAATTTCAACGGATTATGAGGCACGTGCGAATTCAACCACAAAAAGGTATCAGCTCACACTTGTCAGAATAACCATCTTTAAGAAAACTACAAACAATAAATGCTGAAGGTGTTGTGGAGAAATGCACACCCTCAACTTCAAGAGGGACGTAACTTGGAAAGGACCACGAATGAGAACAGAATGGATGTGCCTCAAAAAGGTCAACGTTGAGCTACCGTATGATCCAGCAGGCCCACTCCTCGACCTAAAATCTAAGAAGAGAGAATTGCAAAGACACAGGCAGGCAAATCTGCATGGCACAGTATTACAATAGCCAAGATATGGAAGTAACCAAAAAGTCCACCAACAGATGGGTGGACAAAGAAGAACTCCTCCATGTACAGATGGAATATCCGCTAGTGAAAAAAGTGAAACAATGCCATTTGCAGCACCATAGATGAGTCTAGACGTAATCACGCCACGTGTAGTAAGTGAGAAAGCAAAAGACACGTATCCTATCATATCACTTTTAGGAGTTACTTAAAAATTGATACCAATGAAGATATTTCCACAGAGAAAGGCAACCACAGATTCATTAAAAAAACTCATGGTTCACCAAATAGAAAGGGATGAGGATTGGCTACATTACCATATTGGGGTTAACAGAGATATACAAACCATGTGAAATATATAATCACCAAAGACGTACGGAAGACCAGGAGAGAGACTACTCAACATTGTGTCATAAACTACATGGAAAAAGGACGCGAGGAAGAATAGATACACGTATATGTGTGAAAGAACCACATCTTGCACACCTAGAACAAACAAACCATTGTAATCAAATTTGCTGGGATAAAAAATAAAAAGTAAATTACAAATATGAACAAGAAGTAATGAGACATAAACTTAAAGGGCTTTTTCCTGGCACATTCCATTCTAATTTACAACCTAGAACACCACTTCCATTAAGGCTCTGTTTCCCCAGTAACCAAATTTGGTAAAGGAGAAATGCTGCCACCTTCTGACCTTTCCCTGCAGGAGCAGCTTTAAACTCACACCTAATGGTCACTTAGCATTCCCAAGGACTCAGGGCTGTAAAGGACACCTGCCCTCAAAAATTGTGCTGAAGTAGGGAATGGACAAAAAAATTCAAAACAGGCAAATGTTTCAAGAAGAGAGTATGAAGAGTTAAGTTTTACTCACGCTCTTTAAAAAAAAAAAGGAAAATGGATAAAAGCTCAACCTCAGGGAGTGTTAGACCCATGCAATCTAATCTACAAAAAGTTTCAACTTACACCAGTCGACTGACCATCAGCAGAACGTCTACAAACAATAAATGCTGAAGGGGTTTTAGGGAACTGTGTACCCTCTACCTGCTGGTGAGACGTAAAGGGGTAACAGCCAATAATGAGAACAGAAAGGAGCTGTGTTTAAAAGTAAAAATGGAGGTACCATTCAATCCAGCAGGCGCACCATTGGACCTCTCACCTGAGAAGACAAGAATCGAGAAGACACAGGCCGCAAAAGCTGCAGTGCAGCCTTATTCACAATAGCCAAGAAAGTGAAGCAATCAAAATGTCCAACTAGAGGTGAATGGATAAAGAAGAAGTGGTCCATGTACACAATGGAATATTAGCCATGGAAGACAATGAACTATTGCTCTCTGAGGCACCACAAATGAGTCTGGAGATAATCACGGAACATGAGGTAAGTCGGAAAGCAAAAGACCTATATTCTATGATATCACTTATAGGCGTTCTCTAATAACTGAAACAAATGAACGTATTTCCACAGAGAAAGACACTCACAGACTTAGAAAACAAACTATGCTCATCTAAACGGAAAGGTGGGGGGAATGGATAAATTAAGATTAGTGTTACTATATGTATACAAACACATATTATATACATATATCAAAAAGACCGACCATATAGCAAGGGAGGTCTGCGGAACCCTCAGTAACATTTTACATGGGAAGAGGATCTGTACTTGCATAGACGTATATAATGTACAAATGAACCAGATCGTGTACACCTGGGAGAAACAATATTCTTAGCTTTACCCCAATTAAAAAAAATTTTTTAAACCAAGAAGAAATAATGAGACATAATCTTATGGGGGTTTCTCCATGCACATTCCAATGTAATTTACAACCTAGGAACACGACTTCCAGAAAGACTCTGCTGCCCTCGTACCCAGATTTGGGAATGGAGAAATGCTGCCTCCTTGAGCCACTTCCCACAACAGCAGCTTTAAATCCATTGCCAAAGGTCACTAAATATTCACCAAACTTGCAGTTCCGTAAATGACACCTGCTCTCTAAAAAAATTCTGGGGTGGAAAATCGACCAAAAACTTCAAAAGAGGGCAACCTTCCAAGAAGACAATTTCAAGAGTTATATTCTACTCCCAATTGTTTCCTTTTTTTAACAGAAAAGAAAACGGCAGAGAAAAATGATGAGTTTTACGAATTTTCAAAGACATGCAAACCCAAATTACAAACACCTATCAGCTCACAGCAGCCAGAAGGGCCGTTAGCATAAATCCTGCAAACAATACATGCTGAAGCGATTGTGGAGAAATGCGTACCCTCGATTCTAAGGGGGACGTGGTAAGAGCCACTAATGAAAACACAAAGAAGGTGCTTTGCAAAGGGTAACACGGTGCTACCAGTCAATCAATCCCAACCACTGCTGGGCCTATCACCTGAGAAAATGAGAATAAAAAGTCACAGGCTGGCAATCCTGCACCCCAACAATATTTACCATAGCCAACACTTGGAAGCAATGAAAATGTCCATCAACCGAGGAATGCACAAAGTAGAAGTGGTCCATGTACACAGTGGAAAATCACTCCAATAAAAAATAAAAAGTAAATTTAAAAAACCAACAAAAGTAAGGAGACATCAGCTTGTGTGGGTTTGTCCGGGCACACTCCACTCTAATTTATAACCGAGAAACACGACAGGCCGCAAGGGCTTTTCCCTAGGTAACAGGGTGGGGAACATAGAAACGCTGCCACCCTCTGGCAGTTACCTGCAAAAGCAGCTTTAAAGGCTTTGCTAATGGTCATTTCATAGGAACAAGTACTGCAGAACTGTAAATGAAACCTGCCCTCAAAATGTCTTGAGGGAGGTAATGGCCAAAACATTTCAAAATGTGACACACACTTTAAGAGAACACTTTGAAGAACAAGGGGTAATCACAGCTTGAAAAATAAAAAGGACATGCCTTAAAGCTCAATTTCAACGGATTATGAGGCACGTGCGAATTCAACCACAAAAAGGTATCAGCTCACACTTGTCAGAATAACCATCTTTAAGAAAACTACAAACAATAAATGCTGAAGGTGTTGTGGAGAAATGCACACCCTCAACTTCAAGAGGGACGTAACTTGGAAAGGACCACGAATGAGAACAGAATGCATGTGCCTCAAAAAGGTCAACGTTGAGCTACCGTATGATCCAGCAGGCCCACTCCTCGACCTAAAATCTAAGAAGAGAGAATTGCAAAGACACAGGCAGGCAAATCTGCATGGCACAGTATTACAATAGCCAAGATATGGAAGTAACCAAAAAGTCGACCAACAGATGGGTGGACAAAGAAGAACTCCTCCATGTACAGATGGAATATCCGCTAGTGAAAAAAGTGAAACAATGCCATTTGCAGCACCATAGATGAGTCTAGACGTAATCACGCCACGTGTAGTAAGTGAGAAAGCAAAAGACACGTATCCTATCATATCACTTTTAGGAGTTACTTAAAAATTGATACCAATGAAGATATTTCCACAGAGAAAGGCAACCACAGATTCATTAAAAAAACTCATGGTTCACCAAATAGAAAGGGATGAGGATTGGCTACATTACCATATTGGGGTTAACAGAGATATACAAACCATGTGAAATATATAATCACCAAAGACGTACGGAAGACCAGGAGAGAGACTACTCAACATTGTGTCATAAACTACATGGAAAAAGGACGCGAGGAAGAATAGATACACGTATATGTGTGAAAGAACCACATCTTGCACACCTAGAACAAACAAACCATTGTAATCAAATTTGCTGGGATAAAAAATAAAAAGTAAATTACAAATATGAACAAGAAGCAATGAGACATAAACTTACAGGGCTTTTTCCTGGCACATTCCATTCTAATTTACAACCTAGAACACCACTTCCATTAAGGCTCTGTTTCCCCAGTAACCAAATTTGGTAAAGGAGAAATGCTGCCACCTTCTGACCTTTCCCTGCAGGAGCAGCTTTAAACTCACACCTAATGGTCACTTAGCATTCCCAAGGACTCAGGGCTGTAAAGGACACCTGCCCTCAAAAATTGTGCTGAAGTAGGGAATGGACAAAAAAATTCAAAACAGGCAAATGTTTCAAGAAGAGAGTATGAAGAGTTAAGTTTTACTCACGCTCTTTAAAAAAAAAAAGGAAAATGGATAAAAGCTCAACCTCAGGGAGTGTTAGACCCATGCAATCTAATCTACAAAAAGTTTCAACTTACACCAGTCGACTGACCATCAGCAGAACGTCTACAAACAATAAATGCTGAAGGGGTTTTAGGGAACTGTGTACCCTCTACCTGCTGGTGAGACGTAAAGGGGTAACAGCCAATAATGAGAACAGAAAGGAGCTGTGTTTAAAAGTAAAAATGGAGGTACCATTCAATCCAGCAGGCGCACCATTGGACCTCTCACCTGAGAAGACAAGAATCGAGAAGACACAGGCCGCAAAAGCTGCAGTGCAGCCTTATTCACAATAGCCAAGAAAGTGAAGCAATCAAAATGTCCAACTAGAGGTGAATGGATAAAGAAGAAGTGGTCCATGTACACAATGGAATATTAGCCATGGAAGACAATGAACTATTGCTCTCTGAGGCACCACAAATGAGTCTGGAGATAATCACGGAACATGAGGTAAGTCGGAAAGCAAAAGACCTATATTCTATGATATCACTTATAGGCGTTCTCTAATAACTGAAACAAATGAACGTATTTCCACAGAGAAAGACACTCACAGACTTAGAAAACAAACTATGCTCATCTAAACGGAAAGGTGGGGGGAATGGATAAATTAAGATTAGTGTTACTATATGTATACAAACACATATTATATACATATATCAAAAAGACCGACCATATAGCAAGGGAGGTCTGCGGAACCCTCAGTAACATTTTACATGGGAAGAGGATCTGTACTTGCATAGACGTATATAATGTACAAATGAACCAGATCGTGTACACCTGGGAGAAACAATATTCTTAGCTTTACCCCAATTAAAAAAAAATTTTTAAACCAAGAAGAAATAATGAGACATAATCTTATGGGGGTTTCTCCATGCACATTCCAATGTAATTTACAACCTAGGAACACGACTTCCAGAAAGACTCTGCTGCCCTCGTACCCAGATTTGGGAATGGAGAAATGCTGCCTCCTTGAGCCACTTCCCACAACAGCAGCTTTAAATCCATTGCCAAAGGTCACTAAATATTCACCAAACTTGCAGTTCCGTAAATGACACCTGCTCTCTAAAAAAATTCTGGGGTGGAAAATCGACCAAAAACTTCAAAAGAGGGCAACCTTCCAAGAAGACAATTTCAAGAGTTATATTCTACTCCCAATTGTTTCCTTTTTTTAACAGAAAAGAAAACGGCAGAGAAAAATGATGAGTTTTACGAATTTTCAAAGACATGCAAACCCAAATTACAAACACCTATCAGCTCACAGCAGCCAGAAGGGCCGTTAGCATAAATCCTGCAAACAATACATGCTGAAGCGATTGTGGAGAAATGCGTACCCTCGATTCTAAGGGGGACGTGGTAAGAGCCACTAATGAAAACACAAAGAAGGTGCTTTGCAAAGGGTAACACGGTGCTACCAGTCAATCAATCCCAACCACTGCTGGGCCTATCACCTGAGAAAATGAGAATAAAAAGTCACAGGCTGGCAATCCTGCACCCCAACAATATTTACCATAGCCAACACTTGGAAGCAATGAAAATGTCCATCAACCGAGGAATGCACAAAGTAGAAGTGGTCCATGTACACAGTGGAAAATCACTCCAATAAAAAATAAAAAGTAAATTTAAAAAACCAACAAAAGTAAGGAGACATCAGCTTGTGTGGGTTTGTCCGGGCACACTCCACTCTAATTTATAACCGAGAAACACGACAGGCCGCAAGGGCTTTTCCCTAGGTAACAGGGTGGGGAACATAGAAACGCTGCCACCCTCTGGCAGTTACCTGCAAAAGCAGCTTTAAAGGCTTTGCTAATGGTCATTTCATAGGAACAAGTACTGCAGAACTGTAAATGAAACCTGCCCTCAAAATGTCTTGAGGGAGGTAATGGCCAAAACATTTCAAAATGTGACACACACTTTAAGAGAACACTTTGAAGAACAAAGGGTAATCACAGCTTGAAAAATAAAAAGGACATGCCTTAAAGCTCAATTTCAACGGATTATGAGGCACGTGCGAATTCAACCACAAAAAGGTATCAGCTCACACTTGTCAGAATAACCATCTTTAAGAAAACTACAAACAATAAATGCTGAAGGTGTTGTGGAGAAATGCACACCCTCAACTTCAAGAGGGACGTAACTTGGAAAGGACCACGAATGAGAACAGAATGGATGTGCCTCAAAAAGGTCAACGTTGAGCTACCGTATGATCCAGCAGGCCCACTCCTCGACCTAAAATCTAAGAAGAGAGAATTGCAAAGACACAGGCAGGCAAATCTGCATGGCACAGTATTACAATAGCCAAGATATGGAAGTAACCAAAAAGTCCACCAACAGATGGGTGGACAAAGAAGAACTCCTCCATGTACAGATGGAATATCCGCTAGTGAAAAAAGTGAAACAATGCCATTTGCAGCACCATAGATGAGTCTAGACGTAATCACGCCACGTGTAGTAAGTGAGAAAGCAAAAGACACGTATCCTATCATATCACTTTTAGGAGTTACTTAAAAATTGATACCAATGAAGATATTTCCACAGAGAAAGGCAACCACAGATTCATTAAAAAAACTCATGGTTCACCAAATAGAAAGGGATGAGGATTGGCTACATTACCATATTGGGGTTAACAGAGATATACAAACCATGTGAAATATATAATCACCAAAGACGTACGGAAGACCAGGAGAGAGACTACTCAACATTGTGTCATAAACTACATGGAAAAAGGACGCGAGGAAGAATAGATACACGTATATGTGTGAAAGAACCACATCTTGCACACCTAGAACAAACAAACCATTGTAATCAAATTTGCTGGGATAAAAAATAAAAAGTAAATTACAAATATGAACAAGAAGTAATGAGACATAAACTTACAGGGCTTTTTCCTGGCACATTCCATTCTAATTTACAACCTAGAACACCACTTCCATTAAGGCTCTGTTTCCCCAGTAACCAAATTTGGTAAAGGAGAAATGCTGCCACCTTCTGACCTTTCCCTGCAGGAGCAGCTTTAAACTCACACCTAATGGTCACTTAGCATTCCCAAGGACTCAGGGCTGTAAAGGACACCTGCCCTCAAAAATTGTGCTGAAGTAGGGAATGGACAAAAAAATTCAAAACAGGCAAATGTTTCAAGAAGAGAGTATGAAGAGTTAAGTTTTACTCACGCTCTTTAAAAAAAAAAAGGAAAATGGATAAAAGCTCAACCTCAGGGAGTGTTAGACCCATGCAATCTAATCTACAAAAAGTTTCAACTTACACCAGTCGACTGACCATCAGCAGAACGTCTACAAACAATAAATGCTGAAGGGGTTTTAGGGAACTGTGTACCCTCTACCTGCTGGTGAGACGTAAAGGGGTAACAGCCAATAATGAGAACAGAAAGGAGCTGTGTTTAAAAGTAAAAATGGAGGTACCATTCAATCCAGCAGGCGCACCATTGGACCTCTCACCTGAGAAGACAAGAATCGAGAAGACACAGGCCGCAAAAGCTGCAGTGCAGCCTTATTCACAATAGCCAAGAAAGTGAAGCAATCAAAATGTCCAACTAGAGGTGAATGGATAAAGAAGAAGTGGTCCATGTACACAATGGAATATTAGCCATGGAAGACAATGAACTATTGCTCTCTGAGGCACCACAAATGAGTCTGGAGATAATCACGGAACATGAGGTAAGTCGGAAAGCAAAAGACCTATATTCTATGATATCACTTATAGGCGTTCTCTAATAACTGAAACAAATGAACGTATTTCCACAGAGAAAGACACTCACAGACTTAGAAAACAAACTATGCTCATCTAAACGGAAAGGTGGGGGGAATGGATAAATTAAGATTAGTGTTACTATATGTATACAAACACATATTATATACATATATCAAAAAGACCGACCATATAGCAAGGGAGGTCTGCGGAACCCTCAGTAACATTTTACATGGGAAGAGGATCTGTACTTGCATAGACGTATATAATGTACAAATGAACCAGATCGTGTACACCTGGGAGAAACAATATTCTTAGCTTTACCCCAATTAAAAAAAAATTTTTAAACCAAGAAGAAATAATGAGACATAATCTTATGGGGGTTTCTCCATGCACATTCCAATGTAATTTACAACCTAGGAACACGACTTCCAGAAAGACTCTGCTGCCCTCGTACCCAGATTTGGGAATGGAGAAATGCTGCCTCCTTGAGCCACTTCCCACAACAGCAGCTTTAAATCCATTGCCAAAGGTCACTAAATATTCACCAAACTTGCAGTTCCGTAAATGACACCTGCTCTCTAAAAAAATTCTGGGGTGGAAAATCGACCAAAAACTTCAAAAGAGGGCAACCTTCCAAGAAGACAATTTCAAGAGTTATATTGTACTCCCAATTGTTTCCTTTTTTTAACAGAAAAGAAAACGGCAGAGAAAAATGATGAGTTTTACGAATTTTCAAAGACATGCAAACCCAAATTACAAACACCTATCAGCTCACAGCAGCCAGAAGGGCCGTTAGCATAAATCCTGCAAACAATACATGCTGAAGCGATTGTGGAGAAATGCGTACCCTCGATTCTAAGGGGGACGTGGTAAGAGCCACTAATGAAAACACAAAGAAGGTGCTTTGCAAAGGGTAACACGGTGCTACCAGTCAATCAATCCCAACCACTGCTGGGCCTATCACCTGAGAAAATGAGAATAAAAAGTCACAGGCTGGCAATCCTGCACCCCAACAATATTTACCATAGCCAACACTTGGAAGCAATGAAAATGTCCATCAACCGAGGAATGCACAAAGTAGAAGTGGTCCATGTACACAGTGGAAAATCACTCCAATAAAAAATAAAAAGTAAATTTAAAAAACCAACAAAAGTAAGGAGACATCAGCTTGTGTGGGTTTGTCCGGGCACACTCCACTCTAATTTATAACCGAGAAACACGACAGGCCGCAAGGGCTTTTCCCTAGGTAACAGGGTGGGGAACATAGAAACGCTGCCACCCTCTGGCAGTTACCTGCAAAAGCAGCTTTAAAGGCTTTGCTAATGGTCATTTCATAGGAACAAGTACTGCAGAACTGTAAATGAAACCTGCCCTCAAAATGTCTTGAGGGAGGTAATGGCCAAAACATTTCAAAATGTGACACACACTTTAAGAGAACACTTTGAAGAACAAAGGGTAATCACAGCTTGAAAAATAAAAAGGACATGCCTTAAAGCTCAATTTCAACGGATTATGAGGCACGTGCGAATTCAACCACAAAAAGGTATCAGCTCACACTTGTCAGAATAACCATCTTTAAGAAAACTACAAACAATAAATGCTGAAGGTGTTGTGGAGAAATGCACACCCTCAACTTCAAGAGGGACGTAACTTGGAAAGGACCACGAATGAGAACAGAATGGATGTGCCTCAAAAAGGTCAACGTTGAGCTACCGTATGATCCAGCAGGCCCACTCCTCGACCTAAAATCTAAGAAGAGAGAATTGCAAAGACACAGGCAGGCAAATCTGCATGGCACAGTATTACAATAGCCAAGATATGGAAGTAACCAAAAAGTCCACCAACAGATGGGTGGACAAAGAAGAACTCCTCCATGTACAGATGGAATATCCGCTAGTGAAAAAAGTGAAACAATGCCATTTGCAGCACCATAGATGAGTCTAGACGTAATCACGCCACGTGTAGTAAGTGAGAAAGCAAAAGACACGTATCCTATCATATCACTTTTAGGAGTTACTTAAAAATTGATACCAATGAAGATATTTCCACAGAGAAAGGCAACCACAGATTCATTAAAAAAACTCATGGTTCACCAAATAGAAAGGGATGAGGATTGGCTACATTACCATATTGGGGTTAACAGAGATATACAAACCATGTGAAATATATAATCACCAAAGACGTACGGAAGACCAGGAGAGAGACTACTCAACATTGTGTCATAAACTACATGGAAAAAGGACGCGAGGAAGAATAGATACACGTATATGTGTGAAAGAACCACATCTTGCACACCTAGAACAAACAAACCATTGTAATCAAATTTGCTGGGATAAAAAATAAAAAGTAAATTACAAATATGAACAAGAAGTAATGAGACATAAACTTACAGGGCTTTTTCCTGGCACATTCCATTCTAATTTACAACCTAGAACACCACTTCCATTAAGGCTCTGTTTCCCCAGTAACCAAATTTGGTAAAGGAGAAATGCTGCCACCTTCTGACCTTTCCCTGCAGGAGTAGCTTTAAACTCACACCTAATGGTCACTTAGCATTCCCAAGGACTCAGGGCTGTAAAGGACACCTGCCCTCAAAAATTGTGCTGAAGTAGGGAATGGACAAAAAAATTCAAAACAGGCAAATGTTTCAAGAAGAGAGTATGAAGAGTTAAGTTTTACTCACGCTCTTTAAAAAAAAAAAGGAAAATGGATAAAAGCTCAACCTCAGGGAGTGTTAGACCCATGCAATCTAATCTACAAAAAGTTTCAACTTACACCAGTCGACTGACCATCAGCAGAACGTCTACAAACAATAAATGCTGAAGGGGTTTTAGGGAACTGTGTACCCTCTACCTGCTGGTGAGACGTAAAGGGGTAACAGCCAATAATGAGAACAGAAAGGAGCTGTGTTTAAAAGTAAAAATGGAGGTACCATTCAATCCAGCAGGCGCACCATTGGACCTCTCACCTGAGAAGACAAGAATCGAGAAGACACAGGCCGCAAAAGCTGCAGTGCAGCCTTATTCACAATAGCCAAGAAAGTGAAGCAATCAAAATGTCCAACTAGAGGTGAATGGATAAAGAAGAAGTGGTCCATGTACACAATGGAATATTAGCCATGGAAGACAATGAACTATTGCTCTCTGAGGCACCACAAATGAGTCTGGAGATAATCACGGAACATGAGGTAAGTCGGAAAGCAAAAGACCTATATTTCATGATATCACTTATAGGGGTTCTCTAATAACTGAAACAAATGAACGTATTTCCACAGAGAAAGACACTCACAGACTTAGAAAACAAACTATGCTCATCTAAACGGAAAGGTGGGGGGAATGGATAAATTAAGATTAGTGTTACTATATGTATACAAACACATATTATATACATATATCAAAAAGACCGACCATATAGCAAGGGAGGTCTGCGGAACCCTCAGTAACATTTTACATGGGAAGAGGATCTGTACTTGCATAGACGTATATAATGTACAAATGAACCAGATCGTGTACACCTGGGAGAAACAATATTCTTAGCTTTACCCCAATTAAAAAAAATTTTTTAAACCAAGAAGAAATAATGAGACATAATCTTATGGGGGTTTCTCCATGCACATTCCAATGTAATTTACAACCTAGGAACACGACTTCCAGAAAGACTCTGCTGCCCTCGTACCCAGATTTGGGAATGGAGAAATGCTGCCTCCTTGAGCCACTTCCCACAACAGCAGCTTTAAATCCATTGCCAAAGGTCACTAAATATTCACCAAACTTGCAGTTCCGTAAATGACACCTGCTCTCTAAAAAAATTCTGGGGTGGAAAATCGACCAAAAACTTCAAAAGAGGGCAACCTTCCAAGAAGACAATTTCAAGAGTTATATTGTACTCCCAATTGTTTCCTTTTTTTAACAGAAAAGAAAACGGCAGAGAAAAATGATGAGTTTTACGAATTTTCAAAGACATGCAAACCCAAATTACAAACACCTATCAGCTCACAGCAGCCAGAAGGGCCGTTAGCATAAATCCTGCAAACAATACATGCTGAAGCGATTGTGGAGAAATGCGTACCCTCGATTCTAAGGGGGACGTGGTAAGAGCCACTAATGAAAACACAAAGAAGGTGCTTTGCAAAGGGTAACACGGTGCTACCAGTCAATCAATCCCAACCACTGCTGGGCCTATCACCTGAGAAAATGAGAATAAAAAGTCACAGGCTGGCAATCCTGCACCCCAACAATATTTACCATAGCCAACACTTGGAAGCAATGAAAATGTCCATCAACCGAGGAATGCACAAAGTAGAAGTGGTCCATGTACACAGTGGAAAATCACTCCAATAAAAAATAAAAAGTAAATTTAAAAAACCAACAAAAGTAAGGAGACATCAGCTTGTGTGGGTTTGTCCGGGCACACTCCACTCTAATTTATAACCGAGAAACACGACAGGCCGCAAGGGCTTTTCCCTAGGTAACAGGGTGGGGAACATAGAAACGCTGCCACCCTCTGGCAGTTACCTGCAAAAGCAGCTTTAAAGGCTTTGCTAATGGTCATTTCATAGGAACAAGTACTGCAGAACTGTAAATGAAACCTGCCCTCAAAATGTCTTGAGGGAGGTAATGGCCAAAACATTTCAAAATGTGACACACACTTTAAGAGAACACTTTGAAGAACAAGGGGTAATCACAGCTTGAAAAATAAAAAGGACATGCCTTAAAGCTCAATTTCAACGGATTATGAGGCACGTGCGAATTCAACCACAAAAAGGTATCAGCTCACACTTGTCAGAATAACCATCTTTAAGAAAACTACAAACAATAAATGCTGAAGGTGTTGTGGAGAAATGCACACCCTCAACTTCAAGAGGGACGTAACTTGGAAAGGACCACGAATGAGAACAGAATGGATGTGCCTCAAAAAGGTCAACGTTGAGCTACCGTATGATCCAGCAGGCCCACTCCTCGACCTAAAATCTAAGAAGAGAGAATTGCAAAGACACAGGCAGGCAAATCTGCATGGCACAGTATTACAATAGCCAAGATATGGAAGTAACCAAAAAGTCCACCAACAGATGGGTGGACAAAGAAGAACTCCTCCATGTACAGATGGAATATCCGCTAGTGAAAAAAGTGAAACAATGCCATTTGCAGCACCATAGATGAGTCTAGACGTAATCACGCCACGTGTAGTAAGTGAGAAAGCAAAAGACACGTATCCTATCATATCACTTTTAGGAGTTACTTAAAAATTGATACCAATGAAGATATTTCCACAGAGAAAGGCAACCACAGATTCATTAAAAAAACTCATGGTTCACCAAATAGAAAGGGATGAGGATTGGCTACATTACCATATTGGGGTTAACAGAGATATACAAACCATGTGAAATATATAATCACCAAAGACGTACGGAAGACCAGGAGAGAGACTACTCAACATTGTGTCATAAACTACATGGAAAAAGGACGCGAGGAAGAATAGATACACGTATATGTGTGAAAGAACCACATCTTGCACACCTAGAACAAACAAACCATTGTAATCAAATTTGCTGGGATAAAAAATAAAAAGTAAATTACAAATATGAACAAGAAGCAATGAGACATAAACTTACAGGGCTTTTTCCTGGCACATTCCATTCTAATTTACAACCTAGAACACCACTTCCATTAAGGCTCTGTTTCCCCAGTAACCAAATTTGGTAAAGGAGAAATGCTGCCACCTTCTGACCTTTCCCTGCAGGAGCAGCTTTAAACTCACACCTAATGGTCACTTAGCATTCCCAAGGACTCAGGGCTGTAAAGGACACCTGCCCTCAAAAATTGTGCTGAAGTAGGGAATGGACAAAAAAATTCAAAACAGGCAAATGTTTCAAGAAGAGAGTATGAAGAGTTAAGTTTTACTCACGCTCTTTAAAAAAAAAAAGGAAAATGGATAAAAGCTCAACCTCAGGGAGTGTTAGACCCATGCAATCTAATCTACAAAAAGTTTCAACTTACACCAGTCGACTGACCATCAGCAGAACGTCTACAAACAATAAATGCTGAAGGGGTTTTAGGGAACTGTGTACCCTCTACCTGCTGGTGAGACGTAAAGGGGTAACAGCCAATAATGAGAACAGAAAGGAGCTGTGTTTAAAAGTAAAAATGGAGGTACCATTCAATCCAGCAGGCGCACCATTGGACCTCTCACCTGAGAAGACAAGAATCGAGAAGACACAGGCCGCAAAAGCTGCAGTGCAGCCTTATTCACAATAGCCAAGAAAGTGAAGCAATCAAAATGTCCAACTAGAGGTGAATGGATAAAGAAGAAGTGGTCCATGTACACAATGGAATATTAGCCATGGAAGACAATGAACTATTGCTCTCTGAGGCACCACAAATGAGTCTGGAGATAATCACGGAACATGAGGTAAGTCGGAAAGCAAAAGACCTATATTCTATGATATCACTTATAGGCGTTCTCTAATAACTGAAACAAATGAACGTATTTCCACAGAGAAAGACACTCACAGACTTAGAAAACAAACTATGCTCATCTAAACGGAAAGGTGGGGGGAATGGATAAATTAAGATTAGTGTTACTATATGTATACAAACACATATTATATACATATATCAAAAAGACCGACCATATAGCAAGGGAGGTCTGCGGAACCCTCAGTAACATTTTACATGGGAAGAGGATCTGTACTTGCATAGACGTATATAATGTACAAATGAACCAGATCGTGTACACCTGGGAGAAACAATATTCTTAGCTTTACCCCAATTAAAAAAAAATTTTTAAACCAAGAAGAAATAATGAGACATAATCTTATGGGGGTTTCTCCATGCACATTCCAATGTAATTTACAACCTAGGAACACGACTTCCAGAAAGACTCTGCTGCCCTCGTACCCAGATTTGGGAATGGAGAAATGCTGCCTCCTTGAGCCACTTCCCACAACAGCAGCTTTAAATCCATTGCCAAAGGTCACTAAATATTCACCAAACTTGCAGTTCCGTAAATGACACCTGCTCTCTAAAAAAATTCTGGGGTGGAAAATCGACCAAAAACTTCAAAAGAGGGCAACCTTCCAAGAAGACAATTTCAAGAGTTATATTGTACTCCCAATTGTTTCCTTTTTTTAACAGAAAAGAAAACGGCAGAGAAAAATGATGAGTTTTACGAATTTTCAAAGACATGCAAACCCAAATTACAAACACCTATCAGCTCACAGCAGCCAGAAGGGCCGTTAGCATAAATCCTGCAAACAATACATGCTGAAGCGATTGTGGAGAAATGCGTACCCTCGATTCTAAGGGGGACGTGGTAAGAGCCACTAATGAAAACACAAAGGAGGTGCTTTGCAAAGGGTAACACGGTGCTACCAGTCAATCAATCCCAACCACTGCTGGGCCTATCACCTGAGAAAATGAGAATAAAAAGTCACAGGCTGGCAATCCTGCACCCCAACAATATTTACCATAGCCAACACTTGGAAGCAATGAAAATGTCCATCAACCGAGGAATGCACAAAGTAGAAGTGGTCCATGTACACAGTGGAAAATCACTCCAATAAAAAATAAAAAGTAAATTTAAAAAACCAACAAAAGTAAGGAGACATCAGCTTGTGTGGGTTTGTCCGGGCACACTCCACTCTAATTTATAACCGAGAAACACGACAGGCCGCAAGGGCTTTTCCCTAGGTAACAGGGTGGGGAACATAGAAACGCTGCCACCCTCTGGCAGTTACCTGCAAAAGCAGCTTTAAAGGCTTTGCTAATGGTCATTTCATAGGAACAAGTACTGCAGAACTGTAAATGAAACCTGCCCTCAAAATGTCTTGAGGGAGGTAATGGCCAAAACATTTCAAAATGTGACACACACTTTAAGAGAACACTTTGAAGAACAAGGGGTAATCACAGCTTGAAAAATAAAAAGGACATGCCTTAAAGCTCAATTTCAACGGATTATGAGGCACGAGCGAATTCAACCACAAAAAGGTATCAGCTCACACTTGTCAGAATAACCATCTTTAAGAAAACTACAAACAATAAATGCTGAAGGTGTTGTGGAGAAATGCACACCCTCAACTTCAAGAGGGACGTAACTTGGAAAGGACCACGAATGAGAACAGAATGCATGTGCCTCAAAAAGGTCAACGTTGAGCTACCGTATGATCCAGCAGGCCCACTCCTCGACCTAAAATCTAAGAAGAGAGAATTGCAAAGACACAGGCAGGCAAATCTGCATGGCACAGTATTACAATAGCCAAGATATGGAAGTAACCAAAAAGTCCACCAACAGATGGGTGGACAAAGAAGAACTCCTCCATGTACAGATGGAATATCCGCTAGTGAAAAAAGTGAAACAATGCCATTTGCAGCACCATAGATGAGTCTAGACGTAATCACGCCACGTGTAGTAAGTGAGAAAGCAAAAGACACGTATCCTATCATATCACTTTTAGGAGTTACTTAAAAATTGATACCAATGAAGATATTTCCACAGAGAAAGGCAACCACAGATTCATTAAAAAAACTCATGGTTCACCAAATAGAAAGGGATGAGGATTGGCTACATTACCATATTGGGGTTAACAGAGATATACAAACCATGTGAAATATATAATCACCAAAGACGTACGGAAGACCAGGAGAGAGACTACTCAACATTGTGTCATAAACTACATGGAAAAAGGACGCGAGGAAGAATAGATACACGTATATGTGTGAAAGAACCACATCTTGCACACCTAGAACAAACAAACCATTGTAATCAAATTTGCTGGGATAAAAAATAAAAAGTAAATTACAAATATGAACAAGAAGCAATGAGACATAAACTTACAGGGCTTTTTCCTGGCACATTCCATTCTAATTTACAACCTAGAACACCACTTCCATTAAGGCTCTGTTTCCCCAGTAACCAAATTTGGTAAAGGAGAAATGCTGCCACCTTCTGACCTTTCCCTGCAGGAGCAGCTTTAAACTCACACCTAATGGTCACTTAGCATTCCCAAGGACTCAGGGCTGTAAAGGACACCTGCCCTCAAAAATTGTGCTGAAGTAGGGAATGGACAAAAAAATTCAAAACAGGCAAATGTTTCAAGAAGAGAGTATGAAGAGTTAAGTTTTACTCACGCTCTTTAAAAAAAAAAAGGAAAATGGATAAAAGCTCAACCTCAGGGAGTGTTAGACCCATGCAATCTAATCTACAAAAAGTTTCAACTTACACCAGTCGACTGACCATCAGCAGAACGTCTACAAACAATAAATGCTGAAGGGGTTTTAGGGAACTGTGTACCCTCTACCTGCTGGTGAGACGTAAAGGGGTAACAGCCAATAATGAGAACAGAAAGGAGCTGTGTTTAAAAGTAAAAATGGAGGTACCATTCAATCCAGCAGGCGCACCATTGGACCTCTCACCTGAGAAGACAAGAATCGAGAAGACACAGGCCGCAAAAGCTGCAGTGCAGCCTTATTCACAATAGCCAAGAAAGTGAAGCAATCAAAATGTCCAACTAGAGGTGAATGGATAAAGAAGAAGTGGTCCATGTACACAATGGAATATTAGCCATGGAAGACAATGAACTATTGCTCTCTGAGGCACCACAAATGAGTCTGGAGATAATCACGGAACATGAGGTAAGTCGGAAAGCAAAAGACCTATATTCTATGATATCACTTATAGGCGTTCTCTAATAACTGACACAAATGAACGTATTTCCACAGAGAAAGACACTCACAGACTTAGAAAACAAACTATGCTCATCTAAACGGAAAGGTGGGGGGAATGGATAAATTAAGATTAGTGTTACTATATGTATACAAACACATATTATATACATATATCAAAAAGACCGACCATATAGCAAGGGAGGTCTGCGGAACCCTCAGTAACATTTTACATGGGAAGAGGATCTGTACTTGCATAGACGTATATAATGTACAAATGAACCAGATCGTGTACACCTGGGAGAAACAATATTCTTAGCTTTACCCCAATTAAAAAAAAATTTTTAAACCAAGAAGAAATAATGAGACATAATCTTATGGGGGTTTCTCCATGCACATTCCAATGTAATTTACAACCTAGGAACACGACTTCCAGAAAGACTCTGCTGCCCTCGTACCCAGATTTGGGAATGGAGAAATGCTGCCTCCTTGAGCCACTTCCCACAACAGCAGCTTTAAATCCATTGCCAAAGGTCACTAAATATTCACCAAACTTGCAGTTCCGTAAATGACACCTGCTCTCTAAAAAAATTCTGGGGTGGAAAATCGACCAAAAACTTCAAAAGAGGGCAACCTTCCAAGAAGACAATTTCAAGAGTTATATTGTACTCCCAATTGTTTCCTTTTTTTAACAGAAAAGAAAACGGCAGAGAAAAATGATGAGTTTTACGAATTTTCAAAGACATGCAAACCCAAATTACAAACACCTATCAGCTCACAGCAGCCAGAAGGGCCGTTAGCATAAATGCTGCAAACAATACATGCTGAAGCGATTGTGGAGAAATGCGTACCCTCGATTCTAAGGGGGACGTGGTAAGAGCCACTAATGAAAACACAAAGAAGGTGCTTTGCAAAGGGTAACACGGTGCTACCAGTCAATCAATCCCAACCACTGCTGGGCCTATCACCTGAGAAAATGAGAATAAAAAGTCACAGGCTGGCAATCCTGCACCCCAACAATATTTACCATAGCCAACACTTGGAAGCAATGAAAATGTCCATCAACCGAGGAATGCACAAAGTAGAAGTGGTCCATGTACACAGTGGAAAATCACTCCAATAAAAAATAAAAAGTAAATTTAAAAAACCAACAAAAGTAAGGAGACATCAGCTTGTGTGGGTTTGTCCGGGCACACTCCACTCTAATTTATAACCGAGAAACACGACAGGCCGCAAGGGCTTTTCCCTAGGTAACAGGGTGGGGAACATAGAAACGCTGCCACCCTCTGGCAGTTACCTGCAAAAGCAGCTTTAAAGGCTTTGCTAATGGTCATTTCATAGGAACAAGTACTGCAGAACTGTAAATGAAACCTGCCCTCAAAATGTCTTGAGGGAGGTAATGGCCAAAACATTTCAAAATGTGACACACACTTTAAGAGAACACTTTGAAGAACAAAGGGTAATCACAGCTTGAAAAATAAAAAGGACATGCCTTAAAGCTCAATTTCAACGGATTATGAGGCACGTGCGAATTCAACCACAAAAAGGTATCAGCTCACACTTGTCAGAATAACCATCTTTAAGAAAACTACAAACAATAAATGCTGAAGGTGTTGTGGAGAAATGCACACCCTCAACTTCAAGAGGGACGTAACTTGGAAAGGACCACGAATGAGAACAGAATGGATGTGCCTCAAAAAGGTCAACGTTGAGCTACCGTATGATCCAGCAGGCCCACTCCTCGACCTAAAATCTAAGAAGAGAGAATTGCAAAGACACAGGCAGGCAAATCTGCATGGCACAGTATTACAATAGCCAAGATATGGAAGTAACCAAAAAGTCCACCAACAGATGGGTGGACAAAGAAGAACTCCTCCATGTACAGATGGAATATCCGCTAGTGAAAAAAGTGAAACAATGCCATTTGCAGCACCATAGATGAGTCTAGACGTAATCACGCCACGTGTAGTAAGTGAGAAAGCAAAAGACACGTATCCTATCATATCACTTTTAGGAGTTACTTAAAAATTGATACCAATGAAGATATTTCCACAGAGAAAGGCAACCACAGATTCATTAAAAAAACTCATGGTTCACCAAATAGAAAGGGATGAGGATTGGCTACATTACCATATTGGGGTTAACAGAGATATACAAACCATGTGAAATATATAATCACCAAAGACGTACGGAAGACCAGGAGAGAGACTACTCAACATTGTGTCATAAACTACATGGAAAAAGGACGCGAGGAAGAATAGATACACGTATATGTGTGAAAGAACCACATCTTGCACACCTAGAACAAACAAACCATTGTAATCAAATTTGCTGGGATAAAAAATAAAAAGTAAATTACAAATATGAACAAGAAGCAATGAGACATAAACTTACAGGGCTTTTTCCTGGCACATTCCATTCTAATTTACAACCTAGAACACCACTTCCATTAAGGCTCTGTTTCCCCAGTAACCAAATTTGGTAAAGGAGAAATGCTGCCACCTTCTGACCTTTCCCTGCAGGAGCAGCTTTAAACTCACACCTAATGGTCACTTAGCATTCCCAAGGACTCAGGGCTGTAAAGGACACCTGCCCTCAAAAATTGTGCTGAAGTAGGGAATGGACAAAAAAATTCAAAACAGGCAAATGTTTCAAGAAGAGAGTATGAAGAGTTAAGTTTTACTCACGCTCTTTAAAAAAAAAAAGGAAAATGGATAAAAGCTCAACCTCAGGGAGTGTTAGACCCATGCAATCTAATCTACAAAAAGTTTCAACTTACACCAGTCGACTGACCATCAGCAGAACGTCTACAAACAATAAATGCTGAAGGGGTTTTAGGGAACTGTGTACCCTCTACCTGCTGGTGAGACGTAAAGGGGTAACAGCCAATAATGAGAACAGAAAGGAGCTGTGTTTAAAAGTAAAAATGGAGGTACCATTCAATCCAGCAGGCGCACCATTGGACCTCTCACCTGAGAAGACAAGAATCGAGAAGACACAGGCCGCAAAAGCTGCAGTGCAGCCTTATTCACAATAGCCAAGAAAGTGAAGCAATCAAAATGTCCAACTAGAGGTGAATGGATAAAGAAGAAGTGGTCCATGTACACAATGGAATATTAGCCATGGAAGACAATGAACTATTGCTCTCTGAGGCACCACAAATGAGTCTGGAGATAATCACGGAACATGAGGTAAGTCGGAAAGCAAAAGACCTATATTCTATGATATCACTTATAGGCGTTCTCTAATAACTGACACAAATGAACGTATTTCCACAGAGAAAGACACTCACAGACTTAGAAAACAAACTATGCTCATCTAAACGGAAAGGTGGGGGGAATGGATAAATTAAGATTAGTGTTACTATATGTATACAAACACATATTATATACATATATCAAAAAGACCGACCATATAGCAAGGGAGGTCTGCGGAACCCTCAGTAACATTTTACATGGGAAGAGGATCTGTACTTGCATAGACGTATATAATGTACAAATGAACCAGATCGTGTACACCTGGGAGAAACAATATTCTTAGCTTTACCCCAATTAAAAAAAAATTTTAAAACCAAGAAGAAATAATGAGACATAATCTTATGGGGGTTTCTCCATGCACATTCCAATGTAATTTACAACCTAGGAACACGACTTCCAGAAAGACTCTGCTGCCCTCGTACCCAGATTTGGGAATGGAGAAATGCTGCCTCCTTGAGCCACTTCCCACAACAGCAGCTTTAAATCCATTGCCAAAGGTCACTAAATATTCACCAAACTTGCAGTTCCGTAAATGACACCTGCTCTCTAAAAAAATTCTGGGGTGGAAAATCGACCAAAAACTTCAAAAGAGGGCAACCTTCCAAGAAGACAATTTCAAGAGTTATATTGTACTCCCAATTGTTTCCTTTTTTTAACAGAAAAGAAAACGGCAGAGAAAAATGATGAGTTTTACGAATTTTCAAAGACATGCAAACCCAAATTACAAACACCTATCAGCTCACAGCAGCCAGAAGGGCCGTTAGCATAAATGCTGCAAACAATACATGCTGAAGCGATTGTGGAGAAATGCGTACCCTCGATTCTAAGGGGGACGTGGTAAGAGCCACTAATGAAAACACAAAGAAGGTGCTTTGCAAAGGGTAACACGGTGCTACCAGTCAATCAATCCCAACCACTGCTGGGCCTATCACCTGAGAAAATGAGAATAAAAAGTCACAGGCTGGCAATCCTGCACCCCAACAATATTTACCATAGCCAACACTTGGAAGCAATGAAAATGTCCATCAACCGAGGAATGCACAAAGTAGAAGTGGTCCATGTACACAGTGGAAAATCACTCCAATAAAAAATAAAAAGTAAATTTAAAAAACCAACAAAAGTAAGGAGACATCAGCTTGTGTGGGTTTGTCCGGGCACACTCCACTCTAATTTATAACCGAGAAACACGACAGGCCGCAAGGGCTTTTCCCTAGGTAACAGGGTGGGGAACATAGAAACGCTGCCACCCTCTGGCAGTTACCTGCAAAAGCAGCTTTAAAGGCTTTGCTAATGGTCATTTCATAGGAACAAGTACTGCAGAACTGTAAATGAAACCTGCCCTCAAAATGTCTTGAGGGAGGTAATGGCCAAAACATTTCAAAATGTGACACACACTTTAAGAGAACACTTTGAAGAACAAAGGGTAATCACAGCTTGAAAAATAAAAAGGACATGCCTTAAAGCTCAATTTCAACGGATTATGAGGCACGTGCGAATTCAACCACAAAAAGGTATCAGCTCACACTTGTCAGAATAACCATCTTTAAGAAAACTACAAACAATAAATGCTGAAGGTGTTGTGGAGAAATGCACACCCTCAACTTCAAGAGGGACGTAACTTGGAAAGGACCACGAATGAGAACAGAATGGATGTGCCTCAAAAAGGTCAACGTTGAGCTACCGTATGATCCAGCAGGCCCACTCCTCGACCTAAAATCTAAGAAGAGAGAATTGCAAAGACACAGGCAGGCAAATCTGCATGGCACAGTATTACAATAGCCAAGATATGGAAGTAACCAAAAAGTCCACCAACAGATGGGTGGACAAAGAAGAACTCCTCCATGTACAGATGGAATATCCGCTAGTGAAAAAAGTGAAACAATGCCATTTGCAGCACCATAGATGAGTCTAGACGTAATCACGCCACGTGTAGTAAGTGAGAAAGCAAAAGACACGTATCCTATCATATCACTTTTAGGAGTTACTTAAAAATTGATACCAATGAAGATATTTCCACAGAGAAAGGCAACCACAGATTCATTAAAAAAACTCATGGTTCACCAAATAGAAAGGGATGAGGATTGGCTACATTACCATATTGGGGTTAACAGAGATATACAAACCATGTGAAATATATAATCACCAAAGACGTACGGAAGACCAGGAGAGAGACTACTCAACATTGTGTCATAAACTACATGGAAAAAGGACGCGAGGAAGAATAGATACACGTATATGTGTGAAAGAACCACATCTTGCACACCTAGAACAAACAAACGATTGTAATCAAATTTGCTGGGATAAAAAATAAAAAGTAAATTACAAATATGAACAAGAAGTAATGAGACATAAACTTACAGGGCTTTTTCCTGGCACATTCCATTCTAATTTACAACCTAGAACACCACTTCCATTAAGGCTCTGTTTCCCCAGTAACCAAATTTGGTAAAGGAGAAATGCTGCCACCTTCTGACCTTTCCCTGCAGGAGCAGCTTTAAACTCACACCTAATGGTCACTTAGCATTCCCAAGGACTCAGGGCTGTAAAGGACACCTGCCCTCAAAAATTGTGCTGAAGTAGGGAATGGACAAAAAAATTCAAAACAGGCAAATGTTTCAAGAAGAGAGTATGAAGAGTTAAGTTTTACTCACGCTCTTTAAAAAAAAAAAGGAAAATGGATAAAAGCTCAACCTCAGGGAGTGTTAGACCCATGCAATCTAATCTACAAAAAGTTTCAACTTACACCAGTCGACTGACCATCAGCAGAACGTCTACAAACAATAAATGCTGAAGGGGTTTTAGGGAACTGTGTACCCTCTACCTGCTGGTGAGACGTAAAGGGGTAACAGCCAATAATGAGAACAGAAAGGAGCTGTGTTTAAAAGTAAAAATGGAGGTACCATTCAATCCAGCAGGCGCACCATTGGACCTCTCACCTGAGAAGACAAGAATCGAGAAGACACAGGCCGCAAAAGCTGCAGTGCAGCCTTATTCACAATAGCCAAGAAAGTGAAGCAATCAAAATGTCCAACTAGAGGTGAATGGATAAAGAAGAAGTGGTCCATGTACACAATGGAATATTAGCCATGGAAGACAATGAACTATTGCTCTCTGAGGCACCACAAATGAGTCTGGAGATAATCACGAAACATGAGGTAAGTCGGAAAGCAAAAGACCTATATTCTATGATATCACTTATAGGCGTTCTCTAATAACTGACACAAATGAACGTATTTCCACAGAGAAAGACACTCACAGACTTAGAAAACAAACTATGCTCATCTAAACGGAAAGGTGGGGGGAATGGATAAATTAAGATTAGTGTTACTATATGTATACAAACACATATTATATACATATATCAAAAAGACCGACCATATAGCAAGGGAGGTCTGCGGAACCCTCAGTAACATTTTACATGGGAAGAGGATCTGTACTTGCATAGACGTATATAATGTACAAATGAACCAGATCGTGTACACCTGGGAGAAACAATATTCTTAGCTTTACCCCAATTAAAAAAAAATTTTAAAACCAAGAAGAAATAATGAGACATAATCTTATGGGGGTTTCTCCATGCACATTCCAATGTAATTTACAACCTAGGAACACGACTTCCAGAAAGACTCTGCTGCCCTCGTACCCAGATTTGGGAATGGAGAAATGCTGCCTCCTTGAGCCACTTCCCACAACAGCAGCTTTAAATCCATTGCCAAAGGTCACTAAATATTCACCAAACTTGCAGTTCCGTAAATGACACCTGCTCTCTAAAAAAATTCTGGGGTGGAAAATCGACCAAAAACTTCAAAAGAGGGCAACCTTCCAAGAAGACAATTTCAAGAGTTATATTGTACTCCCAATTGTTTCCTTTTTTTAACAGAAAAGAAAACGGCAGAGAAAAATGATGAGTTTTACGAATTTTCAAAGACATGCAAACCCAAATTACAAACACCTATCAGCTCACAGCAGCCAGAAGGGCCGTTAGCATAAATGCTGCAAACAATACATGCTGAAGCGATTGTGGAGAAATGCGTACCCTCGATTCTAAGGGGGACGTGGTAAGAGCCACTAATGAAAACACAAAGAAGGTGCTTTGCAAAGGGTAACACGGTGCTACCAGTCAATCAATCCCAACCACTGCTGGGCCTATCACCTGAGAAAATGAGAATAAAAAGTCACAGGCTGGCAATCCTGCACCCCAACAATATTTACCATAGCCAACACTTGGAAGCAATGAAAATGTCCATCAACCGAGGAATGCACAAAGTAGAAGTGGTCCATGTACACAGTGGAAAATCACTCCAATAAAAAATAAAAAGTAAATTTAAAAAACCAACAAAAGTAAGGAGACATCAGCTTGTGTGGGTTTGTCCGGGCACACTCCACTCTAATTTATAACCGAGAAACACGACAGGCCGCAAGGGCTTTTCCCTAGGTAACAGGGTGGGGAACATAGAAACGCTGCCACCCTCTGGCAGTTACCTGCAAAAGCAGCTTTAAAGGCTTTGCTAATGGTCATTTCATAGGAACAAGTACTGCAGAACTGTAAATGAAACCTGCCCTCAAAATGTCTTGAGGGAGGTAATGGCCAAAACATTTCAAAATGTGACACACACTTTAAGAGAACACTTTGAAGAACAAGGGGTAATCACAGCTTGAAAAATAAAAAGGACATGCCTTAAAGCTCAATTTCAACGGATTATGAGGCACGTGCGAATTCAACCACAAAAAGGTATCAGCTCACACTTGTCAGAATAACCATCTTTAAGAAAACTACAAACAATAAATGCTGAAGGTGTTGTGGAGAAATGCACACCCTCAACTTCAAGAGGGACGTAACTTGGAAAGGACCACGAATGAGAACAGAATGGATGTGCCTCAAAAAAGGTCAACGTTGAGCTACCGTATGATCCAGCAGGCCCACTCCTCGACCTAAAATCTAAGAAGAGAGAATTGCAAAGACACAGGCAGGCAAATCTGCATGGCACAGTATTACAATAGCCAAGATATGGAAGTAACCAAAAAGTCCACCAACAGATGGGTGGACAAAGAAGAACTCCTCCATGTACAGATGGAATATCCGCTAGTGAAAAAAGTGAAACAATGCCATTTGCAGCACCATAGATGAGTCTAGACGTAATCACGCCACGTGTAGTAAGTGAGAAAGCAAAAGACACGTATCCTATCATATCACTTTTAGGAGTTACTTAAAAATTGATACCAATGAAGATATTTCCACAGAGAAAGGCAACCACAGATTCATTAAAAAAACTCATGGTTCACCAAATAGAAAGGGATGAGGATTGGCTACATTACCATATTGGGGTTAACAGAGATATACAAACCATGTGAAATATATAATCACCAAAGACGTACGGAAGACCAGGAGAGAGACTACTCAACATTGTGTCATAAACTACATGGAAAAAGGACGCGAGGAAGAATAGATACACGTATATGTGTGAAAGAACCACATCTTGCACACCTAGAACAAACAAACCATTGTAATCAAATTTGCTGGGATAAAAAATAAAAAGTAAATTACAAATATGAACAAGAAGTAATGAGACATAAACTTACAGGGCTTTTTCCTGGCACATTCCATTCTAATTTACAACCTAGAACACCACTTCCATTAAGGCTCTGTTTCCCCAGTAACCAAATTTGGTAAAGGAGAAATGCTGCCACCTTCTGACCTTTCCCTGCAGGAGTAGCTTTAAACTCACACCTAATGGTCACTTAGCATTCCCAAGGACTCAGGGCTGTAAAGGACACCTGCCCTCAAAAATTGTGCTGAAGTAGGGAATGGACAAAAAAATTCAAAACAGGCAAATGTTTCAAGAAGAGAGTATGAAGAGTTAAGTTTTACTCACGCTCTTTAAAAAAAAAAAGGAAAATGGATAAAAGCTCAACCTCAGGGAGTGTTAGACCCATGCAATCTAATCTACAAAAAGTTTCAACTTACACCAGTCGACTGACCATCAGCAGAACGTCTACAAACAATAAATGCTGAAGGGGTTTTAGGGAACTGTGTACCCTCTACCTGCTGGTGAGACGTAAAGGGGTAACAGCCAATAATGAGAACAGAAAGGAGCTGTGTTTAAAAGTAAAAATGGAGGTACCATTCAATCCAGCAGGCGCACCATTGGACCTCTCACCTGAGAAGACAAGAATCGAGAAGACACAGGCCGCAAAAGCTGCAGTGCAGCCTTATTCACAATAGCCAAGAAAGTGAAGCAATCAAAATGTCCAACTAGAGGTGAATGGATAAAGAAGAAGTGGTCCATGTACACAATGGAATATTAGCCATGGAAGACAATGAACTATTGCTCTCTGAGGCACCACAAATGAGTCTGGAGATAATCACGAAACATGAGGTAAGTCGGAAAGCAAAAGACCTATATTCTATGATATCACTTATAGGCGTTCTCTAATAACTGACACAAATGAACGTATTTCCACAGAGAAAGACACTCACAGACTTAGAAAACAAACTATGCTCATCTAAACGGAAAGGTGGGGGGAATGGATAAATTAAGATTAGTGTTACTATATGTATACAAACACATATTATATACATATATCAAAAAGACCGACCATATAGCAAGGGAGGTCTGCGGAACCCTCAGTAACATTTTACATGGGAAGAGGATCTGTACTTGCATAGACGTATATAATGTACAAATGAACCAGATCGTGTACACCTGGGAGAAACAATATTCTTAGCTTTACCCCAATTAAAAAAAAATTTTAAAACCAAGAAGAAATAATGAGACATAATCTTATGGGGGTTTCTCCATGCACATTCCAATGTAATTTACAACCTAGGAACACGACTTCCAGAAAGACTCTGCTGCCCTCGTACCCAGATTTGGGAATGGAGAAATGCTGCCTCCTTGAGCCACTTCCCACAACAGCAGCTTTAAATCCATTGCCAAAGGTCACTAAATATTCACCAAACTTGCAGTTCCGTAAATGACACCTGCTCTCTAAAAAAATTCTGGGGTGGAAAATCGACCAAAAACTTCAAAAGAGGGCAACCTTCCAAGAAGACAATTTCAAGAGTTATATTGTACTCCCAATTGTTTCCTTTTTTTAACAGAAAAGAAAACGGCAGAGAAAAATGATGAGTTTTACGAATTTTCAAAGACATGCAAACCCAAATTACAAACACCTATCAGCTCACAGCAGCCAGAAGGGCCGTTAGCATAAATCCTGCAAACAATACATGCTGAAGCGATTGTGGAGAAATGCGTACCCTCGATTCTAAGGGGGACGTGGTAAGAGCCACTAATGAAAACACAAAGAAGGTGCTTTGCAAAGGGTAACACGGTGCTACCAGTCAATCAATCCCAACCACTGCTGGGCCTATCACCTGAGAAAATGAGAATAAAAAGTCACAGGCTGGCAATCCTGCACCCCAACAATATTTACCATAGCCAACACTTGGAAGCAATGAAAATGTCCATCAACCGAGGAATGCACAAAGTAGAAGTGGTCCATGTACACAGTGGAAAATCACTCCAATAAAAAATAAAAAGTAAATTTAAAAAACCAACAAAAGTAAGGAGACATCAGCTTGTGTGGGTTTGTCCGGGCACACTCCACTCTAATTTATAACCGAGAAACACGACAGGCCGCAAGGGCTTTTCCCTAGGTAACAGGGTGGGGAACATAGAAACGCTGCCACCCTCTGGCAGTTACCTGCAAAAGCAGCTTTAAAGGCTTTGCTAATGGTCATTTCATAGGAACAAGTACTGCAGAACTGTAAATGAAACCTGCCCTCAAAATGTCTTGAGGGAGGTAATGGCCAAAACATTTCAAAATGTGACACACACTTTAAGAGAACACTTTGAAGAACAAGGGGTAATCACAGCTTGAAAAATAAAAAGGACATGCCTTAAAGCTCAATTTCAACGGATTATGAGGCACGAGCGAATTCAACCACAAAAAGGTATCAGCTCACACTTGTCAGAATAACCATCTTTAAGAAAACTACAAACAATAAATGCTGAAGGTGTTGTGGAGAAATGCACACCCTCAACTTCAAGAGGGACGTAACTTGGAAAGGACCACGAATGAGAACAGAATGGATGTGCCTCAAAAAGGTCAACGTTGAGCTACCGTATGATCCAGCAGGCCCACTCCTCGACCTAAAATCTAAGAAGAGAGAATTGCAAAGACACAGGCAGGCAAATTTGCATGGCACAGTATTACAATAGCCAAGATATGGAAGTAACCAAAAAGTCCACCAACAGATGGGTGGACAAAGAAGAACTCCTCCATGTACAGATGGAATATCCGCTAGTGAAAAAAGTGAAACAATGCCATTTGCAGCACCATAGATGAGTCTAGACGTAATCACGCCACGTGTAGTAAGTGAGAAAGCAAAAGACACGTATCCTATCATATCACTTTTAGGAGTTACTTAAAAATTGATACCAATGAAGATATTTCCACAGAGAAAGGCAACCACAGATTCATTAAAAAAACTCATGGTTCACCAAATAGAAAGGGATGAGGATTGGCTACATTACCATATTGGGGTTAACAGAGATATACAAACCATGTGAAATATATAATCACCAAAGACGTACGGAAGACCAGGAGAGAGACTACTCAACATTGTGTCATAAACTACATGGAAAAAGGACGCGAGGAAGAATAGATACACGTATATGTGTGAAAGAACCACATCTTGCACACCTAGAACAAACAAACCATTGTAATCAAATTTGCTGGGATAAAAAATAAAAAGTAAATTACAAATATGAACAAGAAGCAATGAGACATAAACTTACAGGGCTTTTTCCTGGCACATTCCATTCTAATTTACAACCTAGAACACCACTTCCATTAAGGCTCTGTTTCCCCAGTAACCAAATTTGGTAAAGGAGAAATGCTGCCACCTTCTGACCTTTCCCTGCAGGAGCAGCTTTAAACTCACACCTAATGGTCACTTAGCATTCCCAAGGACTCAGGGCTGTAAAGGACACCTGCCCTCAAAAATTGTGCTGAAGTAGGGAATGGACAAAAAAATTCAAAACAGGCAAATGTTTCAAGAAGAGAGTATGAAGAGTTAAGTTTTACTCACGCTCTTTAAAAAAAAAAAGGAAAATGGATAAAAGCTCAACCTCAGGGAGTGTTAGACCCATGCAATCTAATCTACAAAAAGTTTCAACTTACACCAGTCGACTGACCATCAGCAGAACGTCTACAAACAATAAATGCTGAAGGGGTTTTAGGGAACTGTGTACCCTCTACCTGCTGGTGAGACGTAAAGGGGTAACAGCCAATAATGAGAACAGAAAGGAGCTGTGTTTAAAAGTAAAAATGGAGGTACCATTCAATCCAGCAGGCGCACCATTGGACCTCTCACCTGAGAAGACAAGAATCGAGAAGACACAGGCCGCAAAAGCTGCAGTGCAGCCTTATTCACAATAGCCAAGAAAGTGAAGCAATCAAAATGTCCAACTAGAGGTGAATGGATAAAGAAGAAGTGGTCCATGTACACAATGGAATATTAGCCATGGAAGACAATGAACTATTGCTCTCTGAGGCACCACAAATGAGTCTGGAGATAATCACGGAACATGAGGTAAGTCGGAAAGCAAAAGACCTATATTCTATGATATCACTTATAGGCGTTCTCTAATAACTGACACAAATGAACGTATTTCCACAGAGAAAGACACTCACAGACTTAGAAAACAAACTATGCTCATCTAAACGGAAAGGTGGGGGGAATGGATAAATTAAGATTAGTGTTACTATATGTATACAAACACATATTATATACATATATCAAAAAGACCGACCATATAGCAAGGGAGGTCTGCGGAACCCTCAGTAACATTTTACATGGGAAGAGGATCTGTACTTGCATAGACGTATATAATGTACAAATGAACCAGATCGTGTACACCTGGGAGAAACAATATTCTTAGCTTTACCCCAATTAAAAAAAATTTTTTAAACCAAGAAGAAATAATGAGACATAATCTTATGGGGGTTTCTCCATGCACATTCCAATGTAATTTACAACCTAGGAACACGACTTCCAGAAAGACTCTGCTGCCCTCGTACCCAGATTTGGGAATGGAGAAATGCTGCCTCCTTGAGCCACTTCCCACAACAGCAGCTTTAAATCCATTGCCAAAGGTCACTAAATATTCACCAAACTTGCAGTTCCGTAAATGACACCTGCTCTCTAAAAAAATTCTGGGGTGGAAAATCGACCAAAAACTTCAAAAGAGGGCAACCTTCCAAGAAGACAATTTCAAGAGTTATATTGTACTCCCAATTGTTTCCTTTTTTAACAGAAAAGAAAACGGCAGAGAAAAATGATGAGTTTTACGAATTTTCAAAGACATGCAAACCCAAATTACAAACACCTATCAGCTCACAGCAGCCAGAAGGGCCGTTAGCATAAATCCTGCAAACAATACATGCTGAAGCGATTGTGGAGAAATGCGTACCCTCGATTCTAAGGGGGACGTGGTAAGAGCCACTAATGAAAACACAAAGAAGGTGCTTTGCAAAGGGTAACACGGTGCTACCAGTCAATCAATCCCAACCACTGCTGGGCCTATCACCTGAGAAAATGAGAATAAAAAGTCACAGGCTGGCAATCCTGCACCCCAACAATATTTACCATAGCCAACACTTGGAAGCAATGAAAATGTCCATCAACCGAGGAATGCACAAAGTAGAAGTGGTCCATGTACACAGTGGAAAATCACTCCAATAAAAAATAAAAAGTAAATTTAAAAAACCAACAAAAGTAAGGAGACATCAGCTTGTGTGGGTTTGTCCGGGCACACTCCACTCTAATTTATAACCGAGAAACACGACAGGCCGCAAGGGCTTTTCCCTAGGTAACAGGGTGGGGAACATAGAAACGCTGCCACCCTCTGGCAGTTACCTGCAAAAGCAGCTTTAAAGGCTTTGCTAATGGTCATTTCATAGGAACAAGTACTGCAGAACTGTAAATGAAACCTGCCCTCAAAATGTCTTGAGGGAGGTAATGGCCAAAACATTTCAAAATGTGACACACACTTTAAGAGAACACTTTGAAGAACAAAGGGTAATCACAGCTTGAAAAATAAAAAGGACATGCCTTAAAGCTCAATTTCAACGGATTATGAGGCACGTGCGAATTCAACCACAAAAAGGTATCAGCTCACACTTGTCAGAATAACCATCTTTAAGAAAACTACAAACAATAAATGCTGAAGGTGTTGTGGAGAAATGCACACCCTCAACTTCAAGAGGGACGTAACTTGGAAAGGACCACGAATGAGAACAGAATGGATGTGCCTCAAAAAGGTCAACGTTGAGCTACCGTATGATCCAGCAGGCCCACTCCTCGACCTAAAATCTAAGAAGAGAGAATTGCAAAGACACAGGCAGGCAAATCTGCATGGCACAGTATTACAATAGCCAAGATATGGAAGTAACCAAAAAGTCCACCAACAGATGGGTGGACAAAGAAGAACTCCTCCATGTACAGATGGAATATCCGCTAGTGAAAAAAGTGAAACAATGCCATTTGCAGCACCATAGATGAGTCTAGACGTAATCACGCCACGTGTAGTAAGTGAGAAAGCAAAAGACACGTATCCTATCATATCACTTTTAGGAGTTACTTAAAAATTGATACCAATGAAGATATTTCCACAGAGAAAGGCAACCACAGATTCATTAAAAAAACTCATGGTTCACCAAATAGAAAGGGATGAGGATTGGCTACATTACCATATTGGGGTTAACAGAGATATACAAACCATGTGAAATATATAATCACCAAAGACGTACGGAAGACCAGGAGAGAGACTACTCAACATTGTGTCATAAACTACATGGAAAAAGGACTCGAGGAAGAATAGATACACGTATATGTGTGAAAGAACCACATCTTGCACACCTAGAACAAACAAACCATTGTAATCAAATTTGCTGGGATAAAAAATAAAAAGTAAATTACAAATATGAACAAGAAGCAATGAGACATAAACTTACAGGGCTTTTTCCTGGCACATTCCATTCTAATTTACAACCTAGAACACCACTTCCATTAAGGCTCTGTTTCCCCAGTAACCAAATTTGGTAAAGGAGAAATGCTGCCACCTTCTGACCTTTCCCTGCAGGAGCAGCTTTAAACTCACACCTAATGGTCACTTAGCATTCCCAAGGACTCAGGGCTGTAAAGGACACCTGCCCTCAAAAATTGTGCTGAAGTAGGGAATGGACAAAAAAATTCAAAACAGGCAAATGTTTCAAGAAGAGAGTATGAAGAGTTAAGTTTTACTCACGCTCTTTAAAAAAAAAAAAGGAAAATGGATAAAAGCTCAACCTCAGGGAGTGTTAGACCCATGCAATCTAATCTACAAAAAGTTTCAACTTACACCAGTCGACTGACCATCAGCAGAACGTCTACAAACAATAAATGCTGAAGGGGTTTTAGGGAACTGTGTACCCTCTACCTGCTGGTGAGACGTAAAGGGGTAACAGCCAATAATGAGAACAGAAAGGAGCTGTGTTTAAAAGTAAAAATGGAGGTACCATTCAATCCAGCAGGCGCACCATTGGACCTCTCACCTGAGAAGACAAGAATCGAGAAGACACAGGCCGCAAAAGCTGCAGTGCAGCCTTATTCACAATAGCCAAGAAAGTGAAGCAATCAAAATGTCCAACTAGAGGTGAATGGATAAAGAAGAAGTGGTCCATGTACACAATGGAATATTAGCCATGGAAGACAATGAACTATTGCTCTCTGAGGCACCACAAATGAGTCTGGAGATAATCACGAAACATGAGGTAAGTCGGAAAGCAAAAGACCTATATTCTATGATATCACTTATAGGCGTTCTCTAATAACTGACACAAATGAACGTATTTCCACAGAGAAAGACACTCACAGACTTAGAAAACAAACTATGCTCATCTAAACGGAAAGGTGGGGGGAATGGATAAATTAAGATTAGTGTTACTATATGTATACAAACACATATTATATACATATATCAAAAAGACCGACCATATAGCAAGGGAGGTCTGCGGAACCCTCAGTAACATTTTACATGGGAAGAGGATCTGTACTTGCATAGACGTATATAATGTACAAATGAACCAGATCGTGTACACCTGGGAGAAACAATATTCTTAGCTTTACCCCAATTAAAAAAAAAATTTTAAACCAAGAAGAAATAATGAGACATAATCTTATGGGGGTTTCTCCATGCACATTCCAATGTAATTTACAACCTAGGAACACGACTTCCAGAAAGACTCTGCTGCCCTCGTACCCAGATTTGGGAATGGAGAAATGCTGCCTCCTTGAGCCACTTCCCACAACAGCAGCTTTAAATCCATTGCCAAAGGTCACTAAATATTCACCAAACTTGCAGTTCCGTAAATGACACCTGCTCTCTAAAAAAATTCTGGGGTGGAAAATCGACCAAAAACTTCAAAAGAGGGCAACCTTCCAAGAAGACAATTTCAAGAGTTATATTGTACTCCCAATTGTTTCCTTTTTTTAACAGAAAAGAAAACGGCAGAGAAAAATGATGAGTTTTACGAATTTTCAAAGACATGCAAACCCAAATTACAAACACCTATCAGCTCACAGCAGCCAGAAGGGCCGTTAGCATAAATCCTGCAAACAATACATGCTGAAGCGATTGTGGAGAAATGCGTACCCTCGATTCTAAGGGGGACGTGGTAAGAGCCACTAATGAAAACACAAAGGAGGTGCTTTGCAAAGGGTAACACGGTGCTACCAGTCAATCAATCCCAACCACTGCTGGGCCTATCACCTGAGAAAATGAGAATAAAAAGTCACAGGCTGGCAATCCTGCACCCCAACAATATTTACCATAGCCAACACTTGGAAGCAATGAAAATGTCCATCAACCGAGGAATGCACAAAGTAGAAGTGGTCCATGTACACAGTGGAAAATCACTCCAATAAAAAATAAAAAGTAAATTTAAAAAACCAACAAAAGTAAGGAGACATCAGCTTGTGTGGGTTTGTCCGGGCACACTCCACTCTAATTTATAACCGAGAAACACGACAGGCCGCAAGGGCTTTTCCCTAGGTAACAGGGTGGGGAACATAGAAACGCTGCCACCCTCTGGCAGTTACCTGCAAAAGCAGCTTTAAAGGCTTTGCTAATGGTCATTTCATAGGAACAAGTACTGCAGAACTGTAAATGAAACCTGCCCTCAAAATGTCTTGAGGGAGGTAATGGCCAAAACATTTCAAAATGTGACACACACTTTAAGAGAACACTTTGAAGAACAAGGGGTAATCACAGCTTGAAAAATAAAAAGGACATGCCTTAAAGCTCAATTTCAACGGATTATGAGGCACGTGCGAATTCAACCACAAAAAGGTATCAGCTCACACTTGTCAGAATAACCATCTTTAAGAAAACTACAAACAATAAATGCTGAAGGTGTTGTGGAGAAATGCACACCCTCAACTTCAAGAGGGACGTAACTTGGAAAGGACCACGAATGAGAACAGAATGGATGTGCCTCAAAAAGGTCAATGTTGAGCTACCGTATGATCCAGCAGGCCCACTCCTCGACCTAAAATCTAAGAAGAGAGAATTGCAAAGACACAGGCAGGCAAATCTGCATGGCACAGTATTACAATAGCCAAGATATGGAAGTAACCAAAAAGTCCACCAACAGATGGGTGGACAAAGAAGAACTCCTCCATGTACAGATGGAATATCCGCTAGTGAAAAAAGTGAAACAATGCCATTTGCAGCACCATAGATGAGTCTAGACGTAATCACGCCACGTGTAGTAAGTGAGAAAGCAAAAGACACGTATCCTATCATATCACTTTTAGGAGTTACTTAAAAATTGATACCAATGAAGATATTTCCACAGAGAAAGGCAACCACAGATTCATTAAAAAAACTCATGGTTCACCAAATAGAAAGGGATGAGGATTGGCTACATTACCATATTGGGGTTAACAGAGATATACAAACCATGTGAAATATATAATCACCAAAGACGTACGGAAGACCAGGAGAGAGACTACTCAACATTGTGTCATAAACTACATGGAAAAAGGACTCGAGGAAGAATAGATACACGTATATGTGTGAAAGAACCACATCTTGCACACCTAGAACAAACAAACCATTGTAATCAAATTTGCTGGGATAAAAAATAAAAAGTAAATTACAAATATGAACAAGAAGCAATGAGACATAAACTTACAGGGCTTTTTCCTGGCACATTCCATTCTAATTTACAACCTAGAACACCACTTCCATTAAGGCTCTGTTTCCCCAGTAACCAAATTTGGTAAAGGAGAAATGCTGCCACCTTCTGACCTTTCCCTGCAGGAGCAGCTTTAAACTCACACCTAATGGTCACTTAGCATTCCCAAGGACTCAGGGCTGTAAAGGACACCTGCCCTCAAAAATTGTGCTGAAGTAGGGAATGGACAAAAAAATTCAAAACAGGCAAATGTTTCAAGAAGAGAGTATGAAGAGTTAAGTTTTACTCACGCTCTTTAAAAAAAAAAAAGGAAAATGGATAAAAGCTCAACCTCAGGGAGTGTTAGACCCATGCAATCTAATCTACAAAAAGTTTCAACTTACACCAGTCGACTGACCATCAGCAGAACGTCTACAAACAATAAATGCTGAAGGGGTTTTAGGGAACTGTGTACCCTCTACCTGCTGGTGAGACGTAAAGGGGTAACAGCCAATAATGAGAACAGAAAGGAGCTGTGTTTAAAAGTAAAAATGGAGGTACCATTCAATCCAGCAGGCGCACCATTGGACCTCTCACCTGAGAAGACAAGAATCGAGAAGACACAGGCCGCAAAAGCTGCAGTGCAGCCTTATTCACAATAGCCAAGAAAGTGAAGCAATCAAAATGTCCAACTAGAGGTGAATGGATAAAGAAGAAGTGGTCCATGTACACAATGGAATATTAGCCATGGAAGACAATGAACTATTGCTCTCTGAGGCACCACAAATGAGTCTGGAGATAATCACGGAACATGAGGTAAGTCGGAAAGCAAAAGACCTATATTCTATGATATCACTTATAGGCGTTCTCTAATAACTGACACAAATGAACGTATTTCCACAGAGAAAGACACTCACAGACTTAGAAAACAAACTATGCTCATCTAAACGGAAAGGTGGGGGGAATGGATAAATTAAGATTAGTGTTACTATATGTATACAAACACATATTATATACATATATCAAAAAGACCGACCATATAGCAAGGGAGGTCTGCGGAACCCTCAGTAACATTTTACATGGGAAGAGGATCTGTACTTGCATAGACGTATATAATGTACAAATGAACCAGATCGTGTACACCTGGGAGAAACAATATTCTTAGCTTTACCCCAATTAAAAAAAAATTTTAAAACCAAGAAGAAATAATGAGACATAATCTTATGGGGGTTTCTCCATGCACATTCCAATGTAATTTACAACCTAGGAACACGACTTCCAGAAAGACTCTGCTGCCCTCGTACCCAGATTTGGGAATGGAGAAATGCTGCCTCCTTGAGCCACTTCCCACAACAGCAGCTTTAAATCCATTGCCAAAGGTCACTAAATATTCACCAAACTTGCAGTTCCGTAAATGACACCTGCTCTCTAAAAAAATTCTGGGGTGGAAAATCGACCAAAAACTTCAAAAGAGGGCAACCTTCCAAGAAGACAATTTCAAGAGTTATATTGTACTCCCAATTGTTTCCTTTTTTTAACAGAAAAGAAAACGGCAGAGAAAAATGATGAGTTTTACGAATTTTCAAAGACATGCAAACCCAAATTACAAACACCTATCAGCTCACAGCAGCCAGAAGGGCCGTTAGCATAAATCCTGCAAACAATACATGCTGAAGCGATTGTGGAGAAATGCGTACCCTCGATTCTAAGGGGGACGTGGTAAGAGCCACTAATGAAAACACAAAGAAGGTGCTTTGCAAAGGGTAACACGGTGCTACCAGTCAATCAATCCCAACCACTGCTGGGCCTATCACCTGAGAAAATGAGAATAAAAAGTCACAGGCTGGCAATCCTGCACCCCAACAATATTTACCATAGCCAACACTTGGAAGCAATGAAAATGTCCATCAACCGAGGAATGCACAAAGTAGAAGTGGTCCATGTACACAGTGGAAAATCACTCCAATAAAAAATAAAAAGTAAATTTAAAAAACCAACAAAAGTAAGGAGACATCAGCTTGTGTGGGTTTGTCCGGGCACACTCCACTCTAATTTATAACCGAGAAACACGACAGGCCGCAAGGGCTTTTCCCTAGGTAACAGGGTGGGGAACATAGAAACGCTGCCACCCTCTGGCAGTTACCTGCAAAAGCAGCTTTAAAGGCTTTGCTAATGGTCATTTCATAGGAACAAGTACTGCAGAACTGTAAATGAAACCTGCCCTCAAAATGTCTTGAGGGAGGTAATGGCCAAAACATTTCAAAATGTGACACACACTTTAAGAGAACACTTTGAAGAACAAGGGGTAATCACAGCTTGAAAAATAAAAAGGACATGCCTTAAAGCTCAATTTCAACGGATTATGAGGCACGTGCGAATTCAACCACAAAAAGGTATCAGCTCACACTTGTCAGAATAACCATCTTTAAGAAAACTACAAACAATAAATGCTGAAGGTGTTGTGGAGAAATGCACACCCTCAACTTCAAGAGGGACGTAACTTGGAAAGGACCACGAATGAGAACAGAATGGATGTGCCTCAAAAAGGTCAACGTTGAGCTACCGTATGATCCAGCAGGCCCACTCCTCGACCTAAAATCTAAGAAGAGAGAATTGCAAAGACACAGGCAGGCAAATCTGCATGGCACAGTATTACAATAGCCAAGATATGGAAGTAACCAAAAAGTCCACCAACAGATGGGTGGACAAAGAAGAACTCCTCCATGTACAGATGGAATATCCGCTAGTGAAAAAAGTGAAACAATGCCATTTGCAGCACCATAGATGAGTCTAGACGTAATCACGCCACGTGTAGTAAGTGAGAAAGCAAAAGACACGTATCCTATCATATCACTTTTAGGAGTTACTTAAAAATTGATACCAATGAAGATATTTCCACAGAGAAAGGCAACCACAGATTCATTAAAAAAACTCATGGTTCACCAAATAGAAAGGGATGAGGATTGGCTACATTACCATATTGGGGTTAACAGAGATATACAAACCATGTGAAATATATAATCACCAAAGACGTACGGAAGACCAGGAGAGAGACTACTCAACATTGTGTCATAAACTACATGGAAAAAGGACGCGAGGAAGAATAGATACACGTATATGTGTGAAAGAACCACATCTTGCACACCTAGAACAAACAAACCATTGTAATCAAATTTGCTGGGATAAAAAATAAAAAGTAAATTACAAATATGAACAAGAAGCAATGAGACATAAACTTACAGGGCTTTTTCCTGGCACATTCCATTCTAATTTACAACCTAGAACACCACTTCCATTAAGGCTCTGTTTCCCCAGTAACCAAATTTGGTAAAGGAGAAATGCTGCCACCTTCTGACCTTTCCCTGCAGGAGCAGCTTTAAACTCACACCTAATGGTCACTTAGCATTCCCAAGGACTCAGGGCTGTAAAGGACACCTGCCCTCAAAAATTGTGCTGAAGTAGGGAATGGACAAAAAAATTCAAAACAGGCAAATGTTTCAAGAAGAGAGTATGAAGAGTTAAGTTTTACTCACGCTCTTTAAAAAAAAAAAGGAAAATGGATAAAAGCTCAACCTCAGGGAGTGTTAGACCCATGCAATCTAATCTACAAAAAGTTTCAACTTACACCAGTCGACTGACCATCAGCAGAACGTCTACAAACAATAAATGCTGAAGGGGTTTTAGGGAACTGTGTACCCTCTACCTGCTGGTGAGACGTAAAGGGGTAACAGCCAATAATGAGAACAGAAAGGAGCTGTGTTTAAAAGTAAAAATGGAGGTACCATTCAATCCAGCAGGCGCACCATTGGACCTCTCACCTGAGAAGACAAGAATCGAGAAGACACAGGCCGCAAAAGCTGCAGTGCAGCCTTATTCACAATAGCCAAGAAAGTGAAGCAATCAAAATGTCCAACTAGAGGTGAATGGATAAAGAAGAAGTGGTCCATGTACACAATGGAATATTAGCCATGGAAGACAATGAACTATTGCTCTCTGAGGCACCACAAATGAGTCTGGAGATAATCACGGAACATGAGGTAAGTCGGAAAGCAAAAGACCTATATTCTATGATATCACTTATAGGCGTTCTCTAATAACTGACACAAATGAACGTATTTCCACAGAGAAAGACACTCACAGACTTAGAAAACAAACTATGCTCATCTAAACGGAAAGGTGGGGGGAATGGATAAATTAAGATTAGTGTTACTATATGTATACAAACACATATTATATACATATATCAAAAAGACCGACCATATAGCAAGGGAGGTCTGCGGAACCCTCAGTAACATTTTACATGGGAAGAGGATCTGTACTTGCATAGACGTATATAATGTACAAATGAACCAGATCGTGTACACCTGGGAGAAACAATATTCTTAGCTTTACCCCAATTAAAAAAAATTTTTTAAACCAAGAAGAAATAATGAGACATAATCTTATGGGGGTTTCTCCATGCACATTCCAATGTAATTTACAACCTAGGAACACGACTTCCAGAAAGACTCTGCTGCCCTCGTACCCAGATTTGGGAATGGAGAAATGCTGCCTCCTTGAGCCACTTCCCACAACAGCAGCTTTAAATCCATTGCCAAAGGTCACTAAATATTCACCAAACTTGCAGTTCCGTAAATGACACCTGCTCTCTAAAAAAATTCTGGGGTGGAAAATCGACCAAAAACTTCAAAAGAGGGCAACCTTCCAAGAAGACAATTTCAAGAGTTATATTGTACTCCCAATTGTTTCCTTTTTTAACAGAAAAGAAAACGGCAGAGAAAAATGATGAGTTTTACGAATTTTCAAAGACATGCAAACCCAAATTACAAACACCTATCAGCTCACAGCAGCCAGAAGGGCCGTTAGCATAAATCCTGCAAACAATACATGCTGAAGCGATTGTGGAGAAATGCGTACCCTCGATTCTAAGGGGGACGTGGTAAGAGCCACTAATGAAAACACAAAGAAGGTGCTTTGCAAAGGGTAACACGGTGCTACCAGTCAATCAATCCCAACCACTGCTGGGCCTATCACCTGAGAAAATGAGAATAAAAAGTCACAGGCTGGCAATCCTGCACCCCAACAATATTTACCATAGCCAACACTTGGAAGCAATGAAAATGTCCATCAACCGAGGAATGCACAAAGTAGAAGTGGTCCATGTACACAGTGGAAAATCACTCCAATAAAAAATAAAAAGTAAATTTAAAAAACCAACAAAAGTAAGGAGACATCAGCTTGTGTGGGTTTGTCCGGGCACACTCCACTCTAATTTATAACCGAGAAACACGACAGGCCGCAAGGGCTTTTCCCTAGGTAACAGGGTGGGGAACATAGAAACGCTGCCACCCTCTGGCAGTTACCTGCAAAAGCAGCTTTAAAGGCTTTGCTAATGGTCATTTCATAGGAACAAGTACTGCAGAACTGTAAATGAAACCTGCCCTCAAAATGTCTTGAGGGAGGTAATGGCCAAAACATTTCAAAATGTGACACACACTTTAAGAGAACACTTTGAAGAACAAGGGGTAATCACAGCTTGAAAAATAAAAAGGACATGCCTTAAAGCTCAATTTCAACGGATTATGAGGCACGTGCGAATTCAACCACAAAAAGGTATCAGCTCACACTTGTCAGAATAACCATCTTTAAGAAAACTACAAACAATAAATGCTGAAGGTGTTGTGGAGAAATGCACACCCTCAACTTCAAGAGGGACGTAACTTGGAAAGGACCACGAATGAGAACAGAATGGATGTGCCTCAAAAAGGTCAACGTTGAGCTACCGTATGATCCAGCAGGCCCACTCCTCGACCTAAAATCTAAGAAGAGAGAATTGCAAAGACACAGGCAGGCAAATCTGCATGGCACAGTATTACAATAGCCAAGATATGGAAGTAACCAAAAAGTCCACCAACAGATGGGTGGACAAAGAAGAACTCCTCCATGTACAGATGGAATATCCGCTAGTGAAAAAAGTGAAACAATGCCATTTGCAGCACCATAGATGAGTCTAGACGTAATCACGCCACGTGTAGTAAGTGAGAAAGCAAAAGACACGTATCCTATCATATCACTTTTAGGAGTTACTTAAAAATTGATACCAATGAAGATATTTCCACAGAGAAAGGCAACCACAGATTCATTAAAAAAACTCATGGTTCACCAAATAGAAAGGGATGAGGATTGGCTACATTACCATATTGGGGTTAACAGAGATATACAAACCATGTGAAATATATAATCACCAAAGACGTACGGAAGACCAGGAGAGAGACTACTCAACATTGTGTCATAAACTACATGGAAAAAGGACTCGAGGAAGAATAGATACACGTATATGTGTGAAAGAACCACATCTTGCACACCTAGAACAAACAAACCATTGTAATCAAATTTGCTGGGATAAAAAATAAAAAGTAAATTACAAATATGAACAAGAAGCAATGAGACATAAACTTACAGGGCTTTTTCCTGGCACATTCCATTCTAATTTACAACCTAGAACACCACTTCCATTAAGGCTCTGTTTCCCCAGTAACCAAATTTGGTAAAGGAGAAATGCTGCCACCTTCTGACCTTTCCCTGCAGGAGCAGCTTTAAACTCACACCTAATGGTCACTTAGCATTCCCAAGGACTCAGGGCTGTAAAGGACACCTGCCCTCAAAAATTGTGCTGAAGTAGGGAATGGACAAAAAAATTCAAAACAGGCAAATGTTTCAAGAAGAGAGTATGAAGAGTTAAGTTTTACTCACGCTCTTTAAAAAAAAAAAAGGAAAATGGATAAAAGCTCAACCTCAGGGAGTGTTAGACCCATGCAATCTAATCTACAAAAAGTTTCAACTTACACCAGTCGACTGACCATCAGCAGAACGTCTACAAACAATAAATGCTGAAGGGGTTTTAGGGAACTGTGTACCCTCTACCTGCTGGTGAGACGTAAAGGGGTAACAGCCAATAATGAGAACAGAAAGGAGCTGTGTTTAAAAGTAAAAATGGAGGTACCATTCAATCCAGCAGGCGCACCATTGGACCTCTCACCTGAGAAGACAAGAATCGAGAAGACACAGGCCGCAAAAGCTGCAGTGCAGCCTTATTCACAATAGCCAAGAAAGTGAAGCAATCAAAATGTCCAACTAGAGGTGAATGGATAAAGAAGAAGTGGTCCATGTACACAATGGAATATTAGCCATGGAAGACAATGAACTATTGCTCTCTGAGGCACCACAAATGAGTCTGGAGATAATCACGAAACATGAGGTAAGTCGGAAAGCAAAAGACCTATATTCTATGATATCACTTATAGGCGTTCTCTAATAACTGACACAAATGAACGTATTTCCACAGAGAAAGACACTCACAGACTTAGAAAACAAACTATGCTCATCTAAACGGAAAGGTGGGGGGAATGGATAAATTAAGATTAGTGTTACTATATGTATACAAACACATATTATATACATATATCAAAAAGACCGACCATATAGCAAGGGAGGTCTGCGGAACCCTCAGTAACATTTTACATGGGAAGAGGATCTGTACTTGCATAGACGTATATAATGTACAAATGAACCAGATCGTGTACACCTGGGAGAAACAATATTCTTAGCTTTACCCCAATTAAAAAAAAAATTTTAAACCAAGAAGAAATAATGAGACATAATCTTATGGGGGTTTCTCCATGCACATTCCAATGTAATTTACAACCTAGGAACACGACTTCCAGAAAGACTCTGCTGCCCTCGTACCCAGATTTGGGAATGGAGAAATGCTGCCTCCTTGAGCCACTTCCCACAACAGCAGCTTTAAATCCATTGCCAAAGGTCACTAAATATTCACCAAACTTGCAGTTCCGTAAATGACACCTGCTCTCTAAAAAAATTCTGGGGTGGAAAATCGACCAAAAACTTCAAAAGAGGGCAACCTTCCAAGAAGACAATTTCAAGAGTTATATTGTACTCCCAATTGTTTCCTTTTTTTAACAGAAAAGAAAACGGCAGAGAAAAATGATGAGTTTTACGAATTTTCAAAGACATGCAAACCCAAATTACAAACACCTATCAGCTCACAGCAGCCAGAAGGGCCGTTAGCATAAATCCTGCAAACAATACATGCTGAAGCGATTGTGGAGAAATGCGTACCCTCGATTCTAAGGGGGACGTGGTAAGAGCCACTAATGAAAACACAAAGGAGGTGCTTTGCAAAGGGTAACACGGTGCTACCAGTCAATCAATCCCAACCACTGCTGGGCCTATCACCTGAGAAAATGAGAATAAAAAGTCACAGGCTGGCAATCCTGCACCCCAACAATATTTACCATAGCCAACACTTGGAAGCAATGAAAATGTCCATCAACCGAGGAATGCACAAAGTAGAAGTGGTCCATGTACACAGTGGAAAATCACTCCAATAAAAAATAAAAAGTAAATTTAAAAAACCAACAAAAGTAAGGAGACATCAGCTTGTGTGGGTTTGTCCGGGCACACTCCACTCTAATTTATAACCGAGAAACACGACAGGCCGCAAGGGCTTTTCCCTAGGTAACAGGGTGGGGAACATAGAAACGCTGCCACCCTCTGGCAGTTACCTGCAAAAGCAGCTTTAAAGGCTTTGCTAATGGTCATTTCATAGGAACAAGTACTGCAGAACTGTAAATGAAACCTGCCCTCAAAATGTCTTGAGGGAGGTAATGGCCAAAACATTTCAAAATGTGACACACACTTTAAGAGAACACTTTGAAGAACAAGGGGTAATCACAGCTTGAAAAATAAAAAGGACATGCCTTAAAGCTCAATTTCAACGGATTATGAGGCACGTGCGAATTCAACCACAAAAAGGTATCAGCTCACACTTGTCAGAATAACCATCTTTAAGAAAACTACAAACAATAAATGCTGAAGGTGTTGTGGAGAAATGCACACCCTCAACTTCAAGAGGGACGTAACTTGGAAAGGACCACGAATGAGAACAGAATGGATGTGCCTCAAAAAGGTCAACGTTGAGCTACCGTATGATCCAGCAGGCCCACTCCTCGACCTAAAATCTAAGAAGAGAGAATTGCAAAGACACAGGCAGGCAAATCTGCATGGCACAGTATTACAATAGCCAAGATATGGAAGTAACCAAAAAGTCCACCAACAGATGGGTGGACAAAGAAGAACTCCTCCATGTACAGATGGAATATCCGCTAGTGAAAAAAGTGAAACAATGCCATTTGCAGCACCATAGATGAGTCTAGACGTAATCACGCCACGTGTAGTAAGTGAGAAAGCAAAAGACACGTATCCTATCATATCACTTTTAGGAGTTACTTAAAAATTGATACCAATGAAGATATTTCCACAGAGAAAGGCAACCACAGATTCATTAAAAAAACTCATGGTTCACCAAATAGAAAGGGATGAGGATTGGCTACATTACCATATTGGGGTTAACAGAGATATACAAACCATGTGAAATATATAATCACCAAAGACGTACGGAAGACCAGGAGAGAGACTACTCAACATTGTGTCATAAACTACATGGAAAAAGGACTCGAGGAAGAATAGATACACGTATATGTGTGAAAGAACCACATCTTGCACACCTAGAACAAACAAACCATTGTAATCAAATTTGCTGGGATAAAAAATAAAAAGTAAATTACAAATATGAACAAGAAGCAATGAGACATAAACTTACAGGGCTTTTTCCTGGCACATTCCATTCTAATTTACAACCTAGAACACCACTTCCATTAAGGCTCTGTTTCCCCAGTAACCAAATTTGGTAAAGGAGAAATGCTGCCACCTTCTGACCTTTCCCTGCAGGAGCAGCTTTAAACTCACACCTAATGGTCACTTAGCATTCCCAAGGACTCAGGGCTGTAAAGGACACCTGCCCTCAAAAATTGTGCTGAAGTAGGGAATGGACAAAAAAATTCAAAACAGGCAAATGTTTCAAGAAGAGAGTATGAAGAGTTAAGTTTTACTCACGCTCTTTAAAAAAAAAAAAGGAAAATGGATAAAAGCTCAACCTCAGGGAGTGTTAGACCCATGCAATCTAATCTACAAAAAGTTTCAACTTACACCAGTCGACTGACCATCAGCAGAACGTCTACAAACAATAAATGCTGAAGGGGTTTTAGGGAACTGTGTACCCTCTACCTGCTGGTGAGACGTAAAGGGGTAACAGCCAATAATGAGAACAGAAAGGAGCTGTGTTTAAAAGTAAAAATGGAGGTACCATTCAATCCAGCAGGCGCACCATTGGACCTCTCACCTGAGAAGACAAGAATCGAGAAGACACAGGCCGCAAAAGCTGCAGTGCAGCCTTATTCACAATAGCCAAGAAAGTGAAGCAATCAAAATGTCCAACTAGAGGTGAATGGATAAAGAAGAAGTGGTCCATGTACACAATGGAATATTAGCCATGGAAGACAATGAACTATTGCTCTCTGAGGCACCACAAATGAGTCTGGAGATAATCACGAAACATGAGGTAAGTCGGAAAGCAAAAGACCTATATTCTATGATATCACTTATAGGCGTTCTCTAATAACTGACACAAATGAACGTATTTCCACAGAGAAAGACACTCACAGACTTAGAAAACAAACTATGCTCATCTAAACGGAAAGGTGGGGGGAATGGATAAATTAAGATTAGTGTTACTATATGTATACAAACACATATTATATACATATATCAAAAAGACCGACCATATAGCAAGGGAGGTCTGCGGAACCCTCAGTAACATTTTACATGGGAAGAGGATCTGTACTTGCATAGACGTATATAATGTACAAATGAACCAGATCGTGTACACCTGGGAGAAACAATATTCTTAGCTTTACCCCAATTAAAAAAAAAATTTTAAACCAAGAAGAAATAATGAGACATAATCTTATGGGGGTTTCTCCATGCACATTCCAATGTAATTTACAACCTAGGAACACGACTTCCAGAAAGACTCTGCTGCCCTCGTACCCAGATTTGGGAATGGAGAAATGCTGCCTCCTTGAGCCACTTCCCACAACAGCAGCTTTAAATCCATTGCCAAAGGTCACTAAATATTCACCAAACTTGCAGTTCCGTAAATGACACCTGCTCTCTAAAAAAATTCTGGGGTGGAAAATCGACCAAAAACTTCAAAAGAGGGCAACCTTCCAAGAAGACAATTTCAAGAGTTATATTGTACTCCCAATTGTTTCCTTTTTTTAACAGAAAAGAAAACGGCAGAGAAAAATGATGAGTTTTACGAATTTTCAAAGACATGCAAACCCAAATTACAAACACCTATCAGCTCACAGCAGCCAGAAGGGCCGTTAGCATAAATCCTGCAAACAATACATGCTGAAGCGATTGTGGAGAAATGCGTACCCTCGATTCTAAGGGGGACGTGGTAAGAGCCACTAATGAAAACACAAAGGAGGTGCTTTGCAAAGGGTAACACGGTGCTACCAGTCAATCAATCCCAACCACTGCTGGGCCTATCACCTGAGAAAATGAGAATAAAAAGTCACAGGCTGGCAATCCTGCACCCCAACAATATTTACCATAGCCAACACTTGGAAGCAATGAAAATGTCCATCAACCGAGGAATGCACAAAGTAGAAGTGGTCCATGTACACAGTGGAAAATCACTCCAATAAAAAATAAAAAGTAAATTTAAAAAACCAACAAAAGTAAGGAGACATCAGCTTGTGTGGGTTTGTCCGGGCACACTCCACTCTAATTTATAACCGAGAAACACGACAGGCCGCAAGGGCTTTTCCCTAGGTAACAGGGTGGGGAACATAGAAACGCTGCCACCCTCTGGCAGTTACCTGCAAAAGCAGCTTTAAAGGCTTTGCTAATGGTCATTTCATAGGAACAAGTACTGCAGAACTGTAAATGAAACCTGCCCTCAAAATGTCTTGAGGGAGGTAATGGCCAAAACATTTCAAAATGTGACACACACTTTAAGAGAACACTTTGAAGAACAAGGGGTAATCACAGCTTGAAAAATAAAAAGGACATGCCTTAAAGCTCAATTTCAACGGATTATGAGGCACGTGCGAATTCAACCACAAAAAGGTATCAGCTCACACTTGTCAGAATAACCATCTTTAAGAAAACTACAAACAATAAATGCTGAAGGTGTTGTGGAGAAATGCACACCCTCAACTTCAAGAGGGACGTAACTTGGAAAGGACCACGAATGAGAACAGAATGGATGTGCCTCAAAAAGGTCAACGTTGAGCTACCGTATGATCCAGCAGGCCCACTCCTCGACCTAAAATCTAAGAAGAGAGAATTGCAAAGACACAGGCAGGCAAATCTGCATGGCACAGTATTACAATAGCCAAGATATGGAAGTAACCAAAAAGTCCACCAACAGATGGGTGGACAAAGAAGAACTCCTCCATGTACAGATGGAATATCCGCTAGTGAAAAAAGTGAAACAATGCCATTTGCAGCACCATAGATGAGTCTAGACGTAATCACGCCACGTGTAGTAAGTGAGAAAGCAAAAGACACGTATCCTATCATATCACTTTTAGGAGTTACTTAAAAATTGATACCAATGAAGATATTTCCACAGAGAAAGGCAACCACAGATTCATTAAAAAAACTCATGGTTCACCAAATAGAAAGGGATGAGGATTGGCTACATTACCATATTGGGGTTAACAGAGATATACAAACCATGTGAAATATATAATCACCAAAGACGTACGGAAGACCAGGAGAGAGACTACTCAACATTGTGTCATAAACTACATGGAAAAAGGACTCGAGGAAGAATAGATACACGTATATGTGTGAAAGAACCACATCTTGCACACCTAGAACAAACAAACCATTGTAATCAAATTTGCTGGGATAAAAAATAAAAAGTAAATTACAAATATGAACAAGAAGCAATGAGACATAAACTTACAGGGCTTTTTCCTGGCACATTCCATTCTAATTTACAACCTAGAACACCACTTCCATTAAGGCTCTGTTTCCCCAGTAACCAAATTTGGTAAAGGAGAAATGCTGCCACCTTCTGACCTTTCCCTGCAGGAGCAGCTTTAAACTCACACCTAATGGTCACTTAGCATTCCCAAGGACTCAGGGCTGTAAAGGACACCTGCCCTCAAAAATTGTGCTGAAGTAGGGAATGGACAAAAAAATTCAAAACAGGCAAATGTTTCAAGAAGAGAGTATGAAGAGTTAAGTTTTACTCACGCTCTTTAAAAAAAAAAAAGGAAAATGGATAAAAGCTCAACCTCAGGGAGTGTTAGACCCATGCAATCTAATCTACAAAAAGTTTCAACTTACACCAGTCGACTGACCATCAGCAGAACGTCTACAAACAATAAATGCTGAAGGGGTTTTAGGGAACTGTGTACCCTCTACCTGCTGGTGAGACGTAAAGGGGTAACAGCCAATAATGAGAACAGAAAGGAGCTGTGTTTAAAAGTAAAAATGGAGGTACCATTCAATCCAGCAGGCGCACCATTGGACCTCTCACCTGAGAAGACAAGAATCGAGAAGACACAGGCCGCAAAAGCTGCAGTGCAGCCTTATTCACAATAGCCAAGAAAGTGAAGCAATCAAAATGTCCAACTAGAGGTGAATGGATAAAGAAGAAGTGGTCCATGTACACAATGGAATATTAGCCATGGAAGACAATGAACTATTGCTCTCTGAGGCACCACAAATGAGTCTGGAGATAATCACGAAACATGAGGTAAGTCGGAAAGCAAAAGACCTATATTCTATGATATCACTTATAGGCGTTCTCTAATAACTGACACAAATGAACGTATTTCCACAGAGAAAGACACTCACAGACTTAGAAAACAAACTATGCTCATCTAAACGGAAAGGTGGGGGGAATGGATAAATTAAGATTAGTGTTACTATATGTATACAAACACATATTATATACATATATCAAAAAGACCGACCATATAGCAAGGGAGGTCTGCGGAACCCTCAGTAACATTTTACATGGGAAGAGGATCTGTACTTGCATAGACGTATATAATGTACAAATGAACCAGATCGTGTACACCTGGGAGAAACAATATTCTTAGCTTTACCCCAATTAAAAAAAAAATTTTAAACCAAGAAGAAATAATGAGACATAATCTTATGGGGGTTTCTCCATGCACATTCCAATGTAATTTACAACCTAGGAACACGACTTCCAGAAAGACTCTGCTGCCCTCGTACCCAGATTTGGGAATGGAGAAATGCTGCCTCCTTGAGCCACTTCCCACAACAGCAGCTTTAAATCCATTGCCAAAGGTCACTAAATATTCACCAAACTTGCAGTTCCGTAAATGACACCTGCTCTCTAAAAAAATTCTGGGGTGGAAAATCGACCAAAAACTTCAAAAGAGGGCAACCTTCCAAGAAGACAATTTCAAGAGTTATATTGTACTCCCAATTGTTTCCTTTTTTTAACAGAAAAGAAAACGGCAGAGAAAAATGATGAGTTTTACGAATTTTCAAAGACATGCAAACCCAAATTACAAACACCTATCAGCTCACAGCAGCCAGAAGGGCCGTTAGCATAAATCCTGCAAACAATACATGCTGAAGCGATTGTGGAGAAATGCGTACCCTCGATTCTAAGGGGGACGTGGTAAGAGCCACTAATGAAAACACAAAGGAGGTGCTTTGCAAAGGGTAACACGGTGCTACCAGTCAATCAATCCCAACCACTGCTGGGCCTATCACCTGAGAAAATGAGAATAAAAAGTCACAGGCTGGCAATCCTGCACCCCAACAATATTTACCATAGCCAACACTTGGAAGCAATGAAAATGTCCATCAACCGAGGAATGCACAAAGTAGAAGTGGTCCATGTACACAGTGGAAAATCACTCCAATAAAAAATAAAAAGTAAATTTAAAAAACCAACAAAAGTAAGGAGACATCAGCTTGTGTGGGTTTGTCCGGGCACACTCCACTCTAATTTATAACCGAGAAACACGACAGGCCGCAAGGGCTTTTCCCTAGGTAACAGGGTGGGGAACATAGAAACGCTGCCACCCTCTGGCAGTTACCTGCAAAAGCAGCTTTAAAGGCTTTGCTAATGGTCATTTCATAGGAACAAGTACTGCAGAACTGTAAATGAAACCTGCCCTCAAAATGTCTTGAGGGAGGTAATGGCCAAAACATTTCAAAATGTGACACACACTTTAAGAGAACACTTTGAAGAACAAGGGGTAATCACAGCTTGAAAAATAAAAAGGACATGCCTTAAAGCTCAATTTCAACGGATTATGAGGCACGTGCGAATTCAACCACAAAAAGGTATCAGCTCACACTTGTCAGAATAACCATCTTTAAGAAAACTACAAACAATAAATGCTGAAGGTGTTGTGGAGAAATGCACACCCTCAACTTCAAGAGGGACGTAACTTGGAAAGGACCACGAATGAGAACAGAATGGATGTGCCTCAAAAAGGTCAACGTTGAGCTACCGTATGATCCAGCAGGCCCACTCCTCGACCTAAAATCTAAGAAGAGAGAATTGCAAAGACACAGGCAGGCAAATCTGCATGGCACAGTATTACAATAGCCAAGATATGGAAGTAACCAAAAAGTCCACCAACAGATGGGTGGACAAAGAAGAACTCCTCCATGTACAGATGGAATATCCGCTAGTGAAAAAAGTGAAACAATGCCATTTGCAGCACCATAGATGAGTCTAGACGTAATCACGCCACGTGTAGTAAGTGAGAAAGCAAAAGACACGTATCCTATCATATCACTTTTAGGAGTTACTTAAAAATTGATACCAATGAAGATATTTCCACAGAGAAAGGCAACCACAGATTCATTAAAAAAACTCATGGTTCACCAAATAGAAAGGGATGAGGATTGGCTACATTACCATATTGGGGTTAACAGAGATATACAAACCATGTGAAATATATAATCACCAAAGACGTACGGAAGACCAGGAGAGAGACTACTCAACATTGTGTCATAAACTACATGGAAAAAGGACGCGAGGAAGAATAGATACACGTATATGTGTGAAAGAACCACATCTTGCACACCTAGAACAAACAAACCATTGTAATCAAATTTGCTGGGATAAAAAATAAAAAGTAAATTACAAATATGAACAAGAAGCAATGAGACATAAACTTACAGGGCTTTTTCCTGGCACATTCCATTCTAATTTACAACCTAGAACACCACTTCCATTAAGGCTCTGTTTCCCCAGTAACCAAATTTGGTAAAGGAGAAATGCTGCCACCTTCTGACCTTTCCCTGCAGGAGCAGCTTTAAACTCACACCTAATGGTCACTTAGCATTCCCAAGGACTCAGGGCTGTAAAGGACACCTGCCCTCAAAAATTGTGCTGAAGTAGGGAATGGACAAAAAAATTCAAAACAGGCAAATGTTTCAAGAAGAGAGTATGAAGAGTTAAGTTTTACTCACGCTCTTTAAAAAAAAAAAAGGAAAATGGATAAAAGCTCAACCTCAGGGAGTGTTAGACCCATGCAATCTAATCTACAAAAAGTTTCAACTTACACCAGTCGACTGACCATCAGCAGAACGTCTACAAACAATAAATGCTGAAGGGGTTTTAGGGAACTGTGTACCCTCTACCTGCTGGTGAGACGTAAAGGGGTAACAGCCAATAATGAGAACAGAAAGGAGCTGTGTTTAAAAGTAAAAATGGAGGTACCATTCAATCCAGCAGGCGCACCATTGGACCTCTCACCTGAGAAGACAAGAATCGAGAAGACACAGGCCGCAAAAGCTGCAGTGCAGCCTTATTCACAATAGCCAAGAAAGTGAAGCAATCAAAATGTCCAACTAGAGGTGAATGGATAAAGAAGAAGTGGTCCATGTACACAATGGAATATTAGCCATGGAAGACAATGAACTATTGCTCTCTGAGGCACCACAAATGAGTCTGGAGATAATCACGGAACATGAGGTAAGTCGGAAAGCAAAAGACCTATATTCTATGATATCACTTATAGGCGTTCTCTAATAACTGACACAAATGAACGTATTTCCACAGAGAAAGACACTCACAGACTTAGAAAACAAACTATGCTCATCTAAACGGAAAGGTGGGGGGAATGGATAAATTAAGATTAGTGTTACTATATGTATACAAACACATATTATATACATATATCAAAAAGACCGACCATATAGCAAGGGAGGTCTGCGGAACCCTCAGTAACATTTTACATGGGAAGAGGATCTGTACTTGCATAGACGTATATAATGTACAAATGAACCAGATCGTGTACACCTGGGAGAAACAATATTCTTAGCTTTACCCCAATTAAAAAAAAATTTTTAAACCAAGAAGAAATAATGAGACATAATCTTATGGGGGTTTCTCCATGCACATTCCAATGTAATTTACAACCTAGGAACACGACTTCCAGAAAGACTCTGCTGCCCTCGTACCCAGATTTGGGAATGGAGAAATGCTGCCTCCTTGAGCCACTTCCCACAACAGCAGCTTTAAATCCATTGCCAAAGGTCACTAAATATTCACCAAACTTGCAGTTCCGTAAATGACACCTGCTCTCTAAAAAAATTCTGGGGTGGAAAATCGACCAAAAACTTCAAAAGAGGGCAACCTTCCAAGAAGACAATTTCAAGAGTTATATTGTACTCCCAATTGTTTCCTTTTTTTAACAGAAAAGAAAACGGCAGAGAAAAATGATGAGTTTTACGAATTTTCAAAGACATGCAAACCCAAATTACAAACACCTATCAGCTCACAGCAGCCAGAAGGGCCGTTAGCATAAATGCTGCAAACAATACATGCTGAAGCGATTGTGGAGAAATGCGTACCCTCGATTCTAAGGGGGACGTGGTAAGAGCCACTAATGAAAACACAAAGAAGGTGCTTTGCAAAGGGTAACACGGTGCTACCAGTCAATCAATCCCAACCACTGCTGGGCCTATCACCTGAGAAAATGAGAATAAAAAGTCACAGGCTGGCAATCCTGCACCCCAACAATATTTACCATAGCCAACACTTGGAAGCAATGAAAATGTCCATCAACCGAGGAATGCACAAAGTAGAAGTGGTCCATGTACACAGTGGAAAATCACTCCAATAAAAAATAAAAAGTAAATTTAAAAAACCAACAAAAGTAAGGAGACATCAGCTTGTGTGGGTTTGTCCGGGCACACTCCACTCTAATTTATAACCGAGAAACACGACAGGCCGCAAGGGCTTTTCCCTAGGTAACAGGGTGGGGAACATAGAAACGCTGCCACCCTCTGGCAGTTACCTGCAAAAGCAGCTTTAAAGGCTTTGCTAATGGTCATTTCATAGGAACAAGTACTGCAGAACTGTAAATGAAACCTGCCCTCAAAATGTCTTGAGGGAGGTAATGGCCAAAACATTTCAAAATGTGACACACACTTTAAGAGAACACTTTGAAGAACAAGGGGTAATCACAGCTTGAAAAATAAAAAGGACATGCCTTAAAGCTCAATTTCAACGGATTATGAGGCACGTGCGAATTCAACCACAAAAAGGTATCAGCTCACACTTGTCAGAATAACCATCTTTAAGAAAACTACAAACAATAAATGCTGAAGGTGTTGTGGAGAAATGCACACCCTCAACTTCAAGAGGGACGTAACTTGGAAAGGACCACGAATGAGAACAGAATGGATGTGCCTCAAAAAGGTCAACGTTGAGCTACCGTATGATCCAGCAGGCCCACTCCTCGACCTAAAATCTAAGAAGAGAGAATTGCAAAGACACAGGCAGGCAAATCTGCATGGCACAGTATTACAATAGCCAAGATATGGAAGTAACCAAAAAGTCCACCAACAGATGGGTGGACAAAGAAGAACTCCTCCATGTACAGATGGAATATCCGCTAGTGAAAAAAGTGAAACAATGCCATTTGCAGCACCATAGATGAGTCTAGACGTAATCACGCCACGTGTAGTAAGTGAGAAAGCAAAAGACACGTATCCTATCATATCACTTTTAGGAGTTACTTAAAAATTGATACCAATGAAGATATTTCCACAGAGAAAGGCAACCACAGATTCATTAAAAAAACTCATGGTTCACCAAATAGAAAGGGATGAGGATTGGCTACATTACCATATTGGGGTTAACAGAGATATACAAACCATGTGAAATATATAATCACCAAAGACGTACGGAAGACCAGGAGAGAGACTACTCAACATTGTGTCATAAACTACATGGAAAAAGGACTCGAGGAAGAATAGATACACGTATATGTGTGAAAGAACCACATCTTGCACACCTAGAACAAACAAACCATTGTAATCAAATTTGCTGGGATAAAAAATAAAAAGTAAATTACAAATATGAACAAGAAGCAATGAGACATAAACTTACAGGGCTTTTTCCTGGCACATTCCATTCTAATTTACAACCTAGAACACCACTTCCATTAAGGCTCTGTTTCCCCAGTAACCAAATTTGGTAAAGGAGAAATGCTGCCACCTTCTGACCTTTCCCTGCAGGAGCAGCTTTAAACTCACACCTAATGGTCACTTAGCATTCCCAAGGACTCAGGGCTGTAAAGGACACCTGCCCTCAAAAATTGTGCTGAAGTAGGGAATGGACAAAAAAATTCAAAACAGGCAAATGTTTCAAGAAGAGAGTATGAAGAGTTAAGTTTTACTCACGCTCTTTAAAAAAAAAAAAGGAAAATGGATAAAAGCTCAACCTCAGGGAGTGTTAGACCCATGCAATCTAATCTACAAAAAGTTTCAACTTACACCAGTCGACTGACCATCAGCAGAACGTCTACAAACAATAAATGCTGAAGGGGTTTTAGGGAACTGTGTACCCTCTACCTGCTGGTGAGACGTAAAGGGGTAACAGCCAATAATGAGAACAGAAAGGAGCTGTGTTTAAAAGTAAAAATGGAGGTACCATTCAATCCAGCAGGCGCACCATTGGACCTCTCACCTGAGAAGACAAGAATCGAGAAGACACAGGCCGCAAAAGCTGCAGTGCAGCCTTATTCACAATAGCCAAGAAAGTGAAGCAATCAAAATGTCCAACTAGAGGTGAATGGATAAAGAAGAAGTGGTCCATGTACACAATGGAATATTAGCCATGGAAGACAATGAACTATTGCTCTCTGAGGCACCACAAATGAGTCTGGAGATAATCACGGAACATGAGGTAAGTCGGAAAGCAAAAGACCTATATTCTATGATATCACTTATAGGCGTTCTCTAATAACTGACACAAATGAACGTATTTCCACAGAGAAAGACACTCACAGACTTAGAAAACAAACTATGCTCATCTAAACGGAAAGGTGGGGGGAATGGATAAATTAAGATTAGTGTTACTATATGTATACAAACACATATTATATACATATATCAAAAAGACCGACCATATAGCAAGGGAGGTCTGCGGAACCCTCAGTAACATTTTACATGGGAAGAGGATCTGTACTTGCATAGACGTATATAATGTACAAATGAACCAGATCGTGTACACCTGGGAGAAACAATATTCTTAGCTTTACCCCAATTAAAAAAAAATTTTAAAACCAAGAAGAAATAATGAGACATAATCTTATGGGGGTTTCTCCATGCACATTCCAATGTAATTTACAACCTAGGAACACGACTTCCAGAAAGACTCTGCTGCCCTCGTACCCAGATTTGGGAATGGAGAAATGCTGCCTCCTTGAGCCACTTCCCACAACAGCAGCTTTAAATCCATTGCCAAAGGTCACTAAATATTCACCAAACTTGCAGTTCCGTAAATGACACCTGCTCTCTAAAAAAATTCTGGGGTGGAAAATCGACCAAAAACTTCAAAAGAGGGCAACCTTCCAAGAAGACAATTTCAAGAGTTATATTGTACTCCCAATTGTTTCCTTTTTTTAACAGAAAAGAAAACGGCAGAGAAAAATGATGAGTTTTACGAATTTTCAAAGACATGCAAACCCAAATTACAAACACCTATCAGCTCACAGCAGCCAGAAGGGCCGTTAGCATAAATGCTGCAAACAATACATGCTGAAGCGATTGTGGAGAAATGCGTACCCTCGATTCTAAGGGGGACGTGGTAAGAGCCACTAATGAAAACACAAAGAAGGTGCTTTGCAAAGGGTAACACGGTGCTACCAGTCAATCAATCCCAACCACTGCTGGGCCTATCACCTGAGAAAATGAGAATAAAAAGTCACAGGCTGGCAATCCTGCACCCCAACAATATTTACCATAGCCAACACTTGGAAGCAATGAAAATGTCCATCAACCGAGGAATGCACAAAGTAGAAGTGGTCCATGTACACAGTGGAAAATCACTCCAATAAAAAATAAAAAGTAAATTTAAAAAACCAACAAAAGTAAGGAGACATCAGCTTGTGTGGGTTTGTCCGGGCACACTCCACTCTAATTTATAACCGAGAAACACGACAGGCCGCAAGGGCTTTTCCCTAGGTAACAGGGTGGGGAACATAGAAACGCTGCCACCCTCTGGCAGTTACCTGCAAAAGCAGCTTTAAAGGCTTTGCTAATGGTCATTTCATAGGAACAAGTACTGCAGAACTGTAAATGAAACCTGCCCTCAAAATGTCTTGAGGGAGGTAATGGCCAAAACATTTCAAAATGTGACACACACTTTAAGAGAACACTTTGAAGAACAAGGGGTAATCACAGCTTGAAAAATAAAAAGGACATGCCTTAAAGCTCAATTTCAACGGATTATGAGGCACGTGCGAATTCAACCACAAAAAGGTATCAGCTCACACTTGTCAGAATAACCATCTTTAAGAAAACTACAAACAATAAATGCTGAAGGTGTTGTGGAGAAATGCACACCCTCAACTTCAAGAGGGACGTAACTTGGAAAGGACCACGAATGAGAACAGAATGGATGTGCCTCAAAAAGGTCAACGTTGAGCTACCGTATGATCCAGCAGGCCCACTCCTCGACCTAAAATCTAAGAAGAGAGAATTGCAAAGACACAGGCAGGCAAATCTGCATGGCACAGTATTACAATAGCCAAGATATGGAAGTAACCAAAAAGTCCACCAACAGATGGGTGGACAAAGAAGAACTCCTCCATGTACAGATGGAATATCCGCTAGTGAAAAAAGTGAAACAATGCCATTTGCAGCACCATAGATGAGTCTAGACGTAATCACGCCACGTGTAGTAAGTGAGAAAGCAAAAGACACGTATCCTATCATATCACTTTTAGGAGTTACTTAAAAATTGATACCAATGAAGATATTTCCACAGAGAAAGGCAACCACAGATTCATTAAAAAAACTCATGGTTCACCAAATAGAAAGGGATGAGGATTGGCTACATTACCATATTGGGGTTAACAGAGATATACAAACCATGTGAAATATATAATCACCAAAGACGTACGGAAGACCAGGAGAGAGACTACTCAACATTGTGTCATAAACTACATGGAAAAAGGACGCGAGGAAGAATAGATACACGTATATGTGTGAAAGAACCACATCTTGCACACCTAGAACAAACAAACCATTGTAATCAAATTTGCTGGGATAAAAAATAAAAAGTAAATTACAAATATGAACAAGAAGCAATGAGACATAAACTTACAGGGCTTTTTCCTGGCACATTCCATTCTAATTTACAACCTAGAACACCACTTCCATTAAGGCTCTGTTTCCCCAGTAACCAAATTTGGTAAAGGAGAAATGCTGCCACCTTCTGACCTTTCCCTGCAGGAGCAGCTTTAAACTCACACCTAATGGTCACTTAGCATTCCCAAGGACTCAGGGCTGTAAAGGACACCTGCCCTCAAAAATTGTGCTGAAGTAGGGAATGGACAAAAAAATTCAAAACAGGCAAATGTTTCAAGAAGAGAGTATGAAGAGTTAAGTTTTACTCACGCTCTTTAAAAAAAAAAAAGGAAAATGGATAAAAGCTCAACCTCAGGGAGTGTTAGACCCATGCAATCTAATCTACAAAAAGTTTCAACTTACACCAGTCGACTGACCATCAGCAGAACGTCTACAAACAATAAATGCTGAAGGGGTTTTAGGGAACTGTGTACCCTCTACCTGCTGGTGAGACGTAAAGGGGTAACAGCCAATAATGAGAACAGAAAGGAGCTGTGTTTAAAAGTAAAAATGGAGGTACCATTCAATCCAGCAGGCGCACCATTGGACCTCTCACCTGAGAAGACAAGAATCGAGAAGACACAGGCCGCAAAAGCTGCAGTGCAGCCTTATTCACAATAGCCAAGAAAGTGAAGCAATCAAAATGTCCAACTAGAGGTGAATGGATAAAGAAGAAGTGGTCCATGTACACAATGGAATATTAGCCATGGAAGACAATGAACTATTGCTCTCTGAGGCACCACAAATGAGTCTGGAGATAATCACGAAACATGAGGTAAGTCGGAAAGCAAAAGACCTATATTCTATGATATCACTTATAGGCGTTCTCTAATAACTGACACAAATGAACGTATTTCCACAGAGAAAGACACTCACAGACTTAGAAAACAAACTATGCTCATCTAAACGGAAAGGTGGGGGGAATGGATAAATTAAGATTAGTGTTACTATATGTATACAAACACATATTATATACATATATCAAAAAGACCGACCATATAGCAAGGGAGGTCTGCGGAACCCTCAGTAACATTTTACATGGGAAGAGGATCTGTACTTGCATAGACGTATATAATGTACAAATGAACCAGATCGTGTACACCTGGGAGAAACAATATTCTTAGCTTTACCCCAATTAAAAAAAAATTTTAAAACCAAGAAGAAATAATGAGACATAATCTTATGGGGGTTTCTCCATGCACATTCCAATGTAATTTACAACCTAGGAACACGACTTCCAGAAAGACTCTGCTGCCCTCGTACCCAGATTTGGGAATGGAGAAATGCTGCCTCCTTGAGCCACTTCCCACAACAGCAGCTTTAAATCCATTGCCAAAGGTCACTAAATATTCACCAAACTTGCAGTTCCGTAAATGACACCTGCTCTCTAAAAAAATTCTGGGGTGGAAAATCGACCAAAAACTTCAAAAGAGGGCAACCTTCCAAGAAGACAATTTCAAGAGTTATATTGTACTCCCAATTGTTTCCTTTTTTTAACAGAAAAGAAAACGGCAGAGAAAAATGATGAGTTTTACGAATTTTCAAAGACATGCAAACCCAAATTACAAACACCTATCAGCTCACAGCAGCCAGAAGGGCCGTTAGCATAAATGCTGCAAACAATACATGCTGAAGCGATTGTGGAGAAATGCGTACCCTCGATTCTAAGGGGGACGTGGTAAGAGCCACTAATGAAAACACAAAGAAGGTGCTTTGCAAATGGTAACACGGTGCTACCAGTCAATCAATCCCAACCACTGCTGGGCCTATCACCTGAGAAAATGAGAATAAAAAGTCACAGGCTGGCAATCCTGCACCCCAACAATATTTACCATAGCCAACACTTGGAAGCAATGAAAATGTCCATCAACCGAGGAATGCACAAAGTAGAAGTGGTCCATGTACACAGTGGAAAATCACTCCAATAAAAAATAAAAAGTAAATTTAAAAAACCAACAAAAGTAAGGAGACATCAGCTTGTGTGGGTTTGTCCGGGCACACTCCACTCTAATTTATAACCGAGAAACACGACAGGCCGCAAGGGCTTTTCCCTAGGTAACAGGGTGGGGAACATAGAAACGCTGCCACCCTCTGGCAGTTACCTGCAAAAGCAGCTTTAAAGGCTTTGCTAATGGTCATTTCATAGGAACAAGTACTGCAGAACTGTAAATGAAACCTGCCCTCAAAATGTCTTGAGGGAGGTAATGGCCAAAACATTTCAAAATGTGACACACACTTTAAGAGAACACTTTGAAGAACAAGGGGTAATCACAGCTTGAAAAATAAAAAGGACATGCCTTAAAGCTCAATTTCAACGGATTATGAGGCACGTGCGAATTCAACCACAAAAAGGTATCAGCTCACACTTGTCAGAATAACCATCTTTAAGAAAACTACAAACAATAAATGCTGAAGGTGTTGTGGAGAAATGCACACCCTCAACTTCAAGAGGGACGTAACTTGGAAAGGACCACGAATGAGAACAGAATGGATGTGCCTCAAAAAGGTCAACGTTGAGCTACCGTATGATCCAGCAGGCCCACTCCTCGACCTAAAATCTAAGAAGAGAGAATTGCAAAGACACAGGCAGGCAAATCTGCATGGCACAGTATTACAATAGCCAAGATATGGAAGTAACCAAAAAGTCCACCAACAGATGGGTGGACAAAGAAGAACTCCTCCATGTACAGATGGAATATCCGCTAGTGAAAAAAGTGAAACAATGCCATTTGCAGCACCATAGATGAGTCTAGACGTAATCACGCCACGTGTAGTAAGTGAGAAAGCAAAAGACACGTATCCTATCATATCACTTTTAGGAGTTACTTAAAAATTGATACCAATGAAGATATTTCCACAGAGAAAGGCAACCACAGATTCATTAAAAAAACTCATGGTTCACCAAATAGAAAGGGATGAGGATTGGCTACATTACCATATTGGGGTTAACAGAGATATACAAACCATGTGAAATATATAATCACCAAAGACGTACGGAAGACCAGGAGAGAGACTACTCAACATTGTGTCATAAACTACATGGAAAAAGGACGCGAGGAAGAATAGATACACGTATATGTGTGAAAGAACCACATCTTGCACACCTAGAACAAACAAACCATTGTAATCAAATTTGCTGGGATAAAAAATAAAAAGTAAATTACAAATATGAACAAGAAGCAATGAGACATAAACTTACAGGGCTTTTTCCTGGCACATTCCATTCTAATTTACAACCTAGAACACCACTTCCATTAAGGCTCTGTTTCCCCAGTAACCAAATTTGGTAAAGGAGAAATGCTGCCACCTTCTGACCTTTCCCTGCAGGAGCAGCTTTAAACTCACACCTAATGGTCACTTAGCATTCCCAAGGACTCAGGGCTGTAAAGGACACCTGCCCTCAAAAATTGTGCTGAAGTAGGGAATGGACAAAAAAATTCAAAACAGGCAAATGTTTCAAGAAGAGAGTATGAAGAGTTAAGTTTTACTCACGCTCTTTAAAAAAAAAAAAGGAAAATGGATAAAAGCTCAACCTCAGGGAGTGTTAGACCCATGCAATCTAATCTACAAAAAGTTTCAACTTACACCAGTCGACTGACCATCAGCAGAACGTCTACAAACAATAAATGCTGAAGGGGTTTTAGGGAACTGTGTACCCTCTACCTGCTGGTGAGACGTAAAGGGGTAACAGCCAATAATGAGAACAGAAAGGAGCTGTGTTTAAAAGTAAAAATGGAGGTACCATTCAATCCAGCAGGCGCACCATTGGACCTCTCACCTGAGAAGACAAGAATCGAGAAGACACAGGCCGCAAAAGCTGCAGTGCAGCCTTATTCACAATAGCCAAGAAAGTGAAGCAATCAAAATGTCCAACTAGAGGTGAATGGATAAAGAAGAAGTGGTCCATGTACACAATGGAATATTAGCCATGGAAGACAATGAACTATTGCTCTCTGAGGCACCACAAATGAGTCTGGAGATAATCACGGAACATGAGGTAAGTCGGAAAGCAAAAGACCTATATTCTATGATATCACTTATAGGCGTTCTCTAATAACTGACACAAATGAACGTATTTCCACAGAGAAAGACACTCACAGACTTAGAAAACAAACTATGCTCATCTAAACGGAAAGGTGGGGGGAATGGATAAATTAAGATTAGTGTTACTATATGTATACAAACACATATTATATACATATATCAAAAAGACCGACCATATAGCAAGGGAGGTCTGCGGAACCCTCAGTAACATTTTACATGGGAAGAGGATCTGTACTTGCATAGACGTATATAATGTACAAATGAACCAGATCGTGTACACCTGGGAGAAACAATATTCTTAGCTTTACCCCAATTAAAAAAAAATTTTAAAACCAAGAAGAAATAATGAGACATAATCTTATGGGGGTTTCTCCATGCACATTCCAATGTAATTTACAACCTAGGAACACGACTTCCAGAAAGACTCTGCTGCCCTCGTACCCAGATTTGGGAATGGAGAAATGCTGCCTCCTTGAGCCACTTCCCACAACAGCAGCTTTAAATCCATTGCCAAAGGTCACTAAATATTCACCAAACTTGCAGTTCCGTAAATGACACCTGCTCTCTAAAAAAATTCTGGGGTGGAAAATCGACCAAAAACTTCAAAAGAGGGCAACCTTCCAAGAAGACAATTTCAAGAGTTATATTGTACTCCCAATTGTTTCCTTTTTTTAACAGAAAAGAAAACGGCAGAGAAAAATGATGAGTTTTACGAATTTTCAAAGACATGCAAACCCAAATTACAAACACCTATCAGCTCACAGCAGCCAGAAGGGCCGTTAGCATAAATGCTGCAAACAATACATGCTGAAGCGATTGTGGAGAAATGCGTACCCTCGATTCTAAGGGGGACGTGGTAAGAGCCACTAATGAAAACACAAAGAAGGTGCTTTGCAAAGGGTAACACGGTGCTACCAGTCAATCAATCCCAACCACTGCTGGGCCTATCACCTGAGAAAATGAGAATAAAAAGTCACAGGCTGGCAATCCTGCACCCCAACAATATTTACCATAGCCAACACTTGGAAGCAATGAAAATGTCCATCAACCGAGGAATGCACAAAGTAGAAGTGGTCCATGTACACAGTGGAAAATCACTCCAATAAAAAATAAAAAGTAAATTTAAAAAACCAACAAAAGTAAGGAGACATCAGCTTGTGTGGGTTTGTCCGGGCACACTCCACTCTAATTTATAACCGAGAAACACGACAGGCCGCAAGGGCTTTTCCCTAGGTAACAGGGTGGGGAACATAGAAACGCTGCCACCCTCTGGCAGTTACCTGCAAAAGCAGCTTTAAAGGCTTTGCTAATGGTCATTTCATAGGAACAAGTACTGCAGAACTGTAAATGAAACCTGCCCTCAAAATGTCTTGAGGGAGGTAATGGCCAAAACATTTCAAAATGTGACACACACTTTAAGAGAACACTTTGAAGAACAAGGGGTAATCACAGCTTGAAAAATAAAAAGGACATGCCTTAAAGCTCAATTTCAACGGATTATGAGGCACGTGCGAATTCAACCACAAAAAGGTATCAGCTCACACTTGTCAGAATAACCATCTTTAAGAAAACTACAAACAATAAATGCTGAAGGTGTTGTGGAGAAATGCACACCCTCAACTTCAAGAGGGACGTAACTTGGAAAGGACCACGAATGAGAACAGAATGGATGTGCCTCAAAAAGGTCAACGTTGAGCTACCGTATGATCCAGCAGGCCCACTCCTCGACCTAAAATCTAAGAAGAGAGAATTGCAAAGACACAGGCAGGCAAATCTGCATGGCACAGTATTACAATAGCCAAGATATGGAAGTAACCAAAAAGTCCACCAACAGATGGGTGGACAAAGAAGAACTCCTCCATGTACAGATGGAATATCCGCTAGTGAAAAAAGTGAAACAATGCCATTTGCAGCACCATAGATGAGTCTAGACGTAATCACGCCACGTGTAGTAAGTGAGAAAGCAAAAGACACGTATCCTATCATATCACTTTTAGGAGTTACTTAAAAATTGATACCAATGAAGATATTTCCACAGAGAAAGGCAACCACAGATTCATTAAAAAAACTCATGGTTCACCAAATAGAAAGGGATGAGGATTGGCTACATTACCATATTGGGGTTAACAGAGATATACAAACCATGTGAAATATATAATCACCAAAGACGTACGGAAGACCAGGAGAGAGACTACTCAACATTGTGTCATAAACTACATGGAAAAAGGACGCGAGGAAGAATAGATACACGTATATGTGTGAAAGAACCACATCTTGCACACCTAGAACAAACAAACCATTGTAATCAAATTTGCTGGGATAAAAAATAAAAAGTAAATTACAAATATGAACAAGAAGCAATGAGACATAAACTTACAGGGCTTTTTCCTGGCACATTCCATTCTAATTTACAACCTAGAACACCACTTCCATTAAGGCTCTGTTTCCCCAGTAACCAAATTTGGTAAAGGAGAAATGCTGCCACCTTCTGACCTTTCCCTGCAGGAGCAGCTTTAAACTCACACCTAATGGTCACTTAGCATTCCCAAGGACTCAGGGCTGTAAAGGACACCTGCCCTCAAAAATTGTGCTGAAGTAGGGAATGGACAAAAAAATTCAAAACAGGCAAATGTTTCAAGAAGAGAGTATGAAGAGTTAAGTTTTACTCACGCTCTTTAAAAAAAAAAAAGGAAAATGGATAAAAGCTCAACCTCAGGGAGTGTTAGACCCATGCAATCTAATCTACAAAAAGTTTCAACTTACACCAGTCGACTGACCATCAGCAGAACGTCTACAAACAATAAATGCTGAAGGGGTTTTAGGGAACTGTGTACCCTCTACCTGCTGGTGAGACGTAAAGGGGTAACAGCCAATAATGAGAACAGAAAGGAGCTGTGTTTAAAAGTAAAAATGGAGGTACCATTCAATCCAGCAGGCGCACCATTGGACCTCTCACCTGAGAAGACAAGAATCGAGAAGACACAGGCCGCAAAAGCTGCAGTGCAGCCTTATTCACAATAGCCAAGAAAGTGAAGCAATCAAAATGTCCAACTAGAGGTGAATGGATAAAGAAGAAGTGGTCCATGTACACAATGGAATATTAGCCATGGAAGACAATGAACTATTGCTCTCTGAGGCACCACAAATGAGTCTGGAGATAATCACGAAACATGAGGTAAGTCGGAAAGCAAAAGACCTATATTCTATGATATCACTTATAGGCGTTCTCTAATAACTGACACAAATGAACGTATTTCCACAGAGAAAGACACTCACAGACTTAGAAAACAAACTATGCTCATCTAAACGGAAAGGTGGGGGGAATGGATAAATTAAGATTAGTGTTACTATATGTATACAAACACATATTATATACATATATCAAAAAGACCGACCATATAGCAAGGGAGGTCTGCGGAACCCTCAGTAACATTTTACATGGGAAGAGGATCTGTACTTGCATAGACGTATATAATGTACAAATGAACCAGATCGTGTACACCTGGGAGAAACAATATTCTTAGCTTTACCCCAATTAAAAAAAAATTTTAAAACCAAGAAGAAATAATGAGACATAATCTTATGGGGGTTTCTCCATGCACATTCCAATGTAATTTACAACCTAGGAACACGACTTCCAGAAAGACTCTGCTGCCCTCGTACCCAGATTTGGGAATGGAGAAATGCTGCCTCCTTGAGCCACTTCCCACAACAGCAGCTTTAAATCCATTGCCAAAGGTCACTAAATATTCACCAAACTTGCAGTTCCGTAAATGACACCTGCTCTCTAAAAAAATTCTGGGGTGGAAAATCGACCAAAAACTTCAAAAGAGGGCAACCTTCCAAGAAGACAATTTCAAGAGTTATATTGTACTCCCAATTGTTTCCTTTTTTTAACAGAAAAGAAAACGGCAGAGAAAAATGATGAGTTTTACGAATTTTCAAAGACATGCAAACCCAAATTACAAACACCTATCAGCTCACAGCAGCCAGAAGGGCCGTTAGCATAAATGCTGCAAACAATACATGCTGAAGCGATTGTGGAGAAATGCGTACCCTCGATTCTAAGGGGGACGTGGTAAGAGCCACTAATGAAAACACAACGAAGGTGCTTTGCAAATGGTAACACGGTGCTACCAGTCAATCAATCCCAACCACTGCTGGGCCTATCACCTGAGAAAATGAGAATAAAAAGTCACAGGCTGGCAATCCTGCACCCCAACAATATTTACCATAGCCAACACTTGGAAGCAATGAAAATGTCCATCAACCGAGGAATGCACAAAGTAGAAGTGGTCCATGTACACAGTGGAAAATCACTCCAATAAAAAATAAAAAGTAAATTTAAAAAACCAACAAAAGTAAGGAGACATCAGCTTGTGTGGGTTTGTCCGGGCACACTCCACTCTAATTTATAACCGAGAAACACGACAGGCCGCAAGGGCTTTTCCCTAGGTAACAGGGTGGGGAACATAGAAACGCTGCCACCCTCTGGCAGTTACCTGCAAAAGCAGCTTTAAAGGCTTTGCTAATGGTCATTTCATAGGAACAAGTACTGCAGAACTGTAAATGAAACCTGCCCTCAAAATGTCTTGAGGGAGGTAATGGCCAAAACATTTCAAAATGTGACACACACTTTAAGAGAACACTTTGAAGAACAAGGGGTAATCACAGCTTGAAAAATAAAAAGGACATGCCTTAAAGCTCAATTTCAACGGATTATGAGGCACGTGCGAATTCAACCACAAAAAGGTATCAGCTCACACTTGTCAGAATAACCATCTTTAAGAAAACTACAAACAATAAATGCTGAAGGTGTTGTGGAGAAATGCACACCCTCAACTTCAAGAGGGACGTAACTTGGAAAGGACCACGAATGAGAACAGAATGGATGTGCCTCAAAAAGGTCAACGTTGAGCTACCGTATGATCCAGCAGGCCCACTCCTCGACCTAAAATCTAAGAAGAGAGAATTGCAAAGACACAGGCAGGCAAATCTGCATGGCACAGTATTACAATAGCCAAGATATGGAAGTAACCAAAAAGTCCACCAACAGATGGGTGGACAAAGAAGAACTCCTCCATGTACAGATGGAATATCCGCTAGTGAAAAAAGTGAAACAATGCCATTTGCAGCACCATAGATGAGTCTAGACGTAATCACGCCACGTGTAGTAAGTGAGAAAGCAAAAGACACGTATCCTATCATATCACTTTTAGGAGTTACTTAAAAATTGATACCAATGAAGATATTTCCACAGAGAAAGGCAACCACAGATTCATTAAAAAAACTCATGGTTCACCAAATAGAAAGGGATGAGGATTGGCTACATTACCATATTGGGGTTAACAGAGATATACAAACCATGTGAAATATATAATCACCAAAGACGTACGGAAGACCAGGAGAGAGACTACTCAACATTGTGTCATAAACTACATGGAAAAAGGACGCGAGGAAGAATAGATACACGTATATGTGTGAAAGAACCACATCTTGCACACCTAGAACAAACAAACCATTGTAATCAAATTTGCTGGGATAAAAAATAAAAAGTAAATTACAAATATGAACAAGAAGCAATGAGACATAAACTTACAGGGCTTTTTCCTGGCACATTCCATTCTAATTTACAACCTAGAACACCACTTCCATTAAGGCTCTGTTTCCCCAGTAACCAAATTTGGTAAAGGAGAAATGCTGCCACCTTCTGACCTTTCCCTGCAGGAGCAGCTTTAAACTCACACCTAATGGTCACTTAGCATTCCCAAGGACTCAGGGCTGTAAAGGACACCTGCCCTCAAAAATTGTGCTGAAGTAGGGAATGGACAAAAAAATTCAAAACAGGCAAATGTTTCAAGAAGAGAGTATGAAGAGTTAAGTTTTACTCACGCTCTTTAAAAAAAAAAAAGGAAAATGGATAAAAGCTCAACCTCAGGGAGTGTTAGACCCATGCAATCTAATCTACAAAAAGTTTCAACTTACACCAGTCGACTGACCATCAGCAGAACGTCTACAAACAATAAATGCTGAAGGGGTTTTAGGGAACTGTGTACCCTCTACCTGCTGGTGAGACGTAAAGGGGTAACAGCCAATAATGAGAACAGAAAGGAGCTGTGTTTAAAAGTAAAAATGGAGGTACCATTCAATCCAGCAGGCGCACCATTGGACCTCTCACCTGAGAAGACAAGAATCGAGAAGACACAGGCCGCAAAAGCTGCAGTGCAGCCTTATTCACAATAGCCAAGAAAGTGAAGCAATCAAAATGTCCAACTAGAGGTGAATGGATAAAGAAGAAGTGGTCCATGTACACAATGGAATATTAGCCATGGAAGACAATGAACTATTGCTCTCTGAGGCACCACAAATGAGTCTGGAGATAATCACGGAACGTGAGGTAAGTCGGAAAGCAAAAGACCTATATTCTATGATATCACTTATAGGCGTTCTCTAATAACTGACACAAATGAACGTATTTCCACAGAGAAAGACACTCACAGACTTAGAAAACAAACTATGCTCATCTAAACGGAAAGGTGGGGGGAATGGATAAATTAAGATTAGTGTTACTATATGTATACAAACACATATTATATACATATATCAAAAAGACCGACCATATAGCAAGGGAGGTCTGCGGAACCCTCAGTAACATTTTACATGGGAAGAGGATCTGTACTTGCATAGACGTATATAATGTACAAATGAACCAGATCGTGTACACCTGGGAGAAACAATATTCTTAGCTTTACCCCAATTAAAAAAAAATTTTAAAACCAAGAAGAAATAATGAGACATAATCTTATGGGGGTTTCTCCATGCACATTCCAATGTAATTTACAACCTAGGAACACGACTTCCAGAAAGACTCTGCTGCCCTCGTACCCAGATTTGGGAATGGAGAAATGCTGCCTCCTTGAGCCACTTCCCACAACAGCAGCTTTAAATCCATTGCCAAAGGTCACTAAATATTCACCAAACTTGCAGTTCCGTAAATGACACCTGCTCTCTAAAAAAATTCTGGGGTGGAAAATCGACCAAAAACTTCAAAAGAGGGCAACCTTCCAAGAAGACAATTTCAAGAGTTATATTGTACTCCCAATTGTTTCCTTTTTTTAACAGAAAAGAAAACGGCAGAGAAAAATGATGAGTTTTACGAATTTTCAAAGACATGCAAACCCAAATTACAAACACCTATCAGCTCACAGCAGCCAGAAGGGCCGTTAGCATAAATGCTGCAAACAATACATGCTGAAGCGATTGTGGAGAAATGCGTACCCTCGATTCTAAGGGGGACGTGGTAAGAGCCACTAATGAAAACACAAAGAAGGTGCTTTGCAAAGGGTAACACGGTGCTACCAGTCAATCAATCCCAACCACTGCTGGGCCTATCACCTGAGAAAATGAGAATAAAAAGTCACAGGCTGGCAATCCTGCACCCCAACAATATTTACCATAGCCAACACTTGGAAGCAATGAAAATGTCCATCAACCGAGGAATGCACAAAGTAGAAGTGGTCCATGTACACAGTGGAAAATCACTCCAATAAAAAATAAAAAGTAAATTTAAAAAACCAACAAAAGTAAGGAGACATCAGCTTGTGTGGGTTTGTCCGGGCACACTCCACTCTAATTTATAACCGAGAAACACGACAGGCCGCAAGGGCTTTTCCCTAGGTAACAGGGTGGGGAACATAGAAACGCTGCCACCCTCTGGCAGTTACCTGCAAAAGCAGCTTTAAAGGCTTTGCTAATGGTCATTTCATAGGAACAAGTACTGCAGAACTGTAAATGAAACCTGCCCTCAAAATGTCTTGAGGGAGGTAATGGCCAAAACATTTCAAAATGTGACACACACTTTAAGAGAACACTTTGAAGAACAAGGGGTAATCACAGCTTGAAAAATAAAAAGGACATGCCTTAAAGCTCAATTTCAACGGATTATGAGGCACGTGCGAATTCAACCACAAAAAGGTATCAGCTCACACTTGTCAGAATAACCATCTTTAAGAAAACTACAAACAATAAATGCTGAAGGTGTTGTGGAGAAATGCACACCCTCAACTTCAAGAGGGACGTAACTTGGAAAGGACCACGAATGAGAACAGAATGGATGTGCCTCAAAAAGGTCAACGTTGAGCTACCGTATGATCCAGCAGGCCCACTCCTCGACCTAAAATCTAAGAAGAGAGAATTGCAAAGACACAGGCAGGCAAATCTGCATGGCACAGTATTACAATAGCCAAGATATGGAAGTAACCAAAAAGTCCACCAACAGATGGGTGGACAAAGAAGAACTCCTCCATGTACAGATGGAATATCCGCTAGTGAAAAAAGTGAAACAATGCCATTTGCAGCACCATAGATGAGTCTAGACGTAATCACGCCACGTGTAGTAAGTGAGAAAGCAAAAGACACGTATCCTATCATATCACTTTTAGGAGTTACTTAAAAATTGATACCAATGAAGATATTTCCACAGAGAAAGGCAACCACAGATTCATTAAAAAAACTCATGGTTCACCAAATAGAAAGGGATGAGGATTGGCTACATTACCATATTGGGGTTAACAGAGATATACAAACCATGTGAAATATATAATCACCAAAGACGTACGGAAGACCAGGAGAGAGACTACTCAACATTGTGTCATAAACTACATGGAAAAAGGACGCGAGGAAGAATAGATACACGTATATGTGTGAAAGAACCACATCTTGCACACCTAGAACAAACAAACCATTGTAATCAAATTTGCTGGGATAAAAAATAAAAAGTAAATTACAAATATGAACAAGAAGCAATGAGACATAAACTTACAGGGCTTTTTCCTGGCACATTCCATTCTAATTTACAACCTAGAACACCACTTCCATTAAGGCTCTGTTTCCCCAGTAACCAAATTTGGTAAAGGAGAAATGCTGCCACCTTCTGACCTTTCCCTGCAGGAGCAGCTTTAAACTCACACCTAATGGTCACTTAGCATTCCCAAGGACTCAGGGCTGTAAAGGACACCTGCCCTCAAAAATTGTGCTGAAGTAGGGAATGGACAAAAAAATTCAAAACAGGCAAATGTTTCAAGAAGAGAGTATGAAGAGTTAAGTTTTACTCACGCTCTTTAAAAAAAAAAAGGAAAATGGATAAAAGCTCAACCTCAGGGAGTGTTAGACCCATGCAATCTAATCTACAAAAAGTTTCAACTTACACCAGTCGACTGACCATCAGCAGAACGTCTACAAACAATAAATGCTGAAGGGGTTTTAGGGAACTGTGTACCCTCTACCTGCTGGTGAGACGTAAAGGGGTAACAGCCAATAATGAGAACAGAAAGGAGCTGTGTTTAAAAGTAAAAATGGAGGTACCATTCAATCCAGCAGGCGCACCATTGGACCTCTCACCTGAGAAGACAAGAATCGAGAAGACACAGGCCGCAAAAGCTGCAGTGCAGCCTTATTCACAATAGCCAAGAAAGTGAAGCAATCAAAATGTCCAACTAGAGGTGAATGGATAAAGAAGAAGTGGTCCATGTACACAATGGAATATTAGCCATGGAAGACAATGAACTATTGCTCTCTGAGGCACCACAAATGAGTCTGGAGATAATCACGAAACATGAGGTAAGTCGGAAAGCAAAAGACCTATATTCTATGATATCACTTATAGGCGTTCTCTAATAACTGACACAAATGAACGTATTTCCACAGAGAAAGACACTCACAGACTTAGAAAACAAACTATGCTCATCTAAACGGAAAGGTGGGGGGAATGGATAAATTAAGATTAGTGTTACTATATGTATACAAACACATATTATATACATATATCAAAAAGACCGACCATATAGCAAGGGAGGTCTGCGGAACCCTCAGTAACATTTTACATGGGAAGAGGATCTGTACTTGCATAGACGTATATAATGTACAAATGAACCAGATCGTGTACACCTGGGAGAAACAATATTCTTAGCTTTACCCCAATTAAAAAAAAATTTTTAAACCAAGAAGAAATAATGAGACATAATCTTATGGGGGTTTCTCCATGCACATTCCAATGTAATTTACAACCTAGGAACACGACTTCCAGAAAGACTCTGCTGCCCTCGTACCCAGATTTGGGAATGGAGAAATGCTGCCTCCTTGAGCCACTTCCCACAACAGCAGCTTTAAATCCATTGCCAAAGGTCACTAAATATTCACCAAACTTGCAGTTCCGTAAATGACACCTGCTCTCTAAAAAAATTCTGGGGTGGAAAATCGACCAAAAACTTCAAAAGAGGGCAACCTTCCAAGAAGACAATTTCAAGAGTTATATTGTACTCCCAATTGTTTCCTTTTTTTAACAGAAAAGAAAACGGCAGAGAAAAATGATGAGTTTTACGAATTTTCAAAGACATGCAAACCCAAATTACAAACACCTATCAGCTCACAGCAGCCAGAAGGGCCGTTAGCATAAATGCTGCAAACAATACATGCTGAAGCGATTGTGGAGAAATGCGTACCCTCGATTCTAAGGGGGACGTGGTAAGAGCCACTAATGAAAACACAAAGAAGGTGCTTTGCAAATGGTAACACGGTGCTACCAGTCAATCAATCCCAACCACTGCTGGGCCTATCACCTGAGAAAATGAGAATAAAAAGTCACAGGCTGGCAATCCTGCACCCCAACAATATTTACCATAGCCAACACTTGGAAGCAATGAAAATGTCCATCAACCGAGGAATGCACAAAGTAGAAGTGGTCCATGTACACAGTGGAAAATCACTCCAATAAAAAATAAAAAGTAAATTTAAAAAACCAACAAAAGTAAGGAGACATCAGCTTGTGTGGGTTTGTCCGGGCACACTCCACTCTAATTTATAACCGAGAAACACGACAGGCCGCAAGGGCTTTTCCCTAGGTAACAGGGTGGGGAACATAGAAACGCTGCCACCCTCTGGCAGTTACCTGCAAAAGCAGCTTTAAAGGCTTTGCTAATGGTCATTTCATAGGAACAAGTACTGCAGAACTGTAAATGAAACCTGCCCTCAAAATGTCTTGAGGGAGGTAATGGCCAAAACATTTCAAAATGTGACACACACTTTAAGAGAACACTTTGAAGAACAAGGGGTAATCACAGCTTGAAAAATAAAAAGGACATGCCTTAAAGCTCAATTTCAACGGATTATGAGGCACGTGCGAATTCAACCACAAAAAGGTATCAGCTCACACTTGTCAGAATAACCATCTTTAAGAAAACTACAAACAATAAATGCTGAAGGTGTTGTGGAGAAATGCACACCCTCAACTTCAAGAGGGACGTAACTTGGAAAGGACCACGAATGAGAACAGAATGGATGTGCCTCAAAAAGGTCAACGTTGAGCTACCGTATGATCCAGCAGGCCCACTCCTCGACCTAAAATCTAAGAAGAGAGAATTGCAAAGACACAGGCAGGCAAATCTGCATGGCACAGTATTACAATAGCCAAGATATGGAAGTAACCAAAAAGTCCACCAACAGATGGGTGGACAAAGAAGAACTCCTCCATGTACAGATGGAATATCCGCTAGTGAAAAAAGTGAAACAATGCCATTTGCAGCACCATAGATGAGTCTAGACGTAATCACGCCACGTGTAGTAAGTGAGAAAGCAAAAGACACGTATCCTATCATATCACTTTTAGGAGTTACTTAAAAATTGATACCAATGAAGATATTTCCACAGAGAAAGGCAACCACAGATTCATTAAAAAAACTCATGGTTCACCAAATAGAAAGGGATGAGGATTGGCTACATTACCATATTGGGGTTAACAGAGATATACAAACCATGTGAAATATATAATCACCAAAGACGTACGGAAGACCAGGAGAGAGACTACTCAACATTGTGTCATAAACTACATGGAAAAAGGACTCGAGGAAGAATAGATACACGTATATGTGTGAAAGAACCACATCTTGCACACCTAGAACAAACAAACCATTGTAATCAAATTTGCTGGGATAAAAAATAAAAAGTAAATTACAAATATGAACAAGAAGCAATGAGACATAAACTTACAGGGCTTTTTCCTGGCACATTCCATTCTAATTTACAACCTAGAACACCACTTCCATTAAGGCTCTGTTTCCCCAGTAACCAAATTTGGTAAAGGAGAAATGCTGCCACCTTCTGACCTTTCCCTGCAGGAGCAGCTTTAAACTCACACCTAATGGTCACTTAGCATTCCCAAGGACTCAGGGCTGTAAAGGACACCTGCCCTCAAAAATTGTGCTGAAGTAGGGAATGGACAAAAAAATTCAAAACAGGCAAATGTTTCAAGAAGAGAGTATGAAGAGTTAAGTTTTACTCACGCTCTTTAAAAAAAAAAAAGGAAAATGGATAAAAGCTCAACCTCAGGGAGTGTTAGACCCATGCAATCTAATCTACAAAAAGTTTCAACTTACACCAGTCGACTGACCATCAGCAGAACGTCTACAAACAATAAATGCTGAAGGGGTTTTAGGGAACTGTGTACCCTCTACCTGCTGGTGAGACGTAAAGGGGTAACAGCCAATAATGAGAACAGAAAGGAGCTGTGTTTAAAAGTAAAAATGGAGGTACCATTCAATCCAGCAGGCGCACCATTGGACCTCTCACCTGAGAAGACAAGAATCGAGAAGACACAGGCCGCAAAAGCTGCAGTGCAGCCTTATTCACAATAGCCAAGAAAGTGAAGCAATCAAAATGTCCAACTAGAGGTGAATGGATAAAGAAGAAGTGGTCCATGTACACAATGGAATATTAGCCATGGAAGACAATGAACTATTGCTCTCTGAGGCACCACAAATGAGTCTGGAGATAATCACGAAACATGAGGTAAGTCGGAAAGCAAAAGACCTATATTCTATGATATCACTTATAGGCGTTCTCTAATAACTGACACAAATGAACGTATTTCCACAGAGAAAGACACTCACAGACTTAGAAAACAAACTATGCTCATCTAAACGGAAAGGTGGGGGGAATGGATAAATTAAGATTAGTGTTACTATATGTATACAAACACATATTATATACATATATCAAAAAGACCGACCATATAGCAAGGGAGGTCTGCGGAACCCTCAGTAACATTTTACATGGGAAGAGGATCTGTACTTGCATAGACGTATATAATGTACAAATGAACCAGATCGTGTACACCTGGGAGAAACAATATTCTTAGCTTTACCCCAATTAAAAAAAAATTTTTAAACCAAGAAGAAATAATGAGACATAATCTTATGGGGGTTTCTCCATGCACATTCCAATGTAATTTACAACCTAGGAACACGACTTCCAGAAAGACTCTGCTGCCCTCGTACCCAGATTTGGGAATGGAGAAATGCTGCCTCCTTGAGCCACTTCCCACAACAGCAGCTTTAAATCCATTGCCAAAGGTCACTAAATATTCACCAAACTTGCAGTTCCGTAAATGACACCTGCTCTCTAAAAAAATTCTGGGGTGGAAAATCGACCAAAAACTTCAAAAGAGGGCAACCTTCCAAGAAGACAATTTCAAGAGTTATATTGTACTCCCAATTGTTTCCTTTTTTTAACAGAAAAGAAAACGGCAGAGAAAAATGATGAGTTTTACGAATTTTCAAAGACATGCAAACCCAAATTACAAACACCTATCAGCTCACAGCAGCCAGAAGGGCCGTTAGCATAAATGCTGCAAACAATACATGCTGAAGCGATTGTGGAGAAATGCGTACCCTCGATTCTAAGGGGGACGTGGTAAGAGCCACTAATGAAAACACAAAGAAGGTGCTTTGCAAATGGTAACACGGTGCTACCAGTCAATCAATCCCAACCACTGCTGGGCCTATCACCTGAGAAAATGAGAATAAAAAGTCATAGGCTGGCAATCCTGCACCCCAACAATATTTACCATAGCCAACACTTGGAAGCAATGAAAATGTCCATCAACCGAGGAATGCACAAAGTAGAAGTGGTCCATGTACACAGTGGAAAATCACTCCAATAAAAAATAAAAAGTAAATTTAAAAAACCAACAAAAGTAAGGAGACATCAGCTTGTGTGGGTTTGTCCGGGCACACTCCACTCTAATTTATAACCGAGAAACACGACAGGCCGCAAGGGCTTTTCCCTAGGTAACAGGGTGGGGAACATAGAAACGCTGCCACCCTCTGGCAGTTACCTGCAAAAGCAGCTTTAAAGGCTTTGCTAATGGTCATTTCATAGGAACAAGTACTGCAGAACTGTAAATGAAACCTGCCCTCAAAATGTCTTGAGGGGGCTTCCCTGGTGGCGCAGTGGTTGAGAATCTGCCTGCCAATGCAGGGGACGCGGGTTCGAGCCCTGGTCTGGGAAGATCCCACATGCCGCTGAGCAACTGGGCCCGTGAGCCACAATTACTGAGCCTGCGCGTCTGGAGCCTGTGCTCCGCAACAAGAGAGGCCGCGATGGTGAGAGGCCCGCGCACCGCGATGAAGAGTGGCCCCCGCTCGCCACAACTAGAGAAAGCCCTCGCACAGAAACGAAGACCCAACGCAGCCATAAATAAATAAATAAATAAATAAAATTTAAAAAAAATAGTGTTATTTAAAAAAAAAAAAAAAAAAAAAAAAAAAAAAAATGTCTTGAGGGAGGTAATGGCCAAAACATTTCAAAATGTGACACACACTTTAAGAGAACACTTTGAAGAACAAGGGGTAATCACAGCTTGAAAAATAAAAAGGACATGCCTTAAAGCTCAATTTCAACGGATTATGAGGCACGTGCGAATTCAACCACAAAAAGGTATCAGCTCACACTTGTCAGAATAACCACCTTTAAGAAAACTACAAACAATAAATGCTGAAGGTGTTGTGGAGAAATGCACACCCTCAACTTCAAGAGGGACGTAACTTGGAAAGGACCACGAATGAGAACAGAATGGATGTGCCTCAAAAAGGTCAACGTTGAGCTACCGTATGATCCAGCAGGCCCACTCCTCGACCTAAAATCTAAGAAGAGAGAATTGCAAAGACACAGGCAGGCAAATCTGCATGGCACAGTATTACAATAGCCAAGATATGGAAGTAACCAAAAAGTCCACCAACAGATGGGTGGACAAAGAAGAACTCCTCCATGTACAGATGGAATATGCGCTAGTGAAAAAAGTGAAACAATGCCATTTGCAGCACCATAGATGAGTCTAGACGTAATCACGCCACGTGTAGTAAGTGAGAAAGCAAAAGACACGTATCCTATCATATCACTTTTAGGAGTTACTTAAAAATTGATACCAATGAAGATATTTCCACAGAGAAAGGCAACCACAGATTCATTAAAAAAACTCATGGTTCACCAAATAGAAAGGGATGAGGATTGGCTACATTACCATATTGGGGTTAACAGAGATATACAAACCATGTGAAATATATAATCACCAAAGACGTACGGAAGACCAGGAGAGAGACTACTCAACATTGTGTCATAAACTACATGGAAAAAGGACTCGAGGAAGAATAGATACACGTATATGTGTGAAAGAACCACATCTTGCACACCTAGAACAAACAAACCATTGTAATCAAATTTGCTGGGATAAAAAATAAAAAGTAAATTACAAATATGAACAAGAAGCAATGAGACATAAACTTACAGGGCTTTTTCCTGGCACATTCCATTCTAATTTACAACCTAGAACACCACTTCCATTAAGGCTCTGTTTCCCCAGTAACCAAATTTGGTAAAGGAGAAATGCTGCCACCTTCTGACCTTTCCCTGCAGGAGCAGCTTTAAACTCACACCTAATGGTCACTTAGCATTCCCAAGGACTCAGGGCTGTAAAGGACACCTGCCCTCAAAAATTGTGCTGAAGTAGGGAATGGACAAAAAAATTCAAAACAGGCAAATGTTTCAAGAAGAGAGTATGAAGAGTTAAGTTTTACTCACGCTCTTTAAAAAAAAAAAGGAAAATGGATAAAAGCTCAACCTCAGGGAGTGTTAGACCCATGCAATCTAATCTACAAAAAGTTTCAACTTACACCAGTCGACTGACCATCAGCAGAACGTCTACAAACAATAAATGCTGAAGGGGTTTTAGGGAACTGTGTACCCTCTACCTGCTGGTGAGACATAAAGGGGTAACAGCCAATAATGAGAACAGAAAGGAGCTGTGTTTAAAAGTAAAAATGGAGGTACCATTCAATCCAGCAGGCGCACCATTGGACCTCTCACCTGAGAAGACAAGAATCGAGAAGACACAGGCCGCAAAAGCTGCAGTGCAGCCTTATTCACAATAGCCAAGAAAGTGAAGCAATCAAAATGTCCAACTAGAGGTGAATGGATAAAGAAGAAGTGGTCCATGTACACAATGGAATATTAGCCATGGAAGACAATGAACTATTGCTCTCTGAGGCACCACAAATGAGTCTGGAGATAATCACGAAACATGAGGTAAGTCGGAAAGCAAAAGACCTATATTCTATGATATCACTTATAGGCGTTCTCTAATAACTGACACAAATGAACGTATTTCCACAGAGAAAGACACTCACAGACTTAGAAAACAAACTATGCTCATCTAAACGGAAAGGTGGGGGGAATGGATAAATTAAGATTAGTGTTACTATATGTATACAAACACATATTATATACATATATCAAAAAGACCGACCATATAGCAAGGGAGGTCTGCGGAACCCTCAGTAACATTTTACATGGGAAGAGGATCTGTACTTGCATAGACGTATATAATGTACAAATGAACCAGATCGTGTACACCTGGGAGAAACAATATTCTTAGCTTTACCCCAATTAAAAAAAAATTTTTAAACCAAGAAGAAATAATGAGACATAATCTTATGGGGGTTTCTCCATGCACATTCCAATGTAATTTACAACCTAGGAACACGACTTCCAGAAAGACTCTGCTGCCCTCGTACCCAGATTTGGGAATGGAGAAATGCTGCCTCCTTGAGCCACTTCCCACAACAGCAGCTTTAAATCCATTGCCAAAGGTCACTAAATATTCACCAAACTTGCAGTTCCGTAAATGACACCTGCTCTCTAAAAAAATTCTGGGGTGGAAAATCGACCAAAAACTTCAAAAGAGGGCAACCTTCCAAGAAGACAATTTCAAGAGTTATATTGTACTCCCAATTGTTTCCTTTTTTTAACAGAAAAGAAAACGGCAGAGAAAAATGATGAGTTTTACGAATTTTCAAAGACATGCAAACCCAAATTACAAACACCTATCAGCTCACAGCAGCCAGAAGGGCCGTTAGCATAAATGCTGCAAACAATACATGCTGAAGCGATTGTGGAGAAATGCGTACCCTCGATTCTAAGGGGGACGTGGTAAGAGCCACTAATGAAAACACAAAGAAGGTGCTTTGCAAATGGTAACACGGTGCTACCAGTCAATCAATCCCAACCACTGCTGGGCCTATCACCTGAGAAAATGAGAATAAAAAGTCATAGGCTGGCAATCCTGCACCCCAACAATATTTACCATAGCCAACACTTGGAAGCAATGAAAATGTCCATCAACCGAGGAATGCACAAAGTAGAAGTGGTCCATGTACACAGTGGAAAATCACTCCAATAAAAAATAAAAAGTAAATTTAAAAAACCAACAAAAGTAAGGAGACATCAGCTTGTGTGGGTTTGTCCGGGCACACTCCACTCTAATTTATAACCGAGAAACACGACAGGCCGCAAGGGCTTTTCCCTAGGTAACAGGGTGGGGAACATAGAAACGCTGCCACCCTCTGGCAGTTACCTGCAAAAGCAGCTTTAAAGGCTTTGCTAATGGTCATTTCATAGGAACAAGTACTGCAGAACTGTAAATGAAACCTGCCCTCAAAATGTCTTGAGGGAGGTAATGGCCAAAACATTTCAAAATGTGACACACACTTTAAGAGAACACTTTGAAGAACAAGGGGTAATCACAGCTTGAAAAATAAAAAGGACATGCCTTAAAGCTCAATTTCAATGGATTATGAGGCACGTGCGAATTCAACCACAAAAAGGTATCAGCTCACACTTGTCAGAATAACCACCTTTAAGAAAACTACAAACAATAAATGCTGAAGGTGTTGTGGAGAAATGCACACCCTCAACTTCAAGAGGGACGTAACTTGGAAAGGACCACGAATGAGAACAGAATGGATGTGCCTCAAAAAGGTCAACGTTGAGCTACCGTATGATCCAGCAGGCCCACTCCTCGACCTAAAATCTAAGAAGAGAGAATTGCAAAGACACAGGCAGGCAAATCTGCATGGCACAGTATTACAATAGCCAAGATATGGAAGTAACCAAAAAGTCCACCAACAGATGGGTGGACAAAGAAGAACTCCTCCATGTACAGATGGAATATGCGCTAGTGAAAAAAGTGAAACAATGCCATTTGCAGCACCATAGATGAGTCTAGACGTAATCACGCCACGTGTAGTAAGTGAGAAAGCAAAAGACACGTATCCTATCATATCACTTTTAGGAGTTACTTAAAAATTGATACCAATGAAGATATTTCCACAGAGAAAGGCAACCACAGATTCATTAAAAAAACTCATGGTTCACCAAATAGAAAGGGATGAGGATTGGCTACATTACCATATTGGGGTTAACAGAGATATACAAACCATGTGAAATATATAATCACCAAAGACGTACGGAAGACCAGGAGAGAGACTACTCAACATTGTGTCATAAACTACATGGAAAAAGGACTCGAGGAAGAATAGATACACGTATATGTGTGAAAGAACCACATCTTGCACACCTAGAACAAACAAACCATTGTAATCAAATTTGCTGGGATAAAAAATAAAAAGTAAATTACAAATATGAACAAGAAGCAATGAGACATAAACTTACAGGGCTTTTTCCTGGCACATTCCATTCTAATTTACAACCTAGAACACCACTTCCATTAAGGCTCTGTTTCCCCAGTAACCAAATTTGGTAAAGGAGAAATGCTGCCACCTTCTGACCTTTCCCTGCAGGAGCAGCTTTAAACTCACACCTAATGGTCACTTAGCATTCCCAAGGACTCAGGGCTGTAAAGGACACCTGCCCTCAAAAATTGTGCTGAAGTAGGGAATGGACAAAAAAATTCAAAACAGGCAAATGTTTCAAGAAGAGAGTATGAAGAGTTAAGTTTTACTCACGCTCTTTAAAAAAAAAAAGGAAAATGGATAAAAGCTCAACCTCAGGGAGTGTTAGACCCATGCAATCTAATCTACAAAAAGTTTCAACTTACACCAGTCGACTGACCATCAGCAGAACGTCTACAAACAATAAATGCTGAAGGGGTTTTAGGGAACTGTGTACCCTCTACCTGCTGGTGAGACGTAAAGGGGTAACAGCCAATAATGAGAACAGAAAGGAGCTGTGTTTAAAAGTAAAAATGGAGGTACCATTCAATCCAGCAGGCGCACCATTGGACCTCTCACCTGAGAAGACAAGAATCGAGAAGACACAGGCCGCAAAAGCTGCAGTGCAGCCTTATTCACAATAGCCAAGAAAGTGAAGCAATCAAAATGTCCAACTAGAGGTGAATGGATAAAGAAGAAGTGGTCCATGTACACAATGGAATATTAGCCATGGAAGACAATGAACTATTGCTCTCTGAGGCACCACAAATGAGTCTGGAGATAATCACGAAACATGAGGTAAGTCGGAAAGCAAAAGACCTATATTCTATGATATCACTTATAGGCGTTCTCTAATAACTGACACAAATGAACGTATTTCCACAGAGAAAGACACTCACAGACTTAGAAAACAAACTATGCTCATCTAAACGGAAAGGTGGGGGGAATGGATAAATTAAGATTAGTGTTACTATATGTATACAAACACATATTATATACATATATCAAAAAGACCGACCATATAGCAAGGGAGGTCTGCGGAACCCTCAGTAACATTTTACATGGGAAGAGGATCTGTACTTGCATAGACGTATATAATGTACAAATGAACCAGATCGTGTACACCTGGGAGAAACAATATTCTTAGCTTTACCCCAATTAAAAAAAAATTTTAAAACCAAGAAGAAATAATGAGACATAATCTTATGGGGGTTTCTCCATGCACATTCCAATGTAATTTACAACCTAGGAACACGACTTCCAGAAAGACTCTGCTGCCCTCGTACCCAGATTTGGGAATGGAGAAATGCTGCCTCCTTGAGCCACTTCCCACAACAGCAGCTTTAAATCCATTGCCAAAGGTCACTAAATATTCACCAAACTTGCAGTTCCGTAAATGACACCTGCTCTCTAAAAAAATTCTGGGGTGCAAAATCGACCAAAAACTTCAAAAGAGGGCAACCTTCCAAGAAGACAATTTCAAGAGTTATATTGTACTCCCAATTGTTTCCTTTTTTTAACAGAAAAGAAAACGGCAGAGAAAAATGATGAGTTTTACGAATTTTCAAAGACATGCAAACCCAAATTACAAACACCTATCAGCTCACAGCAGCCAGAAGGGCCGTTAGCATAAATGCTGCAAACAATACATGCTGAAGCGATTGTGGAGAAATGCGTACCCTCGATTCTAAGGGGGACGTGGTAAGAGCCACTAATGAAAACACAAAGAAGGTGCTTTGAAAAGGGTAACACGGTGCTACCAGTCAATCAATCCCAACCACTGCTGGGCCTATCACCTGAGAAAATGAGAATAAAAAGTCACAGGCTGGCAATCCTGCACCCCAACAATATTTACCATAGCCAACACTTGGAAGCAATGAAAATGTCCATCAACCGAGGAATGCACAAAGTAGAAGTGGTCCATGTACACAGTGGAAAATCACTCCAATAAAAAATAAAAAGTAAATTTAAAAAACCAACAAAAGTAAGGAGACATCAGCTTGTGTGGGTTTGTCCGGGCACACTCCACTCTAATTTATAACCGAGAAACACGACAGGCCGCAAGGGCTTTTCCCTAGGTAACAGGGTGGGGAACATAGAAACGCTGCCACCCTCTGGCAGTTACCTGCAAAAGCAGCTTTAAAGGCTTTGCTAATGGTCATTTCATAGGAACAAGTACTGCAGAACTGTAAATGAAACCTGCCCTCAAAATGTCTTGAGGGAGGTAATGGCCAAAACATTTCAAAATGTGACACACACTTTAAGAGAACACTTTGAAGAACAAGGGGTAATCACAGCTTGAAAAATAAAAAGGACATGCCTTAAAGCTCAATTTCAACGGATTATGAGGCACGTGCGAATTCAACCACAAAAAGGTATCAGCTCACACTTGTCAGAATAACCATCTTTAAGAAAACTACAAACAATAAATGCTGAAGGTGTTGTGGAGAAATGCACACCCTCAACTTCAAGAGGGACGTAACTTGGAAAGGACCACGAATGAGAACAGAATGGATGTGCCTCAAAAAGGTCAACGTTGAGCTACCGTATGATCCAGCAGGCCCACTCCTCGACCTAAAATCTAAGAAGAGAGAATTGCAAAGACACAGGCAGGCAAATCTGCATGGCACAGTATTACAATAGCCAAGATATGGAAGTAACCAAAAAGTCCACCAACAGATGGGTGGACAAAGAAGAACTCCTCCATGTACAGATGGAATATCCGCTAGTGAAAAAAGTGAAACAATGCCATTTGCAGCACCATAGATGAGTCTAGACGTAATCACGCCACGTGTAGTAAGTGAGAAAGCAAAAGACACGTATCCTATCATATCACTTTTAGGAGTTACTTAAAAATTGATACCAATGAAGATATTTCCACAGAGAAAGGCAACCACAGATTCATTAAAAAAACTCATGGTTCACCAAATAGAAAGGGATGAGGATTGGCTACATTACCATATTGGGGTTAACAGAGATATACAAACCATGTGAAATATATAATCACCAAAGACGTACGGAAGACCAGGAGAGAGACTACTCAACATTGTGTCATAAACTACATGGAAAAAGGACTCGAGGAAGAATAGATACACGTATATGTGTGAAAGAACCACATCTTGCACACCTAGAACAAACAAACCATTGTAATCAAATTTGCTGGGATAAAAAATAAAAAGTAAATTACAAATATGAACAAGAAGCAATGAGACATAAACTTACAGGGCTTTTTCCTGGCACATTCCATTCTAATTTACAACCTAGAACACCACTTCCATTAAGGCTCTGTTTCCCCAGTAACCAAATTTGGTAAAGGAGAAATGCTGCCACCTTCTGACCTTTCCCTGCAGGAGCAGCTTTAAACTCACACCTAATGGTCACTTAGCATTCCCAAGGACTCAGGGCTGTAAAGGACACCTGCCCTCAAAAATTGTGCTGAAGTAGGGAATGGACAAAAAAATTCAAAACAGGCAAATGTTTCAAGAAGAGAGTATGAAGAGTTAAGTTTTACTCACGCTCTTTAAAAAAAAAAAAGGAAAATGGATAAAAGCTCAACCTCAGGGAGTGTTAGACCCATGCAATCTAATCTACAAAAAGTTTCAACTTACACCAGTCGACTGACCATCAGCAGAACGTCTACAAACAATAAATGCTGAAGGGGTTTTAGGGAACTGTGTACCCTCTACCTGCTGGTGAGACGTAAAGGGGTAACAGCCAATAATGAGAACAGAAAGGAGCTGTGTTTAAAAGTAAAAATGGAGGTACCATTCAATCCAGCAGGCGCACCATTGGACCTCTCACCTGAGAAGACAAGAATCGAGAAGACACAGGCCGCAAAAGCTGCAGTGCAGCCTTATTCACAATAGCCAAGAAAGTGAAGCAATCAAAATGTCCAACTAGAGGTGAATGGATAAAGAAGAAGTGGTCCATGTACACAATGGAATATTAGCCATGGAAGACAATGAACTATTGCTCTCTGAGGCACCACAAATGAGTCTGGAGATAATCACGAAACATGAGGTAAGTCGGAAAGCAAAAGACCTATATTCTATGATATCACTTATAGGCGTTCTCTAATAACTGACACAAATGAACGTATTTCCACAGAGAAAGACACTCACAGACTTAGAAAACAAACTATGCTCATCTAAACGGAAAGGTGGGGGGAATGGATAAATTAAGATTAGTGTTACTATATGTATACAAACACATATTATATACATATATCAAAAAGACCGACCATATAGCAAGGGAGGTCTGCGGAACCCTCAGTAACATTTTACATGGGAAGAGGATCTGTACTTGCATAGACGTATATAATATACAAATGAACCAGATCGTGTACACCTGGGAGAAACAATATTCTTAGCTTTACCCCAATTAAAAAAAAATTTTAAAACCAAGAAGAAATAATGAGACATAATCTTATGGGGGTTTCTCCATGCACATTCCAATGTAATTTACAACCTAGGAACACGACTTCCAGAAAGACTCTGCTGCCCTCGTACCCAGATTTGGGAATGGAGAAATGCTGCCTCCTTGAGCCACTTCCCACAACAGCAGCTTTAAATCCATTGCCAAAGGTCACTAAATATTCACCAAACTTGCAGTTCCGTAAATGACACCTGCTCTCTAAAAAAATTCTGGGGTGGAAAATCGACCAAAAACTTCAAAAGAGGGCAACCTTCCAAGAAGACAATTTCAAGAGTTATATTGTACTCCCAATTGTTTCCTTTTTTTAACAGAAAAGAAAACGGCAGAGAAAAATGATGAGTTTTACGAATTTTCAAAGACATGCAAACCCAAATTACAAACACCTATCAGCTCACAGCAGCCAGAAGGGCCGTTAGCATAAATGCTGCAAACAATACATGCTGAAGCGATTGTGGAGAAATGCGTACCCTCGATTCTAAGGGGGACGTGGTAAGAGCCACTAATGAAAACACAAAGAAGGTGCTTTGAAAAGGGTAACACGGTGCTACCAGTCAATCAATCCCAACCACTGCTGGGCCTATCACCTGAGAAAATGAGAATAAAAAGTCACAGGCTGGCAATCCTGCACCCCAACAATATTTACCATAGCCAACACTTGGAAGCAATGAAAATGTCCATCAACCGAGGAATGCACAAAGTAGAAGTGGTCCATGTACACAGTGGAAAATCACTCCAATAAAAAATAAAAAGTAAATTTAAAAAACCAACAAAAGTAAGGAGACATCAGCTTGTGTGGGTTTGTCCGGGCACACTCCACTCTAATTTATAACCGAGAAACACGACAGGCCGCAAGGGCTTTTCCCTAGGTAACAGGGTGGGGAACATAGAAACGCTGCCACCCTCTGGCAGTTACCTGCAAAAGCAGCTTTAAAGGCTTTGCTAATGGTCATTTCATAGGAACAAGTACTGCAGAACTGTAAATGAAACCTGCCCTCAAAATGTCTTGAGGGAGGTAATGGCCAAAACATTTCAAAATGTGACACACACTTTAAGAGAACACCTTGAAGAACAAGGGGTAATCACAGCTTGAAAAATAAAAAGGACATGCCTTAAAGCTCAATTTCAACGGATTATGAGGCACGTGCGAATTCAACCACAAAAAGGTATCAGCTCACACTTGTCAGAATAACCATCTTTAAGAAAACTACAAACAATAAATGCTGAAGGTGTTGTGGAGAAATGCACACCCTCAACTTCAAGAGGGACGTAACTTGGAAAGGACCACGAATGAGAACAGAATGGATGTGCCTCAAAAAGGTCAACGTTGAGCTACCGTATGATCCAGCAGGCCCACTCCTCGACCTAAAATCTAAGAAGAGAGAATTGCAAAGACACAGGCAGGCAAATCTGCATGGCACAGTATTACAATAGCCAAGATATGGAAGTAACCAAAAAGTCCACCAACAGATGGGTGGACAAAGAAGAACTCCTCCATGTACAGATGGAATATCCGCTAGTGAAAAAAGTGAAACAATGCCATTTGCAGCACCATAGATGAGTCTAGACGTAATCACGCCACGTGTAGTAAGTGAGAAAGCAAAAGACACGTATCCTATCATATCACTTTTAGGAGTTACTTAAAAATTGATACCAATGAAGATATTTCCACAGAGAAAGGCAACCACAGATTCATTAAAAAAACTCATGGTTCACCAAATAGAAAGGGATGAGGATTGGCTACATTACCATATTGGGGTTAACAGAGATATACAAACCATGTGAAATATATAATCACCAAAGACGTACGGAAGACCAGGAGAGAGACTACTCAACATTGTGTCATAAACTACATGGAAAAAGGACTCGAGGAAGAATAGATACACGTATATGTGTGAAAGAACCACATCTTGCACACCTAGAACAAACAAACCATTGTAATCAAATTTGCTGGGATAAAAAATAAAAAGTAAATTACAAATATGAACAAGAAGTAATGAGACATAAACTTACAGGGCTTTTTCCTGGCACATTCCATTCTAATTTACAACCTAGAACACCACTTCCATTAAGGCTCTGTTTCCCCAGTAACCAAATTTGGTAAAGGAGAAATGCTGCCACCTTCTGACCTTTCCCTGCAGGAGCAGCTTTAAACTCACACCTAATGGTCACTTAGCATTCCCAAGGACTCAGGGCTGTAAAGGACACCTGCCCTCAAAAATTGTGCTGAAGTAGGGAATGGACAAAAAAATTCAAAACAGGCAAATGTTTCAAGAAGAGAGTATGAAGAGTTAAGTTTTACTCACGCTCTTTAAAAAAAAAAAGGAAAATGGATAAAAGCTCAACCTCAGGGAGTGTTAGACCCATGCAATCTAATCTACAAAAAGTTTCAACTTACACCAGTCGACTGACCATCAGCAGAACGTCTACAAACAATAAATGCTGAAGGGGTTTTAGGGAACTGTGTACCCTCTACCTGCTGGTGAGACGTAAAGGGGTAACAGCCAATAATGAGAACAGAAAGGAGCTGTGTTTAAAAGTAAAAATGGAGGTACCATTCAATCCAGCAGGCGCACCATTGGACCTCTCACCTGAGAAGACAAGAATCGAGAAGACACAGGCCGCAAAAGCTGCAGTGCAGCCTTATTCACAATAGCCAAGAAAGTGAAGCAATCAAAATGTCCAACTAGAGGTGAATGGATAAAGAAGAAGTGGTCCATGTACACAATGGAATATTAGCCATGGAAGACAATGAACTATTGCTCTCTGAGGCACCACAAATGAGTCTGGAGATAATCACGAAACATGAGGTAAGTCGGAAAGCAAAAGACCTATATTCTATGATATCACTTATAGGCGTTCTCTAATAACTGACACAAATGAACGTATTTCCACAGAGAAAGACACTCACAGACTTAGAAAACAAACTATGCTCATCTAAACGGAAAGGTGGGGGGAATGGATAAATTAAGATTAGTGTTACTATATGTATACAAACACATATTATATACATATATCAAAAAGACCGACCATATAGCAAGGGAGGTCTGCGGAACCCTCAGTAACATTTTACATGGGAAGAGGATCTGTACTTGCATAGACGTATATAATGTACAAATGAACCAGATCGTGTACACCTGGGAGAAACAATATTCTTAGCTTTACCCCAATTAAAAAAAATTTTAAAACCAAGAAGAAATAATGAGACATAATCTTATGGGGGTTTCTCCATGCACATTCCAATGTAATTTACAACCTAGGAACACGACTTCCAGAAAGACTCTGCTGCCCTCGTACCCAGATTTGGGAATGGAGAAATGCTGCCTCCTTGAGCCACTTCCCACAACAGCAGCTTTAAATCCATTGCCAAAGGTCACTAAATATTCACCAAACTTGCAGTTCCGTAAATGACACCTGCTCTCTAAAAAAATTCTGGGGTGGAAAATCGACCAAAAACTTCAAAAGAGGGCAACCTTCCAAGAAGACAATTTCAAGAGTTATATTCTACTCCCAATTGTTTCCTTTTTTTAACAGAAAAGAAAACGGCAGAGAAAAATGATGAGTTTTACGAATTTTCAAAGACATGCAAACCCAAATTACAAACACCTATCAGCTCACAGCAGCCAGAAGGGCCGTTAGCATAAATGCTGCAAACAATACATGCTGAAGCGATTGTGGAGAAATGCGTACCCTCGATTCTAAGGGGGACGTGGTAAGAGCCACTAATGAAAACACAAAGAAGGTGCTTTGAAAAGGGTAACACGGTGCTACCAGTCAATCAATCCCAACCACTGCTGGGCCTATCACCTGAGAAAATGAGAATAAAAAGTCACAGGCTGGCAATCCTGCACCCCAACAATATTTACCATAGCCAACACTTGGAAGCAATGAAAATGTCCATCAACCGAGGAATGCACAAAGTAGAAGTGGTCCATGTACACGGTGGAAAATCACTCCAATAAAAAATAAAAAGTAAATTTAAAAAACCAACAAAAGTAAGGAGACATCAGCTTGTGTGGGTTTGTCCGGGCACACTCCACTCTAATTTATAACCGAGAAACACGACAGGCCGCAAGGGCTTTTCCCTAGGTAACAGGGTGGGGAACATAGAAACGCTGCCACCCTCTGGCAGTTACCTGCAAAAGCAGCTTTAAAGGCTTTGCTAATGGTCATTTCATAGGAACAAGTACTGCAGAACTGTAAATGAAACCTGCCCTCAAAATGTCTTGAGGGAGGTAATGGCCAAAACATTTCAAAATGTGACACACACTTTAAGAGAACACCTTGAAGAACAAGGGGTAATCACAGCTTGAAAAATAAAAAGGACATGCCTTAAAGCTCAATTTCAACGGATTATGAGGCACGTGCGAATTCAACCACAAAAAGGTATCAGCTCACACTTGTCAGAATAACCATCTTTAAGAAAACTACAAACAATAAATGCTGAAGGTGTTGTGGAGAAATGCACACCCTCAACTTCAAGAGGGACGTAACTTGGAAAGGACCACGAATGAGAACAGAATGGATGTGCCTCAAAAAGGTCAACGTTGAGCTACCGTATGATCCAGCAGGCCCACTCCTCGACCTAAAATCTAAGAAGAGAGAATTGCAAAGACACAGGCAGGCAAATCTGCATGGCACAGTATTACAATAGCCAAGATATGGAAGTAACCAAAAAGTCCACCAACAGATGGGTGGACAAAGAAGAACTCCTCCATGTACAGATGGAATATCCGCTAGTGAAAAAAGTGAAACAATGCCATTTGCAGCACCATAGATGAGTCTAGACGTAATCACGCCACGTGTAGTAAGTGAGAAAGCAAAAGACACGTATCCTATCATATCACTTTTAGGAGTTACTTAAAAATTGATACCAATGAAGATATTTCCACAGAGAAAGGCAACCACAGATTCATTAAAAAAACTCATGGTTCACCAAATAGAAAGGGATGAGGATTGGCTACATTACCATATTGGGGTTAACAGAGATATACAAACCATGTGAAATATATAATCACCAAAGACGTACGGAAGACCAGGAGAGAGACTACTCAACATTGTGTCATAAACTACATGGAAAAAGGACTCGAGGAAGAATAGATACACGTATATGTGTGAAAGAACCACATCTTGCACACCTAGAACAAACAAACCATTGTAATCAAATTTGCTGGGATAAAAAATAAAAAGTAAATTACAAATATGAACAAGAAGTAATGAGACATAAACTTACAGGGCTTTTTCCTGGCACATTCCATTCTAATTTACAACCTAGAACACCACTTCCATTAAGGCTCTGTTTCCCCAGTAACCAAATTTGGTAAAGGAGAAATGCTGCCACCTTCTGACCTTTCCCTGCAGGAGCAGCTTTAAACTCACACCTAATGGTCACTTAGCATTCCCAAGGACTCAGGGCTGTAAAGGACACCTGCCCTCAAAAATTGTGCTGAAGTAGGGAATGGACAAAAAAATTCAAAACAGGCAAATGTTTCAAGAAGAGAGTATGAAGAGTTAAGTTTTACTCACGCTCTTTAAAAAAAAAAAGGAAAATGGATAAAAGCTCAACCTCAGGGAGTGTTAGACCCATGCAATCTAATCTACAAAAAGTTTCAACTTACACCAGTCGACTGACCATCAGCAGAACGTCTACAAACAATAAATGCTGAAGGGGTTTTAGGGAACTGTGTACCCTCTACCTGCTGGTGAGACGTAAAGGGGTAACAGCCAATAATGAGAACAGAAAGGAGCTGTGTTTAAAAGTAAAAATGGAGGTACCATTCAATCCAGCAGGCGCACCATTGGACCTCTCACCTGAGAAGACAAGAATCGAGAAGACACAGGCCGCAAAAGCTGCAGTGCAGCCTTATTCACAATAGCCAAGAAAGTGAAGCAATCAAAATGTCCAACTAGAGGTGAATGGATAAAGAAGAAGTGGTCCATGTACACAATGGAATATTAGCCATGGAAGACAATGAACTATTGCTCTCTGAGGCACCACAAATGAGTCTGGAGATAATCACGAAACATGAGGTAAGTCGGAAAGCAAAAGACCTATATTCTATGATATCACTTATAGGCGTTCTCTAATAACTGACACAAATGAACGTATTTCCACAGAGAAAGACACTCACAGACTTAGAAAACAAACTATGCTCATCTAAACGGAAAGGTGGGGGGAATGGATAAATTAAGATTAGTGTTACTATATGTATACAAACACATATTATATACATATATCAAAAAGACCGACCATATAGCAAGGGAGGTCTGCGGAACCCTCAGTAACATTTTACATGGGAAGAGGATCTGTACTTGCATAGACGTATATAATGTACAAATGAACCAGATCGTGTACACCTGGGAGAAACAATATTCTTAGCTTTACCCCAATTAAAAAAAATTTTAAAACCAAGAAGAAATAATGAGACATAATCTTATGGGGGTTTCTCCATGCACATTCCAATGTAATTTACAACCTAGGAACACGACTTCCAGAAAGACTCTGCTGCCCTCGTACCCAGATTTGGGAATGGAGAAATGCTGCCTCCTTGAGCCACTTCCCACAACAGCAGCTTTAAATCCATTGCCAAAGGTCACTAAATATTCACCAAACTTGCAGTTCCGTAAATGACACCTGCTCTCTAAAAAAATTCTGGGGTGGAAAATCGACCAAAAACTTCAAAAGAGGGCAACCTTCCAAGAAGACAATTTCAAGAGTTATATTGTACTCCCAATTGTTTCCTTTTTTTAACAGAAAAGAAAACGGCAGAGAAAAATGATGAGTTTTACGAATTTTCAAAGACATGCAAACCCAAATTACAAACACCTATCAGCTCACAGCAGCCAGAAGGGCCGTTAGCATAAATGCTGCAAACAATACATGCTGAAGCGATTGTGGAGAAATGCGTACCCTCGATTCTAAGGGGGACGTGGTAAGAGCCACTAATGAAAACACAAAGAAGGTGCTTTGCAAAGGGTAACACGGTGCTACCAGTCAATCAATCCCAACCACTGCTGGGCCTATCACCTGAGAAAATGAGAATAAAAAGTCACAGGCTGGCAATCCTGCACCCCAACAATATTTACCATAGCCAACACTTGGAAGCAATGAAAATGTCCATCAACCGAGGAATGCACAAAGTAGAAGTGGTCCATGTACACAGTGGAAAATCACTCCAATAAAAAATAAAAAGTAAATTTAAAAAACCAACAAAAGTAAGGAGACATCAGCTTGTGTGGGTTTGTCCGGGCACACTCCACTCTAATTTATAACCGAGAAACACGACAGGCCGCAAGGGCTTTTCCCTAGGTAACAGGGTGGGGAACATAGAAACGCTGCCACCCTCTGGCAGTTACCTGCAAAAGCAGCTTTAAAGGCTTTGCTAATGGTCATTTCATAGGAACAAGTACTGCAGAACTGTAAATGAAACCTGCCCTCAAAATGTCTTGAGGGAGGTAATGGCCAAAACATTTCAAAATGTGACACACACTTTAAGAGAACACCTTGAAGAACAAGGGGTAATCACAGCTTGAAAAATAAAAAGGACATGCCTTAAAGCTCAATTTCAACGGATTATGAGGCACGTGCGAATTCAACCACAAAAAGGTATCAGCTCACACTTGTCAGAATAACCATCTTTAAGAAAACTACAAACAATAAATGCTGAAGGTGTTGTGGAGAAATGCACACCCTCAACTTCAAGAGGGACGTAACTTGGAAAGGACCACGAATGAGAACAGAATGGATGTGCCTCAAAAAGGTCAACGTTGAGCTACCGTATGATCCAGCAGGCCCACTCCTCGACCTAAAATCTAAGAAGAGAGAATTGCAAAGACACAGGCAGGCAAATCTGCATGGCACAGTATTACAATAGCCAAGATATGGAAGTAACCAAAAAGTCCACCAACAGATGGGTGGACAAAGAAGAACTCCTCCATGTACAGATGGAATATCCGCTAGTGAAAAAAGTGAAACAATGCCATTTGCAGCACCATAGATGAGTCTAGACGTAATCACGCCACGTGTAGTAAGTGAGAAAGCAAAAGACACGTATCCTATCATATCACTTTTAGGAGTTACTTAAAAATTGATACCAATGAAGATATTTCCACAGAGAAAGGCAACCACAGATTCATTAAAAAAACTCATGGTTCACCAAATAGAAAGGGATGAGGATTGGCTACATTACCATATTGGGGTTAACAGAGATATACAAACCATGTGAAATATATAATCACCAAAGACGTACGGAAGACCAGGAGAGAGACTACTCAACATTGTGTCATAAACTACATGGAAAAAGGACTCGAGGAAGAATAGATACACGTATATGTGTGAAAGAACCACATCTTGCACACCTAGAACAAACAAACCATTGTAATCAAATTTGCTGGGATAAAAAATAAAAAGTAAATTACAAATATGAACAAGAAGTAATGAGACATAAACTTACAGGGCTTTTTCCTGGCACATTCCATTCTAATTTACAACCTAGAACACCACTTCCATTAAGGCTCTGTTTCCCCAGTAACCAAATTTGGTAAAGGAGAAATGCTGCCACCTTCTGACCTTTCCCTGCAGGAGCAGCTTTAAACTCACACCTAATGGTCACTTAGCATTCCCAAGGACTCAGGGCTGTAAAGGACACCTGCCCTCAAAAATTGTGCTGAAGTAGGGAATGGACAAAAAAATTCAAAACAGGCAAATGTTTCAAGAAGAGAGTATGAAGAGTTAAGTTTTACTCACGCTCTTTAAAAAAAAAAAGGAAAATGGATAAAAGCTCAACCTCAGGGAGTGTTAGACCCATGCAATCTAATCTACAAAAAGTTTCAACTTACACCAGTCGACTGACCATCAGCAGAACGTCTACAAACAATAAATGCTGAAGGGGTTTTAGGGAACTGTGTACCCTCTACCTGCTGGTGAGACGTAAAGGGGTAACAGCCAATAATGAGAACAGAAAGGAGCTGTGTTTAAAAGTAAAAATGGAGGTACCATTCAATCCAGCAGGCGCACCATTGGACCTCTCACCTGAGAAGACAAGAATCGAGAAGACACAGGCCGCAAAAGCTGCAGTGCAGCCTTATTCACAATAGCCAAGAAAGTGAAGCAATCAAAATGTCCAACTAGAGGTGAATGGATAAAGAAGAAGTGGTCCATGTACACAATGGAATATTAGCCATGGAAGACAATGAACTATTGCTCTCTGAGGCACCACAAATGAGTCTGGAGATAATCACGAAACATGAGGTAAGTCGGAAAGCAAAAGACCTATATTCTATGATATCACTTATAGGCGTTCTCTAATAACTGACACAAATGAACGTATTTCCACAGAGAAAGACACTCACAGACTTAGAAAACAAACTATGCTCATCTAAACGGAAAGGTGGGGGGAATGGATAAATTAAGATTAGTGTTACTATATGTATACAAACACATATTATATACATATATCAAAAAGACCGACCATATAGCAAGGGAGGTCTGCGGAACCCTCAGTAACATTTTACATGGGAAGAGGATCTGTACTTGCATAGACGTATATAATGTACAAATGAACCAGATCGTGTACACCTGGGAGAAACAATATTCTTAGCTTTACCCCAATTAAAAAAAATTTTAAAACCAAGAAGAAATAATGAGACATAATCTTATGGGGGTTTCTCCATGCACATTCCAATGTAATTTACAACCTAGGAACACGACTTCCAGAAAGACTCTGCTGCCCTCGTACCCAGATTTGGGAATGGAGAAATGCTGCCTCCTTGAGCCACTTCCCACAACAGCAGCTTTAAATCCATTGCCAAAGGTCACTAAATATTCACCAAACTTGCAGTTCCGTAAATGACACCTGCTCTCTAAAAAAATTCTGGGGTGGAAAATCGACCAAAAACTTCAAAAGAGGGCAACCTTCCAAGAAGACAATTTCAAGAGTTATATTCTACTCCCAATTGTTTCCTTTTTTTAACAGAAAAGAAAACGGCAGAGAAAAATGATGAGTTTTACGAATTTTCAAAGACATGCAAACCCAAATTACAAACACCTATCAGCTCACAGCAGCCAGAAGGGCCGTTAGCATAAATGCTGCAAACAATACATGCTGAAGCGATTGTGGAGAAATGCGTACCCTCGATTCTAAGGGGGACGTGGTAAGAGCCACTAATGAAAACACAAAGAAGGTGCTTTGAAAAGGGTAACACGGTGCTACCAGTCAATCAATCCCAACCACTGCTGGGCCTATCACCTGAGAAAATGAGAATAAAAAGTCACAGGCTGGCAATCCTGCACCCCAACAATATTTACCATAGCCAACACTTGGAAGCAATGAAAATGTCCATCAACCGAGGAATGCACAAAGTAGAAGTGGTCCATGTACACGGTGGAAAATCACTCCAATAAAAAATAAAAAGTAAATTTAAAAAACCAACAAAAGTAAGGAGACATCAGCTTGTGTGGGTTTGTCCGGGCACACTCCACTCTAATTTATAACCGAGAAACACGACAGGCCGCAAGGGCTTTTCCCTAGGTAACAGGGTGGGGAACATAGAAACGCTGCCACCCTCTGGCAGTTACCTGCAAAAGCAGCTTTAAAGGCTTTGCTAATGGTCATTTCATAGGAACAAGTACTGCAGAACTGTAAATGAAACCTGCCCTCAAAATGTCTTGAGGGAGGTAATGGCCAAAACATTTCAAAATGTGACACACACTTTAAGAGAACACTTTGAAGAACAAGGGGTAATCACAGCTTGAAAAATAAAAAGGACATGCCTTAAAGCTCAATTTCAATGGATTATGAGGCACGTGCGAATTCAACCACAAAAAGGTATCAGCTCACACTTGTCAGAATAACCATCTTTAAGAAAACTACAAACAATAAATGCTGAAGGTGTTGTGGAGAAATGCACACCCTCAACTTCAAGAGGGACGTAACTTGGAAAGGACCACGAATGAGAACAGAATGGATGTGCCTCAAAAAGGTCAACGTTGAGCTACCGTATGATCCAGCAGGCCCACTCCTCGACCTAAAATCTAAGAAGAGAGAATTGCAAAGACACAGGCAGGCAAATCTGCATGGCACAGTATTACAATAGCCAAGATATGGAAGTAACCAAAAAGTCCACCAACAGATGGGTGGACAAAGAAGAACTCCTCCATGTACAGATGGAATATCCGCTAGTGAAAAAAGTGAAACAATGCCATTTGCAGCACCATAGATGAGTCTAGACGTAATCACGCCACGTGTAGTAAGTGAGAAAGCAAAAGACACGTATCCTATCATATCACTTTTAGGAGTTACTTAAAAATTGATACCAATGAAGATATTTCCACAGAGAAAGGCAACCACAGATTCATTAAAAAAACTCATGGTTCACCAAATAGAAAGGGATGAGGATTGGCTACATTACCATATTGGGGTTAACAGAGATATACAAACCATGTGAAATATATAATCACCAAAGACGTACGGAAGACCAGGAGAGAGACTACTCAACATTGTGTCATAAACTACATGGAAAAAGGACTCGAGGAAGAATAGATACACGTATATGTGTGAAAGAACCACATCTTGCACACCTAGAACAAACAAACCATTGTAATCAAATTTGCTGGGATAAAAAATAAAAAGTAAATTACAAATATGAACAAGAAGTAATGAGACATAAACTTACAGGGCTTTTTCCTGGCACATTCCATTCTAATTTACAACCTAGAACACCACTTCCATTAAGGCTCTGTTTCCCCAGTAACCAAATTTGGTAAAGGAGAAATGCTGCCACCTTCTGACCTTTCCCTGCAGGAGCAGCTTTAAACTCACACCTAATGGTCACTTAGCATTCCCAAGGACTCAGGGCTGTAAAGGACACCTGCCCTCAAAAATTGTGCTGAAGTAGGGAATGGACAAAAAAATTCAAAACAGGCAAATGTTTCAAGAAGAGAGTATGAAGAGTTAAGTTTTACTCACGCTCTTTAAAAAAAAAAAGGAAAATGGATAAAAGCTCAACCTCAGGGAGTGTTAGACCCATGCAATCTAATCTACAAAAAGTTTCAACTTACACCAGTCGACTGACCATCAGCAGAACGTCTACAAACAATAAATGCTGAAGGGGTTTTAGGGAACTGTGTACCCTCTACCTGCTGGTGAGACGTAAAGGGGTAACAGCCAATAATGAGAACAGAAAGGAGCTGTGTTTAAAAGTAAAAATGGAGGTACCATTCAATCCAGCAGGCGCACCATTGGACCTCTCACCTGAGAAGACAAGAATCGAGAAGACACAGGCCGCAAAAGCTGCAGTGCAGCCTTATTCACAATAGCCAAGAAAGTGAAGCAATCAAAATGTCCAACTAGAGGTGAATGGATAAAGAAGAAGTGGTCCATGTACACAATGGAATATTAGCCATGGAAGACAATGAACTATTGCTCTCTGAGGCACCACAAATGAGTCTGGAGATAATCACGAAACATGAGGTAAGTCGGAAAGCAAAAGACCTATATTCTATGATATCACTTATAGGCGTTCTCTAATAACTGACACAAATGAACGTATTTCCACAGAGAAAGACACTCACAGACTTAGAAAACAAACTATGCTCATCTAAACGGAAAGGTGGGGGGAATGGATAAATTAAGATTAGTGTTACTATATGTATACAAACACATATTATATACATATATCAAAAAGACCGACCATATAGCAAGGGAGGTCTGCGGAACCCTCAGTAACATTTTACATGGGAAGAGGATCTGTACTTGCATAGACGTATATAATGTACAAATGAACCAGATCGTGTACACCTGGGAGAAACAATATTCTTAGCTTTACCCCAATTAAAAAAAATTTTAAAACCAAGAAGAAATAATGAGACATAATCTTATGGGGGTTTCTCCATGCACATTCCAATGTAATTTACAACCTAGGAACACGACTTCCAGAAAGACTCTGCTGCCCTCGTACCCAGATTTGGGAATGGAGAAATGCTGCCTCCTTGAGCCACTTCCCACAACAGCAGCTTTAAATCCATTGCCAAAGGTCACTAAATATTCACCAAACTTGCAGTTCCGTAAATGACACCTGCTCTCTAAAAAAATTCTGGGGTGGAAAATCGACCAAAAACTTCAAAAGAGGGCAACCTTCCAAGAAGACAATTTCAAGAGTTATATTCTACTCCCAATTGTTTCCTTTTTTTAACAGAAAAGAAAACGGCAGAGAAAAATGATGAGTTTTACGAATTTTCAAAGACATGCAAACCCAAATTACAAACACCTATCAGCTCACAGCAGCCAGAAGGGCCGTTAGCATAAATGCTGCAAACAATACATGCTGAAGCGATTGTGGAGAAATGCGTACCCTCGATTCTAAGGGGGACGTGGTAAGAGCCACTAATGAAAACACAAAGAAGGTGCTTTGCAAATGGTAACACGGTGCTACCAGTCAATCAATCCCAACCACTGCTGGGCCTATCACCTGAGAAAATGAGAATAAAAAGTCACAGGCTGGCAATCCTGCACCCCAACAATATTTACCATAGCCAACACTTGGAAGCAATGAAAATGTCCATCAACAGAGGAATGCACAAAGTAGAAGTGGTCCATGTACACAGTGGAAAATCACTCCAATAAAAAATAAAAAGTAAATTTAAAAAACCAACAAAAGTAAGGAGACATCAGCTTGTGTGGGTTTGTCCGGGCACACTCCACTCTAATTTATAACCGAGAAACACGACAGGCCGCAAGGGCTTTTCCCTAGGTAACAGGGTGGGGAACATAGAAACGCTGCCACCCTCTGGCAGTTACCTGCAAAAGCAGCTTTAAAGGCTTTGCTAATGGTCATTTCATAGGAACAAGTACTGCAGAACTGTAAATGAAACCTGCCCTCAAAATGTCTTGAGGGAGGTAATGGCCAAAACATTTCAAAATGTGACACACACTTTAAGAGAACACCTTGAAGAACAAGGGGTAATCACAGCTTGAAAAATAAAAAGGACATGCCTTAAAGCTCAATTTCAACGGATTATGAGGCACGTGCGAATTCAACCACAAAAAGGTATCAGCTCACACTTGTCAGAATAACCATCTTTAAGAAAACTACAAACAATAAATGCTGAAGGTGTTGTGGAGAAATGCACACCCTCAACTTCAAGAGGGACGTAACTTGGAAAGGACCACGAATGAGAACAGAATGGATGTGCCTCAAAAAGGTCAACGTTGAGCTACCGTATGATCCAGCAGGCCCACTCCTCGACCTAAAATCTAAGAAGAGAGAATTGCAAAGACACAGGCAGGCAAATCTGCATGGCACAGTATTACAATAGCCAAGATATGGAAGTAACCAAAAAGTCCACCAACAGATGGGTGGACAAAGAAGAACTCCTCCATGTACAGATGGAATATCCGCTAGTGAAAAAAGTGAAACAATGCCATTTGCAGCACCATAGATGAGTCTAGACGTAATCACGCCACGTGTAGTAAGTGAGAAAGCAAAAGACACGTATCCTATCATATCACTTTTAGGAGTTACTTAAAAATTGATACCAATGAAGATATTTCCACAGAGAAAGGCAACCACAGATTCATTAAAAAAACTCATGGTTCACCAAATAGAAAGGGATGAGGATTGGCTACATTACCATATTGGGGTTAACAGAGATATACAAACCATGTGAAATATATAATCACCAAAGACGTACGGAAGACCAGGAGAGAGACTACTCAACATTGTGTCATAAACTACATGGAAAAAGGACTCGAGGAAGAATAGATACACGTATATGTGTGAAAGAACCACATCTTGCACACCTAGAACAAACAAACCATTGTAATCAAATTTGCTGGGATAAAAAATAAAAAGTAAATTACAAATATGAACAAGAAGTAATGAGACATAAACTTACAGGGCTTTTTCCTGGCACATTCCATTCTAATTTACAACCTAGAACACCACTTCCATTAAGGCTCTGTTTCCCCAGTAACCAAATTTGGTAAAGGAGAAATGCTGCCACCTTCTGACCTTTCCCTGCAGGAGCAGCTTTAAACTCACACCTAATGGTCACTTAGCATTCCCAAGGACTCAGGGCTGTAAAGGACACCTGCCCTCAAAAATTGTGCTGAAGTAGGGAATGGACAAAAAAATTCAAAACAGGCAAATGTTTCAAGAAGAAAGTATGAAGAGTTAAGTTTTACTCACGCTCTTTAAAAAAAAAAAGAAAAATGGATAAAAGCTCAACCTCAGGGAGTGTTAGACCCATGCAATCTAATCTACAAAAAGTTTCAACTTACACCAGTCGACTGACCATCAGCAGAACGTCTACAAACAATAAATGCTGAAGGGGTTTTAGGGAACTGTGTACCCTCTACCTGCTGGTGAGACGTAAAGGGGTAACAGCCAATAATGAGAACAGAAAGGAGCTGTGTTTAAAAGTAAAAATGGAGGTACCATTCAATCCAGCAGGCGCACCATTGGACCTCTCACCTGAGAAGACAAGAATCGAGAAGACACAGGCCGCAAAAGCTGCAGTGCAGCCTTATTCACAATAGCCAAGAAAGTGAAGCAATCAAAATGTCCAACTAGAGGTGAATGGATAAAGAAGAAGTGGTCCATGTACACAATGGAATATTAGCCATGGAAGACAATGAACTATTGCTCTCTGAGGCACCACAAATGAGTCTGGAGATAATCACGAAACATGAGGTAAGTCGGAAAGCAAAAGACCTATATTCTATGATATCACTTATAGGCGTTCTCTAATAACTGACACAAATGAACGTATTTCCACAGAGAAAGACACTCACAGACTTAGAAAACAAACTATGCTCATCTAAACGGAAAGGTGGGGGGAATGGATAAATTAAGATTAGTGTTACTATATGTATACAAACACATATTATATACATATATCAAAAAGACCGACCATATAGCAAGGGAGGTCTGCGGAACCCTCAGTAACATTTTACATGGGAAGAGGATCTGTACTTGCATAGACGTATATAATGTACAAATGAACCAGATCGTGTACACCTGGGAGAAACAATATTCTTAGCTTTACCCCAATTAAAAAAAATTTTAAAACCAAGAAGAAATAATGAGACATAATCTTATGGGGGTTTCTCCATGCACATTCCAATGTAATTTACAACCTAGGAACACGACTTCCAGAAAGACTCTGCTGCCCTCGTACCCAGATTTGGGAATGGAGAAATGCTGCCTCCTTGAGCCACTTCCCACAACAGCAGCTTTAAATCCATTGCCAAAGGTCACTAAATATTCACCAAACTTGCAGTTCCGTAAATGACACCTGCTCTCTAAAAAAATTCTGGGGTGGAAAATCGACCAAAAACTTCAAAAGAGGGCAACCTTCCAAGAAGACAATTTCAAGAGTTATATTCTACTCCCAATTGTTTCCTTTTTTTAACAGAAAAGAAAACGGCAGAGAAAAATGATGAGTTTTACGAATTTTCAAAGACATGCAAACCCAAATTACAAACACCTATCAGCTCACAGCAGCCAGAAGGGCCGTTAGCATAAATGCTGCAAACAATACATGCTGAAGCGATTGTGGAGAAATGCGTACCCTCGATTCTAAGGGGGACGTGGTAAGAGCCACTAATGAAAACACAAAGAAGGTGCTTTGCAAATGGTAACACGGTGCTACCAGTCAATCAATCCCAACCACTGCTGGGCCTATCACCTGAGAAAATGAGAATAAAAAGTCACAGGCTGGCAATCCTGCACCCCAACAATATTTACCATAGCCAACACTTGGAAGCAATGAAAATGTCCATCAACCGAGGAATGCACAAAGTAGAAGTGGTCCATGTACACGGTGGAAAATCACTCCAATAAAAAATAAAAAGTAAATTTAAAAAACCAACAAAAGTAAGGAGACATCAGCTTGTGTGGGTTTGTCCGGGCACACTCCACTCTAATTTATAACCGAGAAACACGACAGGCCGCAAGGGCTTTTCCCTAGGTAACAGGGTGGGGAACATAGAAACGCTGCCACCCTCTGGCAGTTACCTGCAAAAGCAGCTTTAAAGGCTTTGCTAATGGTCATTTCATAGGAACAAGTACTGCAGAACTGTAAATGAAACCTGCCCTCAAAATGTCTTGAGGGAGGTAATGGCCAAAACATTTCAAAATGTGACACACACTTTAAGAGAACACTTTGAAGAACAAGGGGTAATCACAGCTTGAAAAATAAAAAGGACATGCCTTAAAGCTCAATTTCAACGGATTATGAGGCACGTGCGAATTCAACCACAAAAAGGTATCAGCTCACACTTGTCAGAATAACCATCTTTAAGAAAACTACAAACAATAAATGCTGAAGGTGTTGTGGAGAAATGCACACCCTCAACTTCAAGAGGGACGTAACTTGGAAAGGACCACGAATGAGAACAGAATGGATGTGCCTCAAAAAGGTCAACGTTGAGCTACCGTATGATCCAGCAGGCCCACTCCTCGACCTAAAATCTAAGAAGAGAGAATTGCAAAGACACAGGCAGGCAAATCTGCATGGCACAGTATTACAATAGCCAAGATATGGAAGTAACCAAAAAGTCCACCAACAGATGGGTGGACAAAGAAGAACTCCTCCATGTACAGATGGAATATCCGCTAGTGAAAAAAGTGAAACAATGCCATTTGCAGCACCATAGATGAGTCTAGACGTAATCACGCCACGTGTAGTAAGTGAGAAAGCAAAAGACACGTATCCTATCATATCACTTTTAGGAGTTACTTAAAAATTGATACCAATGAAGATATTTCCACAGAGAAAGGCAACCACAGATTCATTAAAAAAACTCATGGTTCACCAAATAGAAAGGGATGAGGATTGGCTACATTACCATATTGGGGTTAACAGAGATATACAAACCATGTGAAATATATAATCACCAAAGACGTACGGAAGACCAGGAGAGAGACTACTCAACATTGTGTCATAAACTACATGGAAAAAGGACTCGAGGAAGAATAGATACACGTATATGTGTGAAAGAACCACATCTTGCACACCTAGAACAAACAAACCATTGTAATCAAATTTGCTGGGATAAAAAATAAAAAGTAAATTACAAATATGAACAAGAAGTAATGAGACATAAACTTACAGGGCTTTTTCCTGGCACATTCCATTCTAATTTACAACCTAGAACACCACTTCCATTAAGGCTCTGTTTCCCCAGTAACCAAATTTGGTAAAGGAGAAATGCTGCCACCTTCTGACCTTTCCCTGCAGGAGCAGCTTTAAACTCACACCTAATGGTCACTTAGCATTCCCAAGGACTCAGGGCTGTAAAGGACACCTGCCCTCAAAAATTGTGCTGAAGTAGGGAATGGACAAAAAAATTCAAAACAGGCAAATGTTTCAAGAAGAAAGTATGAAGAGTTAAGTTTTACTCACGCTCTTTAAAAAAAAAAAGAAAAATGGATAAAAGCTCAACCTCAGGGAGTGTTAGACCCATGCAATCTAATCTACAAAAAGTTTCAACTTACACCAGTCGACTGACCATCAGCAGAACGTCTACAAACAATAAATGCTGAAGGGGTTTTAGGGAACTGTGTACCCTCTACCTGCTGGTGAGACGTAAAGGGGTAACAGCCAATAATGAGAACAGAAAGGAGCTGTGTTTAAAAGTAAAAATGGAGGTACCATTCAATCCAGCAGGCGCACCATTGGACCTCTCACCTGAGAAGACAAGAATCGAGAAGACACAGGCCGCAAAAGCTGCAGTGCAGCCTTATTCACAATAGCCAAGAAAGTGAAGCAATCAAAATGTCCAACAAGAGGTGAATGGATAAAGAAGAAGTGGTCCATGTACACAATGGAATATTAGCCATGGAAGACAATGAACCATTGCTCTCTGAGGCACCACAAATGAGTCTGGAGATAATCACGAAACATGAGGTAAGTCGGAAAGCAAAAGACCTATATTCTATGATATCACTTATAGGCGTTATCTAATAACTGACACAAATGAACACAATTCACAGAGAAATACACTCACAAACTTAGAAAACCAACTTTGCTCATCTAAATGGAAAGGTGGGGGGAATGGATAAGTGAAGATCAGTGTTACTATATGATATGGATATGATCCAAATACATATTATATACATATTACAAAAAGACCGACCATATAACAAGGGAGGTCTACAGAACACTCTGTAATAATTTACATGGGAAGCGGATCTCTACATAAATCGATATAAATAATGTGTAAATTAACCAGAGTGTGTACACCTTGGACAAACAACATTCTAACCATTACCCTGACTTAAAAAATTAAAACAACGAAAAAGAATTAATCAGACATAAACTTATGGGGCGTTTTCCAGCCCACTCCATTCAAATTTACAACCTAGGAAAACAACTTCCAGAACGGCTCTGCTGCCCTTGTAACCAGATTTGGTAATGGAGAAATGCTGCTGCCTTGCGGCCATTTCGAACAACAGCAGCTTAAACCTAGTGCTAATGGTCCCTAAATATTCACACTCATTGCAGGCCTGTAAATGACACCTACATTTCAAAACAATCCTGGGGTTGAAAATTGACCAAAAAATTCAAAAGAGGGCAACGTTCCAGGAAGACACTTTCAAGACGGATATTGTACTCACACTTTTTTTTTCTTTTAACAGAAAAGAAAAAGGCGTGGAAAAATGATGAATTTTAGATATTTAACGACATGCATACCCATATTACAAATACCTATCAGCTCACAGCAGTCAGAATGGTCATTAGCAAAAATGCTGCAAAAAATAAATGCTTAAGGGATTGTGGAGAAATGCGTACCCTCGGTTGTAAGGAGGGGGCATGTTAAGAGTCACTAATGAAAGCACAATGTAGGTGCTTTGAAAAGGGAAACATTGAGCTACCAGTCAATCAATCAAAACCACTGCTGGACCTATCACCTGAGAAAATGAGAATCAAAAACTCACAGGCTGGCAATCCTTCACTCCAGCAATATTTACCATAGCCAACACTTGGAAGCAATGAAAATGTCCATCAACCGAGGAATGCACCAAGAAGAAGTGGTCCATGTACACAATGGAATATTACTCCAATACTAAATATAAATTAAATTTAAAAAAAACAAACAAAAGTAAGGAGACATCAGCATTTGTGGGTTTATCCGGGCACATTGCACTCTAATTTATAACCGAGGAACACCACAGGCCGGAAGGTCTGTTTCCCTAGTTACCAGAGTGGGGAACGTAGAAAGGCTGCCGCCCTCTGGCCGTTCCCTGCAAAAGCAGCTTTAAAGCCTGTGCTAATGGTCACTTCATATGAACAAGTAATGCAGGGCTGTAAATGAAAACTGCCCTCAAAATGTCTCGAGGGAGGTAATGGCCAAAAATTTTCAAAATGTGACCCATACTTTAAGAAAACACCTTGAAGAACTAAGCTGTAATCACTGTTTGATAAATAAAAAGGACATGCTTTAAAGCTCAATTTCAACATATTATGGGACACATGCAAATTCAACCACAAAGGGGTATCAGCTCACACCTGTCAGAATAACCCTCAGCAAGAAAACTACAAACAATAAATACTGAAGGTGTTTTGGAGAAATGCATACCCTCAACTTTAAGTTGGATGTAACCTGGAAAGAGCCACTAATGAGAACTGAATGGTGGTGCCTTTAAAACGTACACACTGAGTTACCATATGATACAGCAAGCCCACTCCTTGGACTATAACATAAGAAGATAGAACTGGAAAGACACAGGCAAGCAAATGTGTATTGCAGCAGTATTACAATAGCCAAGACATGGAGACAACCAAAAAGTCCATCAAGAGGAGCGTGGCCAAAGAAGAACTGGTACACGTACAGATGGAATATTAGCCAGGGAAAAAAATAAAACAATGCCATTTGCAGCACCATGTATGATTCTTGAGGTAATCAGGCAAATTGTACTAACTCAGAAAGCAAAAGACACATATCCTATAATATCACTTATAGGTCTTAGCTAAAAATTGATACCAATGAAGATATTTCCACAGAGAAATGCAATCACAGATTCACTAAACTAACTTATGGTTCACCAATTGGAAAGGTGTGAGGATTGGATACATTAGGATATTGGGGTTAACATAGATATAGAAACAAATGTGAAATGTGTAATCACCAAAGACCTACGTAATACCAAAAGAAGATTACTCAACACTGTATCATAACCTACATGGGAAAATGATCCAAAGAAGAATAGATATATGTATATGTTTAAAAGAACCACATCTTGCACACCTAGAAGAAACAAAACATTTTAATCAAATTTGCTCTGATAAAAAATAAAAATTAAATTAAAAAAAGAACAAGAAGTAATGAGAAATAAACTTAAGGGTCTTTTTGCTGGCACATTGCATTCTAATTTACAACCAGAACATGACTTCCATTAAGGCTCTGTCATCACTAATAAAGCAGCTTTATAATCAATGTTGAAGGTAGCTTAAAAGAAGTCTCACTAATTATTGATAGTAACAAGAAAACCAAGAAAAGTAAAAATCTCACTGCAAAAGTATACATAGAGTAAGTCAAGGTAGATCAAACACTTATTAAACATCTGTAAAGAATAAAAGACAACAGTAGTATGTTTTTTTTAAAAAGAGAGGGCCCAAATAAATCTGAAATGAAAGGGTTGATGTTACAACAGACCCCACAGAAATACAAAGTATCCTAAGATACACACAGGGTAACTCAGGGCTCAGATTGGACAGAGCCCACTCTCCAGTGCCCTGTACATGACTTACAGGAGCCTCAGGAACTGAGGAGGGGGTCCCTTAGGAGAGGCTCAAGATAGAATATGGTAGGCATTAACATGGCTCCATTCATCTTAAACATGCCTGAACTACATTCACACGAGATGATTTTGTCCTGTATGTACATCGGCACCTCTAGTCGGAACTGCAGATCTTTGGCTTCACCACCTCTACTGAGAGCATTAGCTTCACCTGCTGTGGACCGTCTCCTATAGGATTTCTAGAACCACAAAGCATCGAAGCTTCACAGGACCCAGAGTCTGTGCGACTCCACACAGAGTCTCAGAGTCTCAACTCCACTCAGATACTCCACTCTTGGAGGGCACACACAAAGTAGTGAGCACATCAGAACCCAGGGGAAGGAGCAGTGACCCCGTAGGAGAATGACCAGAACTACCTGATAGTTTTAGAGGGTCTCCTGCAGAGGCAGGTGGTGGCTGTGGCTGTGGCTCACCGTGAGGACAACGACACTGGCAGCAGAAGTTCTGGGAAATACTCCTTGGTGTGAGCCCTCCCAGAGTCTGCCATTAACCCCACCAAGAGCAAGGTAGGCTCCAGTGCTGGGTCACCTCAAGCGAAACTACCAACAGGGAGGGAACCCAGCCCCATGCATCAGCAGATAAGTGGATTAAACTTTTTATTAAAGTTTTATTTAATCTGCAGACAAGCAGATTAAAGCTTTGCCCACCAAAGCAACACCCAGCTCTACCCACCACCAGTCCCTCTCATCAGGAAGCTTGCACAAGCCTCTAAGATAGACTCATCCACTGGAGAGCAGACAGCAGAAGCAAGAAGAACTACAATTCTGCAGCCTGTGGAAGGAAAACCACATTCACAGAAAGATAGACAAAATGAAAAGGCAGAGGACTTTATACCAGATTAAGGAACAAGATAAAACACTAGGAAAAAAAAAACGAAATGAGGTGGAGATAGGGAACCTTCCAGAAAAAGAATTCAGAATAATGATAGTGAACATGATCCAAGACCTTGGCAAAAGAATGGAGGCAAAGATCGAGAAGATGCAAGAAATGCTTAACAAAGACCTAGAAGAATTAAGGAGCAAACACCTAGAAGAATTAAAGAACAAACAAACAGAGGTGAACAATATAATAACTGAAATGAAAAATACACTAGAAGGAATCAGTAGCAGAATAACTGTGGCAGAACGGATAAGTGACCTGGAAGACAGAAAGGTGGAAATCACTGCCATGGAACAGAATAAAGAAAAAGAATGAAAATAAATGAAGACACCCTAAGAGTCCTCTGGGACAACATTAAACGCAACAACATTCACATCATAGGGGTCCCAGAAGGAGAAGAGAGAGAGAAAGGACCCGAGAATACATTTGAAGAGATTATAGTCGAAAACTTCCCTAGCATGGGAAAAGAAATAGCCACCCAAGTCCAGGAAGTGCAGAGAGTCCCAGTCAGGATAAATCAAAGGAGAAAAATGCCAAGACACATAGTAAGCAAATTGACAAAAATTGAAGACAAAGAAAAAGTATTGAAAGCAACAAGGGAAACATGACAAATAACATACAAGGGAACTCCCATAAGGATAACAGCTGATTTCTCAGCAGAAAATCTACAAGCCAGAAGGGAGTGGCATAAATTTGAAGTGATGAAAGGGAAGAACCTACAACCAAGAGTACTCCACCCAGCAAGGATCTCATTCAGATTTGACAGAGAAATCATAAGCCCTACAGACAAGCAAAAGCTAAGAGAATTCAGCACCATGAAACCAGCTCTACACCAAATGCTAAAGGAACTTCTCTAAGTGGAAAACACAAGAGAAGAAAAGGACCCACCAAGACAAACCCATAACAATTACGAAAATAGTAATAGGAACATACATATCAATAATTACCTTAAACGTGAATGGACTAAATGTTCCAACCAAAAGACACAGGCTCTCTGAAAGGATACAAAAACAAGGCCCATATATATGCTGTCTACAAGAGACCCATTTCAGACCTAGGGACACATACAGACTGAAAGTGAGGTGATGGAAAAATATATTCTATGCAAATGAAAATCAAAAGAAAGCTGGAGTAGCAATACTCATATCAGATAAAATAGACTTTAAAATAAAGAATGTTACAAGAGACAAGGAAATACACTACATAATGGTCAAGGGATCAATCCAAGAAGAAGATATAACAATTACAAATATATATGTGCCCAATATAGGAGCACCTCAATACATAAGGCAACTGCTAACAGCTACAAAAGAGGAAATCAACAGTAACACAATAATAGCAGCGGACTTTAACAGCTCACTTACACCAGTGGAGATCATCCAGACAGAAAATTAATAAGGAAACACAAGCTTTAAATGACACAATAGACCAGATATAGTTAATTGATATTTATAGGACATTCGATCCAAAAACAACAGATTACACGTTCTTCTCAACTGCACACGGAACATTCTCCAGGATAGATCACATCTTGGGTCACAAATAAAGCCTCAGTAAATTTAAGAAAACTGAAATCATATCAAGCAGCTGTTCTGACCACAATGCTATGAGATTAGAAATCAATAACAGGGACAAAACTGTAAAAAACACAAGCACATGGAGGCTAAACAATACGTTACTAAATAACCAAGAGATCACTGAAGAAATAAAAGAGGAAATCAAAAACTACCTAGAGACAAATGACAAGAAAAACACGATGATCCAAAACCTATGGGATGCAGCAAAAGCAGTTCTAAGAGGGAAGTTTATAGCAATACAAGCCTACCTCAAGAAACAAGAAAAATCTCAAATAAACAATCTAACCTTACACCTAGAGGAACTAGAGAAAGAAGAACAAAACCCAAAGTTAGTAGAATGAAAGAAATCATAAAGATCAAAGCAGAAATAAATGAAATAGAAGTAAAGAAAACGAAAGCAAAGATCAATAAAACTAAAAGCCGGTTCTTTGAGAAGATAAACAAAAATGATAAACCTTTAGCGAGACTCAAGAAAAAGAGGGAGAGGAATCAAATCAACAAAATTAGAAGTGAAAAGGGAGAAGTTACAACAGACACCACAGGCATACAAAGCATCCTAAGAGACTACTACAAGCAACTCTATGCCAATAAAATGGACAACCTGGAAGAAATGGACAAATTCTTAGAAAGGGATAACCTTCCAAGACTGAGCCAGGAAGAAATAGAAAATATGAACAAACCTATCACAAGCAATGAAATTGAAACTGTGATTAAAAATCTTCCAACAAACAAAATTCCAGAACCAGATGGCATCACAGGTGAATTCTGTCAAACATTTAGAGAAGAGCTAGTGCCCAACCTTCTCAAATTCTTCAAAACAATTGCAGGGGAAGGAACACTCCCAAACTCATTCTATGAGACCACCGTCACCCTGATACCAAAACCAGACAAAGATACTACAAGGAAAGAAAATTACAGACCAATATCACTGATGAATATAGATGTAAAAATCCTCAACAAAATACTAGCAAACAGAATCGAACAACACGTTAAAAGGATCATACACCATGATCAAGTGGGGTTTATCCCAGGGATGCAAGGATTCTTCAATATACACAAATCAATGTGATACACCATATTAACAAATTGTAGAATAAAACCATATGATCATCTCAATAGATGCAGGAAAAGATTTTGAGAAAATTCAACACCCATTTATGATAAAAACTCTGCAGAGTGTGGGCATAGAGGGAAACTACCTCAACATAATAAAGGCCATATATGACAAACCCACAGCAAACATCATTCTCAACAGTGAAAAACTGAAAACGTTTCCTCTAAGATCAGGAACAAGACGAGGATGTCCACTCTCACTGCTACTACTCAACATAGTTTTGGAAGTCCTAGCCATGGCAATCAGAGAAGAAAAAGAAATAAAAGGAATACAAAAAGGAAAAGAAGAAGTAAAATTGTCAGTTTGCAAATGACATCATATCATAGATAGAGAATCCTAAAGATGTCACCAGAAAACCACTGGAGCTAATCAATGAATTTGGTAAAGTTGCAGGATACAAAATTAATGCACAGAAATTGCTTGCATTCCTATACACTAACAATGAAAGAACAGAAAGAGAAATTAAGGAAACAATCCCATTACCACTGCAACAAAAATAAAATACCTAGGAATAAACCTACCTAAGGAAGTAAAAGACCTGTACTCAGAAAACTATAAGACACTGATGAAAGAAATCAAAGATGATATAAACAGATGGAGACATATACCATGTTCTTGGATTAGAAGAATCAATATTGTGAAAATGACTATACTACCCAAAGCAATCTACAGATTCAATGCAATCCCTATCAAAATACCTTTGGCATTTTCTACAGAACTATAAAAAAAAATCTTAAAATTTGTAGGGAGACACAAAAGACCCCGGATAGCCAAAGCAGTCTTGAGGGGAAAAAAAAAGAGCTGGAGGAATCAGACTTCCAGACTTCAGACTATATTACAAAGCTACAGTAATCAAGATAATATGGTACTGGCACAAAAACAGAAATATAGATCAATAGAACAGGATAGAAAGCACAGAGATAAACCCACGTACCTATGGTCCACTAATCTATGACAAAGGAGGCAAGGGTATACAATGGAGAAAAGACAGTGTCTTCAGTAAGTGGTGCTGGGAAAACTGGACAGCTACATGTAAAAGAATGAAATTAGAACACTCCCTAACACCATACACAAAAATAAACTCAAAATGGATTAGAGACCTAAATGTAAGACCAGCCACTATAAAACTCTTAGAGGAAAACATAAGCAGAACAGTCTATGACATAAATCACAGCAAGATCCTTTTTGACCCACCTCCTAGAGAAATGGAAATAAAAACAAAAATAAAAAAATGGGACTTAATGAAATTTAAAATCTTTTGCACAGCAAAGGAAAACATAAGCAAGATGAAAAGACAACCATCAGAATGGGAGAAAATATTTTCAAATGAAGCAAATGGCAAAGGATTAACCTCCAAAAAGCAGCTCCTGTAGCTCAATATCACAAAACCAAACAACCCAATCCAAAAATGGGCAGAAGACCTAAATAGACATTTCTCCAAAGAAGATATACAGGTTGCCAACAAACACATGAAAGGATGTTGAACATCACTAATTATTAGAGAAATGCAAATCAAAACTACAATGAGGTATCACCTCACACCAGTCAGAATGGCCATCATCAAAAAATCTACCAACAATAAATGCTGGAGAGGCATTTATTGGAGAAAAGGGAACCCTCTTGCACTGTTGGTGGGAATGTAAATTGATATAGCCACTAGGGAGAACGGTATGGGGGTTCCTTAAAAACTAAAAATAGAACAACCGTACAACCCAGCAATCCCACTACTGGACATTTACCCTGAGAAAACCATAATTCAAAAAGAGTCATGTACCACAATGTTCATTGTAGCTCTATTTACAATAGCCAGGACATGGAAGCAACCTAAGTGTCCATCAACAGATAACTGGATAAAGAAGATGTGGACCACATATACAATGGAACATTATTCAGCCATAAAAAGAAACGAAATTGAGTTATTTGTAGTGAGGTGGATGGATCTAGAGTCTGTCCTACAGAGTGAAGTAAGTCAGAAAGAGAAAAACAAATACCGTATGCTAACACATATATATGGAATCTAAAAGAAAAAAAGTTTATGAGGAACCTAGGGGCAGGAAAGGATTAAGGACACAGACGTAGAGAAAGGACTTGAGGACATGGGGAGGGGGAAAGGTAAGCTGGGACAAAGTGAGAGAGTGGTATGGGCATATATACACTACCAAATGTAAAATTGATAGCTACTGGGAAGCAGCCACATAGCACAGGGAGATCAGCTCCGTGCTTTGTGACGACCTAAAGGGGTGGGATAAGGGAGTGAGAGGGAGGTGCAAGAGGGAGGGGATATGGTGTTATATGTATACGTATAGCTGATTCACTTTTTTATACAGCAGAAACTAACACACAATTGTAAAGCAATTATACTCCAATAAAGATGTAAAAGGAAAAAAAAAGAAAGCCCAGAGATAAACCTACACACCTATGGTCCACTAATCTATGACAAAGGAGGCAAGGATATACAATGGAGAAAAGACAGTCTCTTCAATAAGTGGTGCTGGGAAAAATGGACAGCTACATGTAAAAGAATGAAATTAGAACACTCCCTAACACCATACACAAAAAATAAACTCAAAATGGATTAGAGACCGAAATGTAAGACCGGACACTATAAAACTCTTAGAGGAAAACATAGGAAGAATACTCTTTGACAAAAATCACAACAAGATCTTTTTTGATCCACCTACTAGAGTAATGGAATAAAAAACAAAAATAAACAAATGGGAGCAAATGAAACCTAAAAGCTTTTGCAAAGCAAAGGAAACTACAAACAAGATGAAAAGACAACCTCAGAATGGGAGAAAATATTTGCAAACGAATCAATGGACAAAGGATTAATCTCCAATATATATAAACAGCACATGCAGCTCAACAGTAAAAAAACAAACAACCCAATCCAAAAATGGGCAGATGACGTAAATAGGCATTTGTCCCGAGAAGACATACAGATGGCCAAGAAGCACATGAAAAGCTGCTCAATATCACTAATTATTAGAGAAATATAAACCGAAACTACAATGAGGTATCACTTCACACAAGTTAGAATGGGCATCATCAGAAAATCAACAAACAACAAATGCTGGAGAGGGTGTGGAGAAAAGGGAACCCTCTTACACTATTTGTGGGGATATAAATTGAAACAGTCACTATGGAGAACAGTATGGAGGTTCCTTAAAAAACTAAAAATAGAATTACCATATGACCCAGCAATCCCACTACTGGGCATATACCCAGAGAAAAACATAATTCAAAAAGATATTCACACAATATTCATTGCAGCACTATTTACAATAGCCAGGTCATGGAAGCAACCTAAATGCCCATAGACAGACGAATGGAAAAGATGTGGTACATATATAAAATGGAATATTACTCAGCCATAAAAAGGAACGAAATTGGGTCATTTGTAGAGACATGGATAGATCTAGAGACTGTTATACAGAGTGAAGTAAGTCAGAAAGAGAAAAACAAATACCATATTTAAGCGCATACATGTGGAACCTAGAAAAATGGTACAGATGAACCGGTTTGCAAGGCAGAAATAGAGACACAGATGTAGAGAACAAATGTATGGACACCAAGGGGAGAAAGTGGCAGGGTGGTGGTGGTGGGATGAATTGCGAGCCTGGGATTGACATATATACACTTATATGTATAAAATAGATAACCAATAAGAACCTGCTGTATAAAAAAATGAATAAAATTAAAAAATTAAAACATAAATAATATTTTAAAAAAATAAAACAGAAAAAAAGTTATTTCCTTCCCATAGACGTATTTATATGAATGAATTATTTCCATGCTTATATCTATAAATACAAAAAGAGGAATAAAACCTACCTTGAACCAAAAAAGAAAAAAAAAAAACAAACAGAACCCACTGGTCATACAGAGGAAAACCCTATCAGGGCACTTGCTCCAGTGGTAAACAATTCTGAAGTTGGTTAGAGGTGGGGAATCGTCTCCCACGCAGCCAGCAGCTCCCCCGCAAGGAGCGTCCTCATTGCAAAGCTGGGGGACCTTGAGGAGGCGTCTCTGAGTAAACGTGAGCTGAGCCCCAGGCCAGCTGCTGCTGAACTTTTCCCACCCTTCCCAGGTAAAACACCTGAATGTGTGCAAAGACTTTAAAGCCTAGAGGAAGGGGCTTGGAGTCACACCAGCGACAGCACGCAGGCCGACTTGGTGCTTGCAGGTCAGCCAGGATGGTCCTGGCCCCAGGCGCTCTTCTGGAAGCTTTCCATTTCCCTGCCTGAGGTACCCCTCCTGTCCCGGTCCCCACTGCTTTTTTCCTTCCTCACCTCTGCCCGGGGAGAAATTCCAGCAGCAGGTGTGGGTGACACATCCTCTTCTTCAGCAGGTGGCAGCCCGGCAACTCCTGCAGAAAGTCCAGCAGAGCCCCACTCACACGGGGCCACTCATAGAGCCGTGGGCACTACTCCCTCCCACCAACACAACCCCGAGACTGCTGACGGGGCAGAGACTATGGCGTCAGGCACAGCTGCAGAGGCTTTTGCTGCCTGGAGGGGTGTTTATATTGACCTCAACCCAGGCACACCTGGGAAGGGCTGGCCGGCCAGGTCAGGCTGCCCAGGTCAGCCAATCCTCGCCCATCAGGGGCTCAGAGTTGCAGAAAATGGGCTTTGCTGCACCGGCCAGATCCAAGGAACAGATGTAGGGTCCCGAGAGTCAGGATAGACAAGGGGCGGCAGCCCTGGCTTGTTTTCTAATCATTTTATCTGATCCATGAGTGGGAGACAACTTCAAGAAGACCCTCTCCTAATGAGAGGAACCCAGGAGTCAGGGAGAGGAGGGGTGGTGGATGGAGACAGAGGCCTGGTGCCCCGGCTGCAGTGGAAGCCCCTGGAAGAACAGGCGGAGGGAGGCCGCACAGAGAGAAGCCTAGGGTCACAGACCTGTCAGAGCTGATGTTTGTTAGTTCAAGCCCTGCTCTGAGGTGCTCTGTGTCAGCTCTGAGCGACAGGTGTGCTGGGGGTGCTCTGCAATGAGGGCTATGTGCACGGTTCCTGTGTGCCCATCCCTGCCGGGGTACCTGTCCAGGGGAGCTCCATATCCAGGGAGAGGCCTGCCCATGAGAGCCCCGTGAACTGCTGGGTACCTGCCCAGATGAGCTCCATATCCTGGGAGGGGCCTGCCCACGAGAGCCCCGTGGGCTGCTGGGTACCTACCCAGGTGAGCTCCATATCCTGGGAGGGGCCTGCACACGAGAGCCCCGTGGGCTGCTGGGTACCTGCCCAGGTGAGCTCCATATCCTGGGAGGGGCCTGACCATGAGAGCCCCGTGGGCTGCTGGGTACCTGCACAGGTGAGCACCATATCTTGGGAGGGGCCTGACCATGAGAGCCCCGTGGGCTGCTGCATACCTGCCCAGGTGAGTTCCATATCCTGGGAGGGGCCTGACCATGAGAGCCCCGTGGGCTGCTGGGTACCTGCCCAGGTGAGCTCCATATCCTGGGAGGGGCCTGACCATGAGAGCCCCGTGGGCTGCTGGGTACCTTCACAGGTGAGCACCATATCTTGGGAGGGGCCTGACCATGAGAGCCCCGTGGGCTGCTGCGTACCTGCCCAGGTGAGCTCCATATCCTGGGAAGGGCCTGCCCACGAGAGCCCCGTGGGCTGCTGGGTACCTACCCAGGTGAGCTCCATATCCTGGGAGGGGCCTGACCATGAGAGCCCCGTGGGCTGCTGGGTACCTGCACAGGTGAGCACCATATCTTGGGAGGGGCCTGACCATGAGAGCCCCGTGGGCTGCTGCGTACCTGCCCAGGTGAGTTCCATATCCTGGGAGGGGCCTGACCATGAGAGCCCCGTGGGCTGCTGGGGACATGGTAAAGGACGCCAGGACAGTCAGTGAAGCCACAGAGGATATACATCCAGTAGTTCCTAATTCCTATACCCTGCTGGTCATTCTACCATCCACCAGGACATGGTATTCTGTATTAGACTTCAATGATGCCTTCTTCTGTATTCCATTAGTCCCAGAGTCACAAGAAATTTTGGCTATGAGTGGCAGGACTCAACGTACAAAAAAAAAAAACAATACTGCTGGGCCGTCCTGCCCCAGGGGTTCAAAAATTCCCACACCATCTTTGGGGAAACGTTAGCTAAAGCCCTAAAAGATCTACCTCGGGAGAAGGGAACCCTCCTTCAATATGCAGACGATATTCTGATCGCCAGCCCTACTAAGGAGGCCTCTGGACTACCTAGCCAATAAAAGATAGAAGGTGTCCAAGAAAAAAGCTCAAATATCACAGACTAAGGTGACCTGCCTGGGCTTCATTCTCACAGAAGATCGGAGAAGCCCATCCCAGGAAAGGGAAGAAGCCATTTGCAGCCTCACCCTTCCTAAAACTAGAAGACAGCTTAGGGGTTCCTGGGGAGACCGGGGTTTGCTGCATCTGGATCCCTAACTACAGTCTAATAACTGGGCCTCTATCTGAAACACTGAAAGGAAAAGATGATGATCCTTTTGAATAGAATCCAGAAGCGGCCTTTCAAGAAAGGAAAGAGCAGTCAATTCAGACCCTTGCCCTGGACCTCCCTAATTTAGCTAAACCCTTTGACCTTTACATTCCTGGTCGAAGGCGAATCGCCCTTGGAGTATTAGTGCAAAAACTGGGACCACTTGAAATGGAACAACGCAAGAATGCCCTCCAGGCATTGGCCAGCCACCCCATCCGACCAGGATACTGGGGGTATCTAAAAACCTGGAAATGAGCAGCCCGCAAGGCCAGCTCCCTCCTAAGGGAAAAGGACGCCACTTGGTGTTCCTAACCACCCACCATGCCCTGAAGTTGCAGGGATCGCTCCGTGGGCACAATGACCTCGAGTGAGGAGGCCCTCCAACTCCAACCTCCAGAGAGACAACCTGGGGCAACGGGCCCCCATGACGACTCGTGTGACCATCACTTGACCTGGAGCTTCTCTCAGAAAACCACAAGAGTGTGCCCCAAAAGAACAGACTATTGCTTGCAGGACTTACTGCACCCAGAGCGGAGCTAATAAACTTGGCAGGGGAACCCTAAATAACGCTGCCACCATAGAAAAGCCTACAGAAACCACTGTGATGGCGACCAATGAGACCAGCTGGACTCCTGGCTACTTCAAAAGGCCGTTGACTGAGTGGCCGTCATGGTCCTGGATCACCACCGGCCCTGGACTGTCTGGGAGTTGAGCAGGCAGGGCTCTGACACCTGGTGCTGTTTGTACGTTGATTCAGTAGCCTAACTGAAGAAAGCACAGACTACTGGTCAGAGCATCTAGGCTGGCAGAAACCGTCAGCCTAAGGGGGCCGAACCAATGTGGAGCAGGGTAAAACCGGCCCCCCCAGCGTCCCTGCGCATCTCTTTCCTGGACCCTTAAAGGTCATTAGAATCTATAAAACTTCCAACGCTGGTGCTCAGGCAGACGAGCAGTGAGGGAGGAGGCCTGGGGACAATCAACCTCACCTGGAGGCTGCTGGGGAGAAGTCCTGCCCCTCCCCCCGGGTATGAGGACACCCAACTCAGCACGAAGCATTTACAGAAGAGGTGTCTGCACCCTCAGGGCCCCAAGAATGTGGAATGGGACAAGAGGCAGAGGAGGGGTTTGTCACCGGCAAAGCCCATTAAAAATTCCTGGGAGATAAAAATAGAATCTGGGCAATAAAATAAAGTCTAACCTTTTTTTCCTTTGTGCTTTTTCTAATTTCACTTGTTCCTAGGTTTCCACAGGCAGAGTTCCCACACCCGGCACTTCAGACCCGATTTCCTAGTGCAAGATGGCTGGGCCGACACCTCAGCTCTCCGGGCCCCGTGCAGACTCCGCCACATAGAGCCTGAGCTCCAGCCAACCCGGCCCTCGAGAGCTCCGCCCCGTCCCTCCCGCTGACGCTGACGGGATCCCTACACAGCAGCCTGGCCCACAGCCCGCGGGGGAGCGCACGCTCTCACCTCTCCATTCTCTAATCAAAATATAAAGTTTTCCTTTGCTTCTGAACCAAACTCAGTCTCGATCTGTTGGCTCCAATGACACTGGGCAGGGGGACCCTTGTTGGGGCCCACTCTGCAGGATCAGTAACAGAATTTGAGAACATTGTAACTTCAAAGAATAGATGCGTGAGCCAAACTGTTATTAACATAGAGCAGTGTATAAGGCTCGTGTAAAATAAGATGTTTCTAACACTTCCATTTGATATTTCCATCACTTTATTATAAGCAAGTTCAGTGGAGGGGTTTGTCGTATTTGTCAGGTCAACATTAGAGAAATGCAGTGATTTCTTTCCAAGGATGTGGATCTACTAATCTTGGCTGAAGGTTCAATCTTGTTTTGAATGATTTTCCGTTGAAAATGATACCTCTCTTTCAGCTCCTGGATTTCTACGAAGTATAAAATCTTATATATTTTATTACCAAAGGGTAAAGGTGGGAGGAGAGATAAATTAACAGTTTCGGATTAACATATACACACTTCTATGTATAAAATATATCATCAACAAGGAACTACTGTATAGCACAGGGAACAATACTCAATATTTTGTAATAACCCCTAAGGGGAAATAATCTGAAAAACAATATATATCTATATCGACATCATGTATCAACTACAGATAAAAAGAAACATAAAGGAGGCCGATGGCGAGCGTTTCTGACCCTGAAGACTTCACTCACCTAAATTACGGACTCTGCTTACGGCCAAAGTCCCTTAATGAACATACATGTACCAGTGGCTTAAAAATTAGCCAGATTGGGGCTTCCCTGGTGGCGCAGTGGTTGAGAGTCTGCCTGCCGATGCAGGGGACACGGGTTCGAGCCCTGGTCTGGGAAGATCCCACGTGCCGCAGAGCGGCTGGGCCCGTGAGCCACAACTACTGAGCCTGCGCATCTGGAGCCTGTGCTCCAAAACAGGAGAGGCCGCGATGGTGAGAGGCCCGCGCACCGCGATGAGGAGTGGCCCCCACTTGCCGCTGCTGGAGGAAGCCCTCCCACAGAGGCGAGGACCCAACACAGCCAATAAATAAATAAATGAATAAATAAATAAATAAAATAAAAAAAAATTCGCCAGATTGGGGTTCGGGGAGACACTGATTTGGAAAAATCCCTGGTGTTCTCCTTACATACATGGGAACTTTCCTACAGCTAAAACATGCCTGTGACACCCAGAAGATGATACACGGTTGGATCAGGAAGATTTTTGAAAAGGCACCTCATCTCTTAATCTCATGGTGGTCGAGTTCACCCCACCAGCCTCTTTCCTAACAATCTCCCCACTTGAGGATGTCAGCACCTTCTATGTCCTGTTGCACAGAGTTGGGAATTTGTCCACAGGATGAAGGGGAAGGAGGAGAAACAATGAGAGACAAGCCCTAGATGTTCGGACAGGCAAAGGTCACTCTAATTTCCAATCAGGAAGAAGAATTAAGCAAAGGCTTAGCCTGCCACCCGAAACCACAGTAGGGTCAGAAGCACACCACAGGTTTTGCGGCCAGCTCCCAAAAAAGCGAGTTGACAAATGAAGCTCAGGAAACTTCAATTCAAAAATATGCAGAATTATAAATTATGACTCTCCAAGCAAGCCGGAAATGCAAATCAGCAATACAAAGAAGTCTCACCTCCCATCGGTCAAAGGGGACCATGCTGAAAAAAGTGTAAAAACCAGAAATGCAGGACAGGCCATGGAGAAAAGGGAGCCTTGTTAGGCTGATGGGGGGGATGTAAACTGCCAACGGCCACTCTGTAGAAGTGTATGGTGTTTCCTAAAACATCTAAAAAACACAGCTAGAGAGCATAGGGCACTTACACTCATGGGCGTATAAATTGGGAAATCTAAAAATCAACAAGACACGGGCACCCCAAAGATTAGGGCTGCTCTGTTGACAAGAAACTCCAATTCGGTACACCTTAAATATCCCAGGAAAGAGAAAAATGGATAAAGAAGTTGTGGTACTTAGGTACAATGGAATATCACTCAGCCATGTAATAAATGTTATAAGGCTAGTAGCAGCATGCTGAACTGGATTTACGTACGACGTTTAGAAGTGAAATAAGTCACACAGAAAAAGAAACTTATCATAAGATATCACTTATAGAGGGAATGTAAAAATCGCTACACAGGACATGTACTACAAAACAGAATAGAGCCACACATTTAGAGAACACACCATGGCTGCTTAACGGAAAGGTGAGGTGGAGTGAGGCATAAAACAAGGGTTTGAAATTAGCACAGATAGCGTTCCATAAACCACATATGTAAGAGACAAGCCCTATTCCTTGCTCAGTGAACTGGACTCCAAACACCCTATTCAACGCACAAAAAATATATCTGACTAGTAAGAATCTTAAAACCTATGTATTGATATCTCTCTGTAAGTGAATCAAGTGAGTGTAAAATGGAATAAACACAGCAGTGAAAATCAGCTAAACCCCAGTATAAAAATAAATTTCAAAAGAAAAAAAAACAACAAAGAAATTGAAAGAGAGAGAAATTCTTACAGAGATCGTTCAGGGGCTTTGAAACAACCTGGATTGACGATATCTAGACCCACAGCTGGATTACACATAAGGCTGGAAAATGTTGGGGCTGAGAGGATTGGTGAGATTGGGTGAGCAAACAAAGACACTTTAAAGTACTACTGAGTGGTACCCATTCCATTTGTTCCAAATCTCCAGGTTCAAGGGAATCATCCGACAGCGAAAACATGCATGGGAAACCCAGATGATGATACACCGTGTGATCTGGAAAGGTTTCTAAAATGCACCTCATTTCACATCTCCTGGTGCTCGGGTTCCCCCCATTCAGCTGCTTTACTAACAATCTAACCACTTGGAGAATCAGCACCTTTAACCTATTGTTTCATACAGGTTGCAATTTGTCCTGAGGATGAACGGGATGAGGGGGAACCCATGAGAGACTAGGTCTAGGTGTTGGGACAGGCACACGTCACTCTAATTTCCCATCAGGAAGAAGAATTAACGACAGGCTCAGCCTGCCCCATGGAACCAGAATAGTGCCTGAAGCAATCCTGCGGTTTTGCAGCCAGCTCCCAAAAAAGCGAGTTGAAAAATGTAGTTCAGAGGCACTGTAATTCACAGACTTGCAGAATTATAAATGATAACTCTCGTCCACAAATATATTGAGGGAAGGCAAAGAACAGTATTTGAAAGCAAGGCAGAATTGCAGGAAACAGATTTCAGGAGGAAGATACGAATCGTCTTTAAAGCACATGAAAAGCGGGAAAACGGCGACAATGATGCACTTGGCCAAAAAGGGCGTATGCGTTTTTTCCTGAATATATTTAGGAAAAAACGCATCCGCCCTTTTTGGCCAACCAAGCAACCCGGAATGGAAAAGTCAGCACTACAAAGAAGTCTCACTTCCAATAGGTCAAAAGGGCCATCCTAAAAAATGTAAGAACCAGACATGCAGGCAGGACAGGCCAGGGAGAAAAGGGAGCCTTGTTAGGCTGATGGGCGGGATGAAAACTGCCAATGGTCACTCGGGTATGGTGTTTCCTGAAACATCGAAAAAACATAGCTAGAGAGCTTAGGGCACTTCCACTCATAGGTGTATATAATGGGAAATATAAAAATCAACAAGACACGGGCACCCCAAAGTTTAGGGCTGCTCTATTTACAAGAACCTACACTTCGGTACACCTTAAATATCCCAGGAAAGAGAAAAATGGATAAATAAGTTGCGGTACATATGTACAATGGAATATCACTCGGCCATGAAATCAACGTCATAAGTCTAGTAGCAGCATGATGAGTGGATTTACGTACGATGTTTCTAAGTGAAATAAGTCACACAGAAAATGGCACTTATCATAAGATATCACTTATACAGGTAATGTAAAAATCGCTACACATGACCTGTAGTACAAAACAGAACGGAGTCACACGTTTCTAAAACACACTATGGCTGCTTAACGGGAAAGGTGAGGTGGGGTGATGCATAAAACAAGGGTTTCAAATTAGCTCAGATACCGTTCCATAAACCCAATATGTAATAGACAAGACCTACTCCTTGCTCAGTGAACTGAACTCAACACCCCCTATTCACCGCCCAAGAATATATCTGACTAGTAAGAATCTTAAATCTATGTATTGATATCTCTCTGTAAGTGAGTCAAGTGGGTGTAAAGCGGAATAAACACAGCAGTGAAAAGCAGCTAAACCCCATTATAAAATTCAATTACTTTTAAAAACCCGTGAAACAAAGACAGTGAAAGAGAGAGAAATTCTGACAAAATTCGTTCAGGGGCTGTGATGCCACCTGGATTGACCATATGTAGACCCACACCTGATTGAAACATAAGGGTGGACACTCTTGGGGCTGAGAGGTTTGGTGAGGTTGGGTGAGCAAACGCAGACCCTTTAAAGTAATACTGCGTGGTACCCATCCCATGGGTCCCAAATCTCCAGGTTCAAGGGCATCTTCATACATCGAAAACATGCATGAGAAACCCCGAAGATGGTACACCGTGTGATCGGGAATGGTTTCTAAAACGCACCTCATTTCTCGTCTCCTTGTGCTCCGGTTCGCCATTCCAGCCGCTATACTAGCAATCTCCCTCCTTGGAGAATCAACACCTTTAACCTCCTGTTCCGTACCGGTTGCAATTTCTCCTGAGGTTGACGGGAAGAGGGGGAACCAATGAGAGACTAGCTCTAGGTGTTGGGACAGGCACAGGTCACTCTATTTTCCCATCAGGAAGAAGAATTAACCACAGGCTCAGCCTGCCGCCCGGAGCCAGAATAGAGCCTGAAGCAATCCTGTGCTTTTGCGGACAGCTCCCAAGAAAGCGAGTTGAAAAATGGAGCTCAGGGGCACTGCAATTCACAAACCTGCAGACTTAGAAATGATAACTCTCGTCCACAAATGTATTGAGGGAAGGCAACGAAGAGGATTTGAAAGCAAGGCAGAATTGCAGGAAACAGATTTCAGGAGGTAGATTCGAATCGCCTTTAAAGCACAGGAAAAGCGGCAAAACCTCGACAATGATGCCCTTGGCCAAAAAGGGCGTATGCGTTTTTTCCTGAATATATTCAGGAAAAAACGCATACGCCCTTTTTGGCCAACCAAGCAACCTGGAAAGGCAAATCAGCGCTACAAAGAAGTCTCGCTTCCCATCGGTCAAAAGGGCCAGGCTGAATAAACTGTCAAAACCAGAAATTCAGGACAGGCCATGGAGAAATGGGAGCCTTGCTACGCTGATGGGCGGGATGTAAATTGCCAACAGCCACTCTGGAGAAGTGTACGGCGTGTCCTGAAATATCTAAAAAACTCAGCTTAGAGAGCATAGGGCACTTCCACTCATGGGCGTATAAATTGGGAAAACTAAAAATCAGCAAGACACAGGCACCCCAAAGTTTAGGGCTGCTCTGTTGACAAGAACCTCCACTTTGTTACACCTTAAATATCCCAGGAAAGGCAAGAATGGATAAAGAAGTTGTGGTCCTTATGTACAATGGAATATCACTCAGCCATGAAATCAACGTCATAAGGCTAGTAGCAGCATGATGAGTGGATTTGGGTACGACGATTCTAAGTGAAATAAGTCACACAGAAAAAGACACTTATCATAAGATATCACTTATAGAGGGAATGTAAAAACCGCTACCCTTGAACTGAATTACATAACAGGTCAGAGTCACACGTTTAGAAAACACACTAGGGCTGCTTAACGGGAAAGGTGAGGTGGGGTGATGCATAAAACAAGGGTTTCAAATTAGCTCAGATAGCGTTCCATAAACCCAATATGTAATAGACAAGACCTACTCCTTCCTCAGTGAACTGGACTCAACACGCCCTATTCATCGCCCAAGAATATATCTGACTAGTAAGAATCTTAAAACCTATGTATTTATATCTCTCTGTAAGTGAGTGAAGTGGGTGAAAAGCGGCATAACCACAGCAGTGAAAAGCAGCTAAACCCCATTATACAAATCAATTACTTTTAAAAACCCGTGAAACAAAGACAGTGAAAGAGAGAGAAATTCTGACAAAATTCGTTCAGGGGCTGTGATGCAACCTGGATTGACCATATGTAGACCCACAGATGGATGAGACATAAGGGTGGACACTCTTGGGGCTGAGAGGTTTGGTGAGGTTGGGTGAGCAAACGCAGACCCTTTAAAGTAATACTGCGTGGTACCCATCCCATGGGTCCCAAATCTCCAGGTTCAAGGGCATCTTCATACATCGAAAACATGCATGAGAAACCCCGAAGATGGTACACCGTGTGATCGGGAATGGTTTCTAAAACGCACCTCACTTCTCATCAATTTGTGCTCCAGTTCGCCATTCCAGCCGCTATACTAGCAATCTCCCTGCTTGGAGAATCAGCACCTTTAACCTCCTGTTCCGAACAGGTTGCAATTTGTCCTGAGGATGAACGGGAAGAGGGGGAACCAATGAGAGACTAGCTCTAGGTGTTGGGACAGGCACAGGTCACTCTATTTTCCCATCAGGAAGAAGAATTAACCACAGGCTCAGCCTGCCGCCAGGAGCCAGAATAGGGCCTGAAGCAATCCTGAGCTTTTGCGGCCAGCTCCCAAGAAAGCGAGTTGAAAAATGGTGCTCAGGGGCACTGCAATTCACAAACCTGCAGACTTAGAAATAATAACTCTCGTCCACAAATATATTGAGGGAAGGCAACGAAGAGGATTTGAAAACAAGGCAGAATTGCAGGAAACAGATTTCAGGAGGTAGATTCGAATCGCCTTTAAAGCACAGGAAAAGCGGCAAAACCTCGACAATGATGCCCTTGGCCAAAAAGGGCGTATGCGTTTTTTCCTGAATATATTCAGGAAAAAACGCATACGCCCTTTTTGGCCAACCAAGCAACCTGGAAAGGCAAATCAGCGCTACAAAGAAGTCTCGCTTCCCATCGGTCAAAAGGGCCAGGCTGAATAAAGTGTCAAAACCAGAAATGCAGGACAGGCCATGGAGAAATGGGAACATTGCTACGCTGATGGGCGGGATGTAAAATGCCAACAGCCACTCTGGAGAAGTGTACAGTGTGTCCTGAAACATCTAAAAAACTCAGCTTAGAGAGCATAGGGCACTTCCACTCATGGGCGGATAAATTGGGAAAACTAAAAATCAGCAAGACAGAGGCACCCCAAAGTTGAGGGCTGCTCTGTTGACAAGAACCTCCACTTTGTTACACCTTAAATATCACAGGAACGACAAGAATGGATAAAGAAGTTGTGGTCCTTATGTACAATGGAATATCACTCAGCCATGAAATCAACGTCATAAGTCTAGGAGCAGCATGATGAGTGGATTTGGGTACGACGATTCTAAGTGAAATAAGTCACACAGGAAAAGACACTTATCATAAGATATCACTTATAGAGGGAATGTAAAAACCGCTACCCTTGAACTGAATTACATAACAGGTCAGAGTCACACGTTTAGAAAACACTCTAGGGCTGCTTAACGGGAAAGGTGAGGTGGGGTGATGCATAAAACAAGGGTTTCAAATTAGCTCAGATAGCATTCCATAAACCCAATATGTAATAGACAAGACCTACTCTTTCCTCAGCGAACTGGACTCAACACCCCCTTTTCACCGCCCAAGAATATATCTGACTAGTAAGAATCTTAAAACCTATGTATTTATATCTCTCTGTAAGTGAGTGAAGTGGGTGAAAAGCGGCATAAACACAGCAGTGAAAAGCAGCTAAACCCCATTATACAAATCAATTACTTTTAAAAACCCATGAAACAAAGACAGTGAAAGAGAGAGAAATTCTGAAAAAATTCGTTTAGGGGCTGTGATGCAACCTGGATTGACCATATGTAGACCCACAGATGGATGAGACATAAGGGTGGACACTCTTGGGGCTGAGAGGTTTGGTGAGGTTGGGTGAGCAAACGCAGACCCTTTAAAGTAATACTGCGTGGTACCCATCCCATGGGTCCCAAATCTCCAGGTTCAAGGGCATCTTCATACATCGAAAACATGCATGAGAAACCCCGAAGATGGTACACCGTGTGATCGGGAATGGTTTCTAAAATGCACCTCATTTCTCATCTCCTTGTGCTCCGTTTCGCCATTCCAGCCGCTATACTAGCAATCTCCCTGCTTGGAGAATCAGCACCTTTAACCTCCTGTTCCGAACAGGTTGCAATTTGTCCTGAGGATGAACGGGAAGAGGGGGAACCAATGAGAGACTAGCTCTAGGTGTTGGGACAGGCACAGGTCACTCTATTTTCCCATCAGGAAGAAGAATTAACCACAGGCTCAGCCTGCCGCCCGGAGCCAGAATAGGGCCTGAAGCAATCTGCGCTTTTGCGGCGAGCTCCCAAGAAAGCGAGTTGAAAAATGGAGCTCAGGGGCACTGCAATTCACAAACCTGCACACTTAGAAATGATAACTCTCGTCCACAAATATATTGAGGGAAGGCAACGAAGAGGATTTGAAAGCATGGCAGAATTGCAGGAAACAGATTTCAGGACGTAGATTCGAATCGCCTTTAAAGCACAGGAAAAGCGGCAAAACCTCAACAATGATGCCCTTGGCCAAAAAGGGCGTATGCGTTTTTTCCTGAATATTTTCAGGAAAAAACGCATACGCCCTTTTTGGCCAACCAAGCAACCTGGAAAGGCAAATCAGCGCTACAAAGACGTCTCGCTTCCCATCGGTCAAAAGGGCCAGGCTGAATAAAGTGTCAAAACCAGAAATGCAGGACAGGCCATGGAGAAATGGGAGCCTTGCTACGCTGATGGGCGGGATGTAAATTGCCAATAGCCACTCTGGAGAAGTGTACGGTGTGTCCTGAAACATCTAAAAAACTCAGCTTAGAGAGCATAGGGCACTTCCACTCATGGGCGTATAAATTGGGAAAACTAAAAATCAGCAAGACAGAGGCACCCCAAAATTTAGGGCTGCTCTGTTGACAAGAACCGCCACTTTGTTACACCTTAAATATCCCAGGAAAGGCAAGAATGGATAAAGAAGTTGTGGTCCTTATGTACAATGGAATATCACTCAGCCATGAAATCAACGTCATAAGGCTAGTAGCAGCACGATGAGTGGATTTGGGTACGACGATTCTAAGTGAAATAAGTCACACAGAAAAAGACACTTATCATAAGATATCACTTATAGAGGGAATGTAAAAACCGCTACCCTTGAACTGAATTACATAACAGGTCAGAGTCACACGTTTAGAAAACACTCTAGGGCTGCTTAACGGGAAAGGTGAGGTGGGGTGATGCATAAAACAAGGGTTTCAAATTAGCTCAGATAGCGTTCCATAAACCCAATATGTAATAGACAAGACCTACTCCTTCCTCAGTGAACTGGACTCAACACGCCCTATTCATCGCCCAAGAATATATCTGACTAGTAAGAATCTTAAAACCTATGTATTTATATCTCTCTGTAAGTGAGTAAAGTGGGTGAAAAGCGGCATAACCACAGCAGTGAAAAGCAGCTAAACCCCATTATACAAATCAATTACTTTTAAAAACCCGTGAAACAAAGACAGTGAAAGAGAGAGAAATTCTGACAAAATTCGTTCAGGGGCTGTGATGCAACCTGGATTGACCATATGTAGACCCACAGATGGATGAGACATAAGGGTGGACACTCGTAGGGCTGAGAGGTTTGGTGAGGTTGGGTGAGCAAACGCAGACCCTTTAAAGTAATACTGCGTGGTACCCATCCCATGGGTCCCAAATCTCCAGGTTCAAAAGCATCTTCATACATCGAAAACATGCATGAGAAACCCCGAAGATGGTACACCGTGTGATCGGGAATGGTTTCTAAAACGCACCTCATTTCTCATCAATTTGTGCTCCAGTTCGCCATTCCAGCCGCTATACTATCAATCTCCCTGCTTGGAGAATCAGCACCTTTAACCTCCTGTTCCGAACAGGTTGCAATTTGTCCTGAGGATGAACGGGAAGAGGGGGAACCAATGAGAGACTAGCTCTAGGTGTTGGGACAGGCACAGGTCACTCTATTTTCCCATCAGGAAGAAGAATTAACCACAGGCTCAGCCTGCCGCCAGGAGCCAGAATAGGGCCTGAAGCAATCCTGAGCTTTTGCGGCCAGCTCCCAAGAAAGCGAGTTGAAAAATGGTGCTCAGGGGCACTGCAATTCACAAACCTGCAGACTTAGAAATAATAACTCTCGTCCACAAATATATTGAGGGAAGGCAACGAAGAGGATTTGAAAACAAGGCAGAATTGCAGGAAACAGATTTCAGGAGATAGATTCGAATCGCCTTTAAAGCACAGGAAAAGCGGCAAAACCTCGACAATGATGCCCTTGGCCAAAAAGAGCGTATGCGTTTTTTCCTGAATATATTCAGGAAAAAACGCATACGCCCTTTTTGGCCAAGCAAGCAACCTGGAAAGGCAAATCAGCGCTACAAAGAAGTCTCGCTTCCCATCGGTCAAAAGGGCCAGGCTGAATAAAGTGTCAAAACCAGAAATGCAGGACAGGCCATGGAGAAATGGGAACATTGCTACGCTGATGGGCGGGATGTAAAATGCCAACAGCCACTCTGGAGAAGTGTACGGTGTGTCCTGAAACATCTAAAAAACTCAGCTTAGAGAGCATAGGGCACTTCCACTCATGGGCGGATAAATTGGGAAAACTAAAAATCAGCAAGACAGAGGCACCCCAAAGTTGAGGGCTGCTCTGTTGACAAGAACCTCCACTTTGTTACACCTTAAATATCACAGGAACGACAAGAATGGATAAAGAAGTTGTGGTCCTTATGTACAATGGAATATCACTCAGCCATGAAATCAACGTCATAAGTCTAGGAGCAGCATGATGAGTGGATTTGGGTACGACGATTCTAAGTGAAATAAGTCACACAGGAAAAGACACTTATCATAAGATATCACTTATAGAGGGAATGTAAAAACCGCTACCCTTGAACTGAATTACATAACAGGTCAGAGTCACACATTTAGAAAACACACTAGGGCTGCTTAACGGGAAAGGTGAGGTGGGGTGATGCATAAAACAAGGGTTTCAAATTAGCTCAGATAGCATTCCATAAACCCAATATGTAATAGACATGACCTACTCTTTCCTCAGCGAACTGGACTCAACACCCCCTTGTCACCGCCCAAGAATATATCTGACTAGTAAGAATCTTAAAACCTATGTATGTATATCTCTCTGTAAGTGAGTGAAGTGGGTGAAAAGCGGCATAAACACAGCAGTGAAAAGCAGCTAAACCCCGTTATACAAATCAATTACTTTTAAAAACCCGTGAAACAAAGACAGTGAAAGAGAGAGAAATTCTGACAAAATTCGTTCAGGGGCTGTGATGCAACCTGGATTGACCATATGTAGACCCACAGATGGATGAGACATAAGGGTGGACACTCTTGGGGCTGAGAGGTTTGGTGAGGTTGGGTGAGCAAACGCAGACCCTTTAAAGTAATACTGCGTGGTACCCATCCCATGGGTCCCAAATCTCCAGGTTCAAGGGCATCTTCATACATCGAAAACATGCATGAGAAACCCCGAAGATGGTACACCGTGTGATCGGGAATGGTTTCTAAAATGCACCTCATTTCTCATCTCCTTGTGCTCCGGTTCGCCATTCCAGCCGCTATACTAGCAATCTCCCTGCTTGGAGAATCAGCACCTTTAACCTCCTGTTCCGAACAGGTTGCAATTTGTCCTGAGGATGAACGGCAAGAGGGGGAACCAATGAGAGACTAGCTCTAGGTGTTGGGACAGGCACAGGTCACTCTATTTTCCCATCAGGAAGAAGAATTAACCACAGGCTCAGCCTGCCGCCCGGAGCCAGAATAGGGCCTGAAGCAATCTGCGCTTTTGCGGCGAGCTCCCAAGAAAGCGAGTTGAAAAATGGAGCTCAGGGGCACTGAAATTCACAAACCTGAACACTTAGAAATGATAACTCTCGTCCACAAATATATTGAGGGAAGGCAACGAAGAGGATTTGAAAGCATGGCAGAATTGCAGGAAACAGATTTCAGGACGTAGATTCGAATCGCCTTTAAAGCACAGGAAAAGCGGCAAAACCTCAACAATGATGCCCTTGGCCAAAAACGGCGTATGCGTTTTTTCCTGAATATTTTCAGGAAAAAACGCATACGCCCTTTTTGGCCAACCAAGCAACCTGGAAAGGCAAATCAGCACTACAAAGACGTCTCGCTTCCCATCTGTCAAAAGGGCCATGCTGAATAAAGTGTCAAAACCAGAAATGCAGGACAGGCCATGGAGAAATGGGAGCCTTGCTACGCTGATGGGCGGGATGTAAATTGCCAACAGCCACTCTGGAGAAGTGTACGGTGTGTCCTGAAACATCTAAAAAACTCAGCTTAGAGAGCATAGGGCACTTCCACTCATGGGCGGATAAATTGGGAAAACTAAAAATCAGCAAGACAGAGGCACCCCAAAGTTGAGGGCTGCTCTGTTGACAAGAACCTCCACTTTGTTACACCTTAAATATCACAGGAACGACAAGAATGGATAAAGAAGTTGTGGTCCTTATGTACAATGGAATATCACTCAGCCATGAAATCAACGTCATAAGTCTAGGAGCAGCATGATGAGTGGATTTGGGTACGACGATTCTAAGTGAAATAAGTCACACAGGAAAAGACACTTATCATAAGATATCACTTATAGAGGGAATGTAAAAACCGCTACCCTTGAACTGAATTACATAACAGGTCAGAGTCACACGTTTAGAAAACACTCTAGGGCTGCTTAACGGGAAAGGTGAGGTGGGGTGATGCATAAAACAAGGGTTTCAAATTAGCTCAGATAGCATTCCATAAACCCAATATGTAATAGACAAGACCTTCTCTTTCCTCAGCGAACTGGACTCAACACCCCCTTTTCACCGGCCAAGAATATATCTGACTAGTAAGAATCTTAAAACCTATGTATTTATATCTCTCTGTAAGTGAGTGAAGTGGGTGAAAAGCGGCATAAACACAGCAGTGAAAAGCAGCTAAACCCCATTATACAAATCAATTACTTTTAAAAACCCGTGAAACAAAGACAGTGAAAGCGAGAGAAATTCTGACAAAATTCGTTCAGGGGCTGTGATGCAACCTGGATTGACCATATGTAGACCCACAGATGGATGAGACATAAGGGTGGACACTCTTGGGGCTGAGAGGTTTGGTGAGGTTGGGTGAGCAAACGCAGACCCTTTAAAGTAATACTGCGTGGTACCCATCCCATGGGTCCCAAATCTCCAGGTTCAAGGGCATCTTCATACATCGAAAACATGCATGAGAAACCCCGAAGATGGTACACCGTGTGATCGGGAATGGTTTCTAAAACGCACCTCATTTCTCGTCTCCTTGTGCTCCGGTTCGCCATTCCAGCCGCTATACTAGCAATCTCCCTGCTTGGAGAATCAGCACCTTTAACCTCCTGTTCCGAACAGGTTGCAATTTGTCCTGAGGATGAACGGGAAGAGGGGGAACCAATGAGAGACTAGCTCTAGGTGTTGGGACAGGCACAGGTCACTCTATTTTCCCATCAGGAAGAAGAATTAACCACAGGCTCAGCCTGCCGCCCGGAGCCAGAATAGGGCCTGAAGCAATCCTGCGCTTTTGCGGCCAGCTCCCAAGAATGCGAGTTGAAAAATGGTGCTGAGGGGCACTGCAATTCACAAACCTGCAGACTTAGAAATGATAAATCTCGTCCACAAATATATTGAGGGAAGGCAACGAAGAGGATTTGAAAGCAAGGCAGAATTGCAGGAAACAGATTTCAGGAGGTAGATTCGAATCGCCTTTAAAGCACAGGAAAAGCGGCAAAACCTCGACAATGATGCCCTTGGCCAAAAAGGGCGTATGCGTTTTTTCCTGAATATATTCAGGAAAGAACGCATACGCCCTTTTTGGCCAACCAAGCAACCTGGAAAGGCAAATCAGCGCTACAAAGAAGTCTCGCTTCCCATCGGTCAAAAGGGCCAGGCTGAATAAAGTGTCAAAACCAGAAATGCAGGACAGGCCGTGGAGAAATGGCAGCCTTGCTACGCTGATGGGCGGGATGTAAATTGCCAACAGCCACGCTGGAGAAGTGTACGGTGTGTCCTGAAACATCTATAAAACTCAGCTTAGAGAGCATAGGGCACTTCCACTCATGGGCGTATAAATTGGGAAAACTAAAAATCAGCAAGACACAGGCACCCCAAAGTTTAGGGCTGCTCTGTTGACAAGAACCTCCACTTTGTTACACCTTAAATATCCCAGCAAAGACAAGAATGGATAAAGAAGTTGTGGTCCTTATGTACAATGGAATATCACTCAGCCATGAAATCAACGTCATAAGGCTAGGAGCAGCATGATGAGTGGATTTGGGTACGACGATTCTAAGTGAAATAAGTCACACAGGAAAAGACACTTATCATAAGATATCACTTATAGAGGGAATGTAAAAACCGCTACCCTTGAACTGAATTACATAACAGGTCAGAGTCACACGTTTAGAAAACACTCTAGGGCTGCTTAACGGGAAAGGTGAGGTGGGGTGATGCATAAAACAAGGGTTTCAAATTAGCTCAGATAGCATTCCATAAACCCAATATGTAATAGACAAGACCTTCTCTTTCCTCAGCGAACTGGACTCAACACCCCCTTTTCACCGGCCAAGAATATATCTGACTAGTAAGAATCTTAAAACCTATGTATTTATATCTCTCTGTAAGTGAGTGAAGTGGGTGAAAAGCGGCATAAACACAGCAGTGAAAAGCAGCTAAACCCCATTATACAAATCAATTACTTTTAAAAACCCGTGAAACAAAGACAGTGAAAGCGAGAGAAATTCTGACAAAATTCGTTCAGGGGCTGTGATGCAACCTGGATTGACCATATGTAGACCCACAGATGGATGAGACATAAGGGTGGACACTCTTGGGGCTGAGAGGTTTGGTGAGGTTGGGTGAGCAAACGCAGACCCTTTAAAGTAATACTGCGTGGTACCCATCCCATGGGTCCCAAATCTCCAGGTTCAAGGGCATCTTCATACATCGAAAACATGCATGAGAAACCCCGAAGATGGTACACCGTGTGATCGGGAATGGTTTCTAAAACGCACCTCATTTCTCGTCTCCTTGTGCTCCGGTTCGCCATTCCAGCCGCTATACTAGCAATCTCCCTGCTTGGAGAATCAGCACCTTTAACCTCCTGTTCTGAACAGGTTGCAATTTGTCCTGAGGATGAACGCGAAGAGGGGGAACCAATGAGAGACTAGCTCTAGGTGTTGGGACAGGCACAGGTCACTCTATTTTCCCATCAGGAAGAAGAATTAACCACAGGCTCAGCCTGCCGCCCGGAGCCAGAATAGGGCCTGAAGCAATCCTGCGCTTTTGCGGCCAGCTCCCAAGAATGCGAGTTGAAAAATGGTGCTGAGGGGCACTGCAATTCACAAACCTGCAGACTTAGAAATGATAAATCTCGTCCACAAATATATTGAGGGAAGGCAACGAAGAGGATTTGAAAGCAAGGCAGAATTGCAGGAAACAGATTTCAGGAGGTAGATTCGAATCGCCTTTAAAGCACAGGAAAAGCGGCAAAACCTCGACAATGATGCCCTTGGCCAAAAAGGGCGTATGCGTTTTTTCCTGAATATATTCAGGAAAGAACGCATACGCCCTTTTTGGCCAACCAAGCAACCTGGAAAGGCAAATCAGCGCTACAAAGAAGTCTCGCTTCCCATCGGTCAAAAGGGCCAGGCTGAATAAAGTGTCAAAACCAGAAATGCAGGACAGGCCGTGGAGAAATGGCACCCTTGCTACGCTGATGGGCGGGATGTAAATTGCCAACAGCCACGCTGGAGAAGTGTACGGTGTGTCCTGAAACATCTATAAAACTCAGCTTAGAGAGCATAGGGCACTTCCACTCATGGGCGTATAAATTGGGAAAACTAAAAATCAGCAAGACAGAGGCACCCCAAAGTTTAGGGCTGCTCTGTTGACAAGAACCTCCACTTTGTTACACCTTAAATATCCCAGCAAAGACAATAATGGATAAAGAAGTTGTGGTCCTTATGTACAATGGAATATCACTCAGCCATGAAATCAACGTCATAAGGCTAGGAGCAGCATGATGAGTGGATTTGGGTACGACGATTCTAAGTGAAATAAGTCACACAGGAAAAGACACTTATCATAAGATATCACTTATAGAGGGAATGTAAAAACCGCTACCCTTGAACTGAATTACATAACAGGTCAGAGTCACACGTTTAGAAAACACACTAGGGCTGCTTAACGGGAAAGGTGAGGTGGGGTGATGCATAAAACGAGGGTTTCAAATTAGCTCAGATAGCGTTCCATAAACCCAATATGTAATAGACAAGACCTACTCCTTCCTCAGTGAACTGGACTCAACACCCCCTATTCACCGCCCAAGAATATATCTGACTAGTAAGAATCTTAAAACCTATGTATTTATATCTCTCTGTAAGTGAGTCAAGTGGGTGAAAAGCGGCATAAACACAGCAGTGAAAAGCAGCTAAACCCCATTATACAAATCAATTACTTTTAAAAACCCGTGAAACAAAGACAGTGAAAGAGAGAGAAATTCTGACAAAATTCGTTCAGGGGCTGTGATGCAACCTGGATTGACCATATGTAGACCCACAGATGGATGAGACATAAGGGTGGACACTCTTGGGGCTGAGAGGTTTGGTGAGGTTGGGTGAGCAAACGCAGACCCTTTAAAGTAATACTGCGTGGTACCCATCCCATGGGTCCCAAATCTCCAGGTTCAAGGGCATCTTCATACATCGAAAACATGCATGAGAAACCCCGAAGATGGTACACCGTGTGATCGGGAATGGTTTCTAAAACGCACCTCATTTCTCGTCTCCTTGTGCTCCGGTTCGCCATTCCAGCCGCTATACTAGCAATCTCCCTGCTTGGAGAATCAGCACCTTTAACCTCCTGTTCCGAACAGGTTGCAATTTGTCCTGAGGATGAACGGCAAGAGGGGGAACCAATGAGAGACTAGCTCTAGGTGTTGGGACAGGCACAGGTCACTCTATTTTCCCATCAGGAAGAAGAATTAACCACAGGCTCAGCCTGCCGCCCGGAGCCACAATAGGGCCTGAAGCAATCTGCGCTTTTGCGGCGAGCTCCCAAGAAAGCGAGTTGAAAAATGGAGCTCAGGGGCACTGAAATTCACAAACCTGAACACTTAGAAATGATAACTCTCGTCCACAAATATATTGAGGGAAGGCAACGAAGAGGATTTGAAAGCATGGCAGAATTGCAGGAAACAGATTTCAGGACGTAGATTCGAATCGCCTTTAAAGCACAGGAAAAGCGGCAAAACCTCAACAATGATGCCCTTGGCCAAAAACGGCGTATGCGTTTTTTCCTGAATATTTTCAGGAAAAAACGCATACGCCCTTTTTGGCCAACCAAGCAACCTGGAAAGGCAAATCAGCACTACAAAGACGTCTCGCTTCCCATCGGTCAAAAGGGCCATGCTGAATAAAGTGTCAAAACCAGAAATGCAGGACAGGCCATGGAGAAATGGGAGCCTTGCTACGCTGATGGGCGGGATGTAAATTGCCAACAGCCACTCTGGAGAAGTGTACGGTGTGTCCTGAAACATCTAAAAAACTCAGCTTAGAGAGCATAGGGCACTTCCACTCATGGGCGGATAAATTGGGAAAACTAAAAATCAGCAAGACAGAGGCACCCCAAAGTTGAGGGCTGCTCTGTTGACAAGAACCTCCACTTTGTTACACCTTAAATATCACAGGAACGACAAGAATGGATAAAGAAGTTGTGGTCCTTATGTACAATGGAATATCACTCAGCCATGAAATCAACGTCTTAAGTCTAGGAGCAGCATGATGAGTGGATTTGGGTACGACGATTCTAAGTGAAATAAGTCACACAGGAAAAGACACTTATCATAAGATATCACTTATAGAGGGAATGTAAAAACCGCTACCCTTGAACTGAATTACATAACAGGTCAGAGTCACACGTTTAGAAAACACTCTAGGGCTGCTTAACGGGAAAGGTGAGGTGGGGTGATGCATAAAACAAGGGTTTCAAATTAGCTCAGATAGCATTCCATAAACCCAATATGTAATAGACAAGACCTTCTCTTTCCTCAGCGAACTGGACTCAACACCCCCTTTTCACCGGCCAAGAATATATCTGACTAGTAAGAATCTTAAAACCTATGTATTTATATCTCTCTGTAAGTGAGTGAAGTGGGTGAAAAGCGGCATAAACACAGCAGTGAAAAGCAGCTAAACCCCATTATACAAATCAATTACTTTTAAAAACCCGTGAAACAAAGACAGTGAAAGCGAGAGAAATTCTGACAAAATTCGTTCAGGGGCTGTGATGCAACCTGGATTGACCATATGTAGACCCACAGATGGATGAGACATAAGGGTGGACACTCTTGGGGCTGAGAGGTTTGGTGAGGTTGGGTGAGCAAACGCAGACCCTTTAAAGTAATACTGCGTGGTACCCATCCCATGGGTCCCAAATCTCCAGGTTCAAGGGCATCTTCATACATCGAAAACATGCATGAGAAACCCCGAAGATGGTACACCGTGTGATCGGGAATGGTTTCTAAAACGCACCTCATTTCTCGTCTCCTTGTGCTCCGGTTCGCCATTCCAGCCGCTATACTAGCAATCTCCCTGCTTGGAGAATCAGCACCTTTAACCTCCTGTTCCGAACAGGTTGCAATTTGTCCTGAGGATGAACGGGAAGAGGGGGAACCAATGAGAGACTAGCTCTAGGTGTTGGGACAGGCACAGGTCACTCTATTTTCCCATCAGGAAGAAGAATTAACCACAGGCTCAGCCTGCCGCCCGGAGCCAGAATAGGGCCTGAAGCAATCCTGCGCTTTTGCGGCCAGCTCCCAAGAATGCGAGTTGAAAAATGGTGCTGAGGGGCACTGCAATTCACAAACCTGCAGACTTAGAAATGATAAATCTCGTCCACAAATATATTGAGGGAAGGCAACGAAGAGGATTTGAAAGCAAGGCAGAATTGCAGGAAACAGATTTCAGGAGGTAGATTCGAATCGCCTTTAAAGCACAGGAAAAGCGGCAAAACCTCGACAATGATGCCCTTGGCCAAAAAGGGCGTATGCGTTTTTTCCTGAATATATTCAGGAAAGAACGCATACGCCCTTTTTGGCCAACCAAGCAACCTGGAAAGGCAAATCAGCGCTACAAAGAAGTCTCGCTTCCCATCGGTCAAAAGGGCCAGGCTGAATAAAGTGTCAAAACCAGAAATGCAGGACAGGCCGTGGAGAAATGGCAGCCTTGCTACGCTGATGGGCGGGATGTAAATTGCCAACAGCCACGCTGGAGAAGTGTACGGTGTGTCCTGAAACATCTATAAAACTCAGCTTAGAGAGCATAGGGCACTTCCACTCATGGGCGTATAAATTGGGAAAACTAAAAATCAGCAAGACAGAGGCACCCCAAAGTTTAGGGCTGCTCTGTTGACAAGAACCTCCACTTTGTTACACCTTAAATATCCCAGCAAAGACAAGAATGGATAAAGAAGTTGTGGTCCTTATGTACAATGGAATATCACTCAGCCATGAAATCAACGTCATAAGGCTAGGAGCAGCATGATGAGTGGATTTGGGTACGACGATTCTAAGTGAAATAAGTCACACAGGAAAAGACACTTATCATAAGATATCACTTATAGAGGGAATGTAAAAACCGCTACCCTTGAACTGAATTACATAACAGGTCAGAGTCACACGTTTAGAAAACACTCTAGGGCTGCTTAACGGGAAAGGTGAGGTGGGGTGATGCATAAAACAAGGGTTTCAAATTAGCTCAGATAGCATTCCATAAACCCAATATGTAATAGACAAGACCTTCTCTTTCCTCAGCGAACTGGACTCAACACCCCCTTTTCACCGGCCAAGAATATATCTGACTAGTAAGAATCTTAAAACCTATGTATTTATATCTCTCTGTAAGTGAGTGAAGTGGGTGAAAAGCGGCATAAACACAGCAGTGAAAAGCAGCTAAACCCCATTATACAAATCAATTACTTTTAAAAACCCGTGAAACAAAGACAGTGAAAGCGAGAGAAATTCTGACAAAATTCGTTCAGGGGCTGTGATGCAACCTGGATTGACCATATGTAGACCCACAGATGGATGAGACATAAGGGTGGACCCTCTTGGGGCTGAGAGGTTTGGTGAGGTTGGGTGAGCAAACGCAGACCCTTTAAAGTAATACTGCGTGGTACCCATCCCATGGGTCCCAAATCTCCAGGTTCAAGGGCATCTTCATACATCGAAAACATGCATGAGAAACCCCGAAGATGGTACACCGTGTGATCGGGAATGGTTTCTAAAACGCACCTCATTTCTCGTCTCCTTGTGCTCCGGTTCGCCATTCCAGCCGCTATACTAGCAATCTCCCTGCTTGGAGAATCAGCACCTTTAACCTCCTGTTCTGAACAGGTTGCAATTTGTCCTGAGGATGAACGCGAAGAGGGGGAACCAATGAGAGACTAGCTCTAGGTGTTGGGACAGGCACAGGTCACTCTATTTTCCCATCAGGAAGAAGAATTAACCACAGGCTCAGCCTGCCGCCCGGAGCCAGAATAGGGCCTGAAGCAATCCTGCGCTTTTGCGGCCAGCTCCCAAGAATGCGAGTTGAAAAATGGTGCTGAGGGGCACTGCAATTCACAAACCTGCAGACTTAGAAATGATAAATCTCGTCCACAAATATATTGAGGGAAGGCAACGAAGAGGATTTGAAAGCAAGGCAGAATTGCAGGAAACAGATTTCAGGAGGTAGATTCGAATCGCCTTTAAAGCACAGGAAAAGCGGCAAAACCTCGACAATGATGCCCTTGGCCAAAAAGGGCGTATGCGTTTTTTCCTGAATATATTCAGGAAAGAACGCATACGCCCTTTTTGGCCAACCAAGCAACCTGGAAAGGCAAATCAGCGCTACAAAGAAGTCTCGCTTCCCATCGGTCAAAAGGGCCAGGCTGAATAAAGTGTCAAAACCAGAAATGCAGGACAGGCCGTGGAGAAATGGCACCCTTGCTACGCTGATGGGCGGGATGTAAATTGCCAACAGCCACGCTGGAGAAGTGTACGGTGTGTCCTGAAACATCTATAAAACTCAGCTTAGAGAGCATAGGGCACTTCCACTCATGGGCGTATAAATTGGGAAAACTAAAAATCAGCAAGACAGAGGCACCCCAAAGTTTAGGGCTGCTCTGTTGACAAGAACCTCCACTTTGTTACACCTTAAATATCCCAGCAAAGACAATAATGGATAAAGAAGTTGTGGTCCTTATGTACAATGGAATATCACTCAGCCATGAAATCAACGTCATAAGGCTAGGAGCAGCATGATGAGTGGATTTGGGTACGACGATTCTAAGTGAAATAAGTCACACAGGAAAAGACACTTATCATAAGATATCACTTATAGAGGGAATGTAAAAACCGCTACCCTTGAACTGAATTACATAACAGGTCAGAGTCACACGTTTAGAAAACACACTAGGGCTGCTTAACGGGAAAGGTGAGGTGGGGTGATGCATAAAACGAGGGTTTCAAATTAGCTCAGATAGCGTTCCATAAACCCAATATGTAATAGACAAGACCTACTCCTTCCTCAGTGAACTGGACTCAACACCCCCTATTCACCGCCCAAGAATATATCTGACTAGTAAGAATCTTAAAACCTATGTATTTATATCTCTCTGTAAGTGAGTCAAGTGGGTGAAAAGCGGCATAAACACAGCAGTGAAAAGCAGCTAAACCCCATTATACAAATCAATTACTTTTAAAAACCCGTGAAACAAAGACAGTGAAAGAGAGAGAAATTCTGACAAAATTCGTTCAGGGGCTGTGATGCAACCTGGATTGACCATATGTAGACCCACAGATGGATGAGACATAAGGGTGGACACTCTTGGGGCTGAGAGGTTTGGTGAGGTTGGGTGAGCAAACGCAGACCCTTTAAAGTAATACTGCGTGGTACCCATCCCATGGGTCCCAAATCTCCAGGTTCAAGGGCATCTTCATACATCGAAAACATGCATGAGAAACCCCGAAGATGGTACACCGTGTGATCGGGAATGGTTTCTAAAACGCACCTCATTTCTCGTCTCCTTGTGCTCCGGTTCGCCATTCCAGCCGCTATACTAGCAATCTCCCTGCTTGGAGAATCAGCACCTTTAACCTCCTGTTCCGAACAGGTTGCAATTTGTCCTGAGGATGAACGGCAAGAGGGGGAACCAATGAGAGACTAGCTCTAGGTGTTGGGACAGGCACAGGTCACTCTATTTTCCCATCAGGAAGAAGAATTAACCACAGGCTCAGCCTGCCGCCCGGAGCCAGAATAGGGCCTGAAGCAATCTGCGCTTTTGCGGCGAGCTCCCAAGAAAGCGAGTTGAAAAATGGAGCTCAGGGGCACTGAAATTCACAAACCTGAACACTTAGAAATGATAACTCTCGTCCACAAATATATTGAGGGAAGGCAACGAAGAGGATTTGAAAGCATGGCAGAATTGCAGGAAACAGATTTCAGGACGTAGATTCGAATCGCCTTTAAAGCACAGGAAAAGCGGCAAAACCTCAACAATGATGCCCTTGGCCAAAAACGGCGTATGCGTTTTTTCCTGAATATTTTCAGGAAAAAACGCATACGCCCTTTTTGGCCAACCAAGCAACCTGGAAAGGCAAATCAGCACTACAAAGACGTCTCGCTTCCCATCGGTCAAAAGGGCCATGCTGAATAAAGTGTCAAAACCAGAAATGCAGGACAGGCCATGGAGAAATGGGAGCCTTGCTACGCTGATGGGCGGGATGTAAATTGCCAACAGCCACTCTGGAGAAGTGTACGGTGTGTCCTGAAACATCTAAAAAACTCAGCTTAGAGAGCATAGGGCACTTCCACTCATGGGCGGATAAATTGGGAAAACTAAAAATCAGCAAGACAGAGGCACCCCAAAGTTGAGGGCTGCTCTGTTGACAAGAACCTCCACTTTGTTACACCTTAAATATCACAGGAACGACAAGAATGGATAAAGAAGTTGTGGTCCTTATGTACAATGGAATATCACTCAGTCATGAAATCAACGTCATAAGTCTAGGAGCAGCATGATGAGTGGATTTGGGTACGACGATTCTAAGTGAAATAAGTCACACAGGAAAAGACACTTATCATAAGATATCACTTATAGAGGGAATGTAAAAACCGCTACCCTTGAACTGAATTACATAACAGGTCAGAGTCACACGTTTAGAAAACACTCTAGGGCTGCTTAACGGGAAAGGTGAGGTGGGGTGATGCATAAAACAAGGGTTTCAAATTAGCTCAGATAGCATTCCATAAACCCAATATGTAATAGACAAGACCTTCTCTTTCCTCAGCGAACTGGACTCAACACCCCCTTTTCACCGGCCAAGAATATATCTGACTAGTAAGAATCTTAAAACCTATGTATTTATATCTCTCTGTAAGTGAGTGAAGTGGGTGAAAAGCGGCATAAACACAGCAGTGAAAAGCAGCTAAACCCCATTATACAAATCAATTACTTTTAAAAACCCGTGAAACAAAGACAGTGAAAGCGAGAGAAATTCTGACAAAATTCGTTCAGGGGCTGTGATGCAACCTGGATTGACCATATGTAGACCCACAGATGGATGAGACATAAGGGTGGACACTCTTGGGGCTGAGAGGTTTGGTGAGGTTGGGTGAGCAAACGCAGACCCTTTAAAGTAATACTGCGTGGTACCCATCCCATGGGTCCCAAATCTCCAGGTTCAAGGGCATCTTCATACATCGAAAACATGCATGAGAAACCCCGAAGATGGTACACCGTGTGATCGGGAATGGTTTCTAAAACGCACCTCATTTCTCGTCTCCTTGTGCTCCGGTTCGCCATTCCAGCCGCTATACTAGCAATCTCCCTGCTTGGAGAATCAGCACCTTTAACCTCCTGTTCCGAACAGGTTGCAATTTGTCCTGAGGATGAACGGGAAGAGGGGGAACCAATGAGAGACTAGCTCTAGGTGTTGGGACAGGCACAGGTCACTCTATTTTCCCATCAGGAAGAAGAATTAACCACAGGCTCAGCCTGCCGCCCGGAGCCAGAATAGGGCCTGAAGCAATCCTGCGCTTTTGCGGCCAGCTCCCAAGAATGCGAGTTGAAAAATGGTGCTGAGGGGCACTGCAATTCACAAACCTGCAGACTTAGAAATGATAAATCTCGTCCACAAATATATTGAGGGAAGGCAACGAAGAGGATTTGAAAGCAAGGCAGAATTGCAGGAAACAGATTTCAGGAGGTAGATTCGAATCGCCTTTAAAGCACAGGAAAAGCGGCAAAACCTCGACAATGATGCCCTTGGCCAAAAAGGGCGTATGCGTTTTTTCCTGAATATATTCAGGAAAGAACGCATACGCCCTTTTTGGCCAACCAAGCAACCTGGAAAGGCAAATCAGCGCTACAAAGAAGTCTCGCTTCCCATCGGTCAAAAGGGCCAGGCTGAATAAAGTGTCAAAACCAGAAATGCAGGACAGGCCGTGGAGAAATGGCAGCCTTGCTACGCTGATGGGCGGGATGTAAATTGCCAACAGCCACGCTGGAGAAGTGTACGGTGTGTCCTGAAACATCTATAAAACTCAGCTTAGAGAGCATAGGGCACTTCCACTCATGGGCGTATAAATTGGGAAAACTAAAAATCAGCAAGACAGAGGCACCCCAAAGTTTAGGGCTGCTCTGTTGACAAGAACCTCCACTTTGTTACACCTTAAATATCCCAGCAAAGACAAGAATGGATAAAGAAGTTGTGGTCCTTATGTACAATGGAATATCACTCAGCCATGAAATCAACGTCATAAGGCTAGGAGCAGCATGATGAGTGGATTTGGGTACGACGATTCTAAGTGAAATAAGTCACACAGGAAAAGACACTTATCATAAGATATCACTTATAGAGGGAATGTAAAAACCGCTACCCTTGAACTGAATTACATAACAGGTCAGAGTCACACGTTTAGAAAACACTCTAGGGCTGCTTAACGGGAAAGGTGAGGTGGGGTGATGCATAAAACAAGGGTTTCAAATTAGCTCAGATAGCATTCCATAAACCCAATATGTAATAGACAAGACCTTCTCTTTCCTCAGCGAACTGGACTCAACACCCCCTTTTCACCGGCCAAGAATATATCTGACTAGTAAGAATCTTAAAACCTATGTATTTATATCTCTCTGTAAGTGAGTGAAGTGGGTGAAAAGCGGCATAAACACAGCAGTGAAAAGCAGCTAAACCCCATTATACAAATCAATTACTTTTAAAAACCCGTGAAACAAAGACAGTGAAAGCGAGAGAAATTCTGACAAAATTCGTTCAGGGGCTGTGATGCAACCTGGATTGACCATATGTAGACCCACAGATGGATGAGACATAAGGGTGGACACTCTTGGGGCTGAGAGGTTTGGTGAGGTTGGGTGAGCAAACGCAGACCCTTTAAAGTAATACTGCGTGGTACCCATCCCATGGGTCCCAAATCTCCAGGTTCAAGGGCATCTTCATACATCGAAAACATGCATGAGAAACCCCGAAGATGGTACACCGTGTGATCGGGAATGGTTTCTAAAACGCACCTCATTTCTCGTCTCCTTGTGCTCCGGTTCGCCATTCCAGCCGCTATACTAGCAATCTCCCTGCTTGGAGAATCAGCACCTTTAACCTCCTGTTCCGAACAGGTTGCAATTTGTCCTGAGGATGAACGGGAAGAGGGGGAACCAATGAGAGACTAGCTCTAGGTGTTGGGACAGGCACAGGTCACTCTATTTTCCCATCAGGAAGAAGAATTAACCACAGGCTCAGCCTGCCGCCCGGAGCCAGAATAGGGCCTGAAGCAATCCTGCGCTTTTGCGGCCAGCTCCCAAGAATGCGAGTTGAAAAATGGTGCTGAGGGGCACTGCAATTCACAAACCTGCAGACTTAGAAATGATAAATCTCGTCCACAAATATATTGAGGGAAGGCAACGAAGAGGATTTGAAAGCAAGGCAGAATTGCAGGAAACAGATTTCAGGAGGTAGATTCGAATCGCCTTTAAAGCACAGGAAAAGCGGCAAAACCTCGACAATGATGCCCTTGGCCAAAAAGGGCGTATGCGTTTTTTCCTGAATATATTCAGGAAAGAACGCATACGCCCTTTTTGGCCAACCAAGCAACCTGGAAAGGCAAATCAGCGCTACAAAGAAGTCTCGCTTCCCATCGGTCAAAAGGGCCAGGCTGAATAAAGTGTCAAAACCAGAAATGCAGGACAGGCCGTGGAGAAATGGCAGCCTTGCTACGCTGATGGGCGGGATGTAAATTGCCAACAGCCACGCTGGAGAAGTGTACGGTGTGTCCTGAAACATCTATAAAACTCAGCTTAGAGAGCATAGGGCACTTCCACTCATGGGCGTATAAATTGGGAAAACTAAAAATCAGCAAGACAGAGGCACCCCAAAGTTTAGGGCTGCTCTGTTGACAAGAACCTCCACTTTGTTACACCTTAAATATCCCAGCAAAGACAAGAATGGATAAAGAAGTTGTGGTCCTTATGTACAATGGAATATCACTCAGCCATGAAATCAACGTCATAAGGCTAGGAGCAGCATGATGAGTGGATTTGGGTACGACGATTCTAAGTGAAATAAGTCACACAGGAAAAGACACTTATCATAAGATATCACTTATAGAGGGAATGTAAAAACCGCTACCCTTGAACTGAATTACATAACAGGTCAGAGTCACACGTTTAGAAAACACTCTAGGGCTGCTTAACGGGAAAGGTGAGGTGGGGTGATGCATAAAACAAGGGTTTCAAATTAGCTCAGATAGCATTCCATAAACCCAATATGTAATAGACAAGACCTTCTCTTTCCTCAGCGAACTGGACTCAACACCCCCTTTTCACCGGCCAAGAATATATCTGACTAGTAAGAATCTTAAAACCTATGTATTTATATCTCTCTGTAAGTGAGTGAAGTGGGTGAAAAGCGGCATAAACACAGCAGTGAAAAGCAGCTAAACCCCATTATACAAATCAATTACTTTTAAAAACCCGTGAAACAAAGACAGTGAAAGCGAGAGAAATTCTGACAAAATTCGTTCAGGGGCTGTGATGCAACCTGGATTGACCATATGTAGACCCACAGATGGATGAGACATAAGGGTGGACACTCTTGGGGCTGAGAGGTTTGGTGAGGTTGGGTGAGCAAACGCAGACCCTTTAAAGTAATACTGCGTGGTACCCATCCCATGGGTCCCAAATCTCCAGGTTCAAGGGCATCTTCATACATCGAAAACATGCATGAGAAACCCCGAAGATGGTACACCGTGTGATCGGGAATGGTTTCTAAAACGCACCTCATTTCTCGTCTCCTTGTGCTCCGGTTCGCCATTCCAGCCGCTATACTAGCAATCTCCCTGCTTGGAGAATCAGCACCTTTAACCTCCTGTTCTGAACAGGTTGCAATTTGTCCTGAGGATGAACGGGAAGAGGGGGAACCAATGAGAGACTAGCTCTAGGTGTTGGGACAGGCACAGGTCACTCTATTTTCCCATCAGGAAGAAGAATTAACCACAGGCTCAGCCTGCCGCCCGGAGCCAGAATAGGGCCTGAAGCAATCCTGCGCTTTTGCGGCCAGCTCCCAAGAATGCGAGTTGAAAAATGGTGCTGAGGGGCACTGCAATTCACAAACCTGCAGACTTAGAAATGATAAATCTCGTCCACAAATATATTGAGGGAAGGCAACGAAGAGGATTTGAAAGCAAGGCAGAATTGCAGGAAACAGATTTCAGGAGGTAGATTCGAATCGCCTTTAAAGCACAGGAAAAGCGGCAAAACCTCGACAATGATGCCCTTGGCCAAAAAGGGCGTATGCGTTTTTTCCTGAATATATTCAGGAAAGAACGCATACGCCCTTTTTGGCCAACCAAGCAACCTGGAAAGGCAAATCAGCGCTACAAAGAAGTCTCGCTTCCCATCGGTCAAAAGGGCCAGGCTGAATAAAGTGTCAAAACCAGAAATGCAGGACAGGCCGTGGAGAAATGGCACCCTTGCTACGCTGATGGGCGGGATGTAAATTGCCAACAGCCACGCTGGAGAAGTGTACGGTGTGTCCTGAAACATCTATAAAACTCAGCTTAGAGAGCATAGGGCACTTCCACTCATGGGCGTATAAATTGGGAAAACTAAAAATCAGCAAGACAGAGGCACCCCAAAGTTTAGGGCTGCTCTGTTGACAAGAACCTCCACTTTGTTACACCTTAAATATCCCAGCAAAGACAATAATGGATAAAGAAGTTGTGGTCCTTATGTACAATGGAATATCACTCAGCCATGAAATCAACGTCATAAGGCTAGGAGCAGCATGATGAGTGGATTTGGGTACGACGATTCTAAGTGAAATAAGTCACACAGGAAAAGACACTTATCATAAGATATCACTTATAGAGGGAATGTAAAAACCGCTACCCTTGAACTGAATTACATAACAGGTCAGAGTCACACGTTTAGAAAACACACTAGGGCTGCTTAACGGGAAAGGTGAGGTGGGGTGATGCATAAAACGAGGGTTTCAAATTAGCTCAGATAGCGTTCCATAAACCCAATATGTAATAGACAAGACCTACTCCTTCCTCAGTGAACTGGACTCAACACCCCCTATTCACCGCCCAAGAATATATCTGACTAGTAAGAATCTTAAAACCTATGTATTTATATCTCTCTGTAAGTGAGTCAAGTGGGTGAAAAGCGGCATAAACACAGCAGTGAAAAGCAGCTACACCCCATTATACAAATCAATTACTTTTAAAAACCCGTGAAACAAAGACAGTGAAAGAGAGAGAAATTCTGACAAAATTCGTTCAGGGGCTGTGATGCAACCTGGATTGACCATATGTAGACCCACAGATGGATGAGACATAAGGGTGGACACTCTTGGGGCTGAGAGGTTTGGTGAGGTTGGGTGAGCAAACGCAGACCCTTTAAAGTAATACTGCGTGGTACCCATCCCATGGGTCCCAAATCTCCAGGTTCAAGGGCATCTTCATACATCGAAAACATGCATGAGAAACCCCGAAGATGGTACACCGTGTGATCGGGAATGGTTTCTAAAACGCACCTCATTTCTCGTCTCCTTGTGCTCCGGTTCGCCATTCCAGCCGCTATACTAGCAATCTCCCTGCTTGGAGAATCAGCACCTTTAACCTCCTGTTCCGAACAGGTTGCAATTTGTCCTGAGGATGAACGGCAAGAGGGGGAACCAATGAGAGACTAGCTCTAGGTGTTGGGACAGGCACAGGTCACTCTATTTTCCCATCAGGAAGAAGAATTAACCACAGGCTCAGCCTGCCGCCCGGAGCCAGAATAGGGCCTGAAGCAATCTGCGCTTTTGCGGCGAGCTCCCAAGAAAGCGAGTTGAAAAATGGAGCTCAGGGGCACTGAAATTCACAAACCTGAACACTTAGAAATGATAACTCTCGTCCACAAATATATTGAGGGAAGGCAACGAAGAGGATTTGAAAGCATGGCAGAATTGCAGGAAACAGATTTCAGGACGTAGATTCGAATCGCCTTTAAAGCACAGGAAAAGCGGCAAAACCTCAACAATGATGCCCTTGGCCAAAAACGGCGTATGCGTTTTTTCCTGAATATTTTCAGGAAAAAACGCATACGCCCTTTTTGGCCAACCAAGCAACCTGGAAAGGCAAATCAGCGCTACAAAGACGTCTCGCTTCCCATCGGTCAAAAGGGCCATGCTGAATAAAGTGTCAAAACCAGAAATGCAGGACAGGCCATGGAGAAATGGGAGCCTTGCTACGCTGATGGGCGGGATGTAAATTGCCAACAGCCACTCTGGAGAAGTGTACGGTGTGTCCTGAAACATCTAAAAAACTCAGCTTAGAGAGCATAGGGCACTTCCACTCATGGGCGGATAAATTGGGAAAACTAAAAATCAGCAAGACAGAGGCACCCCAAAGTTGAGGGCTGCTCTGTTGACAAGAACCTCCACTTTGTTACACCTTAAATATCACAGGAACGACAAGAATGGATAAAGAAGTTGTGGTCCTTATGTACAATGGAATATCACTCAGCCATGAAATCAACGTCATAAGTCTAGGAGCAGCATGATGAGTGGATTTGGGTACGACGATTCTAAGTGAAATAAGTCACACAGGAAAAGACACTTATCATAAGATATCACTTATAGAGGGAATGTAAAAACCGCTACCCTTGAACTGAATTACATAACAGGTCAGAGTCACACGTTTAGAAAACACTCTAGGGCTGCTTAACGGGAAAGGTGAGGTGGGGTGATGCATAAAACAAGGGTTTCAAATTAGCTCAGATAGCATTCCATAAACCCAATATGTAATAGACAAGACCTTCTCTTTCCTCAGCGAACTGGACTCAACACCCCCTTTTCACCGCCCAAGAATATATCTGACTAGTAAGAATCTTAAAACCTATGTATTTATATCTCTCTGTAAGTGAGTGAAGTGGGTGAAAAGCGGCATAAACACAGCAGTGAAAAGCAGCTAAACCCCATTATACAAATCAATTACTTTTAAAAACCCGTGAAACAAAGACAGTGAAAGCGAGAGAAATTCTGACAAAATTCGTTCAGGGGCTGTGATGCAACCTGGATTGACCATATGTAGACCCACAGATGGATGAGACATAAGGGTGGACACTCTTGGGGCTGAGAGGTTTGGTGAGGTTGGGTGAGCAAACGCAGACCCTTTAAAGTAATACTGCGTGGTACCCATCCCATGGGTCCCAAATCTCCAGGTTCAAGGGCATCTTCATACATCGAAAACATGCATGAGAAACCCCGAAGATGGTACACCGTGTGATCGGGAATGGTTTCTAAAACGCACCTCATTTCTCGTCTCCTTGTGCTCCGGTTCGCCATTCCAGCCGCTATACTAGCAATCTCCCTGCTTGGAGAATCAGCACCTTTAACCTCCTGTTCCGAACAGGTTGCAATTTGTCCTGAGGATGAACGGGAAGAGGGGGAACCAATGAGAGACTAGCTCTAGGTGTTGGGACAGGCACAGGTCACTCTATTTTCCCATCAGGAAGAAGAATTAACCACAGGCTCAGCCTGCCGCCCGGAGCCAGAATAGGGCCTGAAGCAATCCTGCGCTTTTGCGGCCAGCTCCCAAGAATGCGAGTTGAAAAATGGTGCTGAGGGGCACTGCAATTCACAAACCTGCAGACTTAGAAATGATAAATCTCGTCCACAAATATATTGAGGGAAGGCAACGAAGAGGATTTGAAAGCAAGGCAGAATTGCAGGAAACAGATTTCAGGAGGTAGATTCGAATCGCCTTTAAAGCACAGGAAAAGCGGCAAAACCTCGACAATGATGCCCTTGGCCAAAAAGGGCGTATGCGTTTTTTCCTGAATATATTCAGGAAAGAACGCATACGCCCTTTTTGGCCAACCAAGCAACCTGGAAAGGCAAATCAGCGCTACAAAGAAGTCTCGCTTCCCATCGGTCAAAAGGGCCAGGCTGAATAAAGTGTCAAAACCAGAAATGCAGGACAGGCCGTGGAGAAATGGCACCCTTGCTACGCTGATGGGCGGGATGTAAATTGCCAACAGCCACGCTGGAGAAGTGTACGGTGTGTCCTGAAACATCTATAAAACTCAGCTTAGAGAGCATAGGGCACTTCCACTCATGGGCGTATAAATTGGGAAAACTAAAAATCAGCAAGACAGAGGCACCCCAACGTTTAGGGCTGCTCTGTTGACAAGAACCTCCACTTTGTTACACCTTAAATATCCCAGCAAAGACAAGAATGGATAAAGAAGTTGTGGTCCTTATGTACAATGGAATATCACTCAGCCATGAAATCAACGTCATAAGGCTAGGAGCAGCATGATGAGTGGATTTGGGTACGACGATTCTAAGTGAAATAAGTCACACAGGAAAAGACACTTATCATAAGATATCACTTATAGAGGGAATGTAAAAACCGCTACCCTTGAACTGAATTACATAACAGGTCAGAGTCACACGTTTAGAAAACACACTAGGGCTGCTTAACGGGAAAGGTGAGGTGGGGTGATGCATAAAACGAGGGTTTCAAATTAGCTCAGATAGCGTTCCATAAACCCAATATGTAATAGACAAGACCTACTCCTTCCTCAGTGAACTGGACTCAACACCCCCTATTCACCGCCCAAGAATATATCTGACTAGTAAGAATCTTAAAACCTATGTATTTATATCTCTCTGTAAGTGAGTCAAGTGGGTGAAAAGCGGCATAAACACAGCAGTGAAAAGCAGCTACACCCCATTATACAAATCAATTACTTTTAAAAACCCGTGAAACAAAGACAGTGAAAGAGAGAGAAATTCTGACAAAATTCGTTCAGGGGCTGTGATGCAACCTGGATTGACCATATGTAGACCCACAGATGGATGAGACATAAGGGTGGACACTCTTGGGGCTGAGAGGTTTGGTGAGGTTGGGTGAGCAAACGCAGACCCTTTAAAGTAATACTGCGTGGTACCCATCCCATGGGTCCCAAATCTCCAGGTTCAAGGGCATCTTCATACATCGAAAACATGCATGAGAAACCCCGAAGATGGTACACCGTGTGATCGGGAATGGTTTCTAAAACGCACCTCATTTCTCGTCTCCTTGTGCTCCGGTTCGCCATTCCAGCCGCTATACTAGCAATCTCCCTGCTTGGAGAATCAGCACCTTTAACCTCCTGTTCCGAACAGGTTGCAATTTGTCCTGAGGATGAACGGGAAGAGGGGGAACCAATGAGAGACTAGCTCTAGGTGTTGGGACAGGCACAGGTCACTCTATTTTCCCATCAGGAAGAAGAATTAACCACAGGCTCAGCCTGCCGCCCGGAGCCAGAATAGGGCCTGAAGCAATCTGCGCTTTTGCGGCGAGCTCCCAAGAAAGCGAGTTGAAAAATGGAGCTCAGGGGCACTGAAATTCACAAACCTGAACACTTAGAAATGATAACTCTCGTCCACAAATATATTGAGGGAAGGCAACGAAGAGGATTTGAAAGCATGGCAGAATTGCAGGAAACAGATTTCAGGACGTAGATTCGAATCGCCTTTAAAGCACAGGAAAAGCGGCAAAACCTCAACAATGATGCCCTTGGCCAAAAACGGCGTATGCGTTTTTTCCTGAATATTTTCAGGAAAAAACGCATACGCCCTTTTTGGCCAACCAAGCAACCTGGAAAGGCAAATCAGCACTACAAAGACGTCTCGCTTCCCATCGGTCAAAAGGGCCATGCTGAATAAAGTGTCAAAACCAGAAATGCAGGACAGGCCATGGAGAAATGGGAGCCTTGCTACGCTGATGGGCGGGATGTAAATTGCCAACAGCCACTCTGGAGAAGTGTACGGTGTGTCCTGAAACATCTAAAAAACTCAGCTTAGAGAGCATAGGGCACTTCCACTCATGGGCGGATAAATTGGGAAAACTAAAAATCAGCAAGACAGAGGCACCCCAAAGTTGAGGGCTGCTCTGTTGACAAGAACCTCCACTTTGTTACACCTTAAATATCCCAGCAAAGACAAGAATGGATAAAGAAGTTGTGGTCCTTATGTACAATGGAATATCACTCAGCCATGAAATCAACGTCATAAGTCTAGGAGCAGCATGATGAGTGGATTTGGGTACGACGATTCTAAGTGAAATAAGTCACACAGGAAAAGACACTTATCATAAGATATCACTTATAGAGGGAATGTAAAAACCGCTACCCTTGAACTGAATTACATAACAGGTCAGAGTCACACGTTTAGAAAACACACTAGGGCTGCTTAACGGGAAAGGTGAGGTGGGGTGATGCATAAAACAAGGGTTTCAAATTAGCTCAGATAGCATTCCATAAACCCAATATGTAATAGACATGACCTACTCTTTCCTCAGCGAACTGGACTCAACACCCCCTTGTCACCGCCCAAGAATATATCTGACTAGTAAGAATCTTAAAACCTATGTATGTATATCTCTCTGTAAGTGAGTGAAGTGGGTGAAAAGCGGCATAAACACAGCAGTGAAAAGCAGCTAAACCCCATTATACAAATCAATTACTTTTAAAAACCCGTGAAACAAAGACAGTGAAAGCGAGAGAAATTCTGACAAAATTCGTTCAGGGGCTGTGATGCAACCTGGATTGACCATATGTAGACCCACAGATGGATGAGACATAAGGGTGGACACTCTTGGGGCTGAGAGGTTTGGTGAGGTTGGGTGAGCAAACGCAGACCCTTTAAAGTAATACTGCGTGGTACCCATCCCATGGGTCCCAAATCTCCAGGTTCAAGGGCATCTTCATACATCGAAAACATGCATGAGAAACCCCGAAGATGGTACACCGTGTGATCGGGAATGGTTTCTAAAATGCACCTCATTTCTCATCTCCTTGTGCTCCGGTTCGCCATTCCAGCCGCTATACTAGCAATCTCCCTGCTTGGAGAATCAGCACCTTTAACCTCCTGTTCCGAACAGGTTGCAATTTGTCCTGAGGATGAACGGGAAGAGGGGGAACCAATGAGAGACTAGCTCTAGGTGTTGGGACAGGCACAGGTCACTCTATTTTCCCATCAGGAAGAAGAATTAACCACAGGCTCAGCCTGCCGCCCGGAGCCAGAATAGGGCCTGAAGCAATCTGCGCTTTTGCGGCGAGCTCCCAAGAAAGCGAGTTGAAAAATGGAGCTCAGGGGCACTGAAATTCACAAACCTGAACACTTAGAAATGATAACTCTCGTCCACAAATATATTGAGGGAAGGCAACGAAGAGGATTTGAAAGCATGGCAGAATTGCAGGAAACAGATTTCAGGAGGTAGATTCGAATCGCCTTTAAAGCACAGGAAAAGCGGCAAAACCTCAACAATGATGCCCTTGGCCAAAAACGGCGTATGCGTTTTTTCCTGAATATTTTCAGGAAAAAACGCATACGCCCTTTTTGGCCAACCAAGCAACCTGGAAAGGCAAATCAGCACTACAAAGACGTCTCGCTTCCCATCGGTCAAAAGGGCCATGCTGAATAAAGTGTCAAAACCAGAAATGCAGGACAGGCCATGGAGAAATGGGAGCCTTGCTACGCTGATGGGCGGGATGTAAATTGCCAACAGCCACTCTGGAGAAGTGTACGGTGTGTCCTGAAACATCTAAAAAACTCAGCTTAGAGAGCATAGGGCACTTCCACTCATGGGCGGATAAATTGGGAAAACTAAAAATCAGCAAGACAGAGGCACCCCAAAGTTGAGGGCTGCTCTGTTGACAAGAACCTCCACTTTGTTACACCTTAAATATCACAGGAACGACAAGAATGGATAAAGAAGTTGTGGTCCTTATGTACAATGGAATATCACTCAGCCATGAAATCAACGTCATAAGGCTAGGAGCAGCATGATGAGTGGATTTGGGTACGACGATTCTAAGTGAAATAAGTCACACAGGAAAAGACACTTATCATAAGATATCACTTATAGAGGGAATGTAAAAACCGCTACCCTTGAACTGAATTACATAACAGGTCAGAGTCACACGTTTAGAAAACACTCTAGGGCTGCTTAACGGGAAAGGTGAGGTGGGGTGATGCATAAAACAAGGGTTTCAAATTAGCTCAGATAGCATTCCATAAACCCAATATGTAATAGACAAGACCTTCTCTTTCCTCAGCGAACTGGACTCAACACCCCCTTTTCACCGCCCAAGAATATATCTGACTAGTAAGAATCTTAAAACCTATGTATTTATATCTCTCTGTAAGTGAGTGAAGTGGGTGAAAAGCGGCATAAACACAGCAGTGAAAAGCAGCTAAACCCCATTATACAAATCAATTACTTTTAAAAACCCGTGAAACAAAGACAGTGAAAGCGAGAGAAATTCTGACAAAATTCGTTCAGGGGCTGTGATGCAACCTGGATTGACCATATGTAGACCCACAGATGGATGAGACATAAGGGTGGACACTCTTGGGGCTGAGAGGTTTGGTGAGGTTGGGTGAGCAAACGCAGACCCTTTAAAGTAATACTGCGTGGTACCCATCCCATGGGTCCCAAATCTCCAGGTTCAAGGGCATCTTCATACATCGAAAACATGCATGAGAAACCCCGAAGATGGTACACCGTGTGATCGGGAATGGTTTCTAAAACGCACCTCATTTCTCGTCTCCTTGTGCTCCGGTTCGCCATTCCAGCCGCTATACTAGCAATCTCCCTGCTTGGAGAATCAGCACCTTTAACCTCCTGTTCCGAACAGGTTGCAATTTGTCCTGAGGATGAACGGGAAGAGGGGGAACCAATGAGAGACTAGCTCTAGGTGTTGGGACAGGCACAGGTCACTCTATTTTCCCATCAGGAAGAAGAATTAACCACAGGCTCAGCCTGCCGCCCGGAGCCAGAATAGGGCCTGAAGCAATCCTGCGCTTTTGCGGCCAGCTCCCAAGAATGCGAGTTGAAAAATGGTGCTGAGGGGCACTGCAATTCACAAACCTGCAGACTTAGAAATTATAAATCTCGTCCACAAATATATTGAGGGAAGGCAACGAAGAGGATTTGAAAGCAAGGCAGAATTGCAGGAAACAGATTTCAGGAGGTAGATTCGAATCGCCTTTAAAGCACAGGAAAAGCGGCAAAACCTCGACAATGATGCCCTTGGCCAAAAAGGGCGTATGCGTTTTTTCCTGAATATATTCAGGAAAGAACGCATACGCCCTTTTTGGCCAACCAAGCAACCTGGAAAGGCAAATCAGCGCTACAAAGAAGTCTCGCTTCCCATCGGTCAAAAGGGCCAGGCTGAATAAAGTGTCAAAACCAGAAATGCAGGACAGGCCATGGAGAAATGGCAGCCTTGCTACGCTGATGGGCGGGATGTAAATTGCCAACAGCCACGCTGGAGAAGTGTACGGTGTGTCCTGAAACATCTATAAAACTCAGCTTAGAGAGCATAAGGCACTTCCACTCATGGGCGTATAAATTGGGAAAACTAAAAATCAGCAAGACAGAGGCACCCCAAAGTTGAGGGCTGCTCTGTTGACAAGAACCTCCACTTTGTTACACCTTAAATATCCCAGCAAAGACAAGAATGGATAAAGAAGTTGTGGTCCTTATGTACAATGGAATATCACTCAGCCATGAAATCAACGTCATAAGGCTAGGAGCAGCATGATGAGTGGATTTGGGTACGACGATTCTAAGTGAAATAAGTCACACAGGAAAAGACACTTATCATAAGATATCACTTATAGAGGGAATGTAAAAACCGCTACCCTTGAACTGAATTACATAACAGGTCAGAGTCACACGTTTAGAAAACACACTAGGGCTGCTTAACGGGAAAGGTGAGGTGGGGTGATGCATAAAACGAGGGTTTCAAATTAGCTCAGATAGCGTTCCATAAACCCAATATGTAATAGACAAGACCTACTCCTTCCTCAGTGAACTGGACTCAACACGCCCTATTCACCGCCCAAGAATATATCTGACTAGTAAGAATCTTAAAACCTATGTATTTATATCTCTCTGTAAGTGAGTCAAGTGGGTGAAAAGCGGCATAAACACAGCAGTGAAAAGCAGCTACACCCCATTATACAAATCAATTACTTTTAAAAACCCGTGAAACAAAGACAGTGAAAGAGAGAGAAATTCTGACAAAATTCGTTCAGGGGCTGTGATGCAACCTGGATTGACCATATGTAGACCCACAGATGGATGAGACATAAGGGTGGACACTCTTGGGGCTGAGAGGTTTGGTGAGGTTGGGTGAGCAAACGCAGACCCTTTAAAGTAATACTGCGTGGTACCCATCCCATGGGTCCCAAATCTCCAAGTTCAAGGGCATCTTCATACATCGAAAACATGCATGAGAAACCCCGAAGATGGTACACCGTGTGATCGGGAATGGTTTCTAAAACGCACCTCATTTCTCGTCTCCTTGTGCTCCGGTTCGCCATTCCAGCCGCTATACTAGCAATCTCCCTGCTTGGAGAATCAGCACCTTTAACCTCCTGTTCCGAACAGGTTGCAATTTGTCCTGAGGATGAACGGGAAGAGGGGGAACCAATGAGAGACTAGCTCTAGGTGTTGGGACAGGCACAGGTCACTCTATTTTCCCATCAGGAAGAAGAATTAACCACAGGCTCAGCCTGCCGCCCGGAGCCAGAATAGGGCCTGAAGCAATCCTGCGCTTTTGCGGCCAGCTCCCAAGAAAGCGAGTTGAAAAATGGAGCTCAGGGGCACTGCAATTCACAAACCTGCAGACTTAGAAATGATAACTCTCGTCCACAAATGTATTGAGGGAAGACAACGAAGAGGATTTGAAAGCAAGGCAGAATTGCAGGAAACAGATTTCAGGAGGTAGATTCGAATCGCCTTTAAAGCACAGGAAAAGCGGCAAAACCTCGACAATGATGCCCTTGGCCAAAAAGGGCGTATGCGTTTTTTCCTGAATATATTCAGGAAAAAACGCATACGCCCTTTTTGGCCAACCAAGCAACCTGGAAAGGCAAATCAGCGCTACAAAGAAGTCTCGCTTCCCATCGCTCAAAAGGGCCAGGCTGAATAAAGTGTCAAAACCAGAAATGCAGGACAGGCCATGGAGAAATGGCAGCCTTGCTACGCTGATGGGCGGGATGGAAATTGCCAACAGCCACTCTGGAGAAGTGTACGGTGTGTCCTGAAACATCTAAAAAACTCAGCTTAGAGAGCATAGGGCACTTCCACTCATGGGCGTATAAATTGGGAAAACTAAAAATCAGCAAGACAGAGGCACCCCAAAGTTGAGGGCTGCTGTGTTGACAAGAACCTCCACTTTGTTACACCTTAAATACCCCAGGAAAGACAAAAATGGATAAAGAAGTTGTGGTCCTTATGTACAATGGAATATCTCTCAGCCATGAAATCAACATCAGAAGGCTAGGAGCAGCATGATGAGTGGATTTAGGTACGACGATTCTAAGTGAAATAACTCACACAGAAAAAGAAACATATTATAAGATATCACTTATAGAGGGAAGGTAAAAACCGCTTCCCTTGAACTGAATTACATAACATGTCAGAGTCACACGTTTAGAAAACACACTAGGGCTGCTTAACGGGAAAGGTGAGGTGGGGTGATGCATAAAACAAGGGTTTCAAATTAGCTCAGATAGCGTTCCATAAACCCAATATGTAATAGACAAGACCTACTCCTTGCTCAGTGAACTGGACAAAACAACCCCTATTCACCGCCCAAGAATATATCTGACTAGTAAGAATCTTAAAACCTATGTATTCATATCTCTCTGTAAGTGAGTGAAGTGGGTGAAAAGCGGCATGAACACAGCAGTGAAAGCAGCTAAACCCCATTATACAAATCAATTACTTTTAAAAACCCGTGAAACAAAGACAGTGAAAGACAGAGAAATTCTGACAAAATTCGTTCAGGGGCTGTGATGCAACCTGGATTGACCATATGTAGACCCACAGATGGATGAGACATAAGGGTGGACACTCTTGGGGCTGAGAGGTTTGGTGAGGTTGGGTGAGCAAACGCAGACCCTTTAAAGTAATACTGCGTGGTACCCATCCCATGGGTCCCAAATCTCCAGGTTCAAGGGCATCTTCCTACATCGAAAACGCATGAGAAACCCAGAAGATGGTACACCGTGTGATCGGGAAAGGTTTCTAAAACGCACCTCATTTCTCATCAATTTGTGCTCCGGTTCGCCATTCCAGCCGCTATACTAGCAACCTCCCTGCTTGGAGAATCAGCACCTTTAACCTCCTGTTCCGAACAGGTTGCAATTTGTCCTGAGGATGAACGGGAAGAGGGGGAACCAATGAGAGACTAGCTCTAGGTGTTGGGACAGGCACAGGTCACTCTATTTTCCCATCAGCAAGAAGAATTAACCACAGGCTCAGCCTGCCGCCCGGAGCCAGAATAGGGCCTGAAGCAATCCTGCGCTTTTGCGGCCAGCTCCCAAGAAAGCGAGTTGAAAAATGGAGCTCAGGGGCACTGCAATTCACAAAACTGCATCCTTAGAAATGATAACTCTCGTCTACAAATGTATTGAGGGAAGGCAACGAAGAGGATTTGAAAGCAAGGCAGAATTGCAGGAAACAGATTTCAGGAGGTAGATTCGAATCGCCTTTAAAGCACAGGAAAAGCGGCAAAACCTCGACAATGATGCCCTTGGCCAAAAAGGGCGTATGCGTTTTTTCCTGAATATATTCAAGAAAAAACGCATACGCCCTTTTTGGCCAACCAAGCAACCTGGAAAGGCAAATCAGCGCTAAAAAGAAGTCTCGCTTCCCATCGCTCAAAAGGGCCAGGCTGAATAAAGTGTCAAAACCAGAAATGCAGGACAGGCCATGGAGAAATGGCAGCCTTGCTACGCTGATGGGCGGGATGGAAATTGCCAACAGCCACGCTGGAGAAGTGTACGGTGTGTCCTGAAACATCTAAAAAACTCAGCTTAGAGAGCATAGGGCACTTCCACTCATGGGCGTATAAATTGGGACAACTAAAAATCAGCAAGACACAGGCACCCCAAAGTTTAGGGCTGCTCTGTTGACAAGAACCTCCACTTTGTGACACCTTAAATATCCCAGGAAAGACAAGAATGGATAAAGAAGTTGTGGTCCTTATGTACAATGGAATATCACTCAGCCATGAAATCAACGTCATAAGGCTAGGAGCAGCATGATGAGTGGATTTGGGTACGACGATTCTAAGTGAAATAAGTCACACAGGAAAAGACACTTATCATAAGATATCACTTATAGAGGGAATGTAAAAACCGCTACCCTTGAACTGAATTACATAACAGGTCAGAGTCACACGTTTAGAAAACACACTAGGGCTGCTTAACGGGAAAGGTGAGGTGGGGTGATGCATAAAACAAGGGTTTCAAATTAGCTCAGATAGCGTTCCATAAACCCAATATGTAATAGACAAGACCTACTCCTTCCTCAGTGAACTGGACTCAACACGCCCTATTCATCGCCCAAGAATATATCTGACTAGTAAGAATCTTAAAACCTATGTATTGATATCTCTCTGTAAGTGAGTGAAGTGGGTGAAAAGCGGCATAACCACAGCAGTGAAAAGCAGCTAAACCCCATTATACAAATCAATTACTTTTAAAAACCCGTGAAACAAAGACAGTGAAAGAGAGAGAAATTCTGACAAAATTCGTTCAGGGGCTGTGATGCAACCTGGATTGACCATATGTAGACCCACAGATGGATGAGACATAAGGGTGGACACTCTTGGGGCTGAGAGGTTTGGTGAGGTTGGGTGAGCAAACGCAGACCCTTTAAAGTAATACTGTGTGGTACCCATCCCATGGGTCCCAAATCTCCAGGTTCAAGGGCATCTTCCTCCATCGAAAACCTGCATAAGAAACCCAGAAGATGGTACACCGTGTGATCGGGAAAGGTTTCTAAAACGCACCTCATTTCTCATCTCCTTGTGCTCCGGTTCGCCATTCCAGCCGCTATACTAGCAATCTCCCTGCTTGGAGAATCAGCACCTTTAACCTCCTGTTCCGTACAGGTTGCAATTTGTCCTGAGGATGAACGGGAAGAGGGGGAACCAATGAGAGACTAGCTCTAGGTGTTGGGACAGGCACAGGTCACTCTATTTTCCCATCAGGAAGAAGAATTAACCACAGGCTCAGCCTGCCGCCCGGAGCCAGAATAGGGCCTGAAGCAATCTGCGCTTTTGCGGCGAGCTCCCAAGAAAGCGAGTTGAAAAATGGAGCTCAGGGGCACTGAAATTCACAAACCTGAACACTTAGAAATGATAACTCTCGTCCACAAATATATTGAGGGAAGGCAACGAAGAGGATTTGAAAGCATGGCAGAATTGCAGGAAACAGATTTCAGGACGTAGATTCGAATCGCCTTTAAAGCACAGGAAAAGCGGCAAAACCTCAACAATGATGCCCTTGGCCAAAAACGGCGTATGCGTTTTTTCCTGAATATTTTCAGGAAAAAACGCATACGCCCTTTTTGGCCAACCAAGCAACCTGGAAAGGCAAATCAGCACTACAAAGACGTCTCGCTTCCCATCGGTCAAAAGGGCCATGCTGAATAAAGTGTCAAAACCAGAAATGCAGGACAGGCCATGGAGAAATGGGAGCCTTGCTACGCTGATGGGCGGGATGTAAATTGCCAACAGCCACTCTGGAGAAGTGTACGGTGTGTCCTGAAACATCTAAAAAACTCAGCTTAGAGAGCATAGGGCACTTCCACTCATGGGCGGATAAATTGGGAAAACTAAAAATCAGCAAGACAGAGGCACCCCAAAGTTGAGGGCTGCTCTGTTGACAAGAACCTCCACTTTGTTACACCTTAAATATCCCAGCAAAGACAAGAATGGATAAAGAAGTTGTGGTCCTTATGTACAATGGAATATCACTCAGCCATGAAATCAACGTCATAAGTCTAGGAGCAGCATGATGAGTGGATTTGGGTACGACGATTCTAAGTGAAATAAGTCACACAGGAAAAGACACTTATCATAAGATATCACTTATAGAGGGAATGTAAAAACCGCTACCCTTGAACTGAATTACATAACAGGTCAGAGTCACACGTTTAGAAAACACACTAGGGCTGCTTAACGGGAAAGGTGAGGTGGGGTGATGCATAAAACAAGGGTTTCAAATTAGCTCAGATAGCATTCCATAAACCCAATATGTAATAGACATGACCTACTCTTTCCTCAGCGAACTGGACTCAACACCCCCTTGTCACCGCCCAAGAATATATCTGACTAGTAAGAATCTTAAAACCTATGTATGTATATCTCTCTGTAAGTGAGTGAAGTGGGTGAAAAGCGGCATAAACACAGCAGTGAAAAGCAGCTAAACCCCATTATACAAATCAATTACTTTTAAAAACCCGTGAAACAAAGACAGTGAAAGCGAGAGAAATTCTGACAAAATTCGTTCAGGGGCTGTGATGCAACCTGGATTGACCATATGTAGACCCACAGATGGATGAGACATAAGGGTGGACACTCTTGGGGCTGAGAGGTTTGGTGAGGTTGGGTGAGCAAACGCAGACCCTTTAAAGTAATACTGCGTGGTACCCATCCCATGGGTCCCAAATCTCCAGGTTCAAGGGCATCTTCATACATCGAAAACATGCATGAGAAACCCCGAAGATGGTACACCGTGTGATCGGGAATGGTTTCTAAAATGCACCTCATTTCTCATCTCCTTGTGCTCCGGTTCGCCATTCCAGCCGCTATACTAGCAATCTCCCTGCTTGGAGAATCAGCACCTTTAACCTCCTGTTCCGAACAGGTTGCAATTTGTCCTGAGGATGAACGGGAAGAGGGGGAACCAATGAGAGACTAGCTCTAGGTGTTGGGACAGGCACAGGTCACTCTATTTTCCCATCAGGAAGAAGAATTAACCACAGGCTCAGCCTGCCGCCCGGAGCCAGAATAGGGCCTGAAGCAATCTGCGCTTTTGCGGCGAGCTCCCAAGAAAGCGAGTTGAAAAATGGAGCTCAGGGGCACTGAAATTCACAAACCTGAACACTTAGAAATGATAACTCTCGTCCACAAATATATTGAGGGAAGGCAACGAAGAGGATTTGAAAGCATGGCAGAATTGCAGGAAACAGATTTCAGGAGGTAGATTCGAATCGCCTTTAAAGCACAGGAAAAGCGGCAAAACCTCAACAATGATGCCCTTGGCCAAAAACGGCGTATGCGTTTTTTCCTGAATATTTTCAGGAAAAAACGCATACGCCCTTTTTGGCCAACCAAGCAACCTGGAAAGGCAAATCAGCACTACAAAGACGTCTCGCTTCCCATCGGTCAAAAGGGCCATGCTGAATAAAGTGTCAAAACCAGAAATGCAGGACAGGCCATGGAGAAATGGGAGCCTTGCTACGCTGATGGGCGGGATGTAAATTGCCAACAGCCACTCTGGAGAAGTGTACGGTGTGTCCTGAAACATCTAAAAAACTCAGCTTAGAGAGCATAGGGCACTTCCACTCATGGGCGGATAAATTGGGAAAACTAAAAATCAGCAAGACAGAGGCACCCCAAAGTTGAGGGCTGCTCTGTTGACAAGAACCTCCACTTTGTTACACCTTAAATATCACAGGAACGACAAGAATGGATAAAGAAGTTGTGGTCCTTATGTACAATGGAATATCACTCAGCCATGAAATCAACGTCATAAGGCTAGGAGCAGCATGATGAGTGGATTTGGGTACGACGATTCTAAGTGAAATAAGTCACACAGGAAAAGACACTTATCATAAGATATCACTTATAGAGGGAATGTAAAAACCGCTACCCTTGAACTGAATTACATAACAGGTCAGAGTCACACGTTTAGAAAACACTCTAGGGCTGCTTAACGGGAAAGGTGAGGTGGGGTGATGCATAAAACAAGGGTTTCAAATTAGCTCAGATAGCATTCCATAAACCCAATATGTAATAGACAAGACCTTCTCTTTCCTCAGCGAACTGGACTCAACACCCCCTTTTCACCGCCCAAGAATATATCTGACTAGTAAGAATCTTAAAACCTATGTATTTATATCTCTCTGTAAGTGAGTGAAGTGGGTGAAAAGCGGCATAAACACAGCAGTGAAAAGCAGCTAAACCCCATTATACAAATCAATTACTTTTAAAAACCCGTGAAACAAAGACAGTGAAAGCGAGAGAAATTCTGACAAAATTCGTTCAGGGGCTGTGATGCAACCTGGATTGACCATATGTAGACCCACAGATGGATGAGACATAAGGGTGGACACTCTTGGGGCTGAGAGGTTTGGTGAGGTTGGGTGAGCAAACGCAGACCCTTTAAAGTAATACTGCGTGGTACCCATCCCATGGGTCCCAAATCTCCAGGTTCAAGGGCATCTTCATACATCGAAAACATGCATGAGAAACCCCGAAGATGGTACACCGTGTGATCGGGAATGGTTTCTAAAACGCACCTCATTTCTCGTCTCCTTGTGCTCCGGTTCGCCATTCCAGCCGCTATACTAGCAATCTCCCTGCTTGGAGAATCAGCACCTTTAACCTCCTGTTACGAACAGGTTGCAATTTGTCCTGAGGATGAACGGGAAGAGGGGGAACCAATGAGAGACTAGCTCTAGGTGTTGGGACAGGCACAGGTCACTCTATTTTCCCATCAGGAAGAAGAATTAACCACAGGCTCAGCCTGCCGCCCGGAGCCAGAATAGGGCCTGAAGCAATCCTGCGCTTTTGCGGCCAGCTCCCAAGAATGCGAGTTGAAAAATGGTGCTGAGGGGCACTGCAATTCACAAACCTGCAGACTTAGAAATGATAAATCTCGTCCACAAATATATTGAGGGAAGGCAACGAAGAGGATTTGAAAGCAAGGCAGAATTGCAGGAAACAGATTTCAGGAGGTAGATTCGAATCGCCTTTAAAGCACAGGAAAAGCGGCAAAACCTCGACAATGATGCCCTTGGCCAAAAAGGGCGTATGCGTTTTTTCCTGAATATATTCAGGAAAGAACGCATACGCCCTTTTTGGCCAACCAAGCAACCTGGAAAGGCAAATCAGCGCTACAAAGAAGTCTCGCTTCCCATCGGTCAAAAGGGCCAGGCTGAATAAAGTGTCAAAACCAGAAATGCAGGACAGGCCATGGAGAAATGGGAGCCTTGCTACGCTGATGGGCGGGATGTAAATTGCCAACAGCCACTCTGGAGAAGTGTACGGTGTGTCCTGAAACATCTAAAAAACTCAGCTTAGAGAGCATAGGGCACTTCCACTCATGGGCGGATAAATTGGGAAAACTAAAAATCAGCAAGACAGAGGCACCCCAAAGTTGAGGGCTGCTCTGTTGACAAGAACCTCCACTTTGTTACACCTTAAATATCCCAGCAAAGACAAGAATGGATAAAGAAGTTGTGGTCCTTATGTACAATGGAATATCACTCAGCCATGAAATCAACGTCATAAGTCTAGGAGCAGCATGATGAGTGGATTTGGGTACGACGATTCTAAGTGAAATAAGTCACACAGGAAAAGACACTTATCATAAGATATCACTTATAGAGGGAATGTAAAAACCGCTACCCTTGAACTGAATTACATAACAGGTCAGAGTCACACGTTTAGAAAACACACTAGGGCTGCTTAACGGGAAAGGTGAGGTGGGGTGATGCATAAAACAAGGGTTTCAAATTAGCTCAGATAGCATTCCATAAACCCAATATGTAATAGACATGACCTACTCTTTCCTCAGCGAACTGGACTCAACACCCCCTTGTCACCGCCCAAGAATATATCTGACTAGTAAGAATCTTAAAACCTATGTATGTATATCTCTCTGTAAGTGAGTGAAGTGGGTGAAAAGCGGCATAAACACAGCAGTGAAAAGCAGCTAAACCCCATTATACAAATCAATTACTTTTAAAAACCCGTGAAACAAAGACAGTGAAAGCGAGAGAAATTCTGACAAAATTCGTTCAGGGGCTGTGATGCAACCTGGATTGACCATATGTAGACCCACAGATGGATGAGACATAAGGGTGGACACTCTTGGGGCTGAGAGGTTTGGTGAGGTTGGGTGAGCAAACGCAGACCCTTTAAAGTAATACTGCGTGGTACCCATCCCATGGGTCCCAAATCTCCAGGTTCAAGGGCATCTTCATACATCGAAAACATGCATGAGAAACCCCGAAGATGGTACACCGTGTGATCGGGAATGGTTTCTAAAATGCACCTCATTTCTCATCTCCTTGTGCTCCGGTTCGCCATTCCAGCCGCTATACTAGCAATCTCCCTGCTTGGAGAATCAGCACCTTTAACCTCCTGTTCCGAACAGGTTGCAATTTGTCCTGAGGATGAACGGGAAGAGGGGGAACCAATGAGAGACTAGCTCTAGGTGTTGGGACAGGCACAGGTCACTCTATTTTCCCATCAGGAAGAAGAATTAACCACAGGCTCAGCCTGCCGCCCGGAGCCAGAATAGGGCCTGAAGCAATCTGCGCTTTTGCGGCGAGCTCCCAAGAAAGCGAGTTGAAAAATGGAGCTCAGGGGCACTGAAATTCACAAACCTGAACACTTAGAAATGATAACTCTCGTCCACAAATATATTGAGGGAAGGCAACGAAGAGGATTTGAAAGCATGGCAGAATTGCAGGAAACAGATTTCAGGAGGTAGATTCGAATCGCCTTTAAAGCACAGGAAAAGCGGCAAAACCTCAACAATGATGCCCTTGGCCAAAAACGGCGTATGCGTTTTTTCCTGAATATTTTCAGGAAAAAACGCATACGCCCTTTTTGGCCAACCAAGCAACCTGGAAAGGCAAATCAGCACTACAAAGACGTCTCGCTTCCCATCGGTCAAAAGGGCCATGCTGAATAAAGTGTCAAAACCAGAAATGCAGGACAGGCCATGGAGAAATGGGAGCCTTGCTACGCTGATGGGCGGGATGTAAATTGCCAACAGCCACTCTGGAGAAGTGTACGGTGTGTCCTGAAACATCTAAAAAACTCAGCTTAGAGAGCATAGGGCACTTCCACTCATGGGCGGATAAATTGGGAAAACTAAAAATCAGCAAGACAGAGGCACCCCAAAGTTGAGGGCTGCTCTGTTGACAAGAACCTCCACTTTGTTACACCTTAAATATCACAGGAACGACAAGAATGGATAAAGAAGTTGTGGTCCTTATGTACAATGGAATATCACTCAGCCATGAAATCAACGTCATAAGGCTAGGAGCAGCATGATGAGTGGATTTGGGTACGACGATTCTAAGTGAAATAAGTCACACAGGAAAAGACACTTATCATAAGATATCACTTATAGAGGGAATGTAAAAACCGCTACCCTTGAACTGAATTACATAACAGGTCAGAGTCACACGTTTAGAAAACACTCTAGGGCTGCTTAACGGGAAAGGTGAGGTGGGGTGATGCATAAAACAAGGGTTTCAAATTAGCTCAGATAGCATTCCATAAACCCAATATGTAATAGACAAGACCTTCTCTTTCCTCAGCGAACTGGACTCAACACCCCCTTTTCACCGCCCAAGAATATATCTGACTAGTAAGAATCTTAAAACCTATGTATTTATATCTCTCTGTAAGTGAGTGAAGTGGGTGAAAAGCGGCATAAACACAGCAGTGAAAAGCAGCTAAACCCCATTATACAAATCAATTACTTTTAAAAACCCGTGAAACAAAGACAGTGAAAGCGAGAGAAATTCTGACAAAATTCGTTCAGGGGCTGTGATGCAACCTGGATTGACCATATGTAGACCCACAGATGGATGAGACATAAGGGTGGACACTCTTGGGGCTGAGAGGTTTGGTGAGGTTGGGTGAGCAAACGCAGACCCTTTAAAGTAATACTGCGTGGTACCCATCCCATGGGTCCCAAATCTCCAGGTTCAAGGGCATCTTCATACATCGAAAACATGCATGAGAAACCCCGAAGATGGTACACCGTGTGATCGGGAATGGTTTCTAAAACGCACCTCATTTCTCGTCTCCTTGTGCTCCGGTTCGCCATTCCAGCCGCTATACTAGCAATCTCCCTGCTTGGAGAATCAGCACCTTTAACCTCCTGTTACGAACAGGTTGCAATTTGTCCTGAGGATGAACGGGAAGAGGGGGAACCAATGAGAGACTAGCTCTAGGTGTTGGGACAGGCACAGGTCACTCTATTTTCCCATCAGGAAGAAGAATTAACCACAGGCTCAGCCTGCCGCCCGGAGCCAGAATAGGGCCTGAAGCAATCCTGCGCTTTTGCGGCCAGCTCCCAAGAATGCGAGTTGAAAAATGGTGCTGAGGGGCACTGCAATTCACAAACCTGCAGACTTAGAAATGATAAATCTCGTCCACAAATATATTGAGGGAAGGCAACGAAGAGGATTTGAAAGCAAGGCAGAATTGCAGGAAACAGATTTCAGGAGGTAGATTCGAATCGCCTTTAAAGCACAGGAAAAGCGGCAAAACCTCGACAATGATGCCCTTGGCCAAAAAGGGCGTATGCGTTTTTTCCTGAATATATTCAGGAAAGAACGCATACGCCCTTTTTGGCCAACCAAGCAACCTGGAAAGGCAAATCAGCGCTACAAAGAAGTCTCGCTTCCCATCGGTCAAAAGGGCCAGGCTGAATAAAGTGTCAAAACCAGAAATGCAGGACAGGCCATGGAGAAATGGCAGCCTTGCTACGCTGATGGGCGGGATGTAAATTGCCAACAGCCACGCTGGAGAAGTGTACGGTGTGTCCTGAAACATCTATAAAACTCAGCTTAGAGAGCATAAGGCACTTCCACTCATGGGCGTATAAATTGGGAAAACTAAAAATCAGCAAGACAGAGGCACCCCAAAGTTGAGGGCTGCTCTGTTGACAAGAACCTCCACTTTGTTACACCTTAAATATCCCAGCAAAGACAAGAATGGATAAAGAAGTTGTGGTCCTTATGTACAATGGAATATCACTCAGCCATGAAATCAACGTCATAAGGCTAGGAGCAGCATGATGAGTGGATTTGGGTACGACGATTCTAAGTGAAATAAGTCACACAGGAAAAGACACTTATCATAAGATATCACTTATAGAGGGAATGTAAAAACCGCTACCCTTGAACTGAATTACATAACAGGTCAGAGTCACACGTTTAGAAAACACACTAGGGCTGCTTAACGGGAAAGGTGAGGTGGGGTGATGCATAAAACGAGGGTTTCAAATTAGCTCAGATAGCGTTCCATAAACCCAATATGTAATAGACAAGACCTACTCCTTCCTCAGTGAACTGGACTCAACACGCCCTATTCACCGCCCAAGAATATATCTGACTAGTAAGAATCTTAAAACCTATGTATTTATATCTCTCTGTAAGTGAGTCAAGTGGGTGAAAAGCGGCATAAACACAGCAGTGAAAAGCAGCTACACCCCATTATACAAATCAATTACTTTTAAAAACCCGTGAAACAAAGACAGTGAAAGAGAGAGAAATTCTGACAAAATTCGTTCAGGGGCTGTGATGCAACCTGGATTGACCATATGTAGACCCACAGATGGATGAGACATAAGGGTGGACACTCTTGGGGCTGAGAGGTTTGGTGAGGTTGGGTGAGCAAACGCAGACCCTTTAAAGTAATACTGCGTGGTACCCATCCCATGGGTCCCAAATCTCCAAGTTCAAGGGCATCTTCATACATCGAAAACATGCATGAGAAACCCCGAAGATGGTACACCGTGTGATCGGGAATGGTTTCTAAAACGCACCTCATTTCTCGTCTCCTTGTGCTCCGGTTCGCCATTCCAGCCGCTATACTAGCAATCTCCCTGCTTGGAGAATCAGCACCTTTAACCTCCTGTTCCGAACAGGTTGCAATTTGTCCTGAGGATGAACGGGAAGAGGGGGAACCAATGAGAGACTAGCTCTAGGTGTTGGGACAGGCACAGGTCACTCTATTTTCCCATCAGGAAGAAGAATTAACCACAGGCTCAGCCTGCCGCCCGGAGCCAGAATAGGGCCTGAAGCAATCCTGCGCTTTTGCGGCCAGCTCCCAAGAAAGCGAGTTGAAAAATGGAGCTCAGGGGCACTGCAATTCACAAACCTGCAGACTTAGAAATGATAACTCTCGTCCACAAATGTATTGAGGGAAGACAACGAAGAGGATTTGAAAGCAAGGCAGAATTGCAGGAAACAGATTTCAGGAGGTAGATTCGAATCGCCTTTAAAGCACAGGAAAAGCGGCAAAACCTCGACAATGATGCCCTTGGCCAAAAAGGGCGTATGCGTTTTTTCCTGAATATATTCAGGAAAAAACGCATACGCCCTTTTTGGCCAACCAAGCAACCTGGAAAGGCAAATCAGCGCTACAAAGAAGTCTCGCTTCCCATCGCTCAAAAGGGCCAGGCTGAATAAAGTGTCAAAACCAGAAATGCAGGACAGGCCATGGAGAAATGGCAGCCTTGCTACGCTGATGGGCGGGATGGAAATTGCCAACAGCCACTCTGGAGAAGTGTACGGTGTGTCCTGAAACATCTAAAAAACTCAGCTTAGAGAGCATAGGGCACTTCCACTCATGGGCGTATAAATTGGGAAAACTAAAAATCAGCAAGACAGAGGCACCCCAAAGTTGAGGGCTGCTGTGTTGACAAGAACCTCCACTTTGTTACACCTTAAATACCCCAGGAAAGACAAAAATGGATAAAGAAGTTGTGGTCCTTATGTACAATGGAATATCTCTCAGCCATGAAATCAACATCAGAAGGCTAGGAGCAGCATGATGAGTGGATTTAGGTACGACGATTCTAAGTGAAATAACTCACACAGAAAAAGAAACATATTATAAGATATCACTTATAGAGGGAAGGTAAAAACCGCTTCCCTTGAACTGAATTACATAACATGTCAGAGTCACACGTTTAGAAAACACACTAGGGCTGCTTAACGGGAAAGGTGAGGTGGGGTGATGCATAAAACAAGGGTTTCAAATTAGCTCAGATAGCGTTCCATAAACCCAATATGTAATAGACAAGACCTACTCCTTGCTCAGTGAACTGGACAAAACAACCCCTATTCACCGCCCAAGAATATATCTGACTAGTAAGAATCTTAAAACCTATGTATTTATATCTCTCTGTAAGTGAGTGAAGTGGGTGAAAAGCGGCATGAACACAGCAGTGAAAGCAGCTAAACCCCATTATACAAATCAATTACTTTTAAACACCCGTGAAACAAAGACAGTGAAAGACAGAGAAATTCTGACAAAATTCGTTCAGGGGCTGTGATGCAACCTGGATTGACCATATGTAGACCCACAGATGGATGAGACATAAGGGTGGACACTCTTGGGGCTGAGAGGTTTGGTGAGGTTTGGTGAGCAAACGCAGACCCTTTAAAGTAATACTGCGTGGTACCCATCCCATGGGTCCCAAATCTCCAGGTTCAACGGCATCTTCCTACATCGAAAACGCATGAGAAACCCAGAAGATGGTACACCGTGTGATCGGGAAAGGTTTCTAAAACGCACCTCATTTCTCATCAATTTGTGCTCCGGTTCGCCATTCCAGCCGCTATACTAGCAACCTCCCTGCTTGGAGAATCAGCACCTTTAACCTCCTGTTCCGAACAGGTTGCAATTTGTCCTGAGGATGAACGGGAAGAGGGGGAACCAATGAGAGACTAGCTCTAGGTGTTGGGACAGGCACAGGTCACTCTATTTTCCCATCCTGAAGACTAATTAACCACAGGCTCAGCCTGCAGCCCGGAGAAAGAAAAGGGTCTGAAGCAATCCTGCGCTTTTGCGGCCAGCTCCCAAGAAAGTGAGTTGAAAAATGGAGCTCAGGGGCACTGCAATTCACAAACCTGCAGAGTTATAAATGATAACTCTCGTCCACATATATATTGAGGGAAGGCAACGAAGAGGATTTGAAAGCAAGGCAGAATTGAAGGAAACAGATTTCAGGAGGTAGATTCGAATCGCCTTTAAAGCACAGGAAAAGCGGCAAAACCTCGACAATGATGCCCTTGGCCAAAAAGGGCGTATGCGTTTTTTCCTGAATATATTCAGGAAAAAACGCATACGCCCTTTTTGGCCAACCAAGCAACCTGGAAAGGCAAATCAGCGCTACAAAGAAGTCTCGCTTCCCATCGCTCAAAAGGGCCAGGCTGAATAAAGTGTCAAAACCAGAAATGCAGGACAGGCCATGGAGAAATGGCAGCCTTGCTACGCTGATGGGCGGGATGGAAATTGCCAACAGCCACGCTGGAGAAGTGTACGGTGTGTCCTGAAACATCTAAAAAAATCAGGTTAGAGAGCATAGGGCACTTCCACTCATGGGCGTATAAATTGGGAAAACTAAAAATCAGCAAGACAGAGGCACCCCAAAGTTGAGGGCTGCTCTGTTGACAAGAAACTCCACTTTCTTACACCTTAAATATGCCAGGAAAGACAAGAATGGATAAAGAAGTTGTGGTCCTTATGTACAATGGAATATCACTCAGCCATGAAATCAACGTCATAAGGCTAGGAGCAGCATGATGAGTGGATTTGGGTACGACGATTCTAAGTGAAATAAGTCACACAGAAAAATACACTTATCATAAGATATCACTTATAGAGGGAATGTAAAAACCGCTACCCTTGAACTGAATTACATAACAGGTCAGAGTCACACGTTTAGAAAACACACTAGGGCTGCTTAACGGGAAAGGTGAGGTGGGGTGATGCATAAAACAAGGGTTTCAAATTAGCTCAGATAGCGTTCCATAAACCCAATATGTAATAGACAAGACCTACTCCTTGCTCAGTGAACTGGACAAAACAACCCCTATTCACCGCCCAAGAATATATCTGACTAGTAAGAATCTTAAAACCTATGTATTGATATCTCTCTGTAAGTGAGTGAACTCGGTGAAAAGCGGCATGAACACAGCAGTGAAAGCAGCTAAACCCCATTATACAAATCAATTACTTTTAAAAACCCGTGAAACAAAGACAGTGAAAGACAGAGAAATTCTGACAAAATTCGTTCAGGGGCTGTGATGCAACCTGGATTGACCATATGTAGACCCACAGATGGATGAGACATAAGGGTGGACACTCTTGGGGCTGAGAGGTTTGGTGAGGTTGGGTGAGCAAACGCAGACCCTTTAAAGTAATACTGCGTGGTACCCATCCCATGGGTCCCAAATCTCCAGGTTCAAGGGCATCTTCCTACATCGAAAACGCATGAGAAACCCCGAAGATGGTACACCGTGTGATCGGGAAAGGTTTCTAAAACGCACCTCATTTCTCATCAATTTGTGCTCCGTTTCGCCATTCTAGTTGCTATACTAGCAATCTCCCTGCTTGGAGAATGAGCACCTTTAACCTCCTGTTCCGAACAGGTTGCAATTTGTCCTGAGGATGAACGGGAAGAGGGGGAACCAATGAGAGACTAGCTCTAGGTGTTGGGACAGGCACAGGTCACTCTATTTTCCCATCAGCAAGAAGAATTAACCACAGGCTCAGCCTGCCGCCCGGAGCCAGAATAGGGCCTGAAGCAATCCTGCGCTTTTGCGGCCAGCTCCCAAGAAAGCGAGTTGAAAAATGGAGCTCAGGGGCACTGCAATTCACAAACCTGCAGACTTAGAAATGATAACTCTCGTCCACAAATGTATTGAGGGAAGACAACGAAGAGGATTTGAAAGCAAGGCAGAATTGCAGGAAACAGATTTCAGGAGGTAGATTCGAATCGCCTTTAAAGCACAGGAAAAGCGGCAAAACCTCGACAATGATGCCCTTGGCCAAAAAGGGCGTATGCGTTTTTTCCTGAATATATTCAGGAAAAAACGCATACGCCCTTTTTGGCCAACCAAGCAACCTGGAAAGGCAAATCAGCGCTACAAAGAAGTCTCGCTTCCCATCGGTCAAAAGGGCCAGGCTGAATAAAGTGTCAAAACCAGAAATGCAGGACAGGCCATGGAGAAATGGCAGCCTTGCTACGCTGATGGGCGGGATGGAAATTGCCAACAGCCACTCTGGAGAAGTGTACGGTGTGTCCTGAAACATCTAAAAAACTCAGCTTAGAGAGCATAGGGCACTTCCACTCATGGGCGTATAAATTGGGAAAACTAAAAATCAGCAAGACAGAGGCACCCCAAAGTTGAGGGCTGCTGTGTTGACAAGAACCTCCACTTTGTTACACCTTAAATACCCCAGGAAAGACAAAAATGGATAAAGAAGTTGTGGTCCTTATGTACAATGGAATATCAATCAGCCATGAAATCAACATCAGAAGGCTAGGAGCAGCATGGTGAGTGGATTTAGGTACGACGATTCTAAGTGAAATAACTCACACAGAAAAAGAAACATATTATAAGATATCACTTATAGAGGGAAGGTAAAAACCGCTTCCCTTGAACTGAATTACATAACATGTCAGAGTCACACGTTTAGAAAACACACTAGGGCTGCTTAACGGGAAAGGTGAGGTGGGGTGATGCATAAAACAAGGGTTTCAAATTAGCTCAGATAGCGTTCCATAAACCCAATATGTAATAGACAAGACCTACTCCTTGCTCAGTGAACTGGACAAAACAACCCCTATTCACCGCCCAAGAATATATCTGACTAGTAAGAATCTTAAAACCTTTGTATTTATATCTCTCTGTAAGTGAGTGAAGTGGGTGAAAAGCGGCATGAACACAGCAGTGAAAGCAGCTAAACCCCATTATACAAATCAATTACTTTTAAACACCCGTGAAACAAAGACAGTGAAAGACAGAGAAATTCTGACAAAATTCGTTCAGGGGCTGTGATGCAACCTGGATTGACCATATGTAGACCCACAGATGGATGAGACATAAGGGTGGACACTCTTGGGGCTGAGAGGTTTGGTGAGGTTGGGTGAGCAAACGCAGACCCTTTAAAGTAATACTGCGTGGTACCCATCCCATGGGTCCCAAATCTCCAGGTTCAAGGGCATCTTCCTACATCGAAAACGCATGAGAAACCCAGAAGATGGTACACCGTGTGATCGGGAAAGGTTTCTAAAACGCACCTCATTTCTCATCAATTTGTGCTCCGGTTCGCCATTCCAGCCGCTATACTAGCAACCTCCCTGCTTGGAGAATCAGCACCTTTAACCTCCTGTTCCGAACAGGTTGCAATTTGTCCTGAGGATGAACGGGAAGAGGGGGAACCAATGAGAGACTAGCTCTAGGTGTTGGGACAGGCACAGGTCACTCTATTTTCCCATCAGCAAGAAGAATTAACCACAGGCTCAGCCTGCCGCCCGGAGCCAGAATAGGGCCTGAAGCAATCCTGCGCTTTTGCGGCCAGCTCCCAAGAAAGCGAGTTGAAAAATGGAGCTCAGGGGCACTGCAATTCACAAAACTGCATCCTTAGAAATGATAACTCTCGTCCACAAATGTATTGAGGGAAGGCAACGAAGAGGATTTGAAAGCAAGGCAGAATTGCAGGAAACAGATTTCAGGAGGTAGATTCGAATCGCCTTTAAAGCACAGGAAAAGCGGCAAAACCTCGGCAATGAGGCCCTTGGCCAAAAAGGGCGTATGCGTTTTTTCCTGAATATATTCAGGAAAGAACGCATACGCCCTTTTTTGCCAACCAAGCAACCTGGAAAAGCAAATCAGCGCTACAAAGAAGTCTCGCTTCCCATCGCTCAAAAGGGCCAGGCTGAATAAAGTGTCAAAACCAGAAATGCAGAACAGGCCATGGAGAAATGGCAGCCTTGCTACGCTGATGGGCGGGATGTAAATTGCCAACAGCCACGCTGGAGAAGTGTACGGTGTGTCCTGAAACATCTATAAAACTCAGCTTAGAGAGCATAGGGCACTTCCACTCATGGGCGTATAAATTGGGAAAACTAAAAATCAGCAAGACAGAGGCACCCCAAAGTTGAGGGCTGCTCTGTTGACAAGAACCTCCACTTTGTTACACCTTAAATATCCCAGCAAAGACAAGAATGGATAAAGAAGTTGTGGTCCTTATGTACAATGGAATATCACTCAGCCATGAAATCAACGTCATAAGGCTAGGAGCAGCATGATGAGTGGATTTGGGTACGACGATTCTAAGTGAAATAAGTCACACAGGAAAAGACACTTATCATAAGATATCACTTATAGAGGGAATGTAAAAACCGCTACCCTTGAACTGAATTACATAACAGGTCAGAGTCACACGTTTAGAAAACACACTAGGGCTGCTTAACGGGAAAGGTGAGGTGGGGTGATGCATAAAACAAGGGTTTCAAATTAGCTCAGATAGCGTTCCATAAACCCAATATGTAATAGACAAGACCTACTCCTTCCTCAGTGAACTGGACTCAACACCCCCTATTCACCGCCCAAGAATATATCTGACTAGTAAGAATCTTAAAACCTATGTATGTATATCTCTCTGTAAGTGAGTGAAGTGGGTGAAAAGCGGCATAAACACAGCAGTGAAAAGCAGCTACACCCCATTATACAAATCAATTACTTTTAAAAACCCGTGAAACAAAGACAGTGAAAGAGAGAGAAATTCTGACAAAATTCGTTCAGGGGCTGTGATGCAACCTGGATTGACCATATGTAGACCCACAGATGGATGAGACATAAGGGTGGACACTCTTGGGGCTGAGAGGTTTGGTGAGGTTGGGTGAGCAAACGCAGACCCTTTAAAGTAATACTGCGTGGTACCCATCCCATGGGTCCCAAATCTCCAGGTTCAAGGGCATCTTCATACATCGAAAACATGCATGAGAAACCCCGAAGATGGTACACCGTGTGATCGGGAATGGTTTCTAAAACGCACCTCATTTCTCGTCTCCTTGTGCCCGGTTCGCCATTTCAGCCGCTATACTAGCAATCTCCCTGCTTGGAGAATCAGCACCTTTAACCTCCTGTTCCGAACAGGTTGCAATTTGTCCTGAGGATGAACGGGAAGAGGGGGAACCAATGAGAGACTAGCTCTAGGTGTTGGGACAGGCACAGGTCACTCTATTTTCCCATCAGCAAGAAGAATTAACCACAGGCTCAGCCTGCCGCCCGGAGCCAGAATAGGGCCTGAAGCAATCCTGCGCTTTTGCGGCCAGCTCCCAAGAAAGCGAGTTGAAAAATGGAGCTCAGGGGCACTGCAATTCACAAACCTGCATCCTTAGAAATGATAACTCTCGTCCACAAATGTATTGAGGGAAGACAACGAAGAGGATTTGAAAGCAAGGCAGAATTGCAGGAAACAGATTTCAGGAGGTAGATTCGAATCGCCTTTAAAGCACAGGAAAAGCGGCAAAACCTCGACAATGATGCCCTTGGCCAAAAAGGGCGTATGCGTTTTTTCCTGAATATATTCAGGAAAAAACGCATTCGCCTTTTTTGGCCAACCAAGCAACCTGGAAAGGCAAATCAGCGCTACAAAGAAGTCTCGCTTCCCATCGCTCAAAAGGGCCAGGCTGAATAAAGTGTCAAAACCAGAAATGCAGGACAGGCCATGGAGAAATGGCAGCCTTGCTACGCTGATGGGCGGGATGGAAATTGCCAACAGCCACGCTGGAGAAGTGTACGGTGTGTCCTGAAACATCTAAAAAAATCAGCTTAGAGAGCATAGGGCACTTCCACTCATGGGCGTATAAATTGGGAAAACTAAAAATCAGCAAGACAGAGGCACCCCAAAGTTTAGGGCTGCTCTGTTGACAAGAACCTCCACTTTGTTACACCTTAAATATCCCAGGAAAGACAAGAATGGATAAAGAAGTTGTGGTCCTTATGTACAATGGAATATCACTCAGCCATGAAATCAACGTCATAAGGCTAGGAGCAGCATGATGAGTGGATTTGGGTACGACGATTCTAAGTGAAATAAGTCACACAGAAAAAGACACTTATCATAAGATATCACTTATAGAGGGAATGTAAAAACCGCTACCCTTGAACTGAATTACATAACAGGTCAGAGTCACACGTTTAGAAAACACACTAGGGCTGCTTAACGGGAAAGGTGAGGTGGGGTGATGCATAAAACAAGGGTTTCAAATTAGCTCAGATAGCGTTCCATAAACCCAATATGTAATAGACAAGACCTACTCCTTGCTCAGTGAACTGGACAAAACAACCCCTATTCACCGCCCAAGAATATATCTGACTAGTAAGAATCTTAAAACCTATGTATTTATATCTCTCTGTAAGTGAGTGAAGTGGGTGAAAAGCGGCATGAACACAGCAGTGAAAGCAGCTAAACCCCATTATACAAATCAATTATTTTCAAAAACCCGTGAAACAAAGACAGTGAAAGAGAGAGAAATTCTTACAAAATTCGTTCAGGGGCTGTGATGCAACCTGGATTGACCATATGTAGACCCACAGATGGATGAGACATAAGGGTGGACACTCTTGGGGCTGAGAGGTTTGGTGAGGTTGGGTGAGCAAACGCAGACCCTTTAAAGTAATACTGCGTGGTACCCATCCCATGGGTCCCAAATCTCCAGGTTCAAGGGCATCTTCCTACATCGAAAACGCATGAGAAACCCAGAAGATGGTACACCGTGTGATCGGGAAAGGTTTCTAAAACGCACCTCATTTCTCATCAATTTGTGCTCCGTTTCGCCATTCTAGTTGCTATACTAGCAATCTCCCTGCTTGGAGAATCAGCACCTTTAACCTCCTGTTCCGAACAGGTTGCAATTTGTCCTGAGGATGAACGGGAAGAGGGGGAACCAATGAGAGACTAGCTCTAGGTGTTGGGACAGGAACAGGTCACTCTATTTTCCCATCAGCAAGAAGAATTAACCACAGGCTCAGCCTGCCGCCCGGAGCCAGAATAGGGCCTGAAGCAATCCTGCGCTTTTACGGCCAGCTCCCAAGAAAGCGAGTTGAAAAATGGAGCTCAGGGGCACTGCAATTCACAAACCTGCAGACTTAGAAATGATAACTCTCGTCCACAAATGTATTGAGGGAAGACAACGAAGAGGATTTGAAAGCAAGGCAGAATTGCAGGAAACAGATTTCAGGAGGTAGATTCGAATCGCCTTTAAAGCACAGGAAAAGCGGCAAAACCTCGACAATGATGCCCTTGGCCAAAAAGGGCGTATGCGTTTTTTCCTGAATATATTCAGGAAAAAACGCATACGCCCTTTTTGGCCAACCAAGCAACCTGGAAAGGCAAATCAGCGCTACAAAGAAGTCTCGCTTCCCATCGGTCAAAAGGGCCAGGCTGAATAAAGTGTCAAAACCAGAAATGCAGGACAGGCCATGGAGAAATGGCAGCCTTGCTACGCTGATGGGCGGGATGGAAATTGCCAACAGCCACTCTGGAGAAGTGTACGGTGTGTCCTGAAACATCTAAAAAACTCAGCTTAGAGAGCATAGGGCACTTCCACTCATGGGCGTATAAATTGGGAAAACTAAAAATCAGCAAGACAGAGGCACCCCAAAGTTGAGGGCTGCTGTGTTGACAAGAACCTCCACTTTGTTACACCTTAAATACCCCAGGAAAGACAAAAATGGATAAAGAAGTTGTGGTCCTTATGTACAATGGAATATCACTCAGCCATGAAATCAACATCAGAAGGCTAGGAGCAGCATGATGAGTGGATTTAGGTACGACGATTCTAAGTGAAATAACTCACACAGAAAAAGAAACATATTATAAGATATCACTTATAGAGGGAAGGTAAAAACCGCTTCCCTTGAACTGAATTACAAAACATGTCAGAGTCACACGTTTAGAAAACACACTAGGGCTGCTTAACGGGAAAGGTGAGGTGGGGTGATGCATAAAACAAGGGTTTCAAATTAGCTCAGATAGCGTTCCATAAACCCAATATGTAATAGACAAGACCTACTCCTTGCTCAGTGAACTGGACAAAACAACCCCTATTCACCGCCCAAGAATATATCTGACTAGTAAGAATCTTAAAACCTATGTATTTATATCTCTCTGTAAGTGAGTGAAGTGGGTGAAAAGCGGCATGAACACAGCAGTGAAAGCAGCTAAACCCCATTATACAAATCAATTACTTTTAAACACCCGTGAAACAAAGACAGTGAAAGACAGAGAAATTCTGACAAAATTCGTTCAGGGGCTGTGATGCAACCTGGATTGACCATATGTAGACCCACAGATGGATGAGACATAAGGGTGGACACTCTTGGGGCTGAGAGGCTTGGTGAGGTTGGGTGAGCAAACGCAGACCCTTTAAAGTAATACTGCGTGGTACCCATCCCATGGGTCCCAAATCTCCAGGTTCAAGGGCATCTTCCTCCATCGAAAACCTGCATAAGAAACCCAGAAGATGGTACACCGTGTGATCGGGAAAGGTTTCTAAAACGCACCTCATTTCTCATCTCCTTGTGCTCCGGTTCGCCATTCCAGCCGCTATACTAGCAATCTCCCTGCTTGGAGAATCAGCACCTTTAACCTCCTGTTCCGTACAGGTTGCAATTTGTCCTGAGGATGAACGGGAAGAGGGGGAACCAATGAGAGACTAGCTCTAGGTGTTGGGACAGGCACAGGTCACTCTATTTTCCCATCCGGAAGAAGAATTAACCACAGGCTCAGCGTGCAGCCCGGAGAAAGAAAAGGGTCTGAAGCAATCCTGCGCTTTTGCGGCCAGCTCCCAAGAAAGTGAGTTGAAAAATGGAGCTCAGGGGCACTGCAATTCACAAAACTGCAGAGTTATAAATGATAACTCTCGTCCACATATATATTGAGGGAAGGCAACGAAGAGGATTTGAAAGCAAGGCAGAATTGAAGGAAACAGATTTCAGGAGGTAGATTCGAATCGCCTTTAAAGCACAGGAAAAGCGGCAAAACCTCGACAATGATGCCCTTGGCCAAAAAGGGCGTATGCGTTTTTTCCTGAATATATTCAGGAAAAAACGCATACGCCCTTTTTGGCCAACCAAGCAACCTGGAAAGGCAAATCAGCGCTACAAAGAAGTCTCGCTTCCCATCGGTCAAAAGGGCCAGGCTGAATAAAGTGTCAAAACCAGAAATGCAGGACAGGCCATGGAGAAATGGCAGCCTTGCTACGCTGATGGGCGGGATGGAAATTGCCAACAGCCACTCTGGAGAAGTGTACGGTGTGTCCTGAAACATCTAAAAAACTCAGCTTAGAGAGCATAGGGCACTTCCACTCATGGGCGTATAAATTGGGAAAACTAAAAATCAGCAAGATAGAGGCACCCCAAAGTTGAGGGCTGCTGTGTTGACAAGAACCTCCACTTTGTTACACCTTAAATATCCCAGGAAAGACAAGAATGGATAAAGAAGTTGTGGTCCTTATGTACAATGGAATATCACTCAGCCATGAAATCAACGTCATAAGGCTAGGAGCAGCATGATGAGTGGATTTGGGTACGACGATTCTAAGTGAAATAAGTCACACAGAAAAAGACACTTATCATAAGATATCACTTATAGAGGGAATGTAAAAACCGCTACCCTTGAACTGAATTACATAACAGGTCAGAGTCACACGTTTAGAAAACACACTAGGGCTGCTTAACGGGAAAGGTGAGGTGGGGTGATGCATAAAACAAGGGTTTCAAATTAGCTCAGATAGCGTTCCATAAACCCAATATGTAATAGACAAGACCTACTCCTTGCTCAGTGAACTGGACAAAACAACCCCTATTCACCGCCCAAGAATATATCTGACTAGTAAGAATCTTAAAACCTATGTATTCATATCTCTCTGTAAGTGAGTGAAGTGGGTGAAAAGCGGCATGAACACAGCAGTGAAAGCAGCTAAACCCCATTATACAAATCAATTACTTTTAAAAACCCGTGAAACAAAGACAGTGAAAGACAGAGAAATTCTGACAAAATTCGTTCAGGGGCTGTGATGCAACCTGGATTGACCATATGTAGACCCACAGATGGATGAGACATAAGGGTGGACACTCTTGGGGCTGAGAGGTTTGGTGAGGTTGGGTGAGCAAACGCAGACCGTTTAAAGTAATACTGCGTGGTACCCATCCCATGGGTCCCAAATCTCCAGGTTCAAGGGCATCTTCCTACATCGAAAACGCATGAGAAACCCAGAAGATGGTACACCGTGTGATCGGGAAAGGTTTCTAAAACGCACCTCATTTCTCATCAATTTGTGCTCCGTTTCGCCATTCTAGTTGCTATACTAGCAATCTCCCTGCTTGGAGAATCAGCACCTTTAACCTCCTGTTCCGAACAGGTTGCAATTTGTCCTGAGGATGAACGGGAAGAGGGGGAACCAATGAGAGACTAGCTCTAGGTGTTGGGACAGGAACAGGTCACTCTATTTTCCCATCAGCAAGAAGAATTAACCACAGGCTCAGCCTGCCGCCCGGAGCCAGAATAGGGCCTGAAGCAATCCTGCGCTTTTGCGGCCAGCTCCCAAGAAAGCGAGTTGAAAAATGGAGCTCAGGGGCACTGCAATTCACAAACCTGCAGACTTAGAAATGATAACTCTCGTCCACAAATGTATTGAGGGAAGACAACGAAGAGGATTTGAAAGCAAGGCAGAATTGCAGGAAACAGATTTCAGGAGGTAGATTCGAATCGCCTTTAAAGCACAGGAAAAGCGGCAAAACCTCGACAATGATGCCCTTGGCCAAAAAGGGCGTATGCGTTTTTTCCTGAATATATTCAGGAAAAAACGCATACGCCCTTTTTGGCCAACCAAGCAACCTGGAAAGGCAAATCAGCGCTACAAAGAAGTCTCGCTTCCCATCGGTCAAAAGGGCCAGGCTGAATAAAGTGTCAAAACCAGAAATGCAGGACAGGCCATGGAGAAATGGCAGCCTTGCTACGCTGATGGGCGGGATGGAAATTGCCAACAGCCACGCTGGAGAAGTGTACGGTGTGTCCTGAAACATCTAAAAAACTCAGCTTAGAGAGCATAGGGCACTTCCACTCATGGGCGTATAAATTGGGAAAACTAAAAATCAGCAAGACAGAGGCACCCCAAAGTTGAGGGCTGCTGTGTTGACAAGAACCTCCACTTTGTTACACCTTAAATACCCCAGGAAAGACAAAAATGGATAAAGAAGTTGTGGTCCTTATGTACAATGGAATATCACTCAGCCATGAAATCAACATCAGAAGGCTAGGAGCAGCATGATGAGTGGATTTAGGTACGACGATTCTAAGTGAAATAACTCACACAGAAAAAGAAACATATTATAAGATATCACTTATAGAGGGAAGGTAAAAACCGCTTCCCTTGAACTGAATTACATAACATGTCAGAGTCACACGTTTAGAAAACACACTAGGGCTGCTTAACGGGAAAGGTGAGGTGGGGTGATGCATAAAACAAGGGTTTCAAATTAGCTCAGATAGCGTTCCATAAACCCAATATGTAATAGACAAGACCTACTCCTTGCTCAGTGAACTGGACAAAACAACCCCTATTCACCGCCCAAGAATATATCTGACTAGTAAGAATCTTAAAACCTATGTATTTATATCTCTCTGTAAGTGAGTGAAGTGGGTGAAAAGCGGCATGAACACAGCAGTGAAAGCAGCTAAACCCCATTATACAAATCAATTACTTTTAAACACCCGTGAAACAAAGACAGTGAAAGACAGAGAAATTCTGACAAAATTCGTTCAGGGGCTGTGATGCAACCTGGATTGACCATATGTAGACCCACAGATGGATGAGACATAAGGGTGGACACTCTTGGGGCTGAGAGGTTTGGTGAGGTTGGGTGAGCAAACGCAGACCCTTTAAAGTAATACTGCGTGGTACCCATCCCATGGGTCCCAAATCTCCAGGTTCAAGGGCATCTTCCTACATCGAAAACGCATGAGAAACCCAGAAGATGGTACACCGTGTGATCGGGAAAGGTTTCTAAAACGCACCTCATTTCTCATCAATTTGTGCTCCGGTTCGCCATTCCAGCCGCTATACTAGCAACCTCCCTGCTTGGAGAATCAGCACCTTTAACCTCCTGTTCCGAACAGGTTGCAATTTGTCCTGAGGATGAACGGGAAGAGGGGGAACCAATGAGAGACTAGCTCTAGGTGTTGGGACAGGCACAGGTCACTCTATTTTCCCATCAGCAAGAAGAATTAACCACAGGCTCAGCCTGCCGCCCGGAGCCAGAATAGGGCCTGAAGCAATCCTGCGCTTTTGCGGCCAGCTCCCAAGAAAGCGAGTTGAAAAATGGAGCTCAGGGGCACTGCAATTCACAAAACTGCATCCTTAGAAATGATAACTCTCGTCTACAAATGTATTGAGGGAAGGCAACGAAGAGGATTTGAAAGCAAGGCAGAATTGCAGGAAACAGATTTCAGGAGGTAGATTCGAATCGCCTTTAAAGCACAAGAAAAGCGGCAAAACCTCGACAATGATGCCCTTGGCCAAAAAGGGCGTATGCGTTTTTTCCTGAATATATTCAAGAAAAAACGCATACGCCCTTTTTGGCCAACCAAGCAACCTGGAAAGGCAAATCAGCGCTACAAAGAAGTCTCGCTTCCCATCGGTCAAAAGGGCCAGGCTGAATAAAGTGTCAAAACCAGAAATGCAGGACAGGCCATGGAGAAATGGCAGCCTTGCTACGCTGATGGGCGGGATGGAACTTGCCAACAGCCACGCTGGAGAAGTGTACGGTGTGTCCTGAAACATCTAAAAAACTCAGCTTAGAGAGCATAGGGCACTTCCACTCATGGGCGTATAAATTGGGAAAACTAAAAATCAGCAAGACAGAGGCACCCCAAATTTTAGGGCTGCTCTGTTGACAAGAACCTCCACTTCATTACACCTTAAATATCCCAGGAAAGACAAGAATGGATAAAGAAGTTGTGGTCCTTATGTACAATGGAATATCACTCAGCCATGAAATCAACGTCATAAGCCTAGGAGCAGCATGATGAGTGGATTTGGGTACGACGATTCTAAGTGAAATAAGTCACACAGAAAAATACACTTATCATAAGATATCACTTATAGAGGGAATGTAAAAACCGCTACCCTTGAACTGAATTACATAACAGGTCAGAGTCACACGTTTAGAAAACACACTAGGGCTGCTTAACGGGAAAGGTGAGGTGGGGTGATGCATAAAACAAGGGTTTCAAATTAGCTCAGATAGCGTTCCATAAACCCAATATGTAATAGACAAGACCTACTCCTTGCTCAGTGAACTGGACAAAACAACCCCTATTCACCGCCCAAGAATATATCTGACTAGTAAGAATCTTAAAACCTATGTATTTATATCTCTCTGTAAGTGAGTGAAGTGGGTGAAAAGCGGCATGAACACAGCAGTGAAAGCAGCTAAACCCCATTATACAAATCAATTACTTTTAAACACCCGTGAAACAAAGACAGTGAAAGACAGAGAAATTCTGACAAAATTCGTTCAGGGGCTGTGATGCAACCTGGATTGACCATATGTAGACCCACAGATGGATGAGACATAAGGGTGGACACTCTTGGGGCTGAGAGGTTTGGTGAGGTTGGGTGAGCAAACGCAGACCCTTTAAAGTAATACTGCGTGGTACCCATCCCATGGGTCCCAAATCTCCAGGTTCAAGGGCATCTTCCTACATCGAAAACGCATGAGAAACCCAGAAGATGGTACACCGTGTGATCGGGAAAGGTTTCTAAAACGCACCTCATTTCTCATCAATTTGTGCTCCGGTTCGCCATTCCAGCCGCTATACTAGCAACCTCCCTGCTTGGAGAATCAGCACCTTTAACCTCCTGTTCCGAACAGGTTGCAATTTGTCCTGAGGATGAACGGGAAGAGGGGGAACCAATGAGAGACTAGCTCTAGGTGTTGGGACAGGCACAGGTCACTCTATTTTCCCATCAGCAAGAAGAATTAACCACAGGCTCAGCCTGCCGCCCGGAGCCAGAATAGGGCCTGAAGCAATCCTGCGCTTTTGCGGCCAGCTCCCAAGAAAGCGAGTTGAAAAATGGAGCTCAGGGGCACTGCAATTCACAAAACTGCATCCTTAGAAATGATAACTCTCGTCTACAAATGTATTGAGGGAAGGCAACGAAGAGGATTTGAAAGCAAGGCAGAATTGCAGGAAACAGATTTCAGGAGGTAGATTCGAATCGCCTTTAAAGCACAGGAAAAGCGGCAAAACCTGGACAATGATGCCCTTGGCCAAAAAGGGCGTATGCGTTTTTTCCTGAATATATTCAAGAAAAAACGCATACGCCCTTTTTGGCCAACCAAGCAACCTGGAAAGGCAAATCAGCGCTACAAAGAAGTCTCGCTTCCCATCGGTCAAAAGGGCCAGGCTGAATAAAGTGTCAAAACCAGAAATGCAGGACAGGCCATGGAGAAATGGCAGCCTTGCTACGCTGATGGGCGGGATGGAAATTGCCAACAGCCACGCTGGAGAAGTGTACGGTGTGTCCTGAAACATCTAAAAAACTCAGCTTAGAGAGCATAGGGCACTTCCACTCATGGGCGTATAAATTGGGAAAACTAAAAATCAGCAAGACAGAGGCACCCCAAAGTTTAGGGCTGCTCTGTTGACAAGAACCTCCACTTCATTACACCTTAAATATCCCAGGAAAGACAAGAATGGATAAAGAAGTTGTGGTCCTTATGTACAATGGAATATCACTCAGCCATGAAATCAACGTCATAAGCCTAGGAGCAGCATGATGAGTGGATTTGGGTACGACGATTCTAAGTGAAATAAGTCACACAGAAAAATACACTTATCATAAGATATCACTTATAGAGGGAATGTAAAAACCGCTACCCTTGAACTGAATTACATAACAGGTCAGAGTCACACGTTTAGAAAACACACTAGGGCTGCTTAACAGGAAAGGTGAGGTGGGGTGATGCATAAAACAAGGGTTTCAAATTAGCTCAGATAGCGTTCCATAAACCCAATATGTAATAGACAAGACCTACTCCTTGCTCAGTGAACTGGACAAAACAACCCCTATTCACCGCCCAAGAATATATCTGACTAGTAAGAATCTTAAAACCTATGTATTTATATCTCTCTGTAAGTGAGTGAAGTGGGTGAAAAGCGGCATGAACACAGCAGTGAAAGCAGCTAAACCCCATTATACAAATCAATTACTTTTAAACACCCGTGAAACAAAGACAGTGAAAGACAGAGAAATTCTGACAAAATTCGTTCAGGGGCTGTGATGCAACCTGGATTGACCATATGTAGACCCACAGATGGATGAGACATAAGGGTGGACACTCTTGGGGCTGAGAGGTTTGGTGAGGTTGGGTGAGCAAACGCAGACCCTTTAAAGTAATACTGCGTGGTACCCATCCCATGGGTCCCAAATCTCCAGGTTCAAGGGCATCTTCCTACATCGAAAACGCATGAGAAACCCAGAAGATGGTACACCGTGTGATCGGGAAAGGTTTCTAAAACGCACCTCATTTCTCATCAATTTGTGCTCCGGTTCGCCATTCCAGCCGCTATACTAGCAACCTCCCTGCTTGGAGAATCAGCACCTTTAACCTCCTGTTCCGAACAGGTTGCAATTTGTCCTGAGGATGAACGGGAAGAGGGGGAACCAATGAGAGACTAGCTCTAGGTGTTGGGACAGGCACAGGTCACTCTATTTTCCCATCAGCAAGAAGAATTAACCACAGGCTCAGCCTGCCGCCCGGAGCCAGAATAGGGCCTGAAGCAATCCTGCGCTTTTGCGGCCAGCTCCCAAGAAAGCGAGTTGAAAAATGGAGCTCAGGGGCACTGCAATTCACAAACCTGCAGACTTAGAAATGATAACTCTCGTCCACAAATGTATTGAGGGAAGACAACGAAGAGGATTTGAAAGCAAGGCAGAATTGCAGGAAACAGATTTCAGGAGGTAGATTCGAATCGCCTTTAAAGCACAGGAAAAGCGGCAAAACCTCGACAATGATGCCCTTGGCCAAAAAGGGCGTATGCGTTTTTTCCTGAATATATTCAGGAAAAAACGCATACGCCCTTTTTGGCCAACCAAGCAACCTGGAAAGGCAAATCAGAGCTACAAAGAAGTCTCGCTTCCCATCGGTCAAAAGGGCCAGGCTGAATAAAGTGTCAAAACCAGAAATGCAGGACAGGCCATGGAGAAATGGCAGCCTTGCTACGCTGATGGGCGGGATGGAAATTGCCAACAGCCACTCTGGAGAAGTGTACGGTGTGTCCTGAAACATCTAAAAAACTCAGCTTAGAGAGCATAGGGCACTTCCACTCATGGGCGTATAAATTGGGAAAACTAAAAATCAGCAAGACAGAGGCACCCCAAAGTTGAGGGCTGCTGTGTTGACAAGAACCTCCACTTTGTTACACCTTAAATACCCCAGGAAAGACAAAAATGGATAAAGAAGTTGTGGTCCTTATGTACAATGGAATATCACTCAGCCATGAAATCAACGTCATAAGGCTAAGAGCAGCATGATGAGTGCATTTGGGTACGACGATTCTAAGTAAAATAAGTCACACAAAAAAAGACACTTATCATAAGATATCACTTATAGAGGGAATGTAAAAACCGCTACCCTTGAACTGAATTACATAACAGGTCAGAGTCACACGTTTAGAAAACACACTATGGATGCTTAACGGGAAAGGTGAGGTGGGGTGATGCATAAAACAAGGGTTTCAAATTAGCTCAGATAGCGTTCCGTAAACCCAATATGTAATAGACAAGACCTACTCCTTCCTCAGTGAACTGGACTCAACACGCCCTATTCACCGCCCAAGAATATATCTGACTAGTAAGAATCTTAAAACCTATGTATTTATATCTCTCTGTAAGTGAGTGAAGTGGGTGAAAAGCGGCATAAACACAGCAGTGAAAAGCAGTTAAACCTCATTATACAAATCAATTACTTTTAAAAACCCGTGAAACAAAGACAGTGAAAGAGAGAGAAATTCTGACAAAATTCGTTCAGGGGCTGTGATGCAACCTGGATTGACCATATGTAGACCCACAGATGGATGAGACATAAGGGTGGACACTCTTGGGGCTGAGAGGTTTGGTGAGGTTGGGTGAGCAAACGCAGACCCTTTAAAGTAATACTGCGTGGTACCCATCCCATGGGTCCCAAATCTCCAGGTTCAAGGGCATCTTCCTCCATCGAAAACCTGCATAAGAAACCCAGAAGATGGTACACCGTGTGATCGGGAAAGGTTTCTAAAACGCACCTCATTTCTCATCTCCTTGTGCTCCGGTTCGCCATTCCAGCCGCTATACTAGCAATCTCCCTGCTTGGAGAATCAGCACCTTTAACCTCCTGTTCCGTACAGGTTGCAATTTGTCCTGAGGATGAACGGGAAGAGGGGGAACCAATGAGAGACTAGCTCTAGGTGTTGGGACAGGCACAGGTCACTCTATTTTCCCATCCGGAAGAAGAATTAACCACAGGCTCAGCCTGCAGCCCGGAGAAAGAAAAGGGTCTGAAGCAATCCTGCGCTTTTGCGGCCAGCTCCCAAGAAAGTGAGTTGAAAAATGGAGCTCAGGGGCACTGCAATTCACAAAACTGCAGAGTTATAAATGATAACTCTCGTCCACATATATATTGAGGGAAGGCAACGAAGAGGATTTGAAAGCAAGGCAGAATTGAAGGAAACAGATTTCAGGAGGTAGATTCGAATCGCCTTTAAAGCACAGGAAAAGCGGCAAAACCTCGACAATGATGCCATTGGCCAAAAAGGGCGTATGCGTTTTTTCCTGAATATATTCAGGAAAAAACGCATACGCCCTTTTTGGCCAACCAAGCAACCTGGAAAGGCAAATCAGCGCTAAAAAGAAGTCTCGCTTCCCATCGCTCAAAAGGGCCAGGCTGAATAAAGTGTCAAAACCAGAAATGCAGGACAGGCCATGGAGAAATGGCAGCCTTGCTACGCTGATGGGCGGGATGGAAATTGCCAACAGCCACGCTGGAGAAGTGTACGGTGTGTCCTGAAACATCTAAAAAACTCAGCTTAGAGAGCATAGGGCACTTCCACTCATGGGCGTATAAATTGGGAAAACTAAAAATCAGCAAGACAGAGGCACCCCAAAGTTGAGGGCTGCTGTGTTGACAAGAACCTCCACTTTGTTACACCTTAAATACCCCAGGAAAGACAAAAATGGATAAAGAAGTTGTGGTCCTTATGTACAATGGAATATCACTCAGCCATGAAATCAACGTCATAAGCCTAGGAGCAGCATGATGAGTGGATTTGGGTACGACGATTCTAAGTGAAATAAGTCACACAGAAAAATACACTTATCATAAGATATCACTTATAGAGGGAATGTAAAAACCGCTACCCTTGAACTGAATTACATAACAGGTCAGAGTCACACGTTTAGAAAACACACTAGGGCTGCTTAACGGGAAAGGTGAGGTGGGGTGATGCATAAAACAAGGGTTTCAAATTAGCTCAGATAGCGTTCCATAAACCCAATATGTAATAGACAAGACCTACTCCTTGCTCAGTGAACTGGACAAAACAACCCCTATTCACCGCCCAAGAATATATCTGACTAGTAAGAATCTTAAAACCTATGTATTTATATCTCTCTGTAAGTGAGTGAAGTGGGTGAAAAGCGGCATGAACACAGCAGTGAAAGCAGCTAAACCCCATTATACAAATCAATTACTTTTAAACACCCGTGAAACAAAGACAGTGAAAGACAGAGAAATTCTGACAAAATTCGTTCAGGGGCTGTGATGCAACCTGGATTGACCATATGTAGACCCACAGATGGATGAGACATAAGGGTGGACACTCTTGGGGCTGAGAGGTTTGGTGAGGTTGGGTGAGCAAACGCAGACCCTTTAAAGTAATACTGCGTGGTACCCATCCCATGGGTCCCAAATCTCCAGGTTCAAGGGCATCTTCCTACATCGAAAACGCATGAGAAACCCAGAAGATGGTACACCGTGTGATCGGGAAAGGTTTCTAAAACGCACCTCATTTCTCATCAATTTGTGCTCCGGTTCGCCATTCCAGCCGCTATACTAGCAACCTCCCTGCTTGGAGAATCAGCACCTTTAACCTCCTGTTCCGAACAGGTTGCAATTTGTCCTGAGGATGAACGGGAAGAGGGGGAACCAATGAGAGACTAGCTCTAGGTGTTGGGACAGGCACAGGTCACTCTATTTTCCCATCAGCAAGAAGAATTAACCACAGGCTCAGCCTGCCGCCCGGAGCCAGAATAGGGCCTGAAGCAATCCTGCGCTTTTGCGGCCAGCTCCCAAGAAAGCGAGTTGAAAAATGGAGCTCAGGGGCACTGCAATTCACAAACCTGCAGACTTAGAAATGATAACTCTCGTCCACAAATGTATTGAGGGAAGACAACGAAGAGGATTTGAAAGCAAGGCAGAATTGCAGGAAACAGATTTCAGGAGGTAGATTCGAATCGCCTTTAAAGCACAGGAAAAGCGGCAAAACCTCGACAATGATGCCCTTGGCCAAAAAGGGCGTATGCGTTTTTTCCTGAATATATTCAGGAAAAAACGCATACGCCCTTTTTGGCCAACCAAGCAACCTGGAAAGGCAAATCAGAGCTACAAAGAAGTCTCGCTTCCCATCGGTCAAAAGGGCCAGGCTGAATAAAGTGTCAAAACCAGAAATGCAGGACAGGCCATGGAGAAATGGCAGCCTTGCTACGCTGATGGGCGGGATGGAAATTGCCAACAGCCACTCTGGAGAAGTGTACGGTGTGTCCTGAAACATCTAAAAAACTCAGCTTAGAGAGCATAGGGCACTTCCACTCATGGGCGTATAAATTGGGAAAACTAAAAATCAGCAAGACAGAGGCACCCCAAAGTTGAGGGCTGCTGTGTTGACAAGAACCTCCACTTTGTTACACCTTAAATACCCCAGGAAAGACAAAAATGGATAAAGAAGTTGTGGTCCTTATGTACAATGGAATATCACTCAGCCATGAAATCAACGTCATAAGGCTAAGAGCAGCATGATGAGTGCATTTGGGTACGACGATTCTAAGTGAAATAAGTCACACAAAAAAAGACACTTATCATAAGATATCACTTATAGAGGGAATGTAAAAACCGCTACCCTTGAACTGAATTACATAACAGGTCAGAGTCACACGTTTAGAAAACACACTATGGATGCTTAACGGGAAAGGTGAGGTGGGGTGATGCATAAAACAAGGGTTTCAAATTAGCTCAGATAGCGTTCCGTAAACCCAATATGTAATAGACAAGACCTACTCCTTCCTCAGTGAACTGGACTCAACACGCCCTATTCACCGCCCAAGAATATATCTGACTAGTAAGAATCTTAAAACCTATGTATTTATATCTCTCTGTAAGTGAGTGAAGTGGGTGAAAAGCGGCATAAACACAGCAGTGAAAAGCAGTTAAACCTCATTATACAAATCAATTACTTTTAAAAACCCGTGAAACAAAGACAGTGAAAGAGAGAGAAATTCTGACAAAATTCGTTCAGGGGCTGTGATGCAACCTGGATTGACCATATGTAGACCCACAGATGGATGAGACATAAGGGTGGACACTCTTGGGGCTGAGAGGTTTGGTGAGGTTGGGTGAGCAAACGCAGACCCTTTAAAGTAATACTGCGTGGTACCCATCCCATGGGTCCCAAATCTCCAGGTTCAAGGGCATCTTCCTCCATCGAAAACCTGCATAAGAAACCCAGAAGATGGTACACCGTGTGATCGGGAAAGGTTTCTAAAACGCACCTCATTTCTCATCTCCTTGTGCTCCGGTTCGCCATTCCAGCCGCTATACTAGCAATCTCCCTGCTTGGAGAATCAGCACCTTTAACCTCCTGTTCCGTACAGGTTGCAATTTGTCCTGAGGATGAACGGGAAGAGGGGGAACCAATGAGAGACTAGCTCTAGGTGTTGGGACAGGCACAGGTCACTCTATTTTCCCATCCGGAAGAAGAATTAACCACAGGCTCAGCCTGCAGCCCGGAGAAAGAAAAGGGTCTGAAGCAATCCTGCGCTTTTGCGGCCAGCTCCCAAGAAAGTGAGTTGAAAAATGGAGCTCAGGGGCACTGCAATTCACAAAACTGCAGAGTTATAAATGATAACTCTCGTCCACATATATATTGAGGGAAGGCAACGAAGAGGATTTGAAAGCAAGGCAGAATTGAAGGAAACAGATTTCAGGAGGTAGATTCGAATCGCCTTTAAAGCACAGGAAAAGCGGCAAAACCTCGACAATGATGCCATTGGCCAAAAAGGGCGTATGCGTTTTTTCCTGAATATATTCAGGAAAAAACGCATACGCCCTTTTTGGCCAACCAAGCAACCTGGAAAGGCAAATCAGCGCTAAAAAGAAGTCTCGCTTCCCATCGCTCAAAAGGGCCAGGCTGAATAAAGTGTCAAAACCAGAAATGCAGGACAGGCCATGGAGAAATGGCAGCCTTGCTACGCTGATGGGCGGGATGGAAATTGCCAACAGCCACGCTGGAGAAGTGTACGGTGTGTCCTGAAACATCTAAAAAACTCAGCTTAGAGAGCATAGGGCACTTCCACTCATGGGCGTATAAATTGGGAAAACTAAAAATCAGCAAGACAGAGGCACCCCAAAGTTGAGGGCTGCTGTGTTGACAAGAACCTCCACTTTGTTACACCTTAAATACCCCAGGAAAGACAAAAATGGATAAAGAAGTTGTGGTCCTTATGTACAATGGAATATCACTCAGCCATGAAATCAACGTCATAAGCCTAGGAGCAGCATGATGAGTGGATCTGGGTACGACGATTCTAAGTGAAATAAGTCACACAGAAAAATACACTTATCATAAGATATCACTTATAGAGGGAATGTAAAAACCGCTACCCTTGAACTGAATTACATAACAGGTCAGAGTCACACGTTTAGAAAACACACTATGGATGCTTAACGGGAAAGGTGAGGTGGGGTGATGCATAAAACAAGGGTTTCAAATTAGCTCAGATAGCGTTCCATAAACCCAATATGTAATAGACAAGACCTACTCCTTGCTCAGTGAACTGGACAAAACAACCCCTATTCACCGCCCAAGAATATATCTGACTAGTAAGAATCTTAAAACCTATGTATTTATATCTCTCTGTAAGTGAGTGAAGTGGGTGAAAAGCGGCATGAACACAGCAGTGAAAGCAGCTAAACCCCATTATACAAATCAATTACTTTTAAACACCCGTGAAACAAAGACAGTGAAAGACAGAGAAATTCTGACAAAATTCGTTCAGGGGCTGTGATGCAACCTGGATTGACCATATGTAGACCCACAGATGGATGAGACATAAGGGTGGACACTCTTGGGGCTGAGAGGTTTGGTGAGGTTGGGTGAGCAAACGCAGACCCTTTAAAGTAATACTGCGTGGTACCCATCCCATGGGTCCCAAATCTCCAGGTTCAAGGGCATCTTCCTACATCGAAAACGCATGAGAAACCCAGAAGATGGTACACCGTGTGATCGGGAAAGGTTTCTAAAACGCACCTCATTTCTCATCAATTTGTGCTCCGGTTCGCCATTCCAGCCGCTATACTAGCAACCTCCCTGCTTGGAGAATCAGCACCTTTAACCTCCTGTTCCGAACAGGTTGCAATTTGTCCTGAGGATGAACGGGAAGAGGGGGAACCAATGAGAGACTAGCTCTAGGTGTTGGGACAGGCACAGGTCACTCTATTTTCCCATCAGCAAGAAGAATTAACCACAGGCTCAGCCTGCCGCCCGGAGCCAGAATAGGGCCTGAAGCAATCCTGCGCTTTTGCGGCCAGCTCCCAAGAAAGCGAGTTGAAAAATGGAGCTCAGGGGCACTGCAATTCACAAACCTGCAGACTTAGAAATGATAACTCTCGTCCACAAATGTATTGAGGGAAGACAACGAAGAGGATTTGAAAGCAAGGCAGAATTGCAGGAAACAGATTTCAGGAGGTAGATTCGAATCGCCTTTAAAGCACAGGAAAAGCGGCAAAACCTCGACAATGATGCCCTTGGCCAAAAAGGGCGTATGCGTTTTTTCCTGAATATATTCAGGAAAAAACGCATACGCCCTTTTTGGCCAACCAAGCAACCTGGAAAGGCAAATCAGCGCTACAAAGAAGTCTCGCTTCCCATCGGTCAAAAGGGCCAGGCTGAATAAAGTGTCAAAACCAGAAATGCAGGACAGGCCATGGAGAAATGGCAGCCTTGCTACGCTGATGGGCGGGATGGAAATTGCCAACAGCCACTCTGGAGAAGTGTACGGTGTGTCCTGAAACATCTAAAAAACTCAGCTTAGAGAGCATAGGGCACTTCCACTCATGGGCGTATAAATTGGGAAAACTAAAAATCAGCAAGACAGAGGCACCCCAAAGTTGAGGGCTGCTGTGTTGACAAGAACCTCCACTTTGTTACACCTTAAATACCCCAGGAAAGACAAAAATGGATAAAGAAGTTGTGGTCCTTATGTACAATGGAATATCACTCAGCCATGAAATCAACGTCATAAGGCTAAGAGCAGCATGATGAGTGCATTTGGGTACGACGATTCTAAGTGAAATAAGTCACACAAAAAAAGACACTTATCATAAGATATCACTTATAGAGGGAATGTAAAAACCGCTACCCTTGAACTGAATTACATAACAGGTCAGAGTCACACGTTTAGAAAACACACTATGGATGCTTAACGGGAAAGGTGAGGTGGGGTGATGCATAAAACAAGGGTTTCAAATTAGCTCAGATAGCGTTCCGTAAACCCAATATGTAATAGACAAGACCTACTCCTTCCTCAGTGAACTGGACTCAACACGCCCTATTCACCGCCCAAGAATATATCTGACTAGTAAGAATCTTAAAACCTATGTATTTATATCTCTCTGTAAGTGAGTGAAGTGGGTGAAAAGCGGCATAAACACAGCAGTGAAAAGCAGTTAAACCTCATTATACAAATCAATTACTTTTAAAAACCCGTGAAACAAAGACAGTGAAAGAGAGAGAAATTCTGACAAAATTCGTTCAGGGGCTGTGATGCAACCTGGATTGACCATATGTAGACCCACAGATGGATGAGACATAAGGGTGGACACTCTTGGGGCTGAGAGGTTTGGTGAGGTTGGGTGAGCAAACGCAGACCCTTTAAAGTAATACTGCGTGGTACCCATCCCATGGGTCCCAAATCTCCAGGTTCAAGGGCATCTTCCTCCATCGAAAACCTGCATAAGAAACCCAGAAGATGGTACACCGTGTGATCGGGAAAGGTTTCTAAAACGCACCTCATTTCTCATCTCCTTGTGCTCCGGTTCGCCATTCCAGCCGCTATACTAGCAATCTCCCTGCTTGGAGAATCAGCACCTTTAACCTCCTGTTCCGTACAGGTTGCAATTTGTCCTGAGGATGAACGGGAAGAGGGGGAACCAATGAGAGACTAGCTCTAGGTGTTGGGACAGGCACAGGTCACTCTATTTTCCCATCAGCAAGAAGAATTAACCACAGGCTCAGCCTGCAGCCCGGAGAAAGAAAAGGGTCTGAAGCAATCCTGCGCTTTTGCGGCCAGCTCCCAAGAAAGTGAGTTGAAAAATGGAGCTCAGGGGCACTGCAATTCACAAAACTGCAGAGTTATAAATGATAACTCTCGTCCACATATATATTGAGGGAAGGCAACGAAGAGGATTTGAAAGCAAGGCAGAATTGAAGGAAACAGATTTCAGGAGGTAGATTCGAATCGCCTTTAAAGCACAGGAAAAGCGGCAAAACCTCGACAATGATGCCATTGGCCAAAAAGGGCGTATGCGTTTTTTCCTGAATATATTCAGGAAAAAACGCATACGCCCTTTTTGGCCAACCAAGCAACCTGGAAAGGCAAATCAGCGCTAAAAAGAAGTCTCGCTTCCCATCGCTCAAAAGGGCCAGGCTGAATAAAGTGTCAAAACCAGAAATGCAGGACAGGCCATGGAGAAATGGCAGCCTTGCTACGCTGATGGGCGGGATGGAAATTGCCAACAGCCACGCTGGAGAAGTGTACGGTGTGTCCTGAAACACCTAAAAAAATCAGCTTAGAGAGCATAGGGCACTTCCACTCATGGGCGTATAAATTGGGAAAACTAAAAATCAGCAAGACAGAGGCACCCCAAAGTTGAGGGCTGCTCTGTTGACAAGAACCTCCACTTCATTACACCTTAAATATCCCAGGAAAGACAAGAATGGATAAAGAAGTTGTGGTCCTTATGTACAATGGAATATCACTCAGCCATGAAATCAACGTCATAAGCCTAGGAGCAGCATGATGAGTGGATTTGGGTACGACGATTCTAAGTGAAATAAGTCACACAGAAAAATACACTTATCATAAGATATCACCTATAGAGGGAATGTAAAAACCGCTACCCTTGAACTGAATTACATAACAGGTCAGAGTCACACGTTTAGAAAACACACTAGGGCTGCTTAACGGGAAAGGTGAGGTGGGGTGATGCATAAAACAAGGGTTTCAAATTAGCTCAGATAGCGTTCCATAAACCCAATATGTAATAGACAAGACCTACTCCTTGCTCAGTGAACTGGACAAAACAACCCCTATTCACCGCCCAAGAATATATCTGACTAGTAAGAATCTTAAAACCTATGTATTGATATCTCTCTGTAAGTGAATGAAGTGGGTGAAAAGCGGCATGAACACAGCAGTGAAAGCAGCTAAACCCCATTATACAAATCAATTACTTTTAAACACCCGTGAAACAAAGACAGTGAAAGACAGAGAAATTCTGACAAAATTCGTTCAGGGGCTGTGATGCAACCTGGATTGACCATATGTAGACCCACAGATGGATGAGACATAAGGGTGGACACTCTTGGGGCTGAGAGGTTTGGTGAGGTTGGGTGAGCAAACGCAGACCCTTTAAAGTAATACTGCGTGGTACCCATCCCATGGGTACCAAATCTCCAGGTTCAAGGGCATCTTCCTACATCGAAAACGCATGAGAAACCCAGAAGATGGTACACCGTGTGATCGGGAAAGGTTTCTAAAACGCACCTCATTTCTCATCAATTTGTGCTCCGGTTCGCCATTCCAGCCGCTATACTAGCAACCTCCCTGCTTGGAGAATCAGCACCTTTAACCTCCTGTTCCGAACAGGTTGCAATTTGTCCTGAGGATGAACGGGAAGAGGGGGAACCAATGAGAGACTAGCTCTAGGTGTTGGGACAGGCACAGGTCACTCTATTTTCCCATCAGCAAGAAGAATTAACCACAGGCTCAGCCTGCCGCCCGGAGCCAGAATAGGGCCTGAAGCAATCCTGCGCTTTTGCGGCCAGCTCCCAAGAAAGCGAGTTGAAAAATGGAGCTCAGGGGCACTGCAATTCACAAAACTGCATCCTTAGAAATGATGACTCTCGACCACAAATGTATTGAGGGAAGGCAACGAAGAGGATTTGAAAGCAAGGCAGAATTGCAGGAAACAGATTTCAGGAGGTAGATTCGAATCGCCTTTAAAGCACAGGAAAAGCGGCAAAACCTCGACAATGAGGCCCTTGGCCAAAAAGGGCGTATGCGTTTTTTCCTGAATATATTCAGGAAAGAACGCATACGCCCTTTTTTGCCAACCAAGCAACCTGGAAAAGCAAATCAGCGCTACAAAGAAGTCTCGCTTCCCATCGCTCAAAAGGGCCAGGCTGAATAAAGTGTCAAAACCAGAAATGCAGAACAGGCCATGGAGAAATGGCAGCCTTGCTACGCTGATGGGCGGGATGGAAATTGCCAACAGCCACGCTGGAGAAGTGTACGGTGTGTCCTGAAACATCTATAAAACTCAGCTTAGAGAGCATAGGGCACTTCCACTCATGGGCGTATAAATTGGGAAAACTAAAAATCAGCAAGACAGAGGCACCCCAAAGTTTAGGGCTGCTCTATTGACAAGAACCTCCACTTTGTTACACCTTAAATATCCCAGCAAAGACAAGAATGGATAAAGAAGTTGTGGTCCTTATGTACAATGGAATATCACTCAGCCATGAAATCAACGTCATAAGGCTAGGAGCAGCATGATGAGTGGATTTGGGTACGACGATTCTAAGTGAAATAAGTCACACAGGAAAAGACACTTATCATAAGATATCACTTATAGAGGGAATGTAAAAACCGCTACCCTTGAACTGAATTACATAACAGGTCAGAGTCACACGTTTAGAAAACACACTAGGGCTGCTTAACGGGAAAGGTGAGGTGGGGTGATGCATAAAACAAGGGTTTCAAATTAGCTCAGATAGCGTTCCATAAACCCAATATGTAATAGACAAGACCTACTCCTTCCTCAGTGAACTGGACTCAACACCCCCTATTCACCGCCCAAGAATATATCTGACTAGTAAGAATCTTAAAACCTATGTATTTATATCTCTCTGTAAGTGAGTCAAGTGGGTGAAAAGCGGCATAAACACAGCAGTGAAAAGCAGCTACACCCCATTATACAAATCAATTACTTTTAAAAACCCGTGAAACAAAGACAGTGAAAGAGAGAGAAATTCTGACAAAATTCGTTCAGGGGCTGTGATGCAACCTGGATTGACCATATGTAGACCCACAGATGGATGAGACATAAGGGTGGACACTCTTGGGGCTGAGAGGTTTGGTGAGGTTGGGTGAGCAAACGCAGACCCTTTAAAGTAATACTGCGTGGTACCCATCCCATGGGTCCCAAATCTCCAGGTTCAAGGGCATCTTCATACATCGAAAACATGCATGAGAAACCCCGAAGATGGTACACCGTGTGATCGGGAATGGTTTCTAAAACGCACCTCATTTCTCGTCTCCTTGTGCCCGGTTCGCCATTCCAGCCGCTATACTAGCAATCTCCCTGCTTGGAGAATCAGCACCTTTAACCTCCTGTTCCGAACAGGTTGCAATTTGTCCTGAGGATGAACGGGAAGAGGGGGAACCAATGAGAGACTAGCTCTAGGTGTTGGGACAGGCACAGGTCACTCTATTTTCCCATCAGCAAGAAGAATTAACCACAGGCTCAGCCTGCCGCCCGGAGCCAGAATAGGGCCTGAAGCAATCCTGCGCTTTTGCGGCCAGCTCCCAAGAAAGCGAGTTGAAAAATGGAGCTCAGGGGCACTGCAATTCACAAACCTGCATCCTTAGAAATGATAACTCTCGTCCACAAATGTATTGAGGGAAGACAACGAAGAGGATTTGAAAGCAAGGCAGAATTGCAGGAAACAGATTTCAGGAGGTAGATTCGAATCGCCTTTAAAGCACAGGAAAAGCGGCAAAACCTCGACAATGATGCCCTTGGCCAAAAAGGGCGTATGCGTTTTTTCCTGAATATATTCAGGAAAAAACGCATACGCCCTTTTTGGCCAACCAAGCAACCTGGAAAGGCAAATCAGCGCTACAAAGAAGTCTCGCTTCCCATCGGTCAAAAGGGCCAGGCTGAATAAAGTGTCAAAACCAGAAATGCAGGACAGGCCATGGAGAAATGGCAGCCTTGCTACGCTGATGGGCGGGATGGAAATTGCCAACAGCCACTCTGGAGAAGTGTACGGTGTGTCCTGAAACATCTAAAAAACTCAGCTTAGAGAGCATAGGGCACTTCCACTCATGGGCGTATAAATTGGGAAAACTAAAAATCAGCAAGACAGAGGCACCCCAAAGTTGAGGGCTGCTCTGTTGACAAGAACCTCCACTTTGTTACACCTTAAATATCCCAGCAAAGACAAGAATGGATAAAGAAGTTGTGGTCCTTATGTACAATGGAATATCACTCAGCCATGAAATCAACGTCATAAGGCTAGGAGCAGCATGATGAGTGGATTTGGGTACGACGATTCTAAGTGAAATAAGTCACACAGGAAAAGACACTTATCATAAGATATCACTTATAGAGGGAATGTAAAAACCGCTACCCTTGAACTGAATTACATAACAGGTCAGAGTCACACGTTTAGAAAACACACTAGGGCTGCTTAACGGGAAAGGTGAGGTGGGGTGATGCATAAAACAAGGGTTTCAAATTAGCTCAGATAGCGTTCCATAAACCCAATATGTAATAGACAAGACCTACTCCTTCCTCAGTGAACTGGACTCAACACCCCCTATTCACCGCCCAAGAATATATCTGACTAGTAAGAATCTTAAAACCTATGTATTTATATCTCTCTGTAAGTGAGTGAAGTGGGTGAAAAGCGGCATGAACACAGCAGTGAAAGCAGCTAAACCCCATTATACAAATCAATTACTTTCAAAAACCCGTGAAACAAAGACAGTGAAAGAGAGAGAAATTCTGACAAAATTCGTTCAGGGGCTGTGATGCAACCTGGATTGACCATATGTAGACCCACAGATGGATGAGACATAAGGGTGGACACTCTTGGGGCTGAGAGGTTTTGTGAGGTTGGGTGAGCAAACGCAGACCCTTTAAAGTAATACTGCGTGGTACCCATCCCATGGGTCCCAAATCTCCAGGTTCAAGGGCATCTTCCTACATCGAAAACGCATGAGAAACCCCGAAGATGGTACACCGTGTGATCGGGAATGGTTTCTAAAACGCACCTCATTTCTCGTCTCCTTGTGCCCGGTTCGCCATTCCAGCCGCTATACTAGCAATCTCCCTGCTTGGAGAATCAGCACCTTTAACCTCCTGTTCCGAACAGGTTGCAATTTGTCCTGAGGATGAACGGGAAGAGGGGGAACCAATGAGAGACTAGCTCTAGGTGTTGGGACAGGCACAGGTCACTCTATTTTCCCATCAGCAAGAAGAATTAACCACAGGCTCAGCCTGCCGCCCGGAGCCAGAATAGGGCCTGAAGCAATCCTGCGCTTTTGCGGCCAGCTCCCAAGAAAGCGAGTTGAAAAATGGAGCTCAGGGGCACTGCAATTCACAAACCTGCAGACATAGAAATGATAACTCTCGTCCACAAATGTATTGAGGGAAGACAACGAAGAGGATTTGAAAGCAAGGCAGAATTGCAGGAAACAGATTTCAGGAGGTAGATTCGAATCGCCTTTAAAGCACAGGAAAAGCGGCAAAACCTCGACAATGATGCCCTTGGCCAAAAAGGGCGTATGCGTTTTTTCCTGAATATATTCAGGAAAAAACGCATACGCCCTTTTTGGCCAACCAAGCAACCTGGAAAGGCAAATCAGCGCTACAAAGAAGTCTCGCTTCCCATCGGTCAAAAGGGCCAGGCTGAATAAAGTGTCAAAACCAGAAATGCAGGACAGGCCATGGAGAAATGGCAGCCTTGCTACGCTGATGGGCGGGATGGAAATTGCCAACAGCCACTCTGGAGAAGTGTACGGTGTGTCCTGAAACATCTAAAAAACTCAGCTTAGAGAGCATAGGGCACTTCCACTCATGGGCGTATAAATTGGGAAAACTAAAAATCAGCAAGACAGAGGCACCCCAAAGTTGAGGGCTGCTGTGTTGACAAGAACCTCCACTTTGTTACACCTTAAATACCCCAGGAAAGACAAAAATGGATAAAGAAGTTGTGGTCCTTATGTACAATGGAATATCACTCAGCCATGAAATCAACATCAGAAGGCTAGGAGCAGCATGATGAGTGGATTTAGGTACGACGATTCTAAGTGAAATAACTCACACAGAAAAAGAAACATATTATAAGATATCACTTATAGAGGGAAGGTAAAAACCGCTTCCCTTGAACTGAATTACATAACATGTCAGAGTCACACGTTTAGAAAACACACTAGGGCTGCTTAACGGGAAAGGTGAGGTGGGGTGATGCATAAAACAAGGGTTTCAAATTAGCTCAGATAGCGTTCCATAAACCCAATATGTAATAGACAAGACCTACTCCTTGCTCAGTGAACTGGACAAAACAACCCCTATTCACCGCCCAAGAATATATCTGACTAGTAAGAATCTTAAAACCTATGTATTTATATCTCTCTGTAAGTGAGTGAAGTGGGTGAAAAGCGGCATGAACACAGCAGTGAAAGCAGCTAAACCCCATTATACAAATCAATTACTTTTAAACACCCGTGAAACAAAGACAGTGAAAGACAGAGAAATTCTGACAAAATTCGTTCAGGGGCTGTGATGCAACCTGGATTGACCATATGTAGACCCACAGATGGATGAGACATAAGGGTGGACACTCTTGGGGCTGAGAGGTTTGGTGAGGTTGGGTGAGCAAACGCAGACCCTTTAAAGTAATACTGCGTGGTACCCATCCCATGGGTCCCAAATCTCCAGGTTCAAGGGCATCTTCCTACATCGAAAACGCATGAGAAACCCAGAAGATGGTACACCGTGTGATCGGGAAAGGTTTCTAAAACGCACCTCATTTCTCATCTCCTTGTGCTCCGGTTCGCCATTCCAGCCGCTATACGAGCAATCTCCCTGCTTGGAGAATCAGCACCTTTAACCTCCTGTTCCGTACAGGTTGCAATTTGTCCTGAGGATGAACGGGAAGAGGGGGAACCAATGAGAGACTAGCTCTAGGTGTTGGGACAGGCACAGGTCACTCTATTTTCCCATCCGGAAGAAGAATTAACCACAGGCTCAGCCTGCAGCCCGGAGAAAGAAAAGGGTCTGAAGCAATCCTGCGCTTTTGCGGCCAGCTTCCAAGAAAGTGAGTTGAAAAATGGAGCTCAGGGGCACTGCAATTCACAAACCTGCAGACTTAGAAATGATAACTCTCGTCCACATATATATTGAGGGAAGGCAACGAAGAGGATTTGAAAGCAAGGCAGAATTGAAGGAAACAGATTTCAGGAGGTAGATTCGAATCGCCTTTAAAGCACAGGAAAAGCGGCAAAACCTCGACAATGATGCCCTTGGCCAAAAAGGGCGTATGCGTTTTTTCCTGAATATATTCAGGAAAAAACGCATACGCCCTTTTTGGCCAACCAAGCAACCTGGAAAGGCAAATCAGCGCTACAAAGAAGTCTCGCTTCCCATCGCTCAAAAGGGCCAGGCTGAATAAAGTGTCAAAACCAGAAATGCAGGACAGGCCATGGAGAAATGGCAGCCTTGCTACGCTGATGGGCGGGATGGAAATTGCCAACAGCCACGCTGGAGAAGTGTACGGTGTGTCCTGAAACATCTAAAAAACTCAGCTTAGAGAGCATAGGGCACTTCCACTCATGGGCGTATAAATTGGGAAAACTAAAAATCAGCAAGACAGAGGCACCCCAAAGTTGAGGGCTGCTGTGTTGACAAGAACCTCCACTTTGTTACACCTTAAATATCCCAGGAAAGACAAGAATGGATAAAGAAGTTGTGGTCCTTATGTACAATGGAATATCACTCAGCCATGAAATCAACGTCACAAGGCTAGGAGCAGCATGATGAGTGGATTTGGGTACGACGATTCTAAGTGAAATAAGTCACACAGAAAAAGACACTTATCATAAGATATCACTTATAGAGGGAATGTAAAAACCGCTACCCTTGAACTGAATTACATAACAGGTCAGAGTCACACGTTTAGAAAACACACTAGGGCTGCTTAACGGGAAAGGTGAGGTGGGGTGATGCATAAAACAAGGGTTTCAAATTAGCTCAGATAGCGTTCCATAAACCCAATATGTAATAGACAAGACCTACTCCTTGCTCAGTGAACTGGACAAAACAACCCCTATTCACCGCCCAAGAATATATCTGACTAGTAAGAATCTTAAAACCTATGTATTTATATCTCTCTGTAAGTGAGTGAAGTGGGTGAAAAGCGGCATGAACACAGCAGTGAAAGCAGCTAAACCCCATTATACAAATCAATTACTTTCAAAAACCCGTGAAACAAAGACAGTGAAAGAGAGAGAAATTCTTACAAAATTCGTTCAGGGGCTGTGATGCAACCTGGATTGACCATATGTAGACCCACAGATGGATGAGACATAAGGGTGGACACTCTTGGGGCTGAGAGGTTTGGTGAGGTTGGGTGAGCAAACGCAGACCCTTTAAAGTAATACTGCGTGGTACCCATCCCATGGGTCCCAAATCTCCAGGTTCAAGGGCATCTTCCTACATCGAAAACGCATGAGAAACCCAGAAGATGGTACACCGTGTGATCGGGAAAGGTTTCTAAAACGCACCTCATTTCTCATCAATTTGTGCTCCGTTTCGCCATTCTAGTTGCTATACTAGCAATCTCCCTGCTTGGAGAATCAGCACCTTTAACCTCCTGTTCCGAACAGGTTGCAATTTGTCCTGAGGATGAACGGGAAGAGGGGGAACCAATGAGAGACTAGCTCTAGGTGTTGGGACAGGAACAGGTCACTCTATTTTCCCATCAGCAAGAAGAATTAACCACAGGCTCAGCCTGCCGCCCGGAGCCAGAATAGGGCCTGAAGCAATCCTGCGCTTTTGCGGCCAGCTCCCAAGAAAGCGAGTTGAAAAATGGAGCTCAGGGGCACTGCAATTCACAAACCTGCAGACTTAGAAATGATAACTCTCGTCCACAAATGTATTGAGGGAAGACAACGAAGAGGATTTGAAAGCAAGGCAGAATTGCAGGAAACAGATTTCAGGAGGTAGATTCGAATCGCCTTTAAAGCACAGGAAAAGCGGCAAAACCTCGACAATGATGCCCTTGGCCAAAAAGGGCGTATGCGTTTTTTCCTGAATATATTCAGGAAAAAACGCATACGCCCTTTTTGGCCAACCAAGCAACCTGGAAAGGCAAATCAGCGCTACAAAGAAGTCTCGCTTCCCATCGGTCAAAAGGGCCAGGCTGAATAAAGTGTCAAAACCAGAAATGCAGGACAGGCCATGGAGAAATGGCAGCCTTGCTACGCTGATGGGCGGGATGGAAATTGCCAACAGCCACTCTGGAGAAGTGTACGGTGTGTCCTGAAACATCTAAAAATCTCAGCTTAGAGAGCATAGGGCACTTCCACTCATGGGCGTATAAATTGGGAAAACTAAAAATCAGCAAGACAGAGGCACCCCAAAGTTGAGGGCTGCTGTGTTGACAAGAACCTCCACTTTGTTACACCTTAAATACCCCAGGAAAGGCAAAAATGGATAAAGAAGTTGTGGTCCTTATGTACAATGGAATATCACTCAGCCATGAAATCAACATCAGAAGGCTAGGAGCAGCATGATGAGTGGATTTAGGTACGACGATTCTAAGTGAAATAACTCACACAGAAAAAGAAACATATTATAAGATATCACTTATAGAGGGAAGGTAAAAACCGCTTCCCTTGAACTGAATTACATAACATGTCAGAGTCACACGTTTAGAAAACACACTATGGCTGCTTAACGGGAAAGGTGAGGTGGGGTGATGCATAAAACAAGGGTTTCAAATTAGCTCAGATAGCGTTCCATAAACCCAATATGTAATAGACAAGACCTACTCCTTGCTCAGTGAACTGGACAAAACAACCCCTATTCACCGCCCAAGAATATATCTGACTAGTAAGAATCTGAAAACCTATGTATTCATATCTCTCTGTAAGTGAGTGAAGTGGGTGAAAAGCGGCATGAACACAGCAGTGAAAGCAGCTAAACCCCATTATACAAATCAATTACTTTTAAAAACCCGTGAAACAAAGACAGTGAAAGACAGAGAAATTCTGACAAAATTCGTTCAGGGGCTGTGATGCAACCTGGATTGACCATATGTAGACCCACAGATGGATGAGACATAAGGGTGGACACTCTTGGGGCTGAGAGGTTTGGTGAGGTTGGGTGAGCAAACGCAGACCCTTTAAAGTAATACTGCGTGGTACCCATCCCATGGGTCCCAAATCTCCAGGTTCAAGGGCATCTTCCTACATCGAAAACGCATGAGAAACCCAGAAGATGGTACACCGTGTGATCGGGAAAGGTTTCTAAAACGCACCTCATTTCTCATCAATTTGTGCTCCGGTTCGCCATTCCAGCCGCTATACTAGCAACCTCCCTGCTTGGAGAATCAGCACCTTTAACCTCCTGTTCCGAACAGGTTGCAATTTGTCCTGAGGATGAACGGGAAGAGGGGGAACCAATGAGAGACTAGCTCTAGGTGTTGGGACAGGCACAGGTCACTCTATTTTCCCATCAGCAAGAAGAATTAACCACAGGCTCAGCCTGCCGCCCGGAGCCAGAATAGGGCCTGAAGCAATCCTGCGCTTTTGCGGCCAGCTCCCAAGAAAGCGAGTTGAAAAATGGAGCTCAGGGGCACTGCAATTCACAAAACTGCATCCTTAGAAATGATAACTCTCGTCTACAAATGTATTGAGGGAAGGCAACGAAGAGGATTTGAAAGCAAGGCAGAATTGCAGGAAACAGATTTCAGGAGGTAGATTCGAATCGCCTTTAAAGCACAGGAAAAGCGGCAAAACCTCGACAATGATGCCCTTGGCCAAAAAGGGCGTATGCGTTTTTTCCTGAATATATTCAAGAAAAAACGCATACGCCCTTTTTGGCCAACCAAGCAACCTGGAAAGGCAAATCAGCGCTAAAAAGAAGTCTCGCTTCCCATCGCTCAAAAGGGCCAGGCTGAATAAAGTGTCAAAACCAGAAATGCAGGACAGGCCATGGAGAAATGGCAGCCTTGCTACGCTGATGGGCGGGATGGAAATTGCCAACAGCCACGCTGGAGAAGTGTACGGTGTGTCCTGAAACATCTAAAAAACTCAGCTTAGAGAGCATAGGGCACTTCCACTCATGGGCGTATAAATTGGGAAAACTAAAAATCAGCAAGACAGAGGCACCCCAAAGTTTAGGGCTGCTCTGTTGACAAGAACCTCCACTTCATTACACCTTAAATATCCCAAGAAAGACAAGAATGGATAAAGAAGTTGTGGTCCTTATGTACAATGGAATATCACTCAGCCATGAAATCAACGTCATAAGCCTAGGAGCAGCATGATGAGTGGATTTGGGTACGACGATTCTAAGTGAAATAAGTCACACAGAAAAATACACTTATCATAAGATATCACTTATAGAGGGAATGTAAAAACCGCTACCCTTGAACTGAATTACATAACAGGTCAGAGTCACACGTTTAGAAAACACACTAGGGCTGCTTAACGGGAAAGGTGAGGTGGGGTGATGCATAAAACAAGGGTTTCAAATTAGCTCAGATAGCGTTCCATAAACCCAATATGTAATAGACAAGACCTACTCCTTGCTCAGTGAACTGGACAAAACAACCCCTATTCACCGCCCAAGAATATATCTGACTAGTAAGAATCTTAAAACCTATGTATTTATATCTCTCTGTAAGTGAGTGAAGTGGGTGAAAAGCGGCATGAACACAGCAGTGAAAGCAGCTAAACCCCATTATACAAATCAATTACTTTTAAACACCCGTGAAACAAAGACAGTGAAAGACAGAGAAATTCTGACAAAATTCGTTCAGGGGCTGTGATGCAACCTGGATTGACCATATGTAGACCCACAGATGGATGAGACATAAGGGTGGACACTCTTGGGGCTGAGAGGTTTGGTGAGGTTGGGTGAGCAAACGCAGACCCTTTAAAGTAATACTGCGTGGTACCCATCCCATGGGTCCCAAATCTCCAGGTTCAAGGGCATCTTCCTACATCGAAAACGCATGAGAAACCCAGAAGATGGTACACCGTGTGATCGGGAAAGGTTTCTAAAACGCACCTCATTTCTCATCAATTTGTGCTCCGGTTCGCCATTCCAGCCGCTATACTAGCAACCTCCCTGCTTGGAGAATCAGCACCTTTAACCTCCTGTTCCGAACAGGTTGCAATTTGTCCTGAGGATGAACGGGAAGAGGGGGAACCAATGAGAGACTAGCTCTAGGTGTTGGGACAGGCACAGGTCACTCTATTTTCCCATCAGCAAGAAGAATTAACCACAGGCTCAGCCTGCCGCCCGGAGCCAGAATAGGGCCTGAAGCAATCCTGCGCTTTTGCGGCCAGCTCCCAAGAAAGCGAGTTGAAAAATGGAGCTCAGGGGCACTGCAATTCACAAACCTGCAGACTTAGAAATGATAACTCTCGTCCACAAATGTATTGAGGGAAGACAACGAAGAGGATTTGAAAGCAAGGCAGAATTGCAGGAAACAGATTTCAGGAGGTAGATTCGAATCGCCTTTAAAGCACAGGAAAAGCGGCAAAACCTCGACAATGATGCCCTTGGCCAAAAAGGGCGTATGCGTTTTTTCCTGAATATATTCAGGAAAAAACGCATACGCCCTTTTTGGCCAACCAAGCAACCTGGAAAGGCAAATCAGAGCTACAAAGAAGTCTCGCTTCCCATCGGTCAAAAGGGCCAGGCTGAATAAAGTGTCAAAACCAGAAATGCAGGACAGGCCATGGAGAAATGGCAGCCTTGCTACGCTGATGGGCGGGATGGAAATTGCCAACAGCCACTCTGGAGAAGTGTACGGTGTGTCCTGAAACATCTAAAAAACTCAGCTTAGAGAGCATAGGGCACTTCCACTCATGGGCGTATAAATTGGGAAAACTAAAAATCAGCAAGACAGAGGCACCCCAAAGTTGAGGGCTGCTGTGTTGACAAGAACCTCCACTTTGTTACACCTTAAATACCCCAGGAAAGACAAAAATGGATAAAGAAGTTGTGGTCCTTATGTACAATGGAATATCACTCAGCCATGAAATCAACGTCATAAGGCTAAGAGCAGCATGATGAGTGCATTTGGGTACGACGATTCTAAGTGAAATAAGTCACACAAAAAAAGACACTTATCATAAGATATCACTTATAGAGGGAATGTAAAAACCGCTACCCTTGAACTGAATTACATAACAGGTCAGAGTCACACGTTTAGAAAACACACTATGGATGCTTAACGGGAAAGGTGAGGTGGGGTGATGCATAAAACAAGGGTTTCAAATTAGCTCAGATAGCGTTCCGTAAACCCAATATGTAATAGACAAGACCTACTCCTTCCTCAGTGAACTGGACTCAACACGCCCTATTCACCGCCCAAGAATATATCTGACTAGTAAGAATCTTAAAACCTATGTATTTATATCTCTCTGTAAGTGAGTGAAGTGGGTGAAAAGCGGCATAAACACAGCAGTGAAAAGCAGTTAAACCTCATTATACAAATCAATTACTTTTAAAAACCCGTGAAACAAAGACAGTGAAAGAGAGAGAAATTCTGACAAAATTCGTTCAGGGGCTGTGATGCAACCTGGATTGACCATATGTAGACCCACAGATGGATGAGACATAAGGGTGGACACTCTTGGGGCTGAGAGGTTTGGTGAGGTTGGGTGAGCAAACGCAGACCCTTTAAAGTAATACTGCGTGGTACCCATCCCATGGGTCCCAAATCTCCAGGTTCAAGGGCATCTTCCTCCATCGAAAACCTGCATAAGAAACCCAGAAGATGGTACACCGTGTGATCGGGAAAGGTTTCTAAAACGCACCTCATTTCTCATCTCCTTGTGCTCCGGTTCGCCATTCCAGCCGCTATACTAGCAATCTCCCTGCTTGGAGAATCAGCACCTTTAACCTCCTGTTCCGTACAGGTTGCAATTTGTCCTGAGGATGAACGGGAAGAGGGGGAACCAATGAGAGACTAGCTCTAGGTGTTGGGACAGGCACAGGTCACTCTATTTTCCCATCCGGAAGAAGAATTAACCACAGGCTCAGCCTGCAGCCCGGAGAAAGAAAAGGGTCTGAAGCAATCCTGCGCTTTTGCGGCCAGCTCCCAAGAAAGTGAGTTGAAAAATGGAGCTCAGGGGCACTGCAATTCACAAAACTGCAGAGTTATAAATGATAACTCTCGTCCACATATATATTGAGGGAAGGCAACGAAGAGGATTTGAAAGCAAGGCAGAATTGAAGGAAACAGATTTCAGGAGGTAGATTCGAATCGCCTTTAAAGCACAGGAAAAGCGGCAAAACCTCGACAATGATGCCATTGGCCAAAAAGGGCGTATGCGTTTTTTCCTGAATATATTCAGGAAAAAACGCATACGCCCTTTTTGGCCAACCAAGCAACCTGGAAAGGCAAATCAGCGCTACAAAGAAGTCTCGCTTCCCATCGGTCAAAAGGGCCAGGCTGAATAAAGTGTCAAAACCAGAAATGCAGGACAGGCCATGGAGAAATGGCAGCCTTGCTACGCTGATGGGCGGGATGGAAATTGCCAACAGCCACTCTGGAGAAGTGTACGGTGTGTCCTGAAACATCTAAAAAACTCAGCTTAGAGAGCATAGGGCACTTCCACTCATGGGCGTATAAATTGGGAAAACTAAAAATCAGCAAGACAGAGGCACCCCAAAGTTGAGGGCTGCTGTGTTGACAAGAACCTCCACTTTGTTACACCTTAAATACCCCAGGAAAGACAAAAATGGATAAAGAAGTTGTGGTCCTTATGTACAATGGAATATCACTCAGCCATGAAATCAACGTCATAAGGCTAGGAGCAGCATGATGAGTGGATTTAGGTACGACGATTCTAAGTGAAATAAGTCAAACAGAAAAAGACACTTATCATAAGATATCACTTATAGAGGGAATGTAAAAACCGCTACCCTTGAACTGAATTACATAACAGGTCAGAGTCACACGTTTAGAAAACACACTATGGATGCTTAACGGGAAAGGTGAGGTGGGGTGATGCATAAAACAAGGGTTTCAAATTAGCTCAGATAGCGTTCCGTAAACCCAATATGTAATAGACAAGACCTACTCCTTCCTCAGTGAACTGGACTCAACACGCCCTATTCACCGCCCAAGAATATATCTGACTAGTAAGAATCTTAAAACCTATGTATTTATATCTCTCTGTAAGTGAGTGAAGTGGGTGAAAAGCGGCATAAACACAGCAGTGAAAAGCAGTTAAACCTCATTATACAAATCAATTACTTTTAAAAACCCGTGAAACAAAGACAGTGAAAGAGAGAGAAATTCTGACAAAATTCGTTCAGGGGCTGTGATGCAACCTGGATTGACCATATGTAGACCCACAGATGGATGAGACATAAGGGTGGACACTCTTGGGGCTGAGAGGTTTGGTGAGGTTGGGTGAGCAAACGCAGACCCTTTAAAGTAATACTGCGTGGTACCCATCCCATGGGTCCCAAATCTCCAGGTTCAAGGGCATCTTCCTCCATCGAAAACCTGCATAAGAAACCCAGAAGATGGTACACCGTGTGATCGGGAAAGGTTTCTAAAACGCACCTCATTTCTCATCTCCTTGTGCTCCGGTTCGCCATTCCAGCCGCTATACTAGCAATCTCCCTGCTTGGAGAATCAGCACCTTTAACCTCCTGTTCCGTACAGGTTGCAATTTGTCCTGAGGATGAACGGGAAGAGGGGGAACCAATGAGAGACTAGCTCTAGGTGTTGGGACAGGCACAGGTCACTCTATTTTCCCATCCGGAAGAAGAATTAACCACAGGCTCAGCCTGCAGCCCGGAGAAAGAAAAGGGTCTGAAGCAATCCTGCGCTTTTGCGGCCAGCTCCCAAGAAAGTGAGTTGAAAAATGGAGCTCAGGGGCACTGCAATTCACAAAACTGCAGAGTTATAAATGATAACTCTCGTCCACATATATATTGAGGGAAGGCAACGAAGAGGATTTGAAAGCAAGGCAGAATTGAAGGAAACAGATTTCAGGAGGTAGATTCGAATCGCCTTTAAAGCACAGGAAAAGCGGCAAAACCTCGACAATGATGCCATTGGCCAAAAAGGGCGTATGCGTTTTTTCCTGAATATATTCAGGAAAAAACGCATACGCCCTTTTTGGCCAACCAAGCAACCTGGAAAGGCAAATCAGCGCTACAAAGAAGTCTCGCTTCCCATCGCTCAAAAGGGCCAGGCTGAATAAAGTGTCAAAACCAGAAATGCAGGACAGGCCATGGAGAAATGGCAGCCTTGCTACGCTGATGGGCGGGATGGAAATTGCCAACAGCCACGCTGGAGAAGTGTACGGTGTGTCCTGAAACATCTAAAAAACTCAGCTTAGAGAGCATAGGGCACTTTCACTCATGGGCGTATAAATTGGGAAAACTAAAAATCAGCAAGACAGAGGCACCCCAAAGTTGAGGGCTGCTCTGTTGACAAGAACCTCCACTTTGTTACACCTTAAATATCCCAGGAAAGACAAGAATGGATAAAGAAGTTGTGGTCCTTATGTACAATGGAATATCACTCAGCCATGAAATCAACGTCATAAGGCTAGGAGCAGCATGATGAGTGGATTTGGGTACGACGATTCTAAGTGAAATAAGTCACACAGAAAAATACACTTATCATAAGATATCACTTATAGAGGGAATGTAAAAACCGCTACCCTTGAACTGAATTACATAACAGGTCAGAGTCACACGTTTAGAAAACACACTAGGGCTGCTTAACGGGAAAGGTGAGGTGGGGTGATGCATAAAACAAGGGTTTCAAATTAGCTCAGATAGCGTTCCATAAACCCAATATGTAATAGACAAGACCTACTCCTTGCTCAGTGAACTGGACAAAACAACCCCTATTCACTGCCCAAGAATATATCTGACTAGTAAGAATCTTAAAACCTATGTATTTATATCTCTCTGTAAGTGAGTGAAGTGGGTGAAAAGCGGCATGAACACAGCAGTGAAAGCAGCTAAACCCCATTATACAAATCAATTACTTTTAAACACCCGTGAAACAAAGACAGTGAAAGACAGAGAAATTCTGACAAAATTCGTTCAGGGGCTGTGATGCAACCTGGATTGACCATATGTAGACCCACAGATGGATGAGACATAAGGGTGGACACTCTTGGGGCTGAGAGGTTTGGTGAGGTTGGGTGAGCAAACGCAGACCCTTTAAAGTAATACTGCGTGGTACCCATCCCATGGGTCCCAAATCTCCAGGTTCAAGGGCATCTTCCTACATCGAAAACACATGAGAAACCCAGAAGATGGTACACCGTGTGATCGGGAAAGGTTTCTAAAACGCACCTCATTTCTCATCAATTTGTGCTCCGGTTCGCCATTCTAGTTGCTATACTAGCAATCTCCCTGCTTGGAGAATCAGCACCTTTAACCTCCTGTTCCGAACAGGTTGCAATTTGTCCTGAGGATGAACGGGAAGAGGGGGAACCAATGAGAGACTAGCTCTAGGTGTTGGGACAGGAACAGGTCACTCTATTTTCCCATCAGCAAGAAGAATTAACCACAGGCTCAGCCTGCCGCCCGGAGCCAGAATAGGGCCTGAAGCAATCCTGCGCTTTTGCGGCCAGCTCCCAAGAAAGCGAGTTGAAAAATGGAGCTCAGGGGCACTGCAATTCACAAACCTGCAGACTTAGAAATGATAACTCTCGTCCACAAATGTATTGAGGGAAGACAACGAAGAGGATTTGAAAGCAAGGCAGAATTGCAGGAAACAGATTTCAGGAGGTAGATTCGAATCGCCTTTAAAGCACAGGAAAAGCGGCAAAACCTCGACAATGATGCCCTTGGCCAAAAAGGGCGTATGCGTTTTTTCCTGAATATATTCAGGAAAAAACGCATACGCCCTTTTTGGCCAACCAAGCAACCTGGAAAGGCAAATCAGCGCTACAAAGAAGTCTCGCTTCCCATCGCTCAAAAGGGCCAGGCTGAATAAAGTGTCAAAACCAGAAATGCAGGACAGGCCATGGAGAAATGGCAGCCTTGCTACGCTGATGGGCGGGATGGAAATTGCCAACAGCCACTCTGGAGAAGTGTACGGTGTGTCCTGAAACATCTAAAAAACTCAGCTTAGAGAGCATAGGGCACTTCCACTCATGGGCGTATAAATTGGGAAAACTAAAAATCAGCAAGACAGAGGCACCCCAAAGTTGAGGGCTGCTGTGTTGACAAGAACCTCCACTTTGTTACACCTTAAATACCCCAGGAAAGACAAAAATGGATAAAGAAGTTGTGGTCCTTATGTACAATGGAATATCACTCAGCCATGAAATCAACATCAGAAGGCTAGGAGCAGCATGATGAGTGGATTTAGGTACGACGATTCTAAGTGAAATAACTCACACAGAAAAAGAAACATATTATAAGATATCACTTATAGAGGGAAGGTAAAAACCGCTTCCCTTGAACTGAATTACATAACATGTCAGAGTCACACGTTTAGAAAACACACTAGGGCTGCTTAACGGGAAAGGTGAGGTGGGGTGATGCATAAAACAAGGGTTTCAAATTAGCTCAGATAGCGTTCCATAAACCCAATATGTAATAGACAAGACCTACTCCTTGCTCAGTGAACTGGACAAAACAACCCCTATTCACCGCCCAAGAATATATCTGACTAGTAAGAATCTTAAAACCTATGTATTGATATCTCTCTGTAAGTGAGTGAAGTGGGTGAAAAGCGGCATGAACACAGCAGTGAAAGCAGCTAAACCCCATTATACAAATCAATTACTTTTAAACACCCGTGAAACAAAGACAGTGAAAGACAGAGAAATTCTGACAAAATTCGTTCAGGGGCTGTGATGCAACCTGGATTGACCATATGTAGACCCACAGATGGATGAGACATAAGGGTGGACACTCTTGGGGCTGAGAGGTTTGGTGAGGTTGGGTGAGCAAACGCAGACCCTTTAAAGTAATACTGCGTGGTACCCATCCCATGGGTCCCAAATCTCCAGGTTCAAGGGCATCTTCCTACATCGAAAACGCATGAGAAACCCAGAAGATGGTACACCGTGTGATCGGGAAAGGTTTCTAAAACGCACCTCATTTCTCATCAATTTGTGCTCCGGTTCGCCATTCCAGCCGCTATACTAGCAACCTCCCTGCTTGGAGAATCAGCACCTTTAACCTCCTGTTCCGAACAGGTTGCAATTTGTCCTGAGGATGAACGGGAAGAGGGGGAACCAATGAGAGACTAGCTCTAGGTGTTGGGACAGGCACAGGTCACTCTATTTTCCCATCAGCAAGAAGAATTAACCACAGGCTCAGCCTGCCGCCCGGAGCCAGAATAGGGCCTGAAGCAATCCTGCGCTTTTGCGGCCAGCTCCCAAGAAAGCGAGTTGAAAAATGGAGCTCAGGGGCACTGCAATTCACAAACCTGCAGACTTAGAAATGATAACTCTCGTCCACAAATGTATTGAGGGAAGACAACGAAGAGGATTTGAAAGCAAGGCAGAATTGCAGGAAACAGATTTCAGGAGGTAGATTCGAATCGCCTTTAAAGCACAGGAAAAGCGGCAAAACCTCGACAATGATGCCCTTGGCCAAAAAGGGCGTATGCGTTTTTTCCTGAATATATTCAGGAAAAAACGCATACGCCCTTTTTGGCCAACCAAGCAACCTGGAAAGGCAAATCAGCGCTACAAAGAAGTCTCGCTTCCCATCGCTCAAAAGGGCCAGGCTGAATAAAGTGTCAAAACCAGAAATGCAGGACAGGCCATGGAGAAATGGCAGCCTTGCTACGCTGATGGGCGGGATGGAAATTGCCAACAGCCACGCTGGAGAAGTGTACGGTGTGTCCTGAAACATCTAAAAAAATCAGCTTAGAGAGCATAGGGCACTTCCACTCATGGGCGTATAAATTGGGAAAACTAAAAATCAGCAAGACAGAGGCACCCCAAAGTTGAGGGCTGCTCTGTTGACAAGAAACTCCACTTTGTTACACCTTAAATATCCCAGGAAAGACAAGAATGGATAAAGAAGTTGTGGTCCTTATGTACAATGGAATATCACTCAGCCATGAAATCAACGTCATAAGGCTAGGAGCAGCATGATGAGTGGATTTGGGTACGACGATTCTAAGTGAAATAAGTCACACAGAAAAATACACTTATCATAAGATATCACTTATAGAGGGAATGTAAAAACCGCTACCCTTGAACTGAATTACATAACAGGTCAGAGTCACACGTTTAGAAAACACACTAGGGCTGCTTAACGGGAAAGGTGAGGTGGGGTGATGCATAAAACAAGGGTTTCAAATTAGCTCAGATAGCGTTCCATAAACCCAATATGTAATAGACAAGACCTACTCCTTGCTCAGTGAACTGGACAAAACAACCCCTATTCACCGCCCAAGAATATATCTGACTAGTAAGAATCTTAAAACCTATGTATTTATATCTCTCTGTAAGTGAGTGAAGTGGGTGAAAAGCGGCATGAACACAGCAGTGAAAGCAGCTAAACCCCATTATACAAATCAATTACTTTCAAAAACCCGTGAAACAAAGACAGTGAAAGAGAGAGAAATTCTGACAAAATTCGTTCAGGGGCTGTGATGCAACCTGGATTGACCATATGTAGACCCACAGATGGATGAGACATAAGGGTGGACACTCTTGGGGCTGAGAGGTTTGGTGAGGTTGGGTGAGCAAACGCAGACCCTTTAAAGTAATACTGCGTGGTACCCATCCCATGGGTCCCAAATCTCCAGGTTCAAGGGCATCTTCCTACATCGAAAACGCATGAGAAACCCAGAAGATGGTACACCGTGTGATCGGGAAAGGTTTCTAAAACGCACCTCATTTCTCATCAATTTGTGCTCCGTTTCGCCATTCTAGTTGCTATACTAGCAATCTCCCTGCTTGGAGAATCAGCACCTTTAACCTCCTGTTCCGAACAGGTTGCAATTTGTCCTGAGGATGAACGGGAAGAGGGGGAACCAATGAGAGACTAGCTCTAGGTGTTGGGACAGGCACAGGTCACTCTATTTTCCCATCAGCAAGAAGAATTAACCACAGGCTCAGCCTGCCGCCCGGAGCCAGAATAGGGCCTGAAGCAATCCTGCGCTTTTGCGGCCAGCTCCCAAGAAAGCGAGTTGAAAAATGGAGCTCAGGGGCACTGCAATTCACAAACCTGCAGACTTAGAAATGATAACTCTCGTCCACAAATGTATTGAGGGAAGACAACGAAGAGGATTTGAAAGCAAGGCAGAATTGCAGGAAACAGATTTCAGGAGGTAGATTCGAATCGCCTTTAAAGCACAGGAAAAGCGGCAAAACCTCGACAATGATGCCCTTGGCCAAAAAGGGCGTATGCGTTTTTTCCTGAATATATTCAGGAAAAAACGCATACGCCCTTTTTGGCCAACCAAGCAACCTGGAAAGGCAAATCAGCGCTACAAAGAAGTCTCGCTTCCCATCGGTCAAAAGGGCCAGGCTGAATAAAGTGTCAAAACCAGAAATGCAGGACAGGCCATGGAGAAATGGCAGCCTTGCTACGCTGATGGGCGGGATGGAAATTGCCAACAGCCACTCTGGAGAAGTGTACGGTGTGTCCTGAAACATCTAAAAAACTCAGCTTAGAGAGCATAGGGCACTTCCACTCATGGGCGTATAAATTGGGAAAACTAAAAATCAGCAAGACAGAGGCACCCCAAAGTTGAGGGCTGCTGTGTTGACAAGAACCTCCACTTTGTTACACCTTAAATACCCCAGGAAAGACAAAAATGGATAAAGAAGTTGTGGTCCTTATGTACAATGGAATATCACTCAGCCATGAAATCAACATCAGAAGGCTAGGAGCAGCATGATGAGTGGATTTAGGTACGACGATTCTAAGTGAAATAACTCACACAGAAAAAGAAACATATTATAAGATATCACTTATAGAGGGAAGGTAAAAACCGCTTCCCTTGAACTGAATTACATAACATGTCAGAGTCACACGTTTAGAAAACACACTAGGGCTGCTTAACGGGAAAGGTGAGGTGGGGTGATGCATAAAACAAGGGTTTCAAATTAGCTCAGATAGCGTTCCATAAACCCAATATGTAATAGACAAGACCTACTCCTTGCTCAGTGAACTGGACAAAACAACCCCTATTCACCGCCCAAGAATATATCTGACTAGTAAGAATCTTAAAACCTATGTATTGATATCTCTCTGTAAGTGAGTGAAGTGGGTGAAAAGCGGCATGAACACAGCAGTGAAAGCAGCTAAACCCCATTATACAAATCAATTACTTTTAAACACCCGTGAAACAAAGACAGTGAAAGACAGAGAAATTCTGACAAAATTCGTTCAGGGGCTGTGATGCAACCTGGATTGACCATATGTAGACCCACAGATGGATGAGACATAAGGGTGGACACTCTTGGGGCTGAGAGGTTTGGTGAGGTTGGGTGAGCAAACGCAGACCCTTTAAAGTAATACTGCGTGGTACCCATCCCATGGGTCCCAAATCTCCAGGTTCAAGGGCATCTTCCTACATCGAAAACGCATGAGAAACCCAGAAGATGGTACACCGTGTGATCGGGAAAGGTTTCTAAAACGCACCTCATTTCTCATCAATTTGTGCTCCGGTTCGCCATTCCAGCCGCTATACTAGCAACCTCCCTGCTTGGAGAATCAGCACCTTTAACCTCCTGTTCCGAACAGGTTGCAATTTGTCCTGAGGATGAACGGGAAGAGGGGGAACCAATGAGAGACTAGCTCTAGGTGTTGGGACAGGCACAGGTCACTCTATTTTCCCATCAGCAAGAAGAATTAACCACAGGCTCAGCCTGCCGCCCGGAGCCAGAATAGGGCCTGAAGCAATCCTGCGCTTTTGCGGCCAGCTCCCAAGAAAGCGAGTTGAAAAATGGAGCTCAGGGGCACTGCAATTCACAAACCTGCAGACTTAGAAATGATAACTCTCGTCCACAAATGTATTGAGGGAAGACAACGAAGAGGATTTGAAAGCAAGGCAGAATTGCAGGAAACAGATTTCAGGAGGTAGATTCGAATCGCCTTTAAAGCACAGGAAAAGCGGCAAAACCTCGACAATGATGCCCTTGGCCAAAAAGGGCGTATGCGTTTTTTCCTGAATATATTCAGGAAAAAACGCATACGCCCTTTTTGGCCAACCAAGCAACCTGGAAAGGCAAATCAGAGCTACAAAGAAGTCTCGCTTCCCATCGGTCAAAAGGGCCAGGCTGAATAAAGTGTCAAAACCAGAAATGCAGGACAGGCCATGGAGAAATGGCAGCCTTGCTACGCTGATGGGCGGGATGGAAATTGCCAACAGCCACTCTGGAGAAGTGTACGGTGTGTCCTGAAACATCTAAAAAACTCAGCTTAGAGAGCATAGGGCACTTCCACTCATGGGCGTATAAATTGGGAAAACTAAAAATCAGCAAGACAGAGGCACCCCAAAGTTGAGGGCTGCTGTGTTGACAAGAACCTCCACTTTGTTACACCTTAAATACCCCAGGAAAGACAAAAATGGATAAAGAAGTTGTGGTCCTTATGTACAATGGAATATCACTCAGCCATGAAATCAACGTCATAAGGCTAAGAGCAGCATGATGAGTGCATTTGGGTACGACGATTCTAAGTGAAATAAGTCACACAAAAAAAGACACTTATCATAAGATATCACTTATAGAGGGAATGTAAAAACCGCTACCCTTGAACTGAATTACATAACAGGTCAGAGTCACACGTTTAGAAAACACACTATGGATGCTTAACGGGAAAGGTGAGGTGGGGTGATGCATAAAACAAGGGTTTCAAATTAGCTCAGATAGCGTTCCGTAAACCCAATATGTAATAGACAAGACCTACTCCTTCCTCAGTGAACTGGACTCAACACGCCCTATTCACCGCCCAAGAATATATCTGACTAGTAAGAATCTTAAAACCTATGTATTTATATCTCTCTGTAAGTGAGTGAAGTGGGTGAAAAGCGGCATAAACACAGCAGTGAAAAGCAGTTAAACCTCATTATACAAATCAATTACTTTTAAAAACCCGTGAAACAAAGACAGTGAAAGAGAGAGAAATTCTGACAAAATTCGTTCAGGGGCTGTGATGCAACCTGGATTGACCATATGTAGACCCACAGATGGATGAGACATAAGGGTGGACACTCTTGGGGCTGAGAGGTTTGGTGAGGTTGGGTGAGCAAACGCAGACCCTTTAAAGTAATACTGCGTGGTACCCATCCCATGGGTCCCAAATCTCCAGGTTCAAGGGCATCTTCCTCCATCGAAAACCTGCATAAGAAACCCAGAAGATGGTACACCGTGTGATCGGGAAAGGTTTCTAAAACGCACCTCATTTCTCATCTCCTTGTGCTCCGGTTCGCCATTCCAGCCGCTATACTAGCAATCTCCCTGCTTGGAGAATCAGCACCTTTAACCTCCTGTTCCGTACAGGTTGCAATTTGTCCTGAGGATGAACGGGAAGAGGGGGAACCAATGAGAGACTAGCTCTAGGTGTTGGGACAGGCACAGGTCACTCTATTTTCCCATCCGGAAGAAGAATTAACCACAGGCTCAGCCTGCAGCCCGGAGAAAGAAAAGGGTCTGAAGCAATCCTGCGCTTTTGCGGCCAGCTCCCAAGAAAGTGAGTTGAAAAATGGAGCTCAGGGGCACTGCAATTCACAAAACTGCAGAGTTATAAATGATAACTCTCGTCCACATATATATTGAGGGAAGGCAACGAAGAGGATTTGAAAGCAAGGCAGAATTGAAGGAAACAGATTTCAGGAGGTAGATTCGAATCGCCTTTAAAGCACAGGAAAAGCGGCAAAACCTCGACAATGATGCCATTGGCCAAAAAGGGCGTATGCGTTTTTTCCTGAATATATTCAGGAAAAAACGCATACGCCCTTTTTGGCCAACCAAGCAACCTGGAAAGGCAAATCAGCGCTACAAAGAAGTCTCGCTTCCCATCGGTCAAAAGGGCCAGGCTGAATAAAGTGTCAAAACCAGAAATGCAGGACAGGCCATGGAGAAATGGCAGCCTTGCTACGCTGATGGGCGGGATGGAAATTGCCAACAGCCACTCTGGAGAAGTGTACGGTGTGTCCTGAAACATCTAAAAAACTCAGCTTAGAGAGCATAGGGCACTTCCACTCATGGGCGTATAAATTGGGAAAACTAAAAATCAGCAAGACAGAGGCACCCCAAAGTTGAGGGCTGCTGTGTTGACAAGAACCTCCACTTTGTTACACCTTAAATACCCCAGGAAAGACAAAAATGGATAAAGAAGTTGTGGTCCTTATGTACAATGGAATATCACTCAGCCATGAAATCAACGTCATAAGGCTAGGAGCAGCATGATGAGTGGATTTAGGTACGACGATTCTAAGTGAAATAAGTCAAACAGAAAAAGACACTTATCATAAGATATCACTTATAGAGGGAATGTAAAAACCGCTACCCTTGAACTGAATTACATAACAGGTCAGAGTCACACGTTTAGAAAACACACTAGGGCTGCTTAACGGGAAAGGTGAGGTGGGGTGATGCATAAAACAAGGGTTTCAAATTAGCTCAGATAGCGTTCCGTAAACCCAATATGTAATAGACAAGACCTACTCCTTCCTCAGTGAACTGGACTCAACACGCCCTATTCACCGCCCAAGAATATATCTGACTAGTAAGAATCTTAAAACCTATGTATTTATATCTCTCTGTAAGTGAGTGAAGTGGGTGAAAAGCGGCATAAACACAGCAGTGAAAAGCAGTTAAACCTCATTATACAAATCAATTACTTTTAAAAACCCGTGAAACAAAGACAGTGAAAGAGAGAGAAATTCTGACAAAATTCGTTCAGGGGCTGTGATGCAACCTGGATTGACCATATGTAGACCCACAGATGGATGAGACATAAGGGTGGACACTCTTGGGGCTGAGAGGTTTGGTGAGGTTGGGTGAGCAAACGCAGACCCTTTAAAGTAATACTGCGTGGTACCCATCCCATGGGTCCCAAATCTCCAGGTTCAAGGGCATCTTCCTCCATCGAAAACCTGCATAAGAAACCCAGAAGATGGTACACCGTGTGATCGGGAAAGGTTTCTAAAACGCACCTCATTTCTCATCTCCTTGTGCTCCGGTTCGCCATTCCAGCCGCTATACTAGCAATCTCCCTGCTTGGAGAATCAGCACCTTTAACCTCCTGTTCCGTACAGGTTGCAATTTGTCCTGAGGATGAACGGGAAGAGGGGGAACCAATGAGAGACTAGCTCTAGGTGTTGGGACAGGCACAGGTCACTCTATTTTCCCATCCGGAAGAAGAATTAACCACAGGCTCAGCCTGCAGCCCGGAGAAAGAAAAGGGTCTGAAGCAATCCTGCGCTTTTGCGGCCAGCTCCCAAGAAAGTGAGTTGAAAAATGGAGCTCAGGGGCACTGCAATTCACAAAACTGCAGAGTTATAAATGATAACTCTCGTCCACATATATATTGAGGGAAGGCAACGAAGAGGATTTGAAAGCAAGGCAGAATTGAAGGAAACAGATTTCAGGAGGTAGATTCGAATCGCCTTTAAAGCACAGGAAAAGCGGCAAAACCTCGACAATGATGCCATTGGCCAAAAAGGGCGTATGCGTTTTTTCCTGAATATATTCAGGAAAAAACGCATACGCCCTTTTTGGCCAACCAAGCAACCTGGAAAGGCAAATCAGCGCTACAAAGAAGTCTCGCTTCCCATCGCTCAAAAGGGCCAGGCTGAATAAAGTGTCAAAACCAGAAATGCAGGACAGGCCATGGAGAAATGGCAGCCTTGCTACGCTGATGGGCGGGATGGAAATTGCCAACAGCCACGCTGGAGAAGTGTACGGTGTGTCCTGAAACATCTAAAAAACTCAGTTTAGAGAGCATAGGGCACTTTCACTCATGGGCGTATAAATTGGGAAAACTAAAAATCAGCAAGACAGAGGCACCCCAAAGTTGAGGGCTGCTGTGTTGACAAGAACCTCCACTTTGTTACACCTTAAATATCCCAGGAAAGACAAGAATGGATAAAGAAGTTGTGGTCCTTATGTACAATGGAATATCACTCAGCCATGAAATCAACGTCATAAGGCTAGGAGCAGCATGATGAGTGGATTTGGGTACGACGATTCTAAGTGAAATAAGTCACACAGAAAAATACACTTATCATAAGATATCACTTATAGAGGGAATGTAAAAACCGCTACCCTTGAACTGAATTACATAACAGGTCAGAGTCACACGTTTAGAAAACACACTAGGGCTGCTTAACGGGAAAGGTGAGGTGGGGTGATGCATAAAACAAGGGTTTCAAATTAGCTCAGATAGCGTTCCATAAACCCAATATGTAATAGACAAGACCTACTCCTTGCTCAGTGAACTGGACAAAACAACCCCTATTCACCGCCCAAGAATATATCTGACTAGTAAGAATCTTAAAACCTATGTATTTATATCTCTCTGTAAGTGAGTGAAGTGGGTGAAAAGCGGCATGAACACAGCAGTGAAAGCAGCTAAACCCCATTATACAAATCAATTACTTTCAAAAACCCGTGAAACAAAGACAGTGAAAGAGAGAGAAATTCTTACAAAATTCGTTCAGGGGCTGTGATGCAACCTGGATTGACCATATGTAGACCCACAGATGGATGAGACATAAGGGTGGACACTCTTGGGGCTGAGAGGTTTGGTGAGGTTGGGTGAGCAAACGCAGACCCTTTAAAGTAATACTGCGTGGTACCCATCCCATGGGTCCCAAATCTCCAGGTTCAAGGGCATCTTCCTACATCGAAAACACATGAGAAACCCAGAAGATGGTACACCGTGTGATCGGGAAAGGTTTCTAAAACGCACCTCATTTCTCATCAATTTGTGCTCCGGTTCGCCATTCTAGTTGCTATACTAGCAATCTCCCTGCTTGGAGAATCAGCACCTTTAACCTCCTGTTCCGAACAGGTTGCAATTTGTCCTGAGGATGAACGGGAAGAGGGGGAACCAATGAGAGACTAGCTCTAGGTGTTGGGACAGGAACAGGTCACTCTATTTTCCCATCAGCAAGAAGAATTAACCACAGGCTCAGCCTGCCGCCCGGAGCCAGAATAGGGCCTGAAGCAATCCTGCGCTTTTGCGGCCAGCTCCCAAGAAAGCGAGTTGAAAAATGGAGCTCAGGGGCACTGCAATTCACAAACCTGCAGACTTAGAAATGATAACTCTCGTCCACAAATGTATTGAGGGAAGACAACGAAGAGGATTTGAAAGCAAGGCAGAATTGCAGGAAACAGATTTCAGGAGGTAGATTCGAATCGCCTTTAAAGCACAGGAAAAGCGGCAAAACCTCGACAATGATGCCCTTGGCCAAAAAGGGCGTATGCGTTTTTTCCTGAATATATTCAGGAAAAAACGCATACGCCCTTTTTGGCCAACCAAGCAACCTGGAAAGGCAAATCAGCGCTACAAAGAAGTCTCGCTTCCCATCGGTCAAAAGGGCCAGGCTGAATAAAGTGTCAAAACCAGAAATGCAGGACAGGCCATGGAGAAATGGCAGCCTTGCTACGCTGATGGGCGGGATGGAAATTGCCAACAGCCACTCTGGAGAAGTGTACGGTGTGTCCTGAAACATCTAAAAAACTCAGCTTAGAGAGCATAGGGCACTTCCACTCATGGGCGTATAAATTGGGAAAACTAAAAATCAGCAAGACAGAGGCACCCCAAAGTTGAGGGCTGCTGTGTTGACAAGAACCTCCACTTTGTTACACCTTAAATACCCCAGGAAAGACAAAAATGGATAAAGAAGTTGTGGTCCTTATGTACAATGGAATATCACTCAGCCATGAAATCAACATCAGAAGGCTAGGAGCAGCATGATGAGTGGATTTAGGTACGACGATTCTAAGTGAAATAACTCACACAGAAAAAGAAACATATTATAAGATATCACTTATAGAGGGAAGGTAAAAACCGCTTCCCTTGAACTGAATTACATAACATGTCAGAGTCACACGTTTAGAAAACACACTAGGGCTGCTTAACGGGAAAGGTGAGGTGGGGTGATGCATAAAACAAGGGTTTCAAATTAGCTCAGATAGCGTTCCATAAACCCAATATGTAATAGACAAGACCTACTCCTTGCTCAGTGAACTGGACAAAACAACCCCTATTCACCGCCCAAGAATATATCTGACTAGTAAGAATCTTAAAACCTATGTATTGATATCTCTCTGTAAGTGAGTGAAGTGGGTGAAAAGCGGCATGAACACAGCAGTGAAAGCAGCTAAACCCCATTATACAAATCAATTACTTTTAAACACCCGTGAAACAAAGACAGTGAAAGACAGAGAAATTCTGACAAAATTCGTTCAGGGGCTGTGATGCAACCTGGATTGACCATATGTAGACCCACAGATGGATGAGACATAAGGGTGGACACTCTTGGGGCTGAGAGGTTTGGTGAGGTTGGGTGAGCAAACGCAGACCCTTTAAAGTAATACTGCGTGGTACCCATCCCATGGGTCCCAAATCTCCAGGTTCAAGGGCATCTTCCTACATCGAAAACGCATGAGAAACCCAGAAGATGGTACACCGTGTGATCGGGAAAGGTTTCTAAAACGCACCTCATTTCTCATCAATTTGTGCTCCGGTTCGCCATTCCAGCCGCTATACTAGCAACCTCCCTGCTTGGAGAATCAGCACCTTTAACCTCCTGTTCCGAACAGGTTGCAATTTGTCCTGAGGATGAACGGGAAGAGGGGGAACCAATGAGAGACTAGCTCTAGGTGTTGGGACAGGCACAGGTCACTCTATTTTCCCATCAGCAAGAAGAATTAACCACAGGCTCAGCCTGCCGCCCGGAGCCAGAATAGGGCCTGAAGCAATCCTGCGCTTTTGCGGCCAGCTCCCAAGAAAGCGAGTTGAAAAATGGAGCTCAGGGGCACTGCAATTCACAAACCTGCAGACTTAGAAATGATAACTCTCGTCCACAAATGTATTGAGGGAAGACAACGAAGAGGATTTGAAAGCAAGGCAGAATTGCAGGAAACAGATTTCAGGAGGTAGATTCGAATCGCCTTTAAAGCACAGGAAAAGCGGCAAAACCTCGACAATGATGCCCTTGGCCAAAAAGGGCGTATGCGTTTTTTCCTGAATATATTCAGGAAAAAACGCATACGCCCTTTTTGGCCAACCAAGCAACCTGGAAAGGCAAATCAGCGCTACAAAGAAGTCTCGCTTCCCATCGGTCAAAAGGGCCAGGCTGAATAAAGTGTCAAAACCAGAAATGCAGGACAGGCCATGGAGAAATGGCAGCCTTGCTACGCTGATGGGCGGGATGGAAATTGCCAACAGCCACGCTGGAGAAGTGTACGGTGTGTCCTGAAACATCTAAAAAAATCAGCTTAGAGAGCATAGGGCACTTCCACTCATGGGCGTATAAATTGGGAAAACTAAAAATCAGCAAGACAGAGGCACCCCAAAGTTGAGGGCTGCTCTGTTGACAAGAACCTCCACTTTGTTACACCTTAAATATCCCAGGAAAGACAAGAATGGATAAAGAAGTTGTGGTCCTTATGTACAATGGAATATCACTCAGCCATGAAATCAACGTCATAAGGCTAGGAGCAGCATGATGAGTGGATTTGGGTACGACGATTCTAAGTGAAATAAGTCACACAGAAAAAGAAACATATTATAAGATATCACTTATAGAGGGAAGGTAAAAACCGCTTCCCTTGAACTGAATTACATAACATGTCAGAGTCACACGTTTAGAAAACACACTAGGGCTGCTTAACGGGAAAGGTGAGGTGGGGTGATGCATAAAACAAGGGTTTCAAATTAGCTCAGATAGCGTTCCATAAACCCAATATGTAATAGACAAGACCTACTCCTTGCTCAGTGAACTGGACAAAACAACCCCTATTCACCGCCCAAGAATATATCTGACTAGTAAGAATCTTAAAACCTATGTATTGATATCTCTCTGTAAGTGAGTGAAGTGGGTGAAAAGCGGCATGAACACAGCAGTGAAAGCAGCTAAACCCCATTATACAAATCAATTACTTTTAAACACCCGTGAAACAAAGACAGTGAAAGACAGAGAAATTCTGACAAAATTCGTTCAGGGGCTGTGATGCAACCTGGATTGACCATATGTAGACCCACAGATGGATGAGACATAAGGGTGGACACTCTTGGGGCTGAGAGGTTTGGTGAGGTTGGGTGAGCAAACGCAGACCCTTTAAAGTAATACTGCGTGGTACCCATCCCATGGGTCCCAAATCTCCAGGTTCAAGGGCATCTTCCTACATCGAAAACGCATGAGAAACCCAGAAGATGGTACACCGTGTGATCGGGAAAGGTTTCTAAAACGCACCTCATTTCTCATCAATTTGTGCTCCGGTTCGCCATTCCAGCCGCTATACTAGCAACCTCCCTGCTTGGAGAATCAGCACCTTTAACCTCCTGTTCCGAACAGGTTGCAATTTGTCCTGAGGATGAACGGGAAGAGGGGGAACCAATGAGAGACTAGCTCTAGGTGTTGGGACAGGCACAGGTCACTCTATTTTCCCATCAGCAAGAAGAATTAACCACAGGCTCAGCCTGCCGCCCGGAGCCAGAATAGGGCCTGAAGCAATCCTGCGCTTTTGCGGCCAGCTCCCAAGAAAGCGAGTTGAAAAATGGAGCTCAGGGGCACTGCAATTCACAAACCTGCAGACTTAGAAATGATAACTCTCGTCCACAAATGTATTGAGGGAAGACAACGAAGAGGATTTGAAAGCAAGGCAGAATTGCAGGAAACAGATTTCAGGAGGTAGATTCGAATCGCCTTTAAAGCACAGGAAAAGCGGCAAAACCTCGACAATGATGCCCTTGGCCAAAAAGGGCGTATGCGTTTTTTCCTGAATATATTCAGGAAAAAACGCATACGCCCTTTTTGGCCAACCAAGCAACCTGGAAAGGCAAATCAGCGCTACAAAGAAGTCTCGCTTCCCATCGGTCAAAAGGGCCAGGCTGAATAAAGTGTCAAAACCAGAAATGCAGGACAGGCCATGGAGAAATGGCAGCCTTGCTACGCTGATGGGCGGGATGGAAATTGCCAACAGCCACGCTGGAGAAGTGTACGGTGTGTCCTGAAACATCTAAAAAAATCAGCTTAGAGAGCATAGGGCACTTCCACTCATGGGCGTATAAATTGGGAAAACTAAAAATCAGCAAGACAGAGGCACCCCAAAGTTGAGGGCTGCTCTGTTGACAAGAAACTCCACTTTGTTACACCTTAAATATCCCAGGAAAGACAAGAATGGATAAAGAAGTTGTGGTCCTTATGTACAATGGAATATCACTCAGCCATGAAATCAACGTCATAAGGCTAGGAGCAGCATGATGAGTGGATTTGGGTACGACGATTCTAAGTGAAATAAGTCACACAGAAAAATACACTTATCATAAGATATCACTTATAGAGGGAATGTAAAAACCGCTACCCTTGAACTGAATTACATAACAGGTCAGAGTCACACGTTTAGAAAACACACTAGGGCTGCTTAACGGGAAAGGTGAGGTGGGGTGATGCATAAAACAAGGGTTTCAAATTAGCTCAGATAGCGTTCCATAAACCCAATATGTAATAGACAAGACCTACTCCTTGCTCAGTGAACTGGACAAAACAACCCCTATTCACCGCCCAAGAATATATCTGACTAGTAAGAATCTTAAAACCTATGTATTTATATCTCTCTGTAAGTGAGTGAAGTGGGTGAAAAGCGGCATGAACACAGCAGTGAAAGCAGCTAAACCCCATTATACAAATCAATTACTTTCAAAAACCCGTGAAACAAAGACAGTGAAAGAGAGAGAAATTCTGACAAAATTCGTTCAGGGGCTGTGATGCAACCTGGATTGACCATATGTAGACCCACAGATGGATGAGACATAAGGGTGGACACTCTTGGGGCTGAGAGGTTTGGTGAGGTTGGGTGAGCAAACGCAGACCCTTTAAAGTAATACTGCGTGGTACCCATCCCATGGGTCCCAAATCTCCAGGTTCAAGGGCATCTTCCTACATCGAAAACGCATGAGAAACCCAGAAGATGGTACACCGTGTGATCGGGAAAGGTTTCTAAAACGCACCTCATTTCTCATCAATTTGTGCTCCGTTTCGCCATTCTAGTTGCTATACTAGCAATCTCCCTGCTTGGAGAATCAGCACCTTTAACCTCCTGTTCCGAACAGGTTGCAATTTGTCCTGAGGATGAACGGGAAGAGGGGGAACCAATGAGAGACTAGCTCTAGGTGTTGGGACAGGCACAGGTCACTCTATTTTCCCATCAGCAAGAAGAATTAACCACAGGCTCAGCCTGCCGCCCGGAGCCAGAATAGGGCCTGAAGCAATCCTGCGCTTTTGCGGCCAGCTCCCAAGAAAGCGAGTTGAAAAATGGAGCTCAGGGGCACTGCAATTCACAAACCTGCAGACTTAGAAATGATAACTCTCGTCCACAAATGTATTGAGGGAAGACAACGAAGAGGATTTGAAAGCAAGGCAGAATTGCAGGAAACAGATTTCAGGAGGTAGATTCGAATCGCCTTTAAAGCACAGGAAAAGCGGCAAAACCTCGACAATGATGCCCTTGGCCAAAAAGGGCGTATGCGTTTTTTCCTGAATATATTCAGGAAAAAACGCATACGCCCTTTTTGGCCAACCAAGCAACCTGGAAAGGCAAATCAGCGCTACAAAGAAGTCTCGCTTCCCATCGGTCAAAAGGGCCAGGCTGAATAAAGTGTCAAAACCAGAAATGCAGGACAGGCCATGGAGAAATGGCAGCCTTGCTACGCTGATGGGCGGGATGGAAATTGCCAACAGCCACTCTGGAGAAGTGTACGGTGTGTCCTGAAACATCTAAAAAACTCAGCTTAGAGAGCATAGGGCACTTCCACTCATGGGCGTATAAATTGGGAAAACTAAAAATCAGCAAGACAGAGGCACCCCAAAGTTGAGGGCTGCTGTGTTGACAAGAACCTCCACTTTGTTACACCTTAAATACCCCAGGAAAGACAAAAATGGATAAAGAAGTTGTGGTCCTTATGTACAATGGAATATCACTCAGCCATGAAATCAACATCAGAAGGCTAGGAGCAGCATGATGAGTGGATTTAGGTACGACGATTCTAAGTGAAATAACTCACACAGAAAAAGAAACATATTATAAGATATCACTTATAGAGGGAAGGTAAAAACCGCTTCCCTTGAACTGAATTACATAACATGTCAGAGTCACACGTTTAGAAAACACACTAGGGCTGCTTAACGGGAAAGGTGAGGTGGGGTGATGCATAAAACAAGGGTTTCAAATTAGCTCAGATAGCGTTCCATAAACCCAATATGTAATAGACAAGACCTACTCCTTGCTCAGTGAACTGGACAAAACAACCCCTATTCACCGCCCAAGAATATATCTGACTAGTAAGAATCTTAAAACCTATGTATTTATATCTCTCTGTAAGTGAGTGAAGTGGGTGAAAAGCGGCATGAACACAGCAGTGAAAGCAGCTAAACCCCATTATACAAATCAATTACTTTTAAACACCCGTGAAACAAAGACAGTGAAAGACAGAGAAATTCTGACAAAATTCGTTCAGGGGCTGTGATGCAACCTGGATTGACCATATGTAGACCCACAGATGGATGAGACATAAGGGTGGACACTCTTGGGGCTGAGAGGTTTGGTGAGGTTGGGTGAGCAAACGCAGACCCTTTAAAGTAATACTGCGTGGTACCCATCCCATGGGTCCCAAATCTCCAGGTTCAAGGGCATCTTCCTACATCGAAAACGCATGAGAAACCCAGAAGATGGTACACCGTGTGATCGGGAAAGGTTTCTAAAACGCACCTCATTTCTCATCAATTTGTGCTCCGGTTCACCATTCCAGCCGCTATACTAGCAACCTCCCTGCTTGGAGAATCAGCACCTTTAACCTCCTGTTCCGAACAGGTTGCAATTTGTCCTGAGGATGAACGGGAAGAGGGGGAACCAATGAGAGACTAGCTCTAGGTGTTGGGACAGGCACAGGTCACTCTATTTTCCCATCAGCAAGAAGAATTAACCACAGGCTCAGCCTGCCGCCCGGAGCCAGAATAGGGCCTGAAGCAATCCTGCGCTTTTGCGGCCAGCTCCCAAGAAAGCGAGTTGAAAAATGGAGCTCAGGGGCACTGCAATTCACAAACCTGCAGACTTAGAAATGATAACTCTCGTCCACAAATGTATTGAGGGAAGACAACGAAGAGGATTTGAAAGCAAGGCAGAATTGCAGGAAACAGATTTCAGGAGGTAGATTCGAATCGCCTTTAAAGCACAGGAAAAGCGGCAAAACCTCGACAATGATGCCCTTGGCCAAAAAGGGCGTATGCGTTTTTTCCTGAATATATTCAGGAAAAAACGCATACGCCCTTTTTGGCCAACCGAGCAACCTGGAAAGGCAAATCAGCGCTACAAAGAAGTCTCGCTTCCCATCGGTCAAAAGGGCCAGGCTGAATAAAGTGTCAAAACCAGAAATGCAGGACAGGCCATGGAGAAATGGCAGCCTTGCTACGCTGATGGGCGGGATGGAAATTGCCAACAGCCACTCTGGAGAAGTGTACGGTGTGTCCTGAAACATCTAAAAAACTCAGCTTAGAGAGCATAGGGCACTTCCACTCATGGGCGTATAAATTGGGAAAACTAAAAATCAGCAAGACAGAGGCACCCCAAAGTTGAGGGCTGCTGTGTTGACAAGAACCTCCACTTTGTTACACCTTAAATACCCCAGGAAAGACAAAAATGGATAAAGAAGTTGTGGTCCTTATGTACAATGGAATATCACTCAGCCATGAAATCAACATCAGAAGGCTAGGAGCAGCATGATGAGTGGATTTAGGTACGACGATTCTAAGTGAAATAACTCACACAGAAAAAGAAACATATTATAAGATATCACTTATAGAGGGAAGGTAAAAACCGCTTCCCTTGAACTGAATTACATAACATGTCAGAGTCACACGTTTAGAAAACACACTAGGGCTGCTTAACGGGAAAGGTGAGGTGGGGTGATGCATAAAACAAGGGTTTCAAATTAGCTCAGATAGCGTTCCATAAACCCAATATGTAATAGACAAGACCTACTCCTTGCTCAGTGAACTGGACAAAACAACCCCTATTCACCGCCCAAGAATATATCTGACTAGTAAGAATCTTAAAACCTATGTATTTATATCTCTCTGTAAGTGAGTGAAGTGGGTGAAAAGCGGCATGAACACAGCAGTGAAAGCAGCTAAACCCCATTATACAAATCAATTACTTTTAAACACCCGTGAAACAAAGACAGTGAAAGAGAGAGAAATTCTGACAAAATTCGTTCAGGGGCTGTGATGCAACCTGGATTGACCATATGTAGACCCACAGATGGATGAGACATAAGGGTGGACACTCTTGGGGCTGAGAGGTTTGGTGAGGTTGGGTGAGCAAACGCAGACCCTTTAAAGTAATACTGCGTGGTACCCATCCCATGGGTCCCAAATCTCCAGGTTCAAGGGCATCTTCCTACATCGAAAACGCATGAGAAACCCAGAAGATGGTACACCGTGTGATCGGGAAAGGTTTCTAAAACGCACCTCATTTCTCATCAATTTGTGCTCCGGTTCGCCATTCCAGCCGCTATACTAGCAACCTCCCTGCTTGGAGAATCAGCACCTTTAACCTCCTGTTCCGAACAGGTTGCAATTTGTCCTGAGGATGAACGGGAAGAGGGGGAACCAATGAGAGACTAGCTCTAGGTGTTGGGACAGGCACAGGTCACTCTATTTTCCCATCAGCAAGAAGAATTAACCACAGGCTCAGCCTGCCGCCCGGAGCCAGAATAGGGCCTGAAGCAATCCTGCGCTTTTGCGGCCAGCTCCCAAGAAAGCGAGTTGAAAAATGGAGCTCAGGGGCACTGCAATTCACAAACCTGCAGACTTAGAAATGATAACTCTCGTCCACAAATGTATTGAGGGAAGACAACGAAGAGGATTTGAAAGCAAGGCAGAATTGCAGGAAACAGATTTCAGGAGGTAGATTCGAATCGCCTTTAAAGCACAGGAAAAGCGGCAAAACCTCGACAATGATGCCCTTGGCCAAAAAGGGCGTATGCGTTTTTTCCTGAATATATTCAGGAAAAAACGCATACGCCCTTTTTGGCCAACCAAGCAACCTGGAAAGGCAAATCAGCGCTACAAAGAAGTCTCGCTTCCCATCGGTCAAAAGGGCCAGGCTGAATAAAGTGTCAAAACCAGAAATGCAGGACAGGCCATGGAGAAATGGCAGCCTTGCTACGCTGATGGGCGGGATGGAAATTGCCAACAGCCACGCTGGAGAAGTGTACGGTGTGTCCTGAAACATCTAAAAAACTCAGCTTAGAGAGCATAGGGCACTTCCACTCATGGGCGTATAAATTGGGAAAACTAAAAATCAGCAAGACAGAGGCACCCCAAAGTTGAGGGCTGCTCTGTTGACAAGAAACTCCACTTTGTTACACCTTAAATATCCCAGGAAAGACAAGAATGGATAAAGAAGTTGTGGTCCTTATGTACAATGGAATATCACTCAGCCATGAAATCAACGTCATAAGGCTAGGAGCAGCATGATGAGTGGATTTGGGTACGACGATTCTAAGTGAAATAAGTCACACAGAAAAATACACTTATCATAAGATATCACTTATAGAGGGAATGTAAAAACCGCTACCCTTGAACTGAATTACATAACAGGTCAGAGTCACACGTTTAGAAAACACACTAGGGCTGCTTAACGGGAAAGGTGAGGTGGGGTGATGCATAAAACAAGGGTTTCAAATTAGCTCAGATAGCGTTCCATAAACCCAATATGTAATAGACAAGACCTACTCCTTGCTCAGTGAACTGGACAAAACAACCCCTATTCACCGCCCAAGAATATATCTGACTAGTAAGAATCTTAAAACCTATGTATTTATATCTCTCTGTAAGTGAGTGAAGTGGGTGAAAAGCGGCATGAACACAGCAGTGAAAGCAGCTAAACCCCATTATACAAATCAATTACTTTTAAACACCCGTGAAACAAAGACAGTGAAAGAGAGAGAAATTCTGACAAAATTCGTTCAGGGGCTGTGATGCAACCTGGATTGACCATATGTAGACCCACAGATGGATGAGACATAAGGGTGGACACTCTTGGGGCTGAGAGGTTTGGTGAGGTTGGGTGAGCAAACGCAGACCCTTTAAAGTAATACTGCGTGGTACCCATCCCATGGGTCCCAAATCTCCAGGTTCAAGGGCATCTTCCTACATCGAAAACGCATGAGAAACCCAGAAGATGGTACACCGTGTGATCGGGAAAGGTTTCTAAAACGCACCTCATTTCTCATCAATTTGTGCTCCGGTTCGCCATTCCAGCCGCTATACTAGCAACCTCCCTGCTTGGAGAATCAGCACCTTTAACCTCCTGTTCCGAACAGGTTGCAATTTGTCCTGAGGATGAACGGGAAGAGGGGGAACCAATGAGAGACTAGCTCTAGGTGTTGGGACAGGCACAGGTCACTCTATTTTCCCATCAGCAAGAAGAATTAACCACAGGCTCAGCCTGCCGCCCGGAGCCAGAATAGGGCCTGAAGCAATCCTGCGCTTTTGCGGCCAGCTCCCAAGAAAGCGAGTTGAAAAATGGAGCTCAGGGGCACTGCAATTCACAAACCTGCAGACTTAGAAATGATAACTCTCGTCCACAAATGTATTGAGGGAAGACAACGAAGAGGATTTGAAAGCAAGGCAGAATTGCAGGAAACAGATTTCAGGAGGTAGATTCGAATCGCCTTTAAAGCACAGGAAAAGCGGCAAAACCTCGACAATGATGCCCTTGGCCAAAAAGGGCGTATGCGTTTTTTCCTGAATATATTCAGGAAAAAACGCATACGCCCTTTTTGGCCAACCAAGCAACCTGGAAAGGCAAATCAGCGCTACAAAGAAGTCTCGCTTCCCATCGGTCAAAAGGGCCAGGCTGAATAAAGTGTCAAAACCAGAAATGCAGGACAGGCCATGGAGAAATGGCAGCCTTGCTACGCTGATGGGCGGGATGGAAATTGCCAACAGCCACGCTGGAGAAGTGTACGGTGTGTCCTGAAACATCTAAAAAACTCAGCTTAGAGAGCATAGGGCACTTCCACTCATGGGCGTATAAATTGGGAAAACTAAAAATCAGCAAGACAGAGGCACCCCAAAGTTGAGGGCTGCTCTGTTGACAAGAAACTCCACTTTGTTACACCTTAAATATCCCAGGAAAGACAAGAATGGATAAAGAAGTTGTGGTCCTTATGTACAATGGAATATCACTCAGCCATGAAATCAACGTCATAAGGCTAGGAGCAGCATGATGAGTGGATTTGGGTACGACGATTCTAAGTGAAATAAGTCACACAGAAAAATACACTTATCATAAGATATCACTTATAGAGGGAATGTAAAAACCGCTACCCTTGAACTGAATTACATAACAGGTCAGAGTCACACGTTTAGAAAACACACTAGGGCTGCTTAACGGGAAAGGTGAGGTGGGGTGATGCATAAAACAAGGGTTTCAAATTAGCTCAGATAGCGTTCCATAAACCCAATATGTAATAGACAAGACCTACTCCTTGCTCAGTGAACTGGACAAAACAACCCCTATTCACCGCCCAAGAATATATCTGACTAGTAAGAATCTTAAAACCTATGTATTTATATCTCTCTGTAAGTGAGTGAAGTGGGTGAAAAGCGGCATGAACACAGCAGTGAAAGCAGCTAAACCCCATTATACAAATCAATTACTTTCAAAAACCCGTGAAAAAAAGACAGTGAAAGAGAGAGAAATTCTGACAAAATTCGTTCAGGGGCTGTGATGCAACCTGGATTGACCATATGTAGACCCACAGATGGATGAGACATAAGGGTGGACACTCTTGGGGCTGAGAGGTTTGGTGAGGTTGGGTGAGCAAACGCAGACCCTTTAAAGTAATACTGCGTGGTACCCATCCCATGGGTCCCAAATCTCCAGGTTCAAGGGCATCTTCCTACATCGAAAACGCATGAGAAACCCAGAAGATGGTACACCGTGTGATCGGGAAAGGTTTCTAAAACGCACCTCATTTCTCATCAATTTGTGCTCCGGTTCGCCATTCCAGCCGCTATACTAGCAACCTCCCTGCTTGGAGAATCAGCACCTTTAACCTCCTGTTCCGAACAGGTTGCAATTTGTCCTGAGGATGAACGGGAAGAGGGGGAACCAATGAGAGACTAGCTCTAGGTGTTGGGACAGGCACAGGTCACTCTATTTTCCCATCAGCAAGAAGAATTAACCACAGGCTCAGCCTGCCGCCCGGAGCCAGAATAGGGCCTGAAGCAATCCTGCGCTTTTGCGGCCAGCTCCCAAGAAAGCGAGTTGAAAAATGGAGCTCAGGGGCACTGCAATTCACAAACCTGCAGACTTAGAAATGATAACTCTCGTCCACAAATGTATTGAGGGAAGACAACGAAGAGGATTTGAAAGCAAGGCAGAATTGCAGGAAACAGATTTCAGGAGGTAGATTCGAATCGCCTTTAAAGCACAGGAAAAGCGGCAAAACCTCGACAATGATGCCCTTGGCCAAAAAGGGCGTATGCGTTTTTTCCTGAATATATTCAGGAAAAAACGCATACGCCCTTTTTGGCCAACCAAGCAACCTGGAAAGGCAAATCAGCGCTACAAAGAAGTCTCGCTTCCCATCGGTCAAAAGGGCCAGGCTGAATAAAGTGTCAAAACCAGAAATGCAGGACAGGCCATGGAGAAATGGCAGCCTTGCTACGCTGATGGGCGGGATGGAAATTGCCAACAGCCACTCTGGAGAAGTGTACGGTGTGTCCTGAAACATCTAAAAAACTCAGCTTAGAGAGCATAGGGCACTTCCACTCATGGGCGTATAAATTGGGAAAACTAAAAATCAGCAAGACAGAGGCACCCCAAAGTTGAGGGCTGCTGTGTTGACAAGAACCTCCACTTTGTTACACCTTAAATACCCCAGGAAAGACAAAAATGGATAAAGAAGTTGTGGTCCTTATGTACAATGGAATATCACTCAGCCATGAAATCAACATCAGAAGGCTAGGAGCAGCATGATGAGTGGATTTAGGTACGACGATTCTAAGTGAAATAACTCACACAGAAAAAGAAACATATTATAAGATATCACTTATAGAGGGAAGGTAAAAACCGCTTCCCTTGAACTGAATTACATAACATGTCAGAGTCACACGTTTAGAAAACACACTAGGGCTGCTTAACGGGAAAGGTGAGGTGGGGTGATGCATAAAACAAGGGTTTCAAATTAGCTCAGATAGCGTTCCATAAACCCAATATGTAATAGACAAGACCTACTCCTTGCTCAGTGAACTGGACAAAACAACCCCTATTCACCGCCCAAGAATATATCTGACTAGTAAGAATCTTAAAACCTATGTATTTATATCTCTCTGTAAGTGAGTGAAGTGGGTGAAAAGCGGCATGAACACAGCAGTGAAAGCAGCTAAACCCCATTATACAAATCAATTACTTTTAAACACCCGTGAAACAAAGACAGTGAAAGAGAGAGAAATTCTGACAAAATTCGTTCAGGGGCTGTGATGCAACCTGGATTGACCATATGTAGACCCACAGATGGATGAGACATAAGGGTGGACACTCTTGGGGCTGAGAGGTTTGGTGAGGTTGGGTGAGCAAACGCAGACCCTTTAAAGTAATACTGCGTGGTACCCATCCCATGGGTCCCAAATCTCCAGGTTCAAGGGCATCTTCCTACATCGAAAACGCATGAGAAACCCAGAAGATGGTACACCGTGTGATCGGGAAAGGTTTCTAAAACGCACCTCATTTCTCATCAATTTGTGCTCCGGTTCGCCATTCCAGCCGCTATACTAGCAACCTCCCTGCTTGGAGAATCAGCACCTTTAACCTCCTGTTCCGAACAGGTTGCAATTTGTCCTGAGGATGAACGGGAAGAGGGGGAACCAATGAGAGACTAGCTCTAGGTGTTGGGACAGGCACAGGTCACTCTATTTTCCCATCAGCAAGAAGAATTAACCACAGGCTCAGCCTGCCGCCCGGAGCCAGAATAGGGCCTGAAGCAATCCTGCGCTTTTGCGGCCAGCTCCCAAGAAAGCGAGTTGAAAAATGGAGCTCAGGGGCACTGCAATTCACAAACCTGCAGACTTAGAAATGATAACTCTCGTCCACAAATGTATTGAGGGAAGACAACGAAGAGGATTTGAAAGCAAGGCAGAATTGCAGGAAACAGATTTCAGGAGGTAGATTCGAATCGCCTTTAAAGCACAGGAAAAGCGGCAAAACCTCGACAATGATGCCCTTGGCCAAAAAGGGCGTATGCGTTTTTTCCTGAATATATTCAGGAAAAAACGCATACGCCCTTTTTGGCCAACCAAGCAACCTGGAAAGGCAAATCAGCGCTACAAAGAAGTCTCGCTTCCCATCGGTCAAAAGGGCCAGGCTGAATAAAGTGTCAAAACCAGAAATGCAGGACAGGCCATGGAGAAATGGCAGCCTTGCTACGCTGATGGGCGGGATGGAAATTGCCAACAGCCACGCTGGAGAAGTGTACGGTGTGTCCTGAAACATCTAAAAAACTCAGCTTAGAGAGCATAGGGCACTTCCACTCATGGGCGTATAAATTGGGAAAACTAAAAATCAGCAAGACAGAGGCACCCCAAAGTTGAGGGCTGCTCTGTTGACAAGAAACTCCACTTTGTTACACCTTAAATATCCCAGGAAAGACAAGAATGGATAAAGAAGTTGTGGTCCTTATGTACAATGGAATATCACTCAGCCATGAAATCAACGTCATAAGGCTAGGAGCAGCATGATGAGTGGATTTGGGTACGACGATTCTAAGTGAAATAAGTCACACAGAAAAATACACTTATCATAAGATATCACTTATAGAGGGAATGTAAAAACCGCTACCCTTGAACTGAATTACATAACAGGTCAGAGTCACACGTTTAGAAAACACACTAGGGCTGCTTAACGGGAAAGGTGAGGTGGGGTGATGCATAAAACAAGGGTTTCAAATTAGCTCAGATAGCGTTCCATAAACCCAATATGTAATAGACAAGACCTACTCCTTGCTCAGTGAACTGGACAAAACAACCCCTATTCACCGCCCAAGAATATATCTGACTAGTAAGAATCTTAAAACCTATGTATTTATATCTCTCTGTAAGTGAGTGAAGTGGGTGAAAAGCGGCATGAACACAGCAGTGAAAGCAGCTAAACCCCATTATACAAATCAATTACTTTCAAAAACCCGTGAAACAAAGACAGTGAAAGAGAGAGAAATTCTGACAAAATTCGTTCAGGGGCTGTGATGCAACCTGGATTGACCATATGTAGACCCACAGATGGATGAGACATAAGGGTGGACACTCTTGGGGCTGAGAGGTTTGGTGAGGTTGGGTGAGCAAACGCAGACCCTTTAAAGTAATACTGCGTGGTACCCATCCCATGGGTCCCAAATCTCCAGGTTCAAGGGCATCTTCCTACATCGAAAACGCATGAGAAACCCAGAAGATGGTACACCGTGTGATCGGGAAAGGTTTCTAAAACGCACCTCATTTCTCATCAATTTGTGCTCCGGTTCGCCATTCCAGCCGCTATACTAGCAACCTCCCTGCTTGGAGAATCAGCACCTTTAACCTCCTGTTCCGAACAGGTTGCAATTTGTCCTGAGGATGAACGGGAAGAGGGGGAACCAATGAGAGACTAGCTCTAGGTGTTGGGACAGGCACAGGTCACTCTATTTTCCCATCAGCAAGAAGAATTAACCACAGGCTCAGCCTGCCGCCCGGAGCCAGAATAGGGCCTGAAGCAATCCTGCGCTTTTGCGGCCAGCTCCCAAGAAAGCGAGTTGAAAAATGGAGCTCAGGGGCACTGCAATTCACAAACCTGCAGACTTAGAAATGATAACTCTCGTCCACAAATGTATTGAGGGAAGACAACGAAGAGGATTTGAAAGCAAGGCAGAATTGCAGGAAACAGATTTCAGGAGGTAGATTCGAATCGCCTTTAAAGCACAGGAAAAGCGGCAAAACCTCGACAATGATGCCCTTGGCCAAAAAGGGCGTATGCGTTTTTTCCTGAATATATTCAGGAAAAAACGCATACGCCCTTTTTGGCCAACCAAGCAACCTGGAAAGGCAAATCAGCGCTACAAAGAAGTCTCGCTTCCCATCGGTCAAAAGGGCCAGGCTGAATAAAGTGTCAAAACCAGAAATGCAGGACAGGCCATGGAGAAATGGCAGCCTTGCTACGCTGATGGGCGGGATGGAAATTGCCAACAGCCACGCTGGAGAAGTGTACGGTGTGTCCTGAAACATCTAAAAAACTCAGCTTAGAGAGCATAGGGCACTTCCACTCATGGGCGTATAAATTGGGAAAACTAAAAATCAGCAAGACAGAGGCACCCCAAAGTTGAGGGCTGCTCTGTTGACAAGAAACTCCACTTTGTTACACCTTAAATATCCCAGGAAAGACAAGAATGGATAAAGAAGTTGTGGTCCTTATGTACAATGGAATATCACTCAGCCATGAAATCAACGTCATAAGGCTAGGAGCAGCATGATGAGTGGATTTGGGTACGACGATTCTAAGTGAAATAAGTCACACAGAAAAATACACTTATCATAAGATATCACTTATAGAGGGAATGTAAAAACCGCTACCCTTGAACTGAATTACATAACAGGTCAGAGTCACACGTTTAGAAAACACACTAGGGCTGCTTAACGGGAAAGGTGAGGTGGGGTGATGCATAAAACAAGGGTTTCAAATTAGCTCAGATAGCGTTCCATAAACCCAATATGTAATAGACAAGACCTACTCCTTGCTCAGTGAACTGGACAAAACAACCCCTATTCACCGCCCAAGAATATATCTGACTAGTAAGAATCTTAAAACCTATGTATTTATATCTCTCTGTAAGTGAGTGAAGTGGGTGAAAAGCGGCATGAACACAGCAGTGAAAGCAGCTAAACCCCATTATACAAATCAATTACTTTTAAACACCCGTGAAACAAAGACAGTGAAAGAGAGAGAAATTCTGACAAAATTCGTTCAGGGGCTGTGATGCAACCTGGATTGACCATATGTAGACCCACAGATGGATGAGACATAAGGGTGGACACTCTTGGGGCTGAGAGGTTTGGTGAGGTTGGGTGAGCAAACGCAGACCCTTTAAAGTAATACTGCGTGGTACCCATCCCATGGGTCCCAAATCTCCAGGTTCAAGGGCATCTTCCTACATCGAAAACGCATGAGAAACCCAGAAGATGGTACACCGTGTGATCGGGAAAGGTTTCTAAAACGCACCTCATTTCTCATCAATTTGTGCTCCGGTTCGCCATTCCAGCCGCTATACTAGCAACCTCCCTGCTTGGAGAATCAGCACCTTTAACCTCCTGTTCCGAACAGGTTGCAATTTGTCCTGAGGATGAACGGGAAGAGGGGGAACCAATGAGAGACTAGCTCTAGGTGTTGGGACAGGCACAGGTCACTCTATTTTCCCATCAGCAAGAAGAATTAACCACAGGCTCAGCCTGCCGCCCGGAGCCAGAATAGGGCCTGAAGCAATCCTGCGCTTTTGCGGCCAGCTCCCAAGAAAGCGAGTTGAAAAATGGAGCTCAGGGGCACTGCAATTCACAAACCTGCAGACTTAGAAATGATAACTCTCGTCCACAAATGTATTGAGGGAAGACAACGAAGAGGATTTGAAAGCAAGGCAGAATTGCAGGAAACAGATTTCAGGAGGTAGATTCGAATCGCCTTTAAAGCACAGGAAAAGCGGCAAAACCTCGACAATGATGCCCTTGGCCAAAAAGGGCGTATGCGTTTTTTCCTGAATATATTCAGGAAAAAACGCATACGCCCTTTTTGGCCAACCAAGCAACCTGGAAAGGCAAATCAGCGCTACAAAGAAGTCTCGCTTCCCATCGGTCAAAAGGGCCAGGCTGAATAAAGTGTCAAAACCAGAAATGCAGGACAGGCCATGGAGAAATGGCAGCCTTGCTACGCTGATGGGCGGGATGGAAATTGCCAACAGCCACGCTGGAGAAGTGTACGGTGTGTCCTGAAACATCTAAAAAACTCAGCTTAGAGAGCATAGGGCACTTCCACTCATGGGCGTATAAATTGGGAAAACTAAAAATCAGCAAGACAGAGGCACCCCAAAGTTGAGGGCTGCTCTGTTGACAAGAAACTCCACTTTGTTACACCTTAAATATCCCAGGAAAGACAAGAATGGATAAAGAAGTTGTGGTCCTTATGTACAATGGAATATCACTCAGCCATGAAATCAACGTCATAAGGCTAGGAGCAGCATGATGAGTGGATTTGGGTACGACGATTCTAAGTGAAATAAGTCACACAGAAAAATACACTTATCATAAGATATCACTTATAGAGGGAATGTAAAAACCGCTACCCTTGAACTGAATTACATAACAGGTCAGAGTCACACGTTTAGAAAACACACTAGGGCTGCTTAACGGGAAAGGTGAGGTGGGGTGATGCATAAAACAAGGGTTTCAAATTAGCTCAGATAGCGTTCCATAAACCCAATATGTAATAGACAAGACCTACTCCTTGCTCAGTGAACTGGACAAAACAACCCCTATTCACCGCCCAAGAATATATCTGACTAGTAAGAATCTTAAAACCTATGTATTTATATCTCTCTGTAAGTGAGTGAAGTGGGTGAAAAGCGGCATGAACACAGCAGTGAAAGCAGCTAAACCCCATTATACAAATCAATTACTTTCAAAAACCCGTGAAAAAAAGACAGTGAAAGAGAGAGAAATTCTGACAAAATTCGTTCAGGGGCTGTGATGCAACCTGGATTGACCATATGTAGACCCACAGATGGATGAGACATAAGGGTGGACACTCTTGGGGCTGAGAGGTTTGGTGAGGTTGGGTGAGCAAACGCAGACCCTTTAAAGTAATACTGCGTGGTACCCATCCCATGGGTCCCAAATCTCCAGGTTCAAGGGCATCTTCCTACATCGAAAACGCATGAGAAACCCAGAAGATGGTACACCGTGTGATCGGGAAAGGTTTCTAAAACGCACCTCATTTCTCATCAATTTGTGCTCCGGTTCGCCATTCCAGCCGCTATACTAGCAACCTCCCTGCTTGGAGAATCAGCACCTTTAACCTCCTGTTCCGAACAGGTTGCAATTTGTCCTGAGGATGAACGGGAAGAGGGGGAACCAATGAGAGACTAGCTCTAGGTGTTGGGACAGGCACAGGTCACTCTATTTTCCCATCAGCAAGAAGAATTAACCACAGGCTCAGCCTGCCGCCCGGAGCCAGAATAGGGCCTGAAGCAATCCTGCGCTTTTGCGGCCAGCTCCCAAGAAAGCGAGTTGAAAAATGGAGCTCAGGGGCACTGCAATTCACAAACCTGCAGACTTAGAAATGATAACTCTCGTCCACAAATGTATTGAGGGAAGACAACGAAGAGGATTTGAAAGCAAGGCAGAATTGCAGGAAACAGATTTCAGGAGGTAGATTCGAATCGCCTTTAAAGCACAGGAAAAGCGGCAAAACCTCGACAATGATGCCCTTGGCCAAAAAGGGCGTATGCGTTTTTTCCTGAATATATTCAGGAAAAAACGCATACGCCCTTTTTGGCCAACCAAGCAACCTGGAAAGGCAAATCAGCGCTACAAAGAAGTCTCGCTTCCCATCGGTCAAAAGGGCCAGGCTGAATAAAGTGTCAAAACCAGAAATGCAGGACAGGCCATGGAGAAATGGCAGCCTTGCTACGCTGATGGGCGGGATGGAAATTGCCAACAGCCACTCTGGAGAAGTGTACGGTGTGTCCTGAAACATCTAAAAAACTCAGCTTAGAGAGCATAGGGCACTTCCACTCATGGGCGTATAAATTGGGAAAACTAAAAATCAGCAAGACAGAGGCACCCCAAAGTTGAGGGCTGCTGTGTTGACAAGAACCTCCACTTTGTTACACCTTAAATACCCCAGGAAAGACAAAAATGGATAAAGAAGTTGTGGTCCTTATGTACAATGGAATATCACTCAGCCATGAAATCAACATCAGAAGGCTAGGAGCAGCATGATGAGTGGATTTAGGTACGACGATTCTAAGTGAAATAACTCACACAGAAAAAGAAACATATTATAAGATATCACTTATAGAGGGAAGGTAAAAACCGCTTCCCTTGAACTGAATTACATAACATGTCAGAGTCACACGTTTAGAAAACACACTAGGGCTGCTTAACGGGAAAGGTGAGGTGGGGTGATGCATAAAACAAGGGTTTCAAATTAGCTCAGATAGCGTTCCATAAACCCAATATGTAATAGACAAGACCTACTCCTTGCTCAGTGAACTGGACAAAACAACCCCTATTCACCGCCCAAGAATATATCTGACTAGTAAGAATCTTAAAACCTATGTATTTATATCTCTCTGTAAGTGAGTGAAGTGGGTGAAAAGCGGCATGAACACAGCAGTGAAAGCAGCTAAACCCCATTATACAAATCAATTACTTTTAAACACCCGTGAAACAAAGACAGTGAAAGAGAGAGAAATTCTGACAAAATTCGTTCAGGGGCTGTGATGCAACCTGGATTGACCATATGTAGACCCACAGATGGATGAGACATAAGGGTGGACACTCTTGGGGCTGAGAGGTTTGGTGAGGTTGGGTGAGCAAACGCAGACCCTTTAAAGTAATACTGCGTGGTACCCATCCCATGGGTCCCAAATCTCCAGGTTCAAGGGCATCTTCCTACATCGAAAACGCATGAGAAACCCAGAAGATGGTACACCGTGTGATCGGGAAAGGTTTCTAAAACGCACCTCATTTCTCATCAATTTGTGCTCCGGTTCGCCATTCCAGCCGCTATACTAGCAACCTCCCTGCTTGGAGAATCAGCACCTTTAACCTCCTGTTCCGAACAGGTTGCAATTTGTCCTGAGGATGAACGGGAAGAGGGGGAACCAATGAGAGACTAGCTCTAGGTGTTGGGACAGGCACAGGTCACTCTATTTTCCCATCAGCAAGAAGAATTAACCACAGGCTCAGCCTGCCGCCCGGAGCCAGAATAGGGCCTGAAGCAATCCTGCGCTTTTGCGGCCAGCTCCCAAGAAAGCGAGTTGAAAAATGGAGCTCAGGGGCACTGCAATTCACAAACCTGCAGACTTAGAAATGATAACTCTCGTCCACAAATGTATTGAGGGAAGACAACGAAGAGGATTTGAAAGCAAGGCAGAATTGCAGGAAACAGATTTCAGGAGGTAGATTCGAATCGCCTTTAAAGCACAGGAAAAGCGGCAAAACCTCGACAATGATGCCCTTGGCCAAAAAGGGCGTATGCGTTTTTTCCTGAATATATTCAGGAAAAAACGCATACGCCCTTTTTGGCCAACCAAGCAACCTGGAAAGGCAAATCAGCGCTACAAAGAAGTCTCGCTTCCCATCGGTCAAAAGGGCCAGGCTGAATAAAGTGTCAAAACCAGAAATGCAGGACAGGCCATGGAGAAATGGCAGCCTTGCTACGCTGATGGGCGGGATGGAAATTGCCAACAGCCACGCTGGAGAAGTGTACGGTGTGTCCTGAAACATCTAAAAAAATCAGCTTAGAGAGCATAGGGCACTTCCACTCATGGGCGTATAAATTGGGAAAACTAAAAATCAGCAAGACAGAGGCACCCCAAAGTTGAGGGCTGCTCTGTTGACAAGAAACTCCACTTTGTTACACCTTAAATATCCCAGGAAAGACAAGAATGGATAAAGAAGTTGTGGTCCTTATGTACAATGGAATATCACTCAGCCATGAAATCAACGTCATAAGGCTAGGAGCAGCATGATGAGTGGATTTGGGTACGACGATTCTAAGTGAAATAAGTCACACAGAAAAATACACTTATCATAAGATATCACTTATAGAGGGAATGTAAAAACCGCTACCCTTGAACTGAATTACATAACAGGTCAGAGTCACACGTTTAGAAAACACACTAGGGCTGCTTAACGGGAAAGGTGAGGTGGGGTGATGCATAAAACAAGGGTTTCAAATTAGCTCAGATAGCGTTCCATAAACCCAATATGTAATAGACAAGACCTACTCCTTGCTCAGTGAACTGGACAAAACAACCCCTATTCACCGCCCAAGAATATATCTGACTAGTAAGAATCTTAAAACCTATGTATTTATATCTCTCTGTAAGTGAGTGAAGTGGGTGAAAAGCGGCATGAACACAGCAGTGAAAGCAGCTAAACCCCATTATACAAATCAATTACTTTCAAAAACCCGTGAAACAAAGACAGTGAAAGAGAGAGAAATTCTGACAAAATTCGTTCAGGGGCTGTGATGCAACCTGGATTGACCATATGTAGACCCACAGATGGATGAGACATAAGGGTGGACACTCTTGGGGCTGAGAGGTTTGGTGAGGTTGGGTGAGCAAACGCAGACCCTTTAAAGTAATACTGCGTGGTACCCATCCCATGGGTCCCAAATCTCCAGGTTCAAGGGCATCTTCCTACATCGAAAACGCATGAGAAACCCAGAAGATGGTACACCGTGTGATCGGGAAAGGTTTCTAAAACGCACCTCATTTCTCATCAATTTGTGCTCCGGTTCGCCATTCCAGCCGCTATACTAGCAACCTCCCTGCTTGGAGAATCAGCACCTTTAACCTCCTGTTCCGAACAGGTTGCAATTTGTCCTGAGGATGAACGGGAAGAGGGGGAACCAATGAGAGACTAGCTCTAGGTGTTGGGACAGGCACAGGTCACTCTATTTTCCCATCAGCAAGAAGAATTAACCACAGGCTCAGCCTGCCGCCCGGAGCCAGAATAGGGCCTGAAGCAATCCTGCGCTTTTGCGGCCAGCTCCCAAGAAAGCGAGTTGAAAAATGGAGCTCAGGGGCACTGCAATTCACAAACCTGCAGACTTAGAAATGATAACTCTCGTCCACAAATGTATTGAGGGAAGACAACGAAGAGGATTTGAAAGCAAGGCAGAATTGCAGGAAACAGATTTCAGGAGGTAGATTCGAATCGCCTTTAAAGCACAGGAAAAGCGGCAAAACCTCGACAATGATGCCCTTGGCCAAAAAGGGCGTATGCGTTTTTTCCTGAATATATTCAGGAAAAAACGCATACGCCCTTTTTGGCCAACCAAGCAACCTGGAAAGGCAAATCAGCGCTACAAAGAAGTCTCGCTTCCCATCGGTCAAAAGGGCCAGGCTGAATAAAGTGTCAAAACCAGAAATGCAGGACAGGCCATGGAGAAATGGCAGCCTTGCTACGCTGATGGGCGGGATGGAAATTGCCAACAGCCACTCTGGAGAAGTGTACGGTGTGTCCTGAAACATCTAAAAAACTCAGCTTAGAGAGCATAGGGCACTTCCACTCATGGGCGTATAAATTGGGAAAACTAAAAATCAGCAAGACAGAGGCACCCCAAAGTTGAGGGCTGCTGTGTTGACAAGAACCTCCACTTTGTTACACCTTAAATACCCCAGGAAAGACAAAAATGGATAAAGAAGTTGTGGTCCTTATGTACAATGGAATATCACTCAGCCATGAAATCAACATCAGAAGGCTAGGAGCAGCATGATGAGTGGATTTAGGTACGACGATTCTAAGTGAAATAACTCACACAGAAAAAGAAACATATTATAAGATATCACTTATAGAGGGAAGGTAAAAACCGCTTCCCTTGAACTGAATTACATAACATGTCAGAGTCACACGTTTAGAAAACACACTAGGGCTGCTTAACGGGAAAGGTGAGGTGGGGTGATGCATAAAACAAGGGTTTCAAATTAGCTCAGATAGCGTTCCATAAACCCAATATGTAATAGACAAGACCTACTCCTTGCTCAGTGAACTGGACAAAACAACCCCTATTCACCGCCCAAGAATATATCTGACTAGTAAGAATCTTAAAACCTATGTATTTATATCTCTCTGTAAGTGAGTGAAGTGGGTGAAAAGCGGCATGAACACAGCAGTGAAAGCAGCTAAACCCCATTATACAAATCAATTACTTTTAAACACCCGTGAAACAAAGACAGTGAAAGAGAGAGAAATTCTGACAAAATTCGTTCAGGGGCTGTGATGCAACCGGGATTGACCATATGTAGACCCACAGATGGATGAGACATAAGGGTGGACACTCTTGGGGCTGAGAGGTTTGGTGAGGTTGGGTGAGCAAACGCAGACCCTTTAAAGTAATACTGCGTGGTACCCATCCCATGGGTCCCAAATCTCCAGGTTCAAGGGCATCTTCCTACATCGAAAACGCATGAGAAACCCAGAAGATGGTACACCGTGTGATCGGGAAAGGTTTCTAAAACGCACCTCATTTCTCATCAATTTGTGCTCCGGTTCGCCATTCCAGCCGCTATACTAGCAACCTCCCTGCTTGGAGAATCAGCACCTTTAACCTCCTGTTCCGAACAGGTTGCAATTTGTCCTGAGGATGAACGGGAAGAGGGGGAACCAATGAGAGACTAGCTCTAGGTGTTGGGACAGGCACAGGTCACTCTATTTTCCCATCAGCAAGAAGAATTAACCACAGGCTCAGCCTGCCGCCCGGAGCCAGAATAGGGCCTGAAGCAATCCTGCGCTTTTGCGGCCAGCTCCCAAGAAAGCGAGTTGAAAAATGGAGCTCAGGGGCACTGCAATTCACAAACCTGCAGACTTAGAAATGATAACTCTCGTCCACAAATGTATTGAGGGAAGACAACGAAGAGGATTTGAAAGCAAGGCAGAATTGCAGGAAACAGATTTCAGGAGGTAGATTCGAATCGCCTTTAAAGCACAGGAAAAGCGGCAAAACCTCGACAATGATGCCCTTGGCCAAAAAGGGCGTATGCGTTTTTTCCTGAATATATTCAGGAAAAAACGCATACGCCCTTTTTGGCCAACCAAGCAACCTGGAAAGGCAAATCAGCGCTACAAAGAAGTCTCGCTTCCCATCGGTCAAAAGGGCCAGGCTGAATAAAGTGTCAAAACCAGAAATGCAGGACAGGCCATGGAGAAATGGCAGCCTTGCTACGCTGATGGGCGGGATGGAAATTGCCAACAGCCACGCTGGAGAAGTGTACGGTGTGTCCTGAAACATCTAAAAAACTCAGCTTAGAGAGCATAGGGCACTTCCACTCATGGGCGTATAAATTGGGAAAACTAAAAATCAGCAAGACAGAGGCACCCCAAAGTTGAGGGCTGCTCTGTTGACAAGAAACTCCACTTTGTTACACCTTAAATATCCCAGGAAAGACAAGAATGGATAAAGAAGTTGTGGTCCTTATGTACAATGGAATATCACTCAGCCATGAAATCAACGTCATAAGGCTAGGAGCAGCATGATGAGTGGATTTGGGTACGACGATTCTAAGTGAAATAAGTCACACAGAAAAATACACTTATCATAAGATATCACTTATAGAGGGAATGTAAAAACCGCTACCCTTGAACTGAATTACATAACAGGTCAGAGTCACACGTTTAGAAAACACACTAGGGCTGCTTAACGGGAAAGGTGAGGTGGGGTGATGCATAAAACAAGGGTTTCAAATTAGCTCAGATAGCGTTCCATAAACCCAATATGTAATAGACAAGACCTACTCCTTGCTCAGTGAACTGGACAAAACAACCCCTATTCACCGCCCAAGAATATATCTGACTAGTAAGAATCTTAAAACCTATGTATTTATATCTCTCTGTAAGTGAGTGAAGTGGGTGAAAAGCGGCATGAACACAGCAGTGAAAGCAGCTAAACCCCATTATACAAATCAATTACTTTCAAAAACCCGTGAAAAAAAGACAGTGAAAGAGAGAGAAATTCTGACAAAATTCGTTCAGGGGCTGTGATGCAACCTGGATTGACCATATGTAGACCCACAGATGGATGAGACATAAGGGTGGACACTCTTGGGGCTGAGAGGTTTGGTGAGGTTGGGTGAGCAAACGCAGACCCTTTAAAGTAATACTGCGTGGTACCCATCCCATGGGTCCCAAATCTCCAGGTTCAAGGGCATCTTCCTACATCGAAAACGCATGAGAAACCCAGAAGATGGTACACCGTGTGATCGGGAAAGGTTTCTAAAACGCACCTCATTTCTCATCAATTTGTGCTCCGGTTCGCCATTCCAGCCGCTATACTAGCAACCTCCCTGCTTGGAGAATCAGCACCTTTAACCTCCTGTTCCGAACAGGTTGCAATTTGTCCTGAGGATGAACGGGAAGAGGGGGAACCAATGAGAGACTAGCTCTAGGTGTTGGGACAGGCACAGGTCACTCTATTTTCCCATCAGCAAGAAGAATTAACCACAGGCTCAGCCTGCCGCCCGGAGCCAGAATAGGGCCTGAAGCAATCCTGCGCTTTTGCGGCCAGCTCCCAAGAAAGCGAGTTGAAAAATGGAGCTCAGGGGCACTGCAATTCACAAACCTGCAGACTTAGAAATGATAACTCTCGTCCACAAATGTATTGAGGGAAGACAACGAAGAGGATTTGAAAGCAAGGCAGAATTGCAGGAAACAGATTTCAGGAGGTAGATTCGAATCGCCTTTAAAGCACAGGAAAAGCGGCAAAACCTCGACAATGATGCCCTTGGCCAAAAAGGGCGTATGCGTTTTTTCCTGAATATATTCAGGAAAAAACGCATACGCCCTTTTTGGCCAACCAAGCAACCTGGAAAGGCAAATCAGCGCTACAAAGAAGTCTCGCTTCCCATCGGTCAAAAGGGCCAGGCTGAATAAAGTGTCAAAACCAGAAATGCAGGACAGGCCATGGAGAAATGGCAGCCTTGCTACGCTGATGGGCGGGATGGAAATTGCCAACAGCCACGCTGGAGAAGTGTACGGTGTGTCCTGAAACATCTAAAAAACTCAGCTTAGAGAGCATAGGGCACTTCCACTCATGGGCGTATAAATTGGGAAAACTAAAAATCAGCAAGACAGAGGCACCCCAAAGTTGAGGGCTGCTCTGTTGACAAGAAACTCCACTTTGTTACACCTTAAATATCCCAGGAAAGACAAGAATGGATAAAGAAGTTGTGGTCCTTATGTACAATGGAATATCACTCAGCCATGAAATCAACGTCATAAGGCTAGGAGCAGCATGATGAGTGGATTTGGGTACGACGATTCTAAGTGAAATAAGTCACACAGAAAAATACACTTATCATAAGATATCACTTATAGAGGGAATGTAAAAACCGCTACCCTTGAACTGAATTACATAACAGGTCAGAGTCACACGTTTAGAAAACACACTAGGGCTGCTTAACGGGAAAGGTGAGGTGGGGTGATGCATAAAACAAGGGTTTCAAATTAGCTCAGATAGCGTTCCATAAACCCAATATGTAATAGACAAGACCTACTCCTTGCTCAGTGAACTGGACAAAACAACCCCTATTCACCGCCCAAGAATATATCTGACTAGTAAGAATCTTAAAACCTATGTATTTATATCTCTCTGTAAGTGAGTGAAGTGGGTGAAAAGCGGCATGAACACAGCAGTGAAAGCAGCTAAACCCCATTATACAAATCAATTACTTTTAAACACCCGTGAAACAAAGACAGTGAAAGAGAGAGAAATTCTGACAAAATTCGTTCAGGGGCTGTGATGCAACCTGGATTGACCATATGTAGACCCACAGATGGATGAGACATAAGGGTGGACACTCTTGGGGCTGAGAGGTTTGGTGAGGTTGGGTGAGCAAACGCAGACCCTTTAAAGTAATACTGCGTGGTACCCATCCCATGGGTCCCAAATCTCCAGGTTCAAGGGCATCTTCCTACATCGAAAACGCATGAGAAACCCAGAAGATGGTACACCGTGTGATCGGGAAAGGTTTCTAAAACGCACCTCATTTCTCATCAATTTGTGCTCCGGTTCGCCATTCCAGCCGCTATACTAGCAACCTCCCTGCTTGGAGAATCAGCACCTTTAACCTCCTGTTCCGAACAGGTTGCAATTTGTCCTGAGGATGAACGGGAAGAGGGGGAACCAATGAGAGACTAGCTCTAGGTGTTGGGACAGGCACAGGTCACTCTATTTTCCCATCAGCAAGAAGAATTAACCACAGGCTCAGCCTGCCGCCCGGAGCCAGAATAGGGCCTGAAGCAATCCTGCGCTTTTGCGGCCAGCTCCCAAGAAAGCGAGTTGAAAAATGGAGCTCAGGGGCACTGCAATTCACAAACCTGCAGACTTAGAAATGATAACTCTCGTCCACAAATGTATTGAGGGAAGACAACGAAGAGGATTTGAAAGCAAGGCAGAATTGCAGGAAACAGATTTCAGGAGGTAGATTCGAATCGCCTTTAAAGCACAGGAAAAGCGGCAAAACCTCGACAATGATGCCCTTGGCCAAAAAGGGCGTATGCGTTTTTTCCTGAATATATTCAGGAAAAAACGCATACGCCCTTTTTGGCCAACCAAGCAACCTGGAAAGGCAAATCAGCGCTACAAAGAAGTCTCGCTTCCCATCGGTCAAAAGGGCCAGGCTGAATAAAGTGTCAAAACCAGAAATGCAGGACAGGCCATGGAGAAATGGCAGCCTTGCTACGCTGATGGGCGGGATGGAAATTGCCAACAGCCACGCTGGAGAAGTGTACGGTGTGTCCTGAAACATCTAAAAAACTCAGCTTAGAGAGCATAGGGCACTTCCACTCATGGGCGTATAAATTGGGAAAACTAAAAATCAGCAAGACAGAGGCACCCCAAAGTTGAGGGCTGCTCTGTTGACAAGAAACTCCACTTTGTTACACCTTAAATATCCCAGGAAAGACAAGAATGGATAAAGAAGTTGTGGTCCTTATGTACAATGGAATATCACTCAGCCATGAAATCAACGTCATAAGGCTAGGAGCAGCATGATGAGTGGATTTGGGTACGACGATTCTAAGTGAAATAAGTCACACAGAAAAATACACTTATCATAAGATATCACTTATAGAGGGAATGTAAAAACCGCTACCCTTGAACTGAATTACATAACAGGTCAGAGTCACACGTTTAGAAAACACACTAGGGCTGCTTAACGGGAAAGGTGAGGTGGGGTGATGCATAAAACAAGGGTTTCAAATTAGCTCAGATAGCGTTCCATAAACCCAATATGTAATAGACAAGACCTACTCCTTGCTCAGTGAACTGGACAAAACAACCCCTATTCACCGCCCAAGAATATATCTGACTAGTAAGAATCTTAAAACCTATGTATTTATATCTCTCTGTAAGTGAGTGAAGTGGGTGAAAAGCGGCATGAACACAGCAGTGAAAGCAGCTAAACCCCATTATACAAATCAATTACTTTCAAAAACCCGTGAAAAAAAGACAGTGAAAGAGAGAGAAATTCTGACAAAATTCGTTCAGGGGCTGTGATGCAACCTGGATTGACCATATGTAGACCCACAGATGGATGAGACATAAGGGTGGACACTCTTGGGGCTGAGAGGTTTGGTGAGGTTGGGTGAGCAAACGCAGACCCTTTAAAGTAATACTGCGTGGTACCCATCCCATGGGTCCCAAATCTCCAGGTTCAAGGGCATCTTCCTACATCGAAAACGCATGAGAAACCCAGAAGATGGTACACCGTGTGATCGGGAAAGGTTTCTAAAACGCACCTCATTTCTCATCAATTTGTGCTCCGGTTCGCCATTCCAGCCGCTATACTAGCAACCTCCCTGCTTGGAGAATCAGCACCTTTAACCTCCTGTTCCGAACAGGTTGCAATTTGTCCTGAGGATGAACGGGAAGAGGGGGAACCAATGAGAGACTAGCTCTAGGTGTTGGGACAGGCACAGGTCACTCTATTTTCCCATCAGCAAGAAGAATTAACCACAGGCTCAGCCTGCCGCCCGGAGCCAGAATAGGGCCTGAAGCAATCCTGCGCTTTTGCGGCCAGCTCCCAAGAAAGCGAGTTGAAAAATGGAGCTCAGGGGCACTGCAATTCACAAACCTGCAGACTTAGAAATGATAACTCTCGTCCACAAATGTATTGAGGGAAGACAACGAAGAGGATTTGAAAGCAAGGCAGAATTGCAGGAAACAGATTTCAGGAGGTAGATTCGAATCGCCTTTAAAGCACAGGAAAAGCGGCAAAACCTCGACAATGATGCCCTTGGCCAAAAAGGGCGTATGCGTTTTTTCCTGAATATATTCAGGAAAAAACGCATACGCCCTTTTTGGCCAACCAAGCAACCTGGAAAGGCAAATCAGCGCTACAAAGAAGTCTCGCTTCCCATCGGTCAAAAGGGCCAGGCTGAATAAAGTGTCAAAACCAGAAATGCAGGACAGGCCATGGAGAAATGGCAGCCTTGCTACGCTGATGGGCGGGATGGAAATTGCCAACAGCCACTCTGGAGAAGTGTACGGTGTGTCCTGAAACATCTAAAAAACTCAGCTTAGAGAGCATAGGGCACTTCCACTCATGGGCGTATAAATTGGGAAAACTAAAAATCAGCAAGACAGAGGCACCCCAAAGTTGAGGGCTGCTGTGTTGACAAGAACCTCCACTTTGTTACACCTTAAATACCCCAGGAAAGACAAAAATGGATAAAGAAGTTGTGGTCCTTATGTACAATGGAATATCACTCAGCCATGAAATCAACGTCATAAGGCTAGGAGCAGCATGATGAGTGGATTTGGGTACGACGATTCTAAGTGAAATAACTCACACAGAAAAAGAAACATATTATAAGATATCACTTATAGAGGGAAGGTAAAAACCGCTTCCCTTGAACTGAATTACATAACATGTCAGAGTCACACGTTTAGAAAACACACTAGGGCTGCTTAACGGGAAAGGTGAGGTGGGGTGATGCATAAAACAAGGGTTTCAAATTAGCTCAGATAGCGTTCCATAAACCCAATATGTAATAGACAAGACCTACTCCTTGCTCAGTGAACTGGACAAAACAACCCCTATTCACCGCCCAAGAATATATCTGACTAGTAAGAATCTTAAAACCTATGTATTTATATCTCTCTGTAAGTGAGTGAAGTGGGTGAAAAGCGGCATGAACACAGCAGTGAAAGCAGCTAAACCCCATTATACAAATCAATTACTTTTAAACACCCGTGAAACAAAGACAGTGAAAGAGAGAGAAATTCTGACAAAATTCGTTCAGGGGCTGTGATGCAACCTGGATTGACCATATGTAGACCCACAGATGGATGAGACATAAGGGTGGACACTCTTGGGGCTGAGAGGTTTGGTGAGGTTGGGTGAGCAAACGCAGACCCTTTAAAGTAATACTGCGTGGTACCCATCCCATGGGTCCCAAATCTCCAGGTTCAAGGGCATCTTCCTACATCGAAAACGCATGAGAAACCCAGAAGATGGTACACCGTGTGATCGGGAAAGGTTTCTAAAACGCACCTCATTTCTCATCAATTTGTGCTCCGGTTCGCCATTCCAGCCGCTATACTAGCAACCTCCCTGCTTGGAGAATCAGCACCTTTAACCTCCTGTTCCGAACAGGTTGCAATTTGTCCTGAGGATGAACGGGAAGAGGGGGAACCAATGAGAGACTAGCTCTAGGTGTTGGGACAGGCACAGGTCACTCTATTTTCCCATCAGCAAGAAGAATTAACCACAGGCTCAGCCTGCCGCCCGGAGCCAGAATAGGGCCTGAAGCAATCCTGCGCTTTTGCGGCCAGCTCCCAAGAAAGCGAGTTGAAAAATGGAGCTCAGGGGCACTGCAATTCACAAACCTGCAGACTTAGAAATGATAACTCTCGTCCACAAATGTATTGAGGGAAGACAACGAAGAGGATTTGAAAGCAAGGCAGAATTGCAGGAAACAGATTTCAGGAGGTAGATTCGAATCGCCTTTAAAGCACAGGAAAAGCGGCAAAACCTCGACAATGATGCCCTTGGCCAAAAAGGGCGTATGCGTTTTTTCCTGAATATATTCAGGAAAAAACGCATACGCCCTTTTTGGCCAACCAAGCAACCTGGAAAGGCAAATCAGCGCTACAAAGAAGTCTCGCTTCCCATCGGTCAAAAGGGCCAGGCTGAATAAAGTGTCAAAACCAGAAATGCAGGACAGGCCATGGAGAAATGGCAGCCTTGCTACGCTGATGGGCGGGATGGAAATTGCCAACAGCCACGCTGGAGAAGTGTACGGTGTGTCCTGAAACATCTAAAAAACTCAGCTTAGAGAGCATAGGGCACTTCCACTCATGGGCGTATAAATTGGGAAAACTAAAAATCAGCAAGACAGAGGCACCCCAAAGTTGAGGGCTGCTCTGTTGACAAGAAACTCCACTTTGTTACACCTTAAATATCCCAGGAAAGACAAGAATGGATAAAGAAGTTGTGGTCCTTATGTACAATGGAATATCACTCAGCCATGAAATCAACGTCATAAGGCTAGGAGCAGCATGATGAGTGGATTTGGGTACGACGATTCTAAGTGAAATAAGTCACACAGAAAAATACACTTATCATAAGATATCACTTATAGAGGGAATGTAAAAACCGCTACCCTTGAACTGAATTACATAACAGGTCAGAGTCACACGTTTAGAAAACACACTAGGGCTGCTTAACGGGAAAGGTGAGGTGGGGTGATGCATAAAACAAGGGTTTCAAATTAGCTCAGATAGCGTTCCATAAACCCAATATGTAATAGACAAGACCTACTCCTTGCTCAGTGAACTGGACAAAACAACCCCTATTCACCGCCCAAGAATATATCTGACTAGTAAGAATCTTAAAACCTATGTATTTATATCTCTCTGTAAGTGAGTGAAGTGGGTGAAAAGCGGCATGAACACAGCAGTGAAAGCAGCTAAACCCCATTATACAAATCAATTACTTTCAAAAACCCGTGAAACAAAGACAGTGAAAGAGAGAGAAATTCTGACAAAATTCGTTCAGGGGCTGTGATGCAACCTGGATTGACCATATGTAGACCCACAGATGGATGAGACATAAGGGTGGACACTCTTGGGGCTGAGAGGTTTGGTGAGGTTGGGTGAGCAAACGCAGACCCTTTAAAGTAATACTGCGTGGTACCCATCCCATGGGTCCCAAATCTCCAGGTTCAAGGGCATCTTCCTACATCGAAAACGCATGAGAAACCCAGAAGATGGTACACCGTGTGATCGGGAAAGGTTTCTAAAACGCACCTCATTTCTCATCAATTTGTGCTCCGGTTCGCCATTCCAGCCGCTATACTAGCAACCTCCCTGCTTGGAGAATCAGCACCTTTAACCTCCTGTTCCGAACAGGTTGCAATTTGTCCTGAGGATGAACGGGAAGAGGGGGAACCAATGAGAGACTAGCTCTAGGTGTTGGGACAGGCACAGGTCACTCTATTTTCCCATCAGCAAGAAGAATTAACCACAGGCTCAGCCTGCCGCCCGGAGCCAGAATAGGGCCTGAAGCAATCCTGCGCTTTTGCGGCCAGCTCCCAAGAAAGCGAGTTGAAAAATGGAGCTCAGGGGCACTGCAATTCACAAACCTGCAGACTTAGAAATGATAACTCTCGTCCACAAATGTATTGAGGGAAGACAACGAAGAGGATTTGAAAGCAAGGCAGAATTGCAGGAAACAGATTTCAGGAGGTAGATTCGAATCGCCTTTAAAGCACAGGAAAAGCGGCAAAACCTCGACAATGATGCCCTTGGCCAAAAAGGGCGTATGCGTTTTTTCCTGAATATATTCAGGAAAAAACGCATACGCCCTTTTTGGCCAACCAAGCAACCTGGAAAGGCAAATCAGCGCTACAAAGAAGTCTCGCTTCCCATCGGTCAAAAGGGCCAGGCTGAATAAAGTGTCAAAACCAGAAATGCAGGACAGGCCATGGAGAAATGGCAGCCTTGCTACGCTGATGGGCGGGATGGAAATTGCCAACAGCCACTCTGGAGAAGTGTACGGTGTGTCCTGAAACATCTAAAAAACTCAGCTTAGAGAGCATAGGGCACTTCCACTCATGGGCGTATAAATTGGGAAAACTAAAAATCAGCAAGACAGAGGCACCCCAAAGTTGAGGGCTGCTGTGTTGACAAGAACCTCCACTTTGTTACACCTTAAATACCCCAGGAAAGACAAAAATGGATAAAGAAGTTGTGGTCCTTATGTACAATGGAATATCACTCAGCCATGAAATCAACATCAGAAGGCTAGGAGCAGCATGATGAGTGGATTTAGGTACGACGATTCTAAGTGAAATAACTCACACAGAAAAAGAAACATATTATAAGATATCACTTATAGAGGGAAGGTAAAAACCGCTTCCCTTGAACTGAATTACATAACATGTCAGAGTCACACGTTTAGAAAACACACTAGGGCTGCTTAACGGGAAAGGTGAGGTGGGGTGATGCATAAAACAAGGGTTTCAAATTAGCTCAGATAGCGTTCCATAAACCCAATATGTAATAGACAAGACCTACTCCTTGCTCAGTGAACTGGACAAAACAACCCCTATTCACCGCCCAAGAATATATCTGACTAGTAAGAATCTTAAAACCTATGTATTTATATCTCTCTGTAAGTGAGTGAAGTGGGTGAAAAGCGGCATGAACACAGCAGTGAAAGCAGCTAAACCCCATTATACAAATCAATTACTTTTAAACACCCGTGAAACAAAGACAGTGAAAGAGAGAGAAATTCTGACAAAATTCGTTCAGGGGCTGTGATGCAACCGGGATTGACCATATGTAGACCCACAGATGGATGAGACATAAGGGTGGACACTCTTGGGGCTGAGAGGTTTGGTGAGGTTGGGTGAGCAAACGCAGACCCTTTAAAGTAATACTGCGTGGTACCCATCCCATGGGTCCCAAATCTCCAGGTTCAAGGGCATCTTCCTACATCGAAAACGCATGAGAAACCCAGAAGATGGTACACCGTGTGATCGGGAAAGGTTTCTAAAACGCACCTCATTTCTCATCAATTTGTGCTCCGGTTCGCCATTCCAGCCGCTATACTAGCAACCTCCCTGCTTGGAGAATCAGCACCTTTAACCTCCTGTTCCGAACAGGTTGCAATTTGTCCTGAGGATGAACGGGAAGAGGGGGAACCAATGAGAGACTAGCTCTAGGTGTTGGGACAGGCACAGGTCACTCTATTTTCCCATCAGCAAGAAGAATTAACCACAGGCTCAGCCTGCCGCCCGGAGCCAGAATAGGGCCTGAAGCAATCCTGCGCTTTTGCGGCCAGCTCCCAAGAAAGCGAGTTGAAAAATGGAGCTCAGGGGCACTGCAATTCACAAACCTGCAGACTTAGAAATGATAACTCTCGTCCACAAATGTATTGAGGGAAGACAACGAAGAGGATTTGAAAGCAAGGCAGAATTGCAGGAAACAGATTTCAGGAGGTAGATTCGAATCGCCTTTAAAGCACAGGAAAAGCGGCAAAACCTCGACAATGATGCCCTTGGCCAAAAAGGGCGTATGCGTTTTTTCCTGAATATATTCAGGAAAAAACGCATACGCCCTTTTTGGCCAACCAAGCAACCTGGAAAGGCAAATCAGCGCTACAAAGAAGTCTCGCTTCCCATCGGTCAAAAGGGCCAGGCTGAATAAAGTGTCAAAACCAGAAATGCAGGACAGGCCATGGAGAAATGGCAGCCTTGCTACGCTGATGGGCGGGATGGAAATTGCCAACAGCCACGCTGGAGAAGTGTACGGTGTGTCCTGAAACATCTAAAAAACTCAGCTTAGAGAGCATAGGGCACTTCCACTCATGGGCGTATAAATTGGGAAAACTAAAAATCAGCAAGACAGAGGCACCCCAAAGTTGAGGGCTGCTCTGTTGACAAGAAACTCCACTTTGTTACACCTTAAATATCCCAGGAAAGACAAGAATGGATAAAGAAGTTGTGGTCCTTATGTACAATGGAATATCACTCAGCCATGAAATCAACGTCATAAGGCTAGGAGCAGCATGATGAGTGGATTTGGGTACGACGATTCTAAGTGAAATAAGTCACACAGAAAAATACACTTATCATAAGATATCACTTATAGAGGGAATGTAAAAACCGCTACCCTTGAACTGAATTACATAACAGGTCAGAGTCACACGTTTAGAAAACACACTAGGGCTGCTTAACGGGAAAGGTGAGGTGGGGTGATGCATAAAACAAGGGTTTCAAATTAGCTCAGATAGCGTTCCATAAACCCAATATGTAATAGACAAGACCTACTCCTTGCTCAGTGAACTGGACAAAACAACCCCTATTCACCGCCCAAGAATATATCTGACTAGTAAGAATCTTAAAACCTATGTATTTATATCTCTCTGTAAGTGAGTGAAGTGGGTGAAAAGCGGCATGAACACAGCAGTGAAAGCAGCTAAACCCCATTATACAAATCAATTACTTTCAAAAACCCGTGAAACAAAGACAGTGAAAGAGAGAGAAATTCTGACAAAATTCGTTCAGGGGCTGTGATGCAACCTGGATTGACCATATGTAGACCCACAGATGGATGAGACATAAGGGTGGACACTCTTGGGGCTGAGAGGTTTGGTGAGGTTGGGTGAGCAAACGCAGACCCTTTAAAGTAATACTGCGTGGTACCCATCCCATGGGTCCCAAATCTCCAGGTTCAAGGGCATCTTCCTACATCGAAAACGCATGAGAAACCCAGAAGATGGTACACCGTGTGATCGGGAAAGGTTTCTAAAACGCACCTCATTTCTCATCAATTTGTGCTCCGGTTCGCCATTCCAGCCGCTATACTAGCAACCTCCCTGCTTGGAGAATCAGCACCTTTAACCTCCTGTTCCGAACAGGTTGCAATTTGTCCTGAGGATGAACGGGAAGAGGGGGAACCAATGAGAGACTAGCTCTAGGTGTTGGGACAGGCACAGGTCACTCTATTTTCCCATCAGCAAGAAGAATTAACCACAGGCTCAGCCTGCCGCCCGGAGCCAGAATAGGGCCTGAAGCAATCCTGCGCTTTTGCGGCCAGCTCCCAAGAAAGCGAGTTGAAAAATGGAGCTCAGGGGCACTGCAATTCACAAACCTGCAGACTTAGAAATGATAACTCTCGTCCACAAATGTATTGAGGGAAGACAACGAAGAGGATTTGAAAGCAAGGCAGAATTGCAGGAAACAGATTTCAGGAGGTAGATTCGAATCGCCTTTAAAGCACAGGAAAAGCGGCAAAACCTCGACAATGATGCCCTTGGCCAAAAAGGGCGTATGCGTTTTTTCCTGAATATATTCAGGAAAAAACGCATACGCCCTTTTTGGCCAACCAAGCAACCTGGAAAGGCAAATCAGCGCTACAAAGAAGTCTCGCTTCCCATCGGTCAAAAGGGCCAGGCTGAATAAAGTGTCAAAACCAGAAATGCAGGACAGGCCATGGAGAAATGGCAGCCTTGCTACGCTGATGGGTGGGATGGAAATTGCCAACAGCCACTCTGGAGAAGTGTACGGTGTGTCCTGAAACATCTAAAAAACTCAGCTTAGAGAGCATAGGGCACTTCCACTCATGGGCGTATAAATTGGGAAAACTAAAAATCAGCAAGACAGAGGCACCCCAAAGTTGAGGGCTGCTGTGTTGACAAGAACCTCCACTTTGTTACACCTTAAATACCCCAGGAAAGACAAAAATGGATAAAGAAGTTGTGGTCCTTATGTACAATGGAATATCACTCAGCCATGAAATCAACATCAGAAGGCTAGGAGCAGCATGATGAGTGGATTTAGGTACGACGATTCTAAGTGAAATAACTCACACAGAAAAAGAAACATATTATAAGATATCACTTATAGAGGGAAGGTAAAAACCGCTTCCCTTGAACTGAATTACATAACATGTCAGAGTCACACGTTTAGAAAACACACTAGGGCTGCTTAACGGGAAAGGTGAGGTGGGGTGATGCATAAAACAAGGGTTTCAAATTAGCTCAGATAGCGTTCCATAAACCCAATATGTAATAGACAAGACCTACTCCTTGCTCAGTGAACTGGACAAAACAACCCCTATTCACCGCCCAAGAATATATCTGACTAGTAAGAATCTTAAAACCTATGTATTTATATCTCTCTGTAAGTGAGTGAAGTGGGTGAAAAGCGGCATGAACACAGCAGTGAAAGCAGCTAAACCCCATTATACAAATCAATTACTTTTAAACACCCGTGAAACAAAGACAGTGAAAGACAGAGAAATTCTGACAAAATTCGTTCAGGGGCTGTGATGCAACCTGGATTGACCATATGTAGACCCACAGATGGATGAGACATAAGGGTGGACACTCTTGGGGCTGAGAGGTTTGGTGAGGTTGGGTGAGCAAACGCAGACCCTTTAAAGTAATACTGCGTGGTACCCATCCCATGGGTCCCAAATCTCCAGGTTCAAGGGCATCTTCCTACATCGAAAACGCATGAGAAACCCAGAAGATGGTACACCGTGTGATCGGGAAAGGTTTCTAAAACGCACCTCATTTCTCATCAATTTGTGCTCCGGTTCACCATTCCAGCCGCTATACTAGCAACCTCCCTGCTTGGAGAATCAGCACCTTTAACCTCCTGTTCCGAACAGGTTGCAATTTGTCCTGAGGATGAACGGGAAGAGGGGGAACCAATGAGAGACTAGCTCTAGGTGTTGGGACAGGCACAGGTCACTCTATTTTCCCATCAGCAAGAAGAATTAACCACAGGCTCAGCCTGCCGCCCGGAGCCAGAATAGGGCCTGAAGCAATCCTGCGCTTTTGCGGCCAGCTCCCAAGAAAGCGAGTTGAAAAATGGAGCTCAGGGGCACTGCAATTCACAAACCTGCAGACTTAGAAATGATAACTCTCGTCCACAAATGTATTGAGGGAAGACAACGAAGAGGATTTGAAAGCAAGGCAGAATTGCAGGAAACAGATTTCAGGAGGTAGATTCGAATCGCCTTTAAAGCACAGGAAAAGCGGCAAAACCTCGACAATGATGCCCTTGGCCAAAAAGGGCGTATGCGTTTTTTCCTGAATATATTCAGGAAAAAACGCATACGACCTTTTTGGCCAACCAAGCAACCTGGAAAGGCAAATCAGCGCTACAAAGAAGTCTCGCTTCCCATCGGTCAAAAGGGCCAGGCTGAATAAAGTGTCAAAACCAGAAATGCAGGACAGGCCATGGAGAAATGGCAGCCTTGCTACGCTGATGGGCGGGATGGAAATTGCCAACAGCCACTCTGGAGAAGTGTACGGTGTGTCCTGAAACATCTAAAAAACTCAGCTTAGAGAGCATAGGGCACTTCCACTCATGGGCGTATAAATTGGGAAAACTAAAAATCAGCAAGACAGAGGCACCCCAAAGTTGAGGGCTGCTCTGTTGACAAGAAACTCCACTTTGTTACACCTTAAATATCCCAGGAAAGACAAGAATGGATAAAGAAGTTGTGGTCCTTATGTACAATGGAATATCACTCAGCCATGAAATCAACGTCATAAGGCTAGGAGCAGCATGATGAGTGGATTTGGGTACGACGATTCTAAGTGAAATAAGTCACACAGAAAAATACACTTATCATAAGATATCACTTATAGAGGGAATGTAAAAACCGCTACCCTTGAACTGAATTACATAACAGGTCAGAGTCACACGTTTAGAAAACACACTAGGGCTGCTTAACGGGAAAGGTGAGGTGGGGTGATGCATAAAACAAGGGTTTCAAATTAGCTCAGATAGCGTTCCATAAACCCAATATGTAATAGACAAGACCTACTCCTTGCTCAGTGAACTGGACAAAACAACCCCTATTCACCGCCCAAGAATATATCTGACTAGTAAGAATCTTAAAACCTATGTATTTATATCTCTCTGTAAGTGAGTGAAGTGGGTGAAAAGCGGCATGAACACAGCAGTGAAAGCAGCTAAACCCCATTATACAAATCAATTACTTTCAAAAACCCGTGAAACAAAGACAGTGAAAGAGAGAGAAATTCTGACAAAATTCGTTCAGGGGCTGTGATGCAACCTGGATTGACCATATGTAGACCCACAGATGGATGAGACATAAGGGTGGACACTCTTGGGGCTGAGAGGTTTGGTGAGGTTGGGTGAGCAAACGCAGACCCTTTAAAGTAATACTGCGTGGTACCCATCCCATGGGTCCCAAATCTCCAGGTTCAAGGGCATCTTCCTACATCGAAAACGCATGAGAAACCCAGAAGATGGTACACCGTGTGATCGGGAAAGGTTTCTAAAACGCACCTCATTTCTCATCAATTTGTGCTCCGTTTCGCCATTCTAGTTGCTATACTAGCAATCTCCCTGCTTGGAGAATCAGCACCTTTAACCTCCTGTTCCGAACAGGTTGCAATTTGTCCTGAGGATGAACGGGAAGAGGGGGAACCAATGAGAGACTAGCTCTAGGTGTTGGGACAGGCACAGGTCACTCTATTTTCCCATCAGCAAGAAGAATTAACCACAGGCTCAGCCTGCCGCCCGGAGCCAGAATAGGGCCTGAAGCAATCCTGCGCTTTTGCGGCCAGCTCCCAAGAAAGCGAGTTGAAAAATGGAGCTCAGGGGCACTGCAATTCACAAACCTGCAGACTTAGAAATGATAACTCTCGTCCACAAATGTATTGAGGGAAGACAACGAAGAGGATTTGAAAGCAAGGCAGAATTGCAGGAAACAGATTTCAGGAGGTAGATTCGAATCGCCTTTAAAGCACAGGAAAAGCGGCAAAACCTCGACAATGATGCCCTTGGCCAAAAAGGGCGTATGCGTTTTTTCCTGAATATATTCAGGAAAAAACGCATACGACCTTTTTGGCCAACCAAGCAACCTGGAAAGGCAAATCAGCGCTACAAAGAAGTCTCGCTTCCCATCGGTCAAAAGGGCCAGGCTGAATAAAGTGTCAAAACCAGAAATGCAGGACAGGCCATGGAGAAATGGCAGCCTTGCTACGCTGATGGGCGGGATGGAAATTGCCAACAGCCACTCTGGAGAAGTGTACGGTGTGTCCTGAAACATCTAAAAAACTCAGCTTAGAGAGCATAGGGCACTTCCACTCATGGGCGTATAAATTGGGAAAACTAAAAATCAGCAAGACAGAGGCACCCCAAAGTTGAGGGCTGCTCTGTTGACAAGAAACTCCACTTTGTTACACCTTAAATATCCCAGGAAAGACAAGAATGGATAAAGAAGTTGTGGTCCTTATGTACAATGGAATATCACTCAGCCATGAAATCAACGTCATAAGGCTAGGAGCAGCATGATGAGTGGATTTGGGTACGACGATTCTAAGTGAAATAAGTCACACAGAAAAATACACTTATCATAAGATATCACTTATAGAGGGAATGTAAAAACCGCTACCCTTGAACTGAATTACATAACAGGTCAGAGTCACACGTTTAGAAAACACACTAGGGCTGCTTAACGGGAAAGGTGAGGTGGGGTGATGCATAAAACAAGGGTTTCAAATTAGCTCAGATAGCGTTCCATAAACCCAATATGTAATAGACAAGACCTACTCCTTGCTCAGTGAACTGGACAAAACAACCCCTATTCACCGCCCAAGAATATATCTGACTAGTAAGAATCTTAAAACCTATGTATTTATATCTCTCTGTAAGTGAGTGAAGTGGGTGAAAAGCGGCATGAACACAGCAGTGAAAGCAGCTAAACCCCATTATACAAATCAATTACTTTCAAAAACCCGTGAAACAAAGACAGTGAAAGAGAGAGAAATTCTGACAAAATTCGTTCAGGGGCTGTGATGCAACCTGGATTGACCATATGTAGACCCACAGATGGATGAGACATAAGGGTGGACACTCTTGGGGCTGAGAGGTTTGGTGAGGTTGGGTGAGCAAACGCAGACCCTTTAAAGTAATACTGCGTGGTACCCATCCCATGGGTCCCAAATCTCCAGGTTCAAGGGCATCTTCCTACATCGAAAACGCATGAGAAACCCAGAAGATGGTACACCGTGTGATCGGGAAAGGTTTCTAAAACGCACCTCATTTCTCATCAATTTGTGCTCCGTTTCGCCATTCTAGTTGCTATACTAGCAATCTCCCTGCTTGGAGAATCAGCACCTTTAACCTCCTGTTCCGAACAGGTTGCAATTTGTCCTGAGGATGAACGGGAAGAGGGGGAACCAATGAGAGACTAGCTCTAGGTGTTGGGACAGGCACAGGTCACTCTATTTTCCCATCAGCAAGAAGAATTAACCACAGGCTCAGCCTGCCGCCCGGAGCCAGAATAGGGCCTGAAGCAATCCTGCGCTTTTGCGGCCAGCTCCCAAGAAAGCGAGTTGAAAAATGGAGCTCAGGGGCACTGCAATTCACAAACCTGCAGACTTAGAAATGATAACTCTCGTCCACAAATGTATTGAGGGAAGACAACGAAGAGGATTTGAAAGCAAGGCAGAATTGCAGGAAACAGATTTCAGGAGGTAGATTCGAATCGCCTTTAAAGCACAGGAAAAGCGGCAAAACCTCGACAATGATGCCCTTGGCCAAAAAGGGCGTATGCGTTTTTTCCTGAATATATTCAGGAAAAAACGCATACGCCCTTTTTGGCCAACCAAGCAACCTGGAAAGGCAAATCAGCGCTACAAAGAAGTCTCGCTTCCCATCGGTCAAAAGGGCCAGGCTGAATAAAGTGTCAAAACCAGAAATGCAGGACAGGCCATGGAGAAATGGCAGCCTTGCTACGCTGATGGGCGGGATGGAAATTGCCAACAGCCACGCTGGAGAAGTGTACGGTGTGTCCTGAAACATCTAAAAAAATCAGCTTAGAGAGCATAGGGCACTTCCACTCATGGGCGTATAAATTGGGAAAACTAAAAATCAGCAAGACAGAGGCACCCCAAAGTTGAGGGCTGCTCTGTTGACAAGAAACTCCACTTTGTTACACCTTAAATATCCCAGGAAAGACAAGAATGGATAAAGAAGTTGTGGTCCTTATGTACAATGGAATATCACTCAGCCATGAAATCAACGTCATAAGGCTAGGAGCAGCATGATGAGTGGATTTGGGTACGACGATTCTAAGTGAAATAAGTCACACAGAAAAATACACTTATCATAAGATATCACTTATAGAGGGAATGTAAAAACCGCTACCCTTGAACTGAATTACATAACAGGTCAGAGTCACACGTTTAGAAAACACACTAGGGCTGCTTAACGGGAAAGGTGAGGTGGGGTGATGCATAAAACAAGGGTTTCAAATTAGCTCAGATAGCGTTCCATAAACCCAATATGTAATAGACAAGACCTACTCCTTGCTCAGTGAACTGGACAAAACAACCCCTATTCACCGCCCAAGAATATATCTGACTAGTAAGAATCTTAAAACCTATGTATTTATATCTCTCTGTAAGTGAGTGAAGTGGGTGAAAAGCGGCATGAACACAGCAGTGAAAGCAGCTAAACCCCATTATACAAATCAATTACTTTCAAAAACCCGTGAAACAAAGACAGTGAAAGAGAGAGAAATTCTGACAAAATTCGTTCAGGGGCTGTGATGCAACCTGGATTGACCATATGTAGACCCACAGATGGATGAGACATAAGGGTGGACACTCTTGGGGCTGAGAGGTTTGGTGAGGTTGGGTGAGCAAACGCAGACCCTTTAAAGTAATACTGCGTGGTACCCATCCCATGGGTCCCAAATCTCCAGGTTCAAGGGCATCTTCCTACATCGAAAACGCATGAGAAACCCAGAAGATGGTACACCGTGTGATCGGGAAAGGTTTCTAAAACGCACCTCATTTCTCATCAATTTGTGCTCCGTTTCGCCATTCTAGTTGCTATACTAGCAATCTCCCTGCTTGGAGAATCAGCACCTTTAACCTCCTGTTCCGAACAGGTTGCAATTTGTCCTGAGGATGAACGGGAAGAGGGGGAACCAATGAGAGACTAGCTCTAGGTGTTGGGACAGGCACAGGTCACTCTATTTTCCCATCAGCAAGAAGAATTAACCACAGGCTCAGCCTGCCGCCCGGAGCCAGAATAGGGCCTGAAGCAATCCTGCGCTTTTGCGGCCAGCTCCCAAGAAAGCGAGTTGAAAAATGGAGCTCAGGGGCACTGCAATTCACAAACCTGCAGACTTAGAAATGATAACTCTCGTCCACAAATGTATTGAGGGAAGACAACGAAGAGGATTTGAAAGCAAGGCAGAATTGCAGGAAACAGATTTCAGGAGGTAGATTCGAATCGCCTTTAAAGCACAGGAAAAGCGGCAAAACCTCGACAATGATGCCCTTGGCCAAAAAGGGCGTATGCGTTTTTTCCTGAATATATTCAGGAAAAAACGCATACGCCCTTTTTGGCCAACCAAGCAACCTGGAAAGGCAAATCAGCGCTACAAAGAAGTCTCGCTTCCCATCGGTCAAAAGGGCCAGGCTGAATAAAGTGTCAAAACCAGAAATGCAGGACAGGCCATGGAGAAATGGCAGCCTTGCTACGCTGATGGGCGGGATGGAAATTGCCAACAGCCACGCTGGAGAAGTGTACGGTGTGTCCTGAAACATCTAAAAAAATCAGCTTAGAGAGCATAGGGCACTTCCACTCATGGGCGTATAAATTGGGAAAACTAAAAATCAGCAAGACAGAGGCACCCCAAAGTTGAGGGCTGCTCTGTTGACAAGAAACTCCACTTTGTTACACCTTAAATATCCCAGGAAAGACAAGAATGGATAAAGAAGTTGTGGTCCTTATGTACAATGGAATATCACTCAGCCATGAAATCAACGTCATAAGGCTAGGAGCAGCATGATGAGTGGATTTGGGTACGACGATTCTAAGTGAAATAAGTCACACAGAAAAATACACTTATCATAAGATATCACTTATAGAGGGAATGTAAAAACCGCTACCCTTGAACTGAATTACATAACAGGTCAGAGTCACACGTTTAGAAAACACACTAGGGCTGCTTAACGGGAAAGGTGAGGTGGGGTGATGCATAAAACAAGGGTTTCAAATTAGCTCAGATAGCGTTCCATAAACCCAATATGTAATAGACAAGACCTACTCCTTGCTCAGTGAACTGGACAAAACAACCCCTATTCACCGCCCAAGAATATATCTGACTAGTAAGAATCTTAAAACCTATGTATTTATATCTCTCTGTAAGTGAGTGAAGTGGGTGAAAAGCGGCATGAACACAGCAGTGAAAGCAGCTAAACCCCATTATACAAATCAATTACTTTCAAAAACCCGTGAAACAAAGACAGTGAAAGAGAGAGAAATTCTGACAAAATTCGTTCAGGGGCTGTGATGCAACCTGGATTGACCATATGTAGACCCACAGATGGATGAGACATAAGGGTGGACACTCTTGGGGCTGAGAGGTTTGGTGAGGTTGGGTGAGCAAACGCAGACCCTTTAAAGTAATACTGCGTGGTACCCATCCCATGGGTCCCAAATCTCCAGGTTCAAGGGCATCTTCCTACATCGAAAACGCATGAGAAACCCAGAAGATGGTACACCGTGTGATCGGGAAAGGTTTCTAAAACGCACCTCATTTCTCATCAATTTGTGCTCCGTTTCGCCATTCTAGTTGCTATACTAGCAATCTCCCTGCTTGGAGAATCAGCACCTTTAACCTCCTGTTCCGAACAGGTTGCAATTTGTCCTGAGGATGAACGGGAAGAGGGGGAACCAATGAGAGACTAGCTCTAGGTGTTGGGACAGGCACAGGTCACTCTATTTTCCCATCAGCAAGAAGAATTAACCACAGGCTCAGCCTGCCGCCCGGAGCCAGAATAGGGCCTGAAGCAATCCTGCGCTTTTGCGGCCAGCTCCCAAGAAAGCGAGTTGAAAAATGGAGCTCAGGGGCACTGCAATTCACAAACCTGCAGACTTAGAAATGATAACTCTCGTCCACAAATGTATTGAGGGAAGACAACGAAGAGGATTTGAAAGCAAGGCAGAATTGCAGGAAACAGATTTCAGGAGGTAGATTCGAATCGCCTTTAAAGCACAGGAAAAGCGGCAAAACCTCGACAATGATGCCCTTGGCCAAAAAGGGCGTATGCGTTTTTTCCTGAATATATTCAGGAAAAAACGCATACGCCCTTTTTGGCCAACCAAGCAACCTGGAAAGGCAAATCAGCGCTACAAAGAAGTCTCGCTTCCCATCGGTCAAAAGGGCCAGGCTGAATAAAGTGTCAAAACCAGAAATGCAGGACAGGCCATGGAGAAATGGCAGCCTTGCTACGCTGATGGGCGGGATGGAAATTGCCAACAGCCACGCTGGAGAAGTGTACGGTGTGTCCTGAAACATCTAAAAAAATCAGCTTAGAGAGCATAGGGCACTTCCACTCATGGGCGTATAAATTGGGAAAACTAAAAATCAGCAAGACAGAGGCACCCCAAAGTTGAGGGCTGCTCTGTTGACAAGAAACTCCACTTTGTTACACCTTAAATATCCCAGGAAAGACAAGAATGGATAAAGAAGTTGTGGTCCTTATGTACAATGGAATATCACTCAGCCATGAAATCAACGTCATAAGGCTAGGAGCAGCATGATGAGTGGATTTGGGTACGACGATTCTAAGTGAAATAAGTCACACAGAAAAATACACTTATCATAAGATATCACTTATAGAGGGAATGTAAAAACCGCTACCCTTGAACTGAATTACATAACAGGTCAGAGTCACACGTTTAGAAAACACACTAGGGCTGCTTAACGGGAAAGGTGAGGTGGGGTGATGCATAAAACAAGGGTTTCAAATTAGCTCAGATAGCGTTCCATAAACCCAATATGTAATAGACAAGACCTACTCCTTGCTCAGTGAACTGGACAAAACAACCCCTATTCACCGCCCAAGAATATATCTGACTAGTAAGAATCTTAAAACCTATGTATTTATATCTCTCTGTAAGTGAGTGAAGTGGGTGAAAAGCGGCATGAACACAGCAGTGAAAGCAGCTAAACCCCATTATACAAATCAATTACTTTCAAAAACCCGTGAAACAAAGACAGTGAAAGAGAGAGAAATTCTGACAAAATTCGTTCAGGGGCTGTGATGCAACCTGGATTGACCATATGTAGACCCACAGATGGATGAGACATAAGGGTGGACACTCTTGGGGCTGAGAGGTTTGGTGAGGTTGGGTGAGCAAACGCAGACCCTTTAAAGTAATACTGCGTGGTACCCATCCCATGGGTCCCAAATCTCCAGGTTCAAGGGCATCTTCCTACATCGAAAACGCATGAGAAACCCAGAAGATGGTACACCGTGTGATCGGGAAAGGTTTCTAAAACGCACCTCATTTCTCATCAATTTGTGCTCCGTTTCGCCATTCTAGTTGCTATACTAGCAATCTCCCTGCTTGGAGAATCAGCACCTTTAACCTCCTGTTCCGAACAGGTTGCAATTTGTCCTGAGGATGAACGGGAAGAGGGGGAACCAATGAGAGACTAGCTCTAGGTGTTGGGACAGGCACAGGTCACTCTATTTTCCCATCAGCAAGAAGAATTAACCACAGGCTCAGCCTGCCGCCCGGAGCCAGAATAGGGCCTGAAGCAATCCTGCGCTTTTGCGGCCAGCTCCCAAGAAAGCGAGTTGAAAAATGGAGCTCAGGGGCACTGCAATTCACAAACCTGCAGACTTAGAAATGATAACTCTCGTCCACAAATGTATTGAGGGAAGACAACGAAGAGGATTTGAAAGCAAGGCAGAATTGCAGGAAACAGATTTCAGGAGGTAGATTCGAATCGCCTTTAAAGCACAGGAAAAGCGGCAAAACCTCGACAATGATGCCCTTGGCCAAAAAGGGCGTATGCGTTTTTTCCTGAATATATTCAGGAAAAAACGCATACGCCCTTTTTGGCCAACCAAGCAACCTGGAAAGGCAAATCAGCGCTACAAAGAAGTCTCGCTTCCCATCGGTCAAAAGGGCCAGGCTGAATAAAGTGTCAAAACCAGAAATGCAGGACAGGCCATGGAGAAATGGCAGCCTTGCTACGCTGATGGGCGGGATGGAAATTGCCAACAGCCACTCTGGAGAAGTGTACGGTGTGTCCTGAAACATCTAAAAAACTCAGCTTAGAGAGCATAGGGCACTTCCACTCATGGGCGTATAAATTGGGAAAACTAAAAATCAGCAAGACAGAGGCACCCCAAAGTTGAGGGCTGCTGTGTTGACAAGAACCTCCACTTTGTTACACCTTAAATACCCCAGGAAAGACAAAAATGGATAAAGAAGTTGTGGTCCTTATGTACAATGGAATATCACTCAGCCATGAAATCAACATCAGAAGGCTAGGAGCAGCATGATGAGTGGATTTAGGTACGACGATTCTAAGTGAAATAACTCACACAGAAAAAGAAACATATTATAAGATATCACTTATAGAGGGAAGGTAAAAACCGCTTCCCTTGAACTGAATTACATAACATGTCAGAGTCACACGTTTAGAAAACACACTAGGGCTGCTTAACGGGAAAGGTGAGGTGGGGTGATGCATAAAACAAGGGTTTCAAATTAGCTCAGATAGCGTTCCATAAACCCAATATGTAATAGACAAGACCTACTCCTTGCTCAGTGAACTGGACAAAACAACCCCTATTCACCGCCCAAGAATATATCTGACTAGTAAGAATCTTAAAACCTATGTATTTATATCTCTCTGTAAGTGAGTGAAGTGGGTGAAAAGCGGCATGAACACAGCAGTGAAAGCAGCTAAACCCCATTATACAAATCAATTACTTTTAAACACCCGTGAAACAAAGACAGTGAAAGACACAGAAATTCTGACAAAATTCGTTCAGGGGCTGTGATGCAACCTGGATTGACCATATGTAGACCCACAGATGGGTGAGACATAAGGGTGGACACTCTTGGGGCTGAGAGGTTTGGTGAGGTTGGGTGAGCAAACGCAGACCCTTTAAAGTAATACTGCGTGGTACCCATCCCATGGGTCCCAAATCTCCAGGTTCAAGGGCATCTTCCTACATCGAAAACGCATGAGAAACCCAGAAGATGGTACACCGTGTGATCGGGAAAGGTTTCTAAAACGCACCTCATTTCTCATCAATTTGTGCTCCGGTTCACCATTCCAGCCGCTATACTAGCAACCTCCCTGCTTGGAGAATCAGCACCTTTAACCTCCTGTTCCGAACAGGTTGCAATTTGTCCTGAGGATGAACGGGAAGAGGGGGAACCAATGAGAGACTAGCTCTAGGTGTTGGGACAGGCACAGGTCACTCTATTTTCCCATCAGCAAGAAGAATTAACCACAGGCTCAGCCTGCCGCCCGGAGCCAGAATAGGGCCTGAAGCAATCCTGCGCTTTTGCGGCCAGCTCCCAAGAAAGCGAGTTGAAAAATGGAGCTCAGGGGCACTGCAATTCACAAACCTGCAGACTTAGAAATGATAACTCTCGTCCACAAATGTATTGAGGGAAGACAACGAAGAGGATTTGAAAGCAAGGCAGAATTGCAGGAAACAGATTTCAGGAGGTAGATTCGAATCGCCTTTAAAGCACAGGAAAAGCGGCAAAACCTCGACAATGATGCCCTTGGCCAAAAAGGGCGTATGCGTTTTTTCCTGAATATATTCAGGAAAAAACGCATACGCCCTTTTTGGCCAACCAAGCAACCTGGAAAGGCAAATCAGCGCTACAAAGAAGTCTCGCTTCCCATCGGTCAAAAGGGCCAGGCTGAATAAAGTGTCAAAACCAGAAATGCAGGACAGGCCATGGAGAAATGGCAGCCTTGCTACGCTGATGGGCGGGATGGAAATTGCCAACAGCCACTCTGGAGAAGTGTACGGTGTGTCCTGAAACATCTAAAAAACTCAGCTTAGAGAGCATAGGGCACTTCCACTCATGGGCGTATAAATTGGGAAAACTAAAAATCAGCAAGACAGAGGCACCCCAAAGTTGAGGGCTGCTGTGTTGACAAGAACCTCCACTTTGTTACACCTTAAATACCCCAGGAAAGACAAAAATGGATAAAGAAGTTGTGGTCCTTATGTACAATGGAATATCACTCAGCCATGAAATCAACATCAGAAGGCTAGGAGCAGCATGATGAGTGGATTTAGGTACGACGATTCTAAGTGAAATAACTCACACAGAAAAAGAAACATATTATAAGATATCACTTATAGAGGGAAGGTAAAAACCGCTTCCCTTGAACTGAATTACATAACATGTCAGAGTCACACGTTTAGAAAACACACTAGGGCTGCTTAACGGGAAAGGTGAGGTGGGGTGATGCATAAAACAAGGGTTTCAAATTAGCTCAGATAGCGTTCCATAAACCCAATATGTAATAGACAAGACCTACTCCTTGCTCAGTGAACTGGACAAAACAACCCCTATTCACCGCCCAAGAATATATCTGACTAGTAAGAATCTTAAAACCTATGTATTTATATCTCTCTGTAAGTGAGTGAAGTGGGTGAAAAGCGGCATGAACACAGCAGTGAAAGCAGCTAAACCCCATTATACAAATCAATTACTTTTAAACACCCGTGAAACAAAGACAGTGAAAGACACAGAAATTCTGACAAAATTCGTTCAGGGGCTGTGATGCAACCTGGATTGACCATATGTAGACCCACAGATGGGTGAGACATAAGGGTGGACACTCTTGGGGCTGAGAGGTTTGGTGAGGTTGGGTGAGCAAACGCAGACCCTTTAAAGTAATACTGCGTGGTACCCATCCCATGGGTCCCAAATCTCCAGGTTCAAGGGCATCTTCCTACATCGAAAACGCATGAGAAACCCAGAAGATGGTACACCGTGTGATCGGGAAAGGTTTCTAAAACGCACCTCATTTCTCATCAATTTGTGCTCCGGTTCACCATTCCAGCCGCTATACTAGCAACCTCCCTGCTTGGAGAATCAGCACCTTTAACCTCCTGTTCCGAACAGGTTGCAATTTGTCCTGAGGATGAACGGGAAGAGGGGGAACCAATGAGAGACTAGCTCTAGGTGTTGGGACAGGCACAGGTCACTCTATTTTCCCATCAGCAAGAAGAATTAACCACAGGCTCAGCCTGCCGCCCGGAGCCAGAATAGGGCCTGAAGCAATCCTGCGCTTTTGCGGCCAGCTCCCAAGAAAGCGAGTTGAAAAATGGAGCTCAGGGGCACTGCAATTCACAAACCTGCAGACTTAGAAATGATAACTCTCGTCCACAAATGTATTGAGGGAAGACAACGAAGAGGATTTGAAAGCAAGGCAGAATTGCAGGAAACAGATTTCAGGAGGTAGATTCGAATCGCCTTTAAAGCACAGGAAAAGCGGCAAAACCTCGACAATGATGCCCTTGGCCAAAAAGGGCGTATGCGTTTTTTCCTGAATATATTCAGGAAAAAACGCATACGCCCTTTTTGGCCAACCAAGCAACCTGGAAAGGCAAATCAGCGCTACAAAGAAGTCTCGCTTCCCATCGGTCAAAAGGGCCAGGCTGAATAAAGTGTCAAAACCAGAAATGCAGGACAGGCCATGGAGAAATGGCAGCCTTGCTACGCTGATGGGCGGGATGGAAATTGCCAACAGCCACGCTGGAGAAGTGTACGGTGTGTCCTGAAACATCTAAAAAAATCAGCTTAGAGAGCATAGGGCACTTCCACTCATGGGCGTATAAATTGGGAAAACTAAAAATCAGCAAGACAGAGGCACCCCAAAGTTGAGGGCTGCTCTGTTGACAAGAAACTCCACTTTGTTACACCTTAAATATCCCAGGAAAGACAAGAATGGATAAAGAAGTTGTGGTCCTTATGTACAATGGAATATCACTCAGCCATGAAATCAACGTCATAAGGCTAGGAGCAGCATGATGAGTGGATTTGGGTACGACGATTCTAAGTGAAATAAGTCACACAGAAAAATACACTTATCATAAGATATCACTTATAGAGGGAATGTAAAAACCGCTACCCTTGAACTGAATTACATAACAGGTCAGAGTCACACGTTTAGAAAACACACTAGGGCTGCTTAACGGGAAAGGTGAGGTGGGGTGATGCATAAAACAAGGGTTTCAAATTAGCTCAGATAGCGTTCCATAAACCCAATATGTAATAGACAAGACCTACTCCTTGCTCAGTGAACTGGACAAAACAACCCCTATTCACCGCCCAAGAATATATCTGACTAGTAAGAATCTTAAAACCTATGTATTTATATCTCTCTGTAAGTGAGTGAAGTGGGTGAAAAGCGGCATGAACACAGCAGTGAAAGCAGCTAAACCCCATTATACAAATCAATTACTTTCAAAAACCCGTGAAACAAAGACAGTGAAAGAGAGAGAAATTCTGACAAAATTCGTTCAGGGGCTGTGATGCAACCTGGATTGACCATATGTAGACCCACAGATGGATGAGACATAAGGGTGGACACTCTTGGGGCTGAGAGGTTTGGTGAGGTTGGGTGAGCAAACGCAGACCCTTTAAAGTAATACTGCGTGGTACCCATCCCATGGGTCCCAAATCTCCAGGTTCAAGGGCATCTTCCTACATCGAAAACGCATGAGAAACCCAGAAGATGGTACACCGTGTGATCGGGAAAGGTTTCTAAAACGCACCTCATTTCTCATCAATTTGTGCTCCGGTTCACCATTCCAGCCGCTATACTAGCAACCTCCCTGCTTGGAGAATCAGCACCTTTAACCTCCTGTTCCGAACAGGTTGCAATTTGTCCTGAGGATGAACGGGAAGAGGGGGAACCAATGAGAGACTAGCTCTAGGTGTTGGGACAGGCACAGGTCACTCTATTTTCCCATCAGGAAGAAGAATTAACCACAGGCTCAGCCTGCCGCCCGGAGCCAGAATAGGGCCTGAAGCAATCCTGCGCTTTTGCGGCCAGCTCCCAAGAAAGCGAGTTGAAAAATGGAGCTCAGGGGCACTGCAATTCACAAACCTGCAGACTTAGAAATGATAACTCTCGTCCACAAATGTATTGAGGGAAGACAACGAAGAGGATTTGAAAGCAAGGCAGAATTGCAGGAAACAGATTTCAGGAGGTAGATTCGAATCGCCTTTAAAGCACAGGAAAAGCGGCAAAACCTCGACAATGATGCCCTTGGCCAAAAAGGGCGTATGCGTTTTTTCCTGAATATATTCAGGAAAAAACGCATACGCCCTTTTTGGCCAACCAAGCAACCTGGAAAGGCAAATCAGCGCTACAAAGAAGTCTCGCTTCCCATCGGTCAAAAGGGCCAGGCTGAATAAAGTGTCAAAACCAGAAATGCAGGACAGGCCATGGAGAAATGGCAGCCTTGCTACGCTGATGGGCGGGATGGAAATTGCCAACAGCCACGCTGGAGAAGTGTACGGTGTGTCCTGAAACATCTAAAAAAATCAGCTTAGAGAGCATAGGGCACTTCCACTCATGGGCGTATAAATTGGGAAAACTAAAAATCAGCAAGACAGAGGCACCCCAAAGTTGAGGGCTGCTCTGTTGACAAGAAACTCCACTTTGTTACACCTTAAATATCCCAGGAAAGACAAGAATGGATAAAGAAGTTGTGGTCCTTATGTACAATGGAATATCACTCAGCCATGAAATCAACGTCATAAGGCTAGGAGCAGCATGATGAGTGGATTTGGGTACGACGATTCTAAGTGAAATAAGTCACACAGAAAAATACACTTATCATAAGATATCACTTATAGAGGGAATGTAAAAACCGCTACCCTTGAACTGAATTACATAACAGGTCAGAGTCACACGTTTAGAAAACACACTAGGGCTGCTTAACGGGAAAGGTGAGGTGGGGTGATGCATAAAACAAGGGTTTCAAATTAGCTCAGATAGCGTTCCATAAACCCAATATGTAATAGACAAGACCTACTCCTTGCTCAGTGAACTGGACAAAACAACCCCTATTCACCGCCCAAGAATATATCTGACTAGTAAGAATCTTAAAACCTATGTATTTATATCTCTCTGTAAGTGAGTGAAGTGGGTGAAAAGCGGCATGAACACAGCAGTGAAAGCAGCTAAACCCCATTATACAAATCAATTACTTTCAAAAACCCGTGAAACAAAGACAGTGAAAGAGAGAGAAATTCTGACAAAATTCGTTCAGGGGCTGTGATGCAACCTGGATTGACCATATGTAGACCCACAGATGGATGAGACATAAGGGTGGACACTCTTGGGGCTGAGAGGTTTGGTGAGGTTGGGTGAGCAAACGCAGACCCTTTAAAGTAATACTGCGTGGTACCCATCCCATGGGTCCCAAATCTCCAGGTTCAAGGGCATCTTCCTACATCGAAAACGCATGAGAAACCCAGAAGATGGTACACCGTGTGATCGGGAAAGGTTTCTAAAACGCACCTCATTTCTCATCAATTTGTGCTCCGGTTCACCATTCCAGCCGCTATACTAGCAACCTCCCTGCTTGGAGAATCAGCACCTTTAACCTCCTGTTCCGAACAGGTTGCAATTTGTCCTGAGGATGAACGGGAAGAGGGGGAACCAATGAGAGACTAGCTCTAGGTGTTGGGACAGGCACAGGTCACTCTATTTTCCCATCAGGAAGAAGAATTAACCACAGGCTCAGCCTGCCGCCCGGAGCCAGAATAGGGCCTGAAGCAATCCTGCGCTTTTGCGGCCAGCTCCCAAGAAAGCGAGTTGAAAAATGGAGCTCAGGGGCACTGCAATTCACAAACCTGCAGACTTAGAAATGATAACTCTCGTCCACAAATGTATTGAGGGAAGACAACGAAGAGGATTTGAAAGCAAGGCAGAATTGCAGGAAACAGATTTCAGGAGGTAGATTCGAATCGCCTTTAAAGCACAGGAAAAGCGGCAAAACCTCGACAATGATGCCCTTGGCCAAAAAGGGCGTATGCGTTTTTTCCTGAATATATTCAGGAAAAAACGCATACGCCCTTTTTGGCCAACCAAGCAACCTGGAAAGGCAAATCAGCGCTACAAAGAAGTCTCGCTTCCCATCGGTCAAAAGGGCCAGGCTGAATAAAGTGTCAAAACCAGAAATGCAGGACAGGCCATGGAGAAATGGCAGCCTTGCTACGCTGATGGGCGGGATGGAAATTGCCAACAGCCACTCTGGAGAAGTGTACGGTGTGTCCTGAAACATCTAAAAAACTCAGCTTAGAGAGCATAGGGCACTTCCACTCATGGGCGTATAAATTGGGAAAACTAAAAATCAGCAAGACAGAGGCACCCCAAAGTTTAGGGCTGCTCTGTTGACAAGAACCTCCACTTCATTACACCTTAAATATCCCAGGAAAGACAAGAATGGATAAAGAAGTTGTGGTCCTTATGTACAATGGAATATCACTCAGCCATGAAATCAACGTCATAAGCCTAGGAGCAGCATGATGAGTGGATTTGGGTACGACGATTCTAAGTGAAATAAGTCACACAGAAAAATACACTTATCATAAGATATCACTTATAGAGGGAATGTAAAAACCGCTACCCTTGAACTGAATTACATAACAGGTCAGAGTCACACGTTTAGAAAACACACTAGGGCTGCTTAACAGGAAAGGTGAGGTGGGGTGATGCATAAAACAAGGGTTTCAAATTAGCTCAGATAGCGTTCCATAAACCCAATATGTAATAGACAAGACCTACTCCTTGCTCAGTGAACTGGACAAAACAACCCCTATTCACCGCCCAAGAATATATCTGACTAGTAAGAATCTTAAAACCTATGTATTTATATCTCTCTGTAAGTGAGTGAAGTGGGTGAAAAGCGGCATGAACACAGCAGTGAAAGCAGCTAAACCCCATTATACAAATCAATTACTTTTAAACACCCGTGAAACAAAGACAGTGAAAGACAGAGAAATTCTGACAAAATTCGTTCAGGGGCTGTGATGCAACCTGGATTGACCATATGTAGACCCACAGATGGATGAGACATAAGGGTGGACACTCTTGGGGCTGAGAGGTTTGGTGAGGTTGGGTGAGCAAACGCAGACCCTTTAAAGTAATACTGCGTGGTACCCATCCCATGGGTCCCAAATCTCCAGGTTCAAGGGCATCTTCCTACATCGAAAACGCATGAGAAACCCAGAAGATGGTACACCGTGTGATCGGGAAAGGTTTCTAAAACGCACCTCATTTCTCATCAATTTGTGCTCCGGTTCGCCATTCCAGCCGCTATACTAGCAACCTCCCTGCTTGGAGAATCAGCACCTTTAACCTCCTGTTCCGAACAGGTTGCAATTTGTCCTGAGGATGAACGGGAAGAGGGGGAACCAATGAGAGACTAGCTCTAGGTGTTGGGACAGGCACAGGTCACTCTATTTTCCCATCAGCAAGAAGAATTAACCACAGGCTCAGCCTGCCGCCCGGAGCCAGAATAGGGCCTGAAGCAATCCTGCGCTTTTGCGGCCAGCTCCCAAGAAAGCGAGTTGAAAAATGGAGCTCAGGGGCACTGCAATTCACAAACCTGCAGACTTAGAAATGATAACTCTCGTCCACAAATGTATTGAGGGAAGACAACGAAGAGGATTTGAAAGCAAGGCAGAATTGCAGGAAACAGATTTCAGGAGGTAGATTCGAATCGCCTTTAAAGCACAGGAAAAGCGGCAAAACCTCGACAATGATGCCCTTGGCCAAAAAGGGCGTATGCGTTTTTTCCTGAATATATTCAGGAAAAAACGCATACGCCCTTTTTGGCCAACCAAGCAACCTGGAAAGGCAAATCAGAGCTACAAAGAAGTCTCGCTTCCCATCGGTCAAAAGGGCCAGGCTGAATAAAGTGTCAAAACCAGAAATGCAGGACAGGCCATGGAGAAATGGCAGCCTTGCTACGCTGATGGGCGGGATGGAAATTGCCAACAGCCACTCTGGAGAAGTGTACGGTGTGTCCTGAAACATCTAAAAAACTCAGCTTAGAGAGCATAGGGCACTTCCACTCATGGGCGTATAAATTGGGAAAACTAAAAATCAGCAAGACAGAGGCACCCCAAAGTTGAGGGCTGCTGTGTTGACAAGAACCTCCACTTTGTTACACCTTAAATACCCCAGGAAAGACAAAAATGGATAAAGAAGTTGTGGTCCTTATGTACAATGGAATATCACTCAGCCATGAAATCAACGTCATAAGGCTAAGAGCAGCATGATGAGTGCATTTGGGTACGACGATTCTAAGTAAAATAAGTCACACAAAAAAAGACACTTATCATAAGATATCACTTATAGAGGGAATGTAAAAACCGCTACCCTTGAACTGAATTACATAACAGGTCAGAGTCACACGTTTAGAAAACACACTATGGATGCTTAACGGGAAAGGTGAGGTGGGGTGATGCATAAAACAAGGGTTTCAAATTAGCTCAGATAGCGTTCCGTAAACCCAATATGTAATAGACAAGACCTACTCCTTCCTCAGTGAACTGGACTCAACACGCCCTATTCACCGCCCAAGAATATATCTGACTAGTAAGAATCTTAAAACCTATGTATTTATATCTCTCTGTAAGTGAGTGAAGTGGGTGAAAAGCGGCATAAACACAGCAGTGAAAAGCAGTTAAACCTCATTATACAAATCAATTACTTTTAAAAACCCGTGAAACAAAGACAGTGAAAGAGAGAGAAATTCTGACAAAATTCGTTCAGGGGCTGTGATGCAACCTGGATTGACCATATGTAGACCCACAGATGGATGAGACATAAGGGTGGACACTCTTGGGGCTGAGAGGTTTGGTGAGGTTGGGTGAGCAAACGCAGACCCTTTAAAGTAATACTGCGTGGTACCCATCCCATGGGTCCCAAATCTCCAGGTTCAAGGGCATCTTCCTCCATCGAAAACCTGCATAAGAAACCCAGAAGATGGTACACCGTGTGATCGGGAAAGGTTTCTAAAACGCACCTCATTTCTCATCTCCTTGTGCTCCGGTTCGCCATTCCAGCCGCTATACTAGCAATCTCCCTGCTTGGAGAATCAGCACCTTTAACCTCCTGTTCCGTACAGGTTGCAATTTGTCCTGAGGATGAACGGGAAGAGGGGGAACCAATGAGAGACTAGCTCTAGGTGTTGGGACAGGCACAGGTCACTCTATTTTCCCATCCGGAAGAAGAATTAACCACAGGCTCAGCCTGCAGCCCGGAGAAAGAAAAGGGTCTGAAGCAATCCTGCGCTTTTGCGGCCAGCTCCCAAGAAAGTGAGTTGAAAAATGGAGCTCAGGGGCACTGCAATTCACAAAACTGCAGAGTTATAAATGATAACTCTCGTCCACATATATATTGAGGGAAGGCAACGAAGAGGATTTGAAAGCAAGGCAGAATTGAAGGAAACAGATTTCAGGAGGTAGATTCGAATCGCCTTTAAAGCACAGGAAAAGCGGCAAAACCTCGACAATGATGCCATTGGCCAAAAAGGGCGTATGCGTTTTTTCCTGAATATATTCAGGAAAAAACGCATACGCCCTTTTTGGCCAACCAAGCAACCTGGAAAGGCAAATCAGCGCTAAAAAGAAGTCTCGCTTCCCATCGCTCAAAAGGGCCAGGCTGAATAAAGTGTCAAAACCAGAAATGCAGGACAGGCCATGGAGAAATGGCAGCCTTGCTACGCTGATGGGCGGGATGGAAATTGCCAACAGCCACGCTGGAGAAGTGTACGGTGTGTCCTGAAACATCTAAAAAACTCAGCTTAGAGAGCATAGGGCACTTCCACTCATGGGCGTATAAATTGGGAAAACTAAAAATCAGCAAGACAGAGGCACCCCAAAGTTGAGGGCTGCTGTGTTGACAAGAACCTCCACTTTGTTACACCTTAAATACCCCAGGAAAGACAAAAATGGATAAAGAAGTTGTGGTCCTTATGTACAATGGAATATCACTCAGCCATGAAATCAACGTCATAAGCCTAGGAGCAGCATGATGAGTGGATTTGGGTACGACGATTCTAAGTGAAATAAGTCACACAGAAAAATACACTTATCATAAGATATCACTTATAGAGGGAATGTAAAAACCGCTACCCTTGAACTGAATTACATAACAGGTCAGAGTCACACGTTTAGAAAACACACTAGGGCTGCTTAACGGGAAAGGTGAGGTGGGGTGATGCATAAAACAAGGGTTTCAAATTAGCTCAGATAGCGTTCCATAAACCCAATATGTAATAGACAAGACCTACTCCTTGCTCAGTGAACTGGACAAAACAACCCCTATTCACCGCCCAAGAATATATCTGACTAGTAAGAATCTTAAAACCTATGTATTTATATCTCTCTGTAAGTGAGTGAAGTGGGTGAAAAGCGGCATGAACACAGCAGTGAAAGCAGCTAAACCCCATTATACAAATCAATTACTTTTAAACACCCGTGAAACAAAGACAGTGAAAGACAGAGAAATTCTGACAAAATTCGTTCAGGGGCTGTGATGCAACCTGGATTGACCATATGTAGACCCACAGATGGATGAGACATAAGGGTGGACACTCTTGGGGCTGAGAGGTTTGGTGAGGTTGGGTGAGCAAACGCAGACCCTTTAAAGTAATACTACGTGGTACCCATCCCATGGGTCCCAAATCTCCAGGTTCAAGGGCATCTTCCTACATCGAAAACGCATGAGAAACCCAGAAGATGGTACACCGTGTGATCGGGAAAGGTTTCTAAAACGCACCTCATTTCTCATCAATTTGTGCTCCGGTTCGCCATTCCAGCCGCTATACTAGCAACCTCCCTGCTTGGAGAATCAGCACCTTTAACCTCCTGTTCCGAACAGGTTGCAATTTGTCCTGAGGATGAACGGGAAGAGGGGGAACCAATGAGAGACTAGCTCTAGGTGTTGGGACAGGCACAGGTCACTCTATTTTCCCATCAGCAAGAAGAATTAACCACAGGCTCAGCCTGCCGCCCGGAGCCAGAATAGGGCCTGAAGCAATCCTGCGCTTTTGCGGCCAGCTCCCAAGAAAGCGAGTTGAAAAATGGAGCTCAGGGGCACTGCAATTCACAAACCTGCAGACTTAGAAATGATAACTCTCGTCCACAAATGTATTGAGGGAAGACAACGAAGAGGATTTGAAAGCAAGGCAGAATTGCAGGAAACAGATTTCAGGAGGTAGATTCGAATCGCCTTTAAAGCACAGGAAAAGCGGCAAAACCTCGACAATGATGCCCTTGGCCAAAAAGGGCGTATGCGTTTTTTCCTGAATATATTCAGGAAAAAACGCATACGCCCTTTTTGGCCAACCAAGCAACCTGGAAAGGCAAATCAGAGCTACAAAGAAGTCTCGCTTCCCATCGGTCAAAAGGGCCAGGCTGAATAAAGTGTCAAAACCAGAAATGCAGGACAGGCCATGGAGAAATGGCAGCCTTGCTACGCTGATGGGCGGGATGGAAATTGCCAACAGCCACTCTGGAGAAGTGTACGGTGTGTCCTGAAACATCTAAAAAACTCAGCTTAGAGAGCATAGGGCACTTCCACTCATGGGCGTATAAATTGGGAAAACTAAAAATCAGCAAGACAGAGGCACCCCAAAGTTGAGGGCTGCTGTGTTGACAAGAACCTCCACTTTGTTACACCTTAAATACCCCAGGAAAGACAAAAATGGATAAAGAAGTTGTGGTCCTTATGTACAATGGAATATCACTCAGCCATGAAATCAACGTCATAAGGCTAAGAGCAGCATGATGAGTGCATTTGGGTACGACGATTCTAAGTGAAATAAGTCACACAAAAAAAGACACTTATCATAAGATATCACTTATAGAGGGAATGTAAAAACCGCTACCCTTGAACTGAATTACATAACAGGTCAGAGTCACACGTTTAGAAAACACACTATGGATGCTTAACGGGAAAGGTGAGGTGGGGTGATGCATAAAACAAGGGTTTCAAATTAGCTCAGATAGCGTTCCGTAAACCCAATATGTAATAGACAAGACCTACTCCTTCCTCAGTGAACTGGACTCAACACGCCCTATTCACCGCCCAAGAATATATCTGACTAGTAAGAATCTTAAAACCTATGTATTTATATCTCTCTGTAAGTGAGTGAAGTGGGTGAAAAGCGGCATAAACACAGCAGTGAAAAGCAGTTAAACCTCATTATACAAATCAATTACTTTTAAAAACCCGTGAAACAAAGACAGTGAAAGAGAGAGAAATTCTGACAAAATTCGTTCAGGGGCTGTGATGCAACCTGGATTGACCATATGTAGACCCACAGATGGATGAGACATAAGGGTGGACACTCTTGGGGCTGAGAGGTTTGGTGAGGTTGGGTGAGCAAACGCAGACCCTTTAAAGTAATACTGCGTGGTACCCATCCCATGGGTCCCAAATCTCCAGGTTCAAGGGCATCTTCCTCCATCGAAAACCTGCATAAGAAACCCAGAAGATGGTACACCGTGTGATCGGGAAAGGTTTCTAAAACGCACCTCATTTCTCATCTCCTTGTGCTCCGGTTCGCCATTCCAGCCGCTATACTAGCAATCTCCCTGCTTGGAGAATCAGCACCTTTAACCTCCTGTTCCGTACAGGTTGCAATTTGTCCTGAGGATGAACGGGAAGAGGGGGAACCAATGAGAGACTAGCTCTAGGTGTTGGGACAGGCACAGGTCACTCTATTTTCCCATCCGGAAGAAGAATTAACCACAGGCTCAGCCTGCAGCCCGGAGAAAGAAAAGGGTCTGAAGCAATCCTGCGCTTTTGCGGCCAGCTCCCAAGAAAGTGAGTTGAAAAATGGAGCTCAGGGGCACTGCAATTCACAAAACTGCAGAGTTATAAATGATAACTCTCGTCCACATATATATTGAGGGAAGGCAACGAAGAGGATTTGAAAGCAAGGCAGAATTGAAGGAAACAGATTTCAGGAGGTAGATTCGAATCGCCTTTAAAGCACAGGAAAAGCGGCAAAACCTCGACAATGATGCCATTGGCCAAAAAGGGCGTATGCGTTTTTTCCTGAATATATTCAGGAAAAAACGCATACGCCCTTTTTGGCCAACCAAGCAACCTGGAAAGGCAAATCAGCGCTAAAAAGAAGTCTCGCTTCCCATCGCTCAAAAGGGCCAGGCTGAATAAAGTGTCAAAACCAGAAATGCAGGACAGGCCATGGAGAAATGGCAGCCTTGCTACGCTGATGGGCGGGATGGAAATTGCCAACAGCCACGCTGGAGAAGTGTACGGTGTGTCCTGAAACATCTAAAAAACTCAGCTTAGAGAGCATAGGGCACTTCCACTCATGGGCGTATAAATTGGGAAAACTAAAAATCAGCAAGACAGAGGCACCCCAAAGTTGAGGGCTGCTGTGTTGACAAGAACCTCCACTTTGTTACACCTTAAATACCCCAGGAAAGACAAAAATGGATAAAGAAGTTGTGGTCCTTATGTACAATGGAATATCACTCAGCCATGAAATCAACGTCATAAGCCTAGGAGCAGCATGATGAGTGGATTTGGGTACGACGATTCTAAGTGAAATAAGTCACACAGAAAAATACACTTATCATAAGATATCACTTATAGAGGGAATGTAAAAACCGCTACCCTTGAACTGAATTACATAACAGGTCAGAGTCACACGTTTAGAAAACACACTATGGATGCTTAACGGGAAAGGTGAGGTGGGGTGATGCATAAAACAAGGGTTTCAAATTAGCTCAGATAGCGTTCCATAAACCCAATATGTAATAGACAAGACCTACTCCTTGCTCAGTGAACTGGACAAAACAACCCCTATTCACCGCCCAAGAATATATCTGACTAGTAAGAATCTTAAAACCTATGTATTTATATCTCTCTGTAAGTGAGTGAAGTGGGTGAAAAGCGGCATGAACACAGCAGTGAAAGCAGCTAAACCCCATTATACAAATCAATTACTTTTAAACACCCGTGAAACAAAGACAGTGAAAGACAGAGAAATTCTGACAAAATTCGTTCAGGGGCTGTGATGCAACCTGGATTGACCATATGTAGACCCACAGATGGATGAGACATAAGGGTGGACACTCTTGGGGCTGAGAGGTTTGGTGAGGTTGGGTGAGCAAACGCAGACCCTTTAAAGTAATACTGCGTGGTACCCATCCCATGGGTCCCAAATCTCCAGGTTCAAGGGCATCTTCCTACATCGAAAACGCATGAGAAACCCAGAAGATGGTACACCGTGTGATCGGGAAAGGTTTCTAAAACGCACCTCATTTCTCATCAATTTGTGCTCCGGTTCGCCATTCCAGCCGCTATACTAGCAACCTCCCTGCTTGGAGAATCAGCACCTTTAACCTCCTGTTCCGAACAGGTTGCAATTTGTCCTGAGGATGAACGGGAAGAGGGGGAACCAATGAGAGACTAGCTCTAGGTGTTGGGACAGGCACAGGTCACTCTATTTTCCCATCAGCAAGAAGAATTAACCACAGGCTCAGCCTGCCGCCCGGAGCCAGAATAGGGCCTGAAGCAATCCTGCGCTTTTGCGGCCAGCTCCCAAGAAAGCGAGTTGAAAAATGGAGCTCAGGGGCACTGCAATTCACAAACCTGCAGACTTAGAAATGATAACTCTCGTCCACAAATGTATTGAGGGAAGACAACGAAGAGGATTTGAAAGCAAGGCAGAATTGCAGGAAACAGATTTCAGGAGGTAGATTCGAATCGCCTTTAAAGCACAGGAAAAGCGGCAAAACCTCGACAATGATGCCCTTGGCCAAAAAGGGCGTATGCGTTTTTTCCTGAATATATTCAGGAAAAAACGCATACGCCCTTTTTGGCCAACCAAGCAACCTGGAAAGGCAAATCAGCGCTACAAAGAAGTCTCGCTTCCCATCGGTCAAAAGGGCCAGGCTGAATAAAGTGTCAAAACCAGAAATGCAGGACAGGCCATGGAGAAATGGCAGCCTTGCTACGCTGATGGGCGGGATGGAAATTGCCAACAGCCACTCTGGAGAAGTGTACGGTGTGTCCTGAAACATCTAAAAAACTCAGCTTAGAGAGCATAGGGCACTTCCACTCATGGGCGTATAAATTGGGAAAACTAAAAATCAGCAAGACAGAGGCACCCCAAAGTTGAGGGCTGCTGTGTTGACAAGAACCTCCACTTTGTTACACCTTAAATACCCCAGGAAAGACAAAAATGGATAAAGAAGTTGTGGTCCTTATGTACAATGGAATATCACTCAGCCATGAAATCAACGTCATAAGGCTAAGAGCAGCATGATGAGTGCATTTGGGTACGACGATTCTAAGTAAAATAAGTCACACAAAAAAAGACACTTATCATAAGATATCACTTATAGAGGGAATGTAAAAACCGCTACCCTTGAACTGAATTACATAACAGGTCAGAGTCACACGTTTAGAAAACACACTATGGATGCTTAACGGGAAAGGTGAGGTGGGGTGATGCATAAAACAAGGGTTTCAAATTAGCTCAGATAGCGTTCCGTAAACCCAATATGTAATAGACAAGACCTACTCCTTCCTCAGTGAACTGGACTCAACACGCCCTATTCACCGCCCAAGAATATATCTGACTAGTAAGAATCTTAAAACCTATGTATTTATATCTCTCTGTAAGTGAGTGAAGTGGGTGAAAAGCGGCATAAACACAGCAGTGAAAAGCAGTTAAACCTCATTATACAAATCAATTACTTTTAAAAACCCGTGAAACAAAGACAGTGAAAGAGAGAGAAATTCTGACAAAATTCGTTCAGGGGCTGTGATGCAACCTGGATTGACCATATGTAGACCCACAGATGGATGAGACATAAGGGTGGACACTCTTGGGGCTGAGAGGTTTGGTGAGGTTGGGTGAGCAAACGCAGACCCTTTAAAGTAATACTGCGTGGTACCCATCCCATGGGTCCCAAATCTCCAGGTTCAAGGGCATCTTCCTCCATCGAAAACCTGCATAAGAAACCCAGAAGATGGTACACCGTGTGATCGGGAAAGGTTTCTAAAACGCACCTCATTTCTCATCTCCTTGTGCTCCGGTTCGCCATTCCAGCCGCTATACTAGCAATCTCCCTGCTTGGAGAATCAGCACCTTTAACCTCCTGTTCCGTACAGGTTGCAATTTGTCCTGAGGATGAACGGGAAGAGGGGGAACCAATGAGAGACTAGCTCTAGGTGTTGGGACAGGCACAGGTCACTCTATTTTCCCATCCGGAAGAAGAATTAACCACAGGCTCAGCCTGCAGCCCGGAGAAAGAAAAGGGTCTGAAGCAATCCTGCGCTTTTGCGGCCAGCTCCCAAGAAAGTGAGTTGAAAAATGGAGCTCAGGGGCACTGCAATTCACAAAACTGCAGAGTTATAAATGATAACTCTCGTCCACATATATATTGAGGGAAGGCAACGAAGAGGATTTGAAAGCAAGGCAGAATTGAAGGAAACAGATTTCAGGAGGTAGATTCGAATCGCCTTTAAAGCACAGGAAAAGCGGCAAAACCTCGACAATGATGCCATTGGCCAAAAAGGGCGTATGCGTTTTTTCCTGAATATATTCAGGAAAAAACGCATACGCCCTTTTTGGCCAACCAAGCAACCTGGAAAGGCAAATCAGCGCTAAAAAGAAGTCTCGCTTCCCATCGCTCAAAAGGGCCAGGCTGAATAAAGTGTCAAAACCAGAAATGCAGGACAGGCCATGGAGAAATGGCAGCCTTGCTACGCTGATGGGCGGGATGGAAATTGCCAACAGCCACGCTGGAGAAGTGTACGGTGTGTCCTGAAACATCTAAAAAACTCAGCTTAGAGAGCATAGGGCACTTCCACTCATGGGCGTATAAATTGGGAAAACTAAAAATCAGCAAGACAGAGGCACCCCAAAGTTGAGGGCTGCTGTGTTGACAAGAACCTCCACTTTGTTACACCTTAAATACCCCAGGAAAGACAAAAATGGATAAAGAAGTTGTGGTCCTTATGTACAATGGAATATCACTCAGCCATGAAATCAACGTCATAAGCCTAGGAGCAGCATGATGAGTGGATTTGGGTACGACGATTCTAAGTGAAATAAGTCACACAGAAAAATACACTTATCATAAGATATCACTTATAGAGGGAATGTAAAAACCGCTACCCTTGAACTGAATTACATAACAGGTCAGAGTCACACGTTTAGAAAACACACTAGGGCTGCTTAACGGGAAAGGTGAGGTGGGGTGATGCATAAAACAAGGGTTTCAAATTAGCTCAGATAGCGTTCCATAAACCCAATATGTAATAGACAAGACCTACTCCTTGCTCAGTGAACTGGACAAAACAACCCCTATTCACCGCCCAAGAATATATCTGACTAGTAAGAATCTTAAAACCTATGTATTTATATCTCTCTGTAAGTGAGTGAAGTGGGTGAAAAGCGGCATGAACACAGCAGTGAAAGCAGCTAAACCCCATTATACAAATCAATTACTTTTAAACACCCGTGAAACAAAGACAGTGAAAGACAGAGAAATTCTGACAAAATTCGTTCAGGGGCTGTGATGCAACCTGGATTGACCATATGTAGACCCACAGATGGATGAGACATAAGGGTGGACACTCTTGGGGCTGAGAGGTTTGGTGAGGTTGGGTGAGCAAACGCAGACCCTTTAAAGTAATACTACGTGGTACCCATCCCATGGGTCCCAAATCTCCAGGTTCAAGGGCATCTTCCTACATCGAAAACGCATGAGAAACCCAGAAGATGGTACACCGTGTGATCGGGAAAGGTTTCTAAAACGCACCTCATTTCTCATCAATTTGTGCTCCGGTTCGCCATTCCAGCCGCTATACTAGCAACCTCCCTGCTTGGAGAATCAGCACCTTTAACCTCCTGTTCCGAACAGGTTGCAATTTGTCCTGAGGATGAACGGGAAGAGGGGGAACCAATGAGAGACTAGCTCTAGGTGTTGGGACAGGCACAGGTCACTCTATTTTCCCATCAGCAAGAAGAATTAACCACAGGCTCAGCCTGCCGCCCGGAGCCAGAATAGGGCCTGAAGCAATCCTGCGCTTTTGCGGCCAGCTCCCAAGAAAGCGAGTTGAAAAATGGAGCTCAGGGGCACTGCAATTCACAAACCTGCAGACTTAGAAATGATAACTCTCGTCCACAAATGTATTGAGGGAAGACAACGAAGAGGATTTGAAAGCAAGGCAGAATTGCAGGAAACAGATTTCAGGAGGTAGATTCGAATCGCCTTTAAAGCACAGGAAAAGCGGCAAAACCTCGACAATGATGCCCTTGGCCAAAAAGGGCGTATGCGTTTTTTCCTGAATATATTCAGGAAAAAACGCATACGCCCTTTTTGGCCAACCAAGCAACCTGGAAAGGCAAATCAGAGCTACAAAGAAGTCTCGCTTCCCATCGGTCAAAAGGGCCAGGCTGAATAAAGTGTCAAAACCAGAAATGCAGGACAGGCCATGGAGAAATGGCAGCCTTGCTACGCTGATGGGCGGGATGGAAATTGCCAACAGCCACTCTGGAGAAGTGTACGGTGTGTCCTGAAACATCTAAAAAACTCAGCTTAGAGAGCATAGGGCACTTCCACTCATGGGCGTATAAATTGGGAAAACTAAAAATCAGCAAGACAGAGGCACCCCAAAGTTGAGGGCTGCTGTGTTGACAAGAACCTCCACTTTGTTACACCTTAAATACCCCAGGAAAGACAAAAATGGATAAAGAAGTTGTGGTCCTTATGTACAATGGAATATCACTCAGCCATGAAATCAACGTCATAAGGCTAAGAGCAGCATGATGAGTGCATTTGGGTACGACGATTCTAAGTGAAATAAGTCACACAAAAAAAGACACTTATCATAAGATATCACTTATAGAGGGAATGTAAAAACCGCTACCCTTGAACTGAATTACATAACAGGTCAGAGTCACACGTTTAGAAAACACACTATGGATGCTTAACGGGAAAGGTGAGGTGGGGTGATGCATAAAACAAGGGTTTCAAATTAGCTCAGATAGCGTTCCGTAAACCCAATATGTAATAGACAAGACCTACTCCTTCCTCAGTGAACTGGACTCAACACGCCCTATTCACCGCCCAAGAATATATCTGACTAGTAAGAATCTTAAAACCTATGTATTTATATCTCTCTGTAAGTGAGTGAAGTGGGTGAAAAGCGGCATAAACACAGCAGTGAAAAGCAGTTAAACCTCATTATACAAATCAATTACTTTTAAAAACCCGTGAAACAAAGACAGTGAAAGAGAGAGAAATTCTGACAAAATTCGTTCAGGGGCTGTGATGCAACCTGGATTGACCATATGTAGACCCACAGATGGATGAGACATAAGGGTGGACACTCTTGGGGCTGAGAGGTTTGGTGAGGTTGGGTGAGCAAACGCAGACCCTTTAAAGTAATACTGCGTGGTACCCATCCCATGGGTCCCAAATCTCCAGGTTCAAGGGCATCTTCCTCCATCGAAAACCTGCATAAGAAACCCAGAAGATGGTACACCGTGTGATCGGGAAAGGTTTCTAAAACGCACCTCATTTCTCATCTCCTTGTGCTCCGGTTCGCCATTCCAGCCGCTATACTAGCAATCTCCCTGCTTGGAGAATCAGCACCTTTAACCTCCTGTTCCGTACAGGTTGCAATTTGTCCTGAGGATGAACGGGAAGAGGGGGAACCAATGAGAGACTAGCTCTAGGTGTTGGGACAGGCACAGGTCACTCTATTTTCCCATCCGGAAGAAGAATTAACCACAGGCTCAGCCTGCAGCCCGGAGAAAGAAAAGGGTCTGAAGCAATCCTGCGCTTTTGCGGCCAGCTCCCAAGAAAGTGAGTTGAAAAATGGAGCTCAGGGGCACTGCAATTCACAAAACTGCAGAGTTATAAATGATAACTCTCATCCACATATATATTGAGGGAAGGCAACGAAGAGGATTTGAAAGCAAGGCAGAATTGAAGGAAACAGATTTCAGGAGGTAGATTCGAATCGCCTTTAAAGCACAGGAAAAGCGGCAAAACCTCGACAATGATGCCATTGGCCAAAAAGGGCGTATGCGTTTTTTCCTGAATATATTCAGGAAAAAACGCATACGCCCTTTTTGGCCAACCAAGCAACCTGGAAAGGCAAATCAGCGCTAAAAAGAAGTCTCGCTTCCCATCGCTCAAAAGGGCCAGGCTGAATAAAGTGTCAAAACCAGAAATGCAGGACAGGCCATGGAGAAATGGCAGCCTTGCTACGCTGATGGGCGGGATGGAAATTGCCAACAGCCACGCTGGAGAAGTGTACGGTGTGTCCTGAAACATCTAAAAAACTCAGCTTAGAGAGCATAGGGCACTTCCACTCATGGGCGTATAAATTGGGAAAACTAAAAATCAGCAAGACAGAGGCACCCCAAAGTTGAGGGCTGCTGTGTTGACAAGAACCTCCACTTTGTTACACCTTAAATACCCCAGGAAAGACAAAAATGGATAAAGAAGTTGTGGTCCTTATGTACAATGGAATATCACTCAGCCATGAAATCAACGTCATAAGCCTAGGAGCAGCATGATGAGTGGATTTGGGTACGACGATTCTAAGTGAAATAAGTCACACAGAAAAATACACTTATCATAAGATATCACTTATAGAGGGAATGTAAAAACCGCTACCCTTGAACTGAATTACATAACAGGTCAGAGTCACACGTTTAGAAAACACACTATGGATGCTTAACGGGAAAGGTGAGGTGGGGTGATGCATAAAACAAGGGTTTCAAATTAGCTCAGATAGCGTTCCATAAACCCAATATGTAATAGACAAGACCTACTCCTTGCTCAGTGAACTGGACAAAACAACCCCTATTCACCGCCCAAGAATATATCTGACTAGTAAGAATCTTAAAACCTATGTATTTATATCTCTCTGTAAGTGAGTGAAGTGGGTGAAAAGCGGCATGAACACAGCAGTGAAAGCAGCTAAACCCCATTATACAAATCAATTACTTTTAAACACCCGTGAAACAAAGACAGTGAAAGACAGAGAAATTCTGACAAAATTCGTTCAGGGGCTGTGATGCAACCTGGATTGACCATATGTAGACCCACAGATGGATGAGACATAAGGGTGGACACTCTTGGGGCTGAGAGGTTTGGTGAGGTTGGGTGAGCAAACGCAGACCCTTTAAAGTAATACTGCGTGGTACCCATCCCATGGGTCCCAAATCTCCAGGTTCAAGGGCATCTTCCTACATCGAAAACGCATGAGAAACCCAGAAGATGGTACACCGTGTGATCGGGAAAGGTTTCTAAAACGCACCTCATTTCTCATCAATTTGTGCTCCGGTTCGCCATTCCAGCCGCTATACTAGCAACCTCCCTGCTTGGAGAATCAGCACCTTTAACCTCCTGTTCCGAACAGGTTGCAATTTGTCCTGAGGATGAACGGGAAGAGGGGGAACCAATGAGAGACTAGCTCTAGGTGTTGGGACAGGCACAGGTCACTCTATTTTCCCATCAGCAAGAAGAATTAACCACAGGCTCAGCCTGCCGCCCGGAGCCAGAATAGGGCCTGAAGCAATCCTGCGCTTTTGCGGCCAGCTCCCAAGAAAGCGAGTTGAAAAATGGAGCTCAGGGGCACTGCAATTCACAAACCTGCAGACTTAGAAATGATAACTCTCGTCCACAAATGTATTGAGGGAAGACAACGAAGAGGATTTGAAAGCAAGGCAGAATTGCAGGAAACAGATTTCAGGAGGTAGATTCGAATCGCCTTTAAAGCACAGGAAAAGCGGCAAAACCTCGACAATGATGCCCTTGGCCAAAAAGGGCGTATGCGTTTTTTCCTGAATATATTCAGGAAAAAACGCATACGCCCTTTTTGGCCAACCAAGCAACCTGGAAAGGCAAATCAGCGCTACAAAGAAGTCTCGCTTCCCATCGGTCAAAAGGGCCAGGCTGAATAAAGTGTCAAAACCAGAAATGCAGGACAGGCCATGGAGAAATGGCAGCCTTGCTACGCTGATGGGCGGGATGGAAATTGCCAACAGCCACTCTGGAGAAGTGTACGGTGTGTCCTGAAACATCTAAAAAACTCAGCTTAGAGAGCATAGGGCACTTCCACTCATGGGCGTATAAATTGGGAAAACTAAAAATCAGCAAGACAGAGGCACCCCAAAGTTGAGGGCTGCTGTGTTGACAAGAACCTCCACTTTGTTACACCTTAAATACCCCAGGAAAGACAAAAATGGATAAAGAAGTTGTGGTCCTTATGTACAATGGAATATCACTCAGCCATGAAATCAACGTCATAAGGCTAAGAGCAGCATGATGAGTGCATTTGGGTACGACGATTCTAAGTGAAATAAGTCACACAAAAAAAGACACTTATCATAAGATATCACTTATAGAGGGAATGTAAAAACCGCTACCCTTGAACTGAATTACATAACAGGTCAGAGTCACACGTTTAGAAAACACACTATGGATGCTTAACGGGAAAGGTGAGGTGGGGTGATGCATAAAACAAGGGTTTCAAATTAGCTCAGATAGCGTTCCGTAAACCCAATATGTAATAGACAAGACCTACTCCTTCCTCAGTGAACTGGACTCAACACGCCCTATTCACCGCCCAAGAATATATCTGACTAGTAAGAATCTTAAAACCTATGTATTTATATCTCTCTGTAAGTGAGTGAAGTGGGTGAAAAGCGGCATAAACACAGCAGTGAAAAGCAGTTAAACCTCATTATACAAATCAATTACATTTAAAAACCCGTGAAACAAAGACAGTGAAAGAGAGAGAAATTCTGACAAAATTCGTTCAGGGGCTGTGATGCAACCTGGATTGACCATATGTAGACCCACAGATGGATGAGACATAAGGGTGGACACTCTTGGGGCTGAGAGGTTTGGTGAGGTTGGGTGAGCAAACGCAGACCCTTTAAAGTAATACTGCGTGGTACCCATCCCATGGGTCCCAAATCTCCAGGTTCAAGGGCATCTTCCTCCATCGAAAACCTGCATAAGAAACCCAGAAGATGGTACACCGTGTGATCGGGAAAGGTTTCTAAAACGCACCTCATTTCTCATCTCCTTGTGCTCCGGTTCGCCATTCCAGCCGCTATACTAGCAATCTCCCTGCTTGGAGAATCAGCACCTTTAACCTCCTGTTCCGTACAGGTTGCAATTTGTCCTGAGGATGAACGGGAAGAGGGGGAACCAATGAGAGACTAGCTCTAGGTGTTGGGACAGGCACAGGTCACTCTATTTTCCCATCCGGAAGAAGAATTAACCACAGGCTCAGCCTGCAGCCCGGAGAAAGAAAAGGGTCTGAAGCAATCCTGCGCTTTTGCGGCCAGCTCCCAAGAAAGTGAGTTGAAAAATGGAGCTCAGGGGCACTGCAATTCACAAAACTGCAGAGTTATAAATGATAACTCTCGTCCACATATATATTGAGGGAAGGCAACGAAGAGGATTTGAAAGCAAGGCAGAATTGAAGGAAACAGATTTCAGGAGGTAGATTCGAATCGCCTTTAAAGCACAGGAAAAGCGGCAAAACCTCGACAATGATGCCATTGGCCAAAAAGGGCGTATGCGTTTTTTCCTGAATATATTCAGGAAAAAACGCATACGCCCTTTTTGGCCAACCAAGCAACCTGGAAAGGCAAATCAGCGCTAAAAAGAAGTCTCGCTTCCCATCGCTCAAAAGGGCCAGGCTGAATAAAGTGTCAAAACCAGAAATGCAGGACAGGCCATGGAGAAATGGCAGCCTTGCTACGCTGATGGGCGGGATGGAAATTGCCAACAGCCACGCTGGAGAAGTGTACGGTGTGTCCTGAAACACCTAAAAAAATCAGCTTAGAGAGCATAGGGCACTTCCACTCATGGGCGTATAAATTGGGAAAACTAAAAATCAGCAAGACAGAGGCACCCCAAAGTTGAGGGCTGCTCTGTTGACAAGAACCTCCACTTCATTACACCTTAAATATCCCAGGAAAGACAAGAATGGATAAAGAAGTTGTGGTCCTTATGTACAATGGAATATCACTCAGCCATGAAATCAACGTCATAAGCCTAGGAGCAGCATGATGAGTGGATTTGGGTACGACGATTCTAAGTGAAATAAGTCACACAGAAAAATACACTTATCATAAGATATCACCTATAGAGGGAATGTAAAAACCGCTACCCTTGAACTGAATTACATAACAGGTCAGAGTCACACGTTTAGAAAACACACTAGGGCTGCTTAACGGGAAAGGTGAGGTGGGGTGATGCATAAAACAAGGGTTTCAAATTAGCTCAGATAGCGTTCCATAAACCCAATATGTAATAGACAAGACCTACTCCTTGCTCAGTGAACTGGACAAAACAACCCCTATTCACCGCCCAAGAATATATCTGACTAGTAAGAATCTTAAAACCTATGTATTGATATCTCTCTGTAAGTGAATGAAGTGGGTGAAAAGCGGCATGAACACAGCAGTGAAAGCAGCTAAACCCCATTATACAAATCAATTACTTTTAAACACCCGTGAAACAAAGACAGTGAAAGACAGAGAAATTCTGACAAAATTCGTTCAGGGGCTGTGATGCAACCTGGATTGACCATATGTAGACCCACAGATGGATGAGACATAAGGGTGGACACTCTTGGGGCTGAGAGGTTTGGTGAGGTTGGGTGAGCAAACGCAGACCCTTTAAAGTAATACTGCGTGGTACCCATCCCATGGGTACCAAATCTCCAGGTTCAAGGGCATCTTCCTACATCGAAAACGCATGAGAAACCCAGAAGATGGTACACCGTGTGATCGGGAAAGGTTTCTAAAACGCACCTCATTTCTCATCAATTTGTGCTCCGGTTCGCCATTCCAGCCGCTATACTAGCAACCTCCCTGCTTGGAGAATCAGCACCTTTAACCTCCTGTTCCGAACAGGTTGCAATTTGTCCTGAGGATGAACGGGAAGAGGGGGAACCAATGAGAGACTAGCTCTAGGTGTTGGGACAGGCACAGGTCACTCTATTTTCCCATCAGCAAGAAGAATTAACCACAGGCTCAGCCTGCCGCCCGGAGCCAGAATAGGGCCTGAAGCAATCCTGCGCTTTTGCGGCCAGCTCCCAAGAAAGCGAGTTGAAAAATGGAGCTCAGGGGCACTGCAATTCACAAAACTGCATCCTTAGAAATGATGACTCTCGACCACAAATGTATTGAGGGAAGGCAACGAAGAGGATTTGAAAGCAAGGCAGAATTGCAGGAAACAGATTTCAGGAGGTAGATTCGAATCGCCTTTAAAGCACAGGAAAAGCGGCAAAACCTCGACAATGAGGCCCTTGGCCAAAAAGGGCGTATGCGTTTTTTCCTGAATATATTCAGGAAAGAACGCATACGCCCTTTTTTGCCAACCAAGCAACCTGGAAAAGCAAATCAGCGCTACAAAGAAGTCTCGCTTCCCATCGCTCAAAAGGGCCAGGCTGAATAAAGTGTCAAAACCAGAAATGCAGAACAGGCCATGGAGAAATGGCAGCCTTGCTACGCTGATGGGCGGGATGGAAATTGCCAACAGCCACGCTGGAGAAGTGTACGGTGTGTCCTGAAACATCTATAAAACTCAGCTTAGAGAGCATAGGGCACTTCCACTCATGGGCGTATAAATTGGGAAAACTAAAAATCAGCAAGACAGAGGCACCCCAAAGTTTAGGGCTGCTCTATTGACAAGAACCTCCACTTTGTTACACCTTAAATATCCCAGCAAAGACAAGAATGGATAAAGAAGTTGTGGTCCTTATGTACAATGGAATATCACTCAGCCATGAAATCAACGTCATAAGGCTAGGAGCAGCATGATGAGTGGATTTGGGTACGACGATTCTAAGTGAAATAAGTCACACAGGAAAAGACACTTATCATAAGATATCACTTATAGAGGGAATGTAAAAACCGCTACCCTTGAACTGAATTACATAACAGGTCAGAGTCACACGTTTAGAAAACACACTAGGGCTGCTTAACGGGAAAGGTGAGGTGGGGTGATGCATAAAACAAGGGTTTCAAATTAGCTCAGATAGCGTTCCATAAACCCAATATGTAATAGACAAGACCTACTCCTTCCTCAGTGAACTGGACTCAACACCCCCTATTCACCGCCCAAGAATATATCTGACTAGTAAGAATCTTAAAACCTATGTATTTATATCTCTCTGTAAGTGAGTCAAGTGGGTGAAAAGCGGCATAAACACAGCAGTGAAAAGCAGCTACACCCCATTATACAAATCAATTACTTTTAAAAACCCGTGAAACAAAGACAGTGAAAGAGAGAGAAATTCTGACAAAATTCGTTCAGGGGCTGTGATGCAACCTGGATTGACCATATGTAGACCCACAGATGGATGAGACATAAGGGTGGACACTCTTGGGGCTGAGAGGTTTGGTGAGGTTGGGTGAGCAAACGCAGACCCTTTAAAGTAATACTGCGTGGTACCCATCCCATGGGTCCCAAATCTCCAGGTTCAAGGGCATCTTCATACATCGAAAACATGCATGAGAAACCCCGAAGATGGTACACCGTGTGATCGGGAATGGTTTCTAAAACGCACCTCATTTCTCGTCTCCTTGTGCCCGGTTCGCCATTCCAGCCGCTATACTAGCAATCTCCCTGCTTGGAGAATCAGCACCTTTAACCTCCTGTTCCGAACAGGTTGCAATTTGTCCTGAGGATGAACGGGAAGAGGGGGAACCAATGAGAGACTAGCTCTAGGTGTTGGGACAGGCACAGGTCACTCTATTTTCCCATCAGCAAGAAGAATTAACCACAGGCTCAGCCTGCCGCCCGGAGCCAGAATAGGGCCTGAAGCAATCCTGCGCTTTTGCGGCCAGCTCCCAAGAAAGCGAGTTGAAAAATGGAGCTCAGGGGCACTGCAATTCACAAACCTGCATCCTTAGAAATGATAACTCTCGTCCACAAATGTATTGAGGGAAGACAACGAAGAGGATTTGAAAGCAAGGCAGAATTGCAGGAAACAGATTTCAGGAGGTAGATTCGAATCGCCTTTAAAGCACAGGAAAAGCGGCAAAACCTCGACAATGATGCCCTTGGCCAAAAAGGGCGTATGCGTTTTTTCCTGAATATATTCAGGAAAAAACGCATACGCCCTTTTTGGCCAACCAAGCAACCTGGAAAGGCAAATCAGCGCTACAAAGAAGTCTCGCTTCCCATCGGTCAAAAGGGCCAGGCTGAATAAAGTGTCAAAACCAGAAATGCAGGACAGGCCATGGAGAAATGGCAGCCTTGCTACGCTGATGGGCGGGATGGAAATTGCCAACAGCCACTCTGGAGAAGTGTACGGTGTGTCCTGAAACATCTAAAAAACTCAGCTTAGAGAGCATAGGGCACTTCCACTCATGGGCGTATAAATTGGGAAAACTAAAAATCAGCAAGACAGAGGCACCCCAAAGTTGAGGGCTGCTCTGTTGACAAGAACCTCCACTTTGTTACACCTTAAATATCCCAGCAAAGACAAGAATGGATAAAGAAGTTGTGGTCCTTATGTACAATGGAATATCACTCAGCCATGAAATCAACGTCATAAGGCTAGGAGCAGCATGATGAGTGGATTTGGGTACGACGATTCTAAGTGAAATAAGTCACACAGGAAAAGACACTTATCATAAGATATCACTTATAGAGGGAATGTAAAAACCGCTACCCTTGAACTGAATTACATAACAGGTCAGAGTCACACGTTTAGAAAACACACTAGGGCTGCTTAACGGGAAAGGTGAGGTGGGGTGATGCATAAAACAAGGGTTTCAAATTAGCTCAGATAGCGTTCCATAAACCCAATATGTAATAGACAAGACCTACTCCTTCCTCAGTGAACTGGACTCAACACCCCCTATTCACCGCCCAAGAATATATCTGACTAGTAAGAATCTTAAAACCTATGTATTTATATCTCTCTGTAAGTGAGTGAAGTGGGTGAAAAGCGGCATGAACACAGCAGTGAAAGCAGCTAAACCCCATTATACAAATCAATTACTTTCAAAAACCCGTGAAACAAAGACAGTGAAAGAGAGAGAAATTCTGACAAAATTCGTTCAGGGGCTGTGATGCAACCTGGATTGACCATATGTAGACCCACAGATGGATGAGACATAAGGGTGGACACTCTTGGGGCTGAGAGGTTTTGTGAGGTTGGGTGAGCAAACGCAGACCCTTTAAAGTAATACTGCGTGGTACCCATCCCATGGGTCCCAAATCTCCAGGTTCAAGGGCATCTTCCTACATCGAAAACGCATGAGAAACCCCGAAGATGGTACACCGTGTGATCGGGAATGGTTTCTAAAACGCACCTCATTTCTCGTCTCCTTGTGCCCGGTTCGCCATTCCAGCCGCTATACTAGCAATCTCCCTGCTTGGAGAATCAGCACCTTTAACCTCCTGTTCCGAACAGGTTGCAATTTGTCCTGAGGATGAACGGGAAGAGGGGGAACCAATGAGAGACTAGCTCTAGGTGTTGGGACAGGCACAGGTCACTCTATTTTCCCATCAGCAAGAAGAATTAACCACAGGCTCAGCCTGCCGCCCGGAGCCAGAATAGGGCCTGAAGCAATCCTGCGCTTTTGCGGCCAGCTCCCAAGAAAGCGAGTTGAAAAATGGAGCTCAGGGGCACTGCAATTCACAAACCTGCAGACATAGAAATGATAACTCTCGTCCACAAATGTATTGAGGGAAGACAACGAAGAGGATTTGAAAGCAAGGCAGAATTGCAGGAAACAGATTTCAGGAGGTAGATTCGAATCGCCTTTAAAGCACAGGAAAAGCGGCAAAACCTCGACAATGATGCCCTTGGCCAAAAAGGGCGTATGCGTTTTTTCCTGAATATATTCAGGAAAAAACGCATACGCCCTTTTTGGCCAACCAAGCAACCTGGAAAGGCAAATCAGCGCTACAAAGAAGTCTCGCTTCCCATCGGTCAAAAGGGCCAGGCTGAATAAAGTGTCAAAACCAGAAATGCAGGACAGGCCATGGAGAAATGGCAGCCTTGCTACGCTGATGGGCGGGATGGAAATTGCCAACAGCCACTCTGGAGAAGTGTACGGTGTGTCCTGAAACATCTAAAAAACTCAGCTTAGAGAGCATAGGGCACTTCCACTCATGGGCGTATAAATTGGGAAAACTAAAAATCAGCAAGACAGAGGCACCCCAAAGTTGAGGGCTGCTGTGTTGACAAGAACCTCCACTTTGTTACACCTTAAATACCCCAGGAAAGACAAAAATGGATAAAGAAGTTGTGGTCCTTATGTACAATGGAATATCACTCAGCCATGAAATCAACATCAGAAGGCTAGGAGCAGCATGATGAGTGGATTTAGGTACGACGATTCTAAGTGAAATAACTCACACAGAAAAAGAAACATATTATAAGATATCACTTATAGAGGGAAGGTAAAAACCGCTTCCCTTGAACTGAATTACATAACATGTCAGAGTCACACGTTTAGAAAACACACTAGGGCTGCTTAACGGGAAAGGTGAGGTGGGGTGATGCATAAAACAAGGGTTTCAAATTAGCTCAGATAGCGTTCCATAAACCCAATATGTAATAGACAAGACCTACTCCTTGCTCAGTGAACTGGACAAAACAACCCCTATTCACCGCCCAAGAATATATCTGACTAGTAAGAATCTTAAAACCTATGTATTTATATCTCTCTGTAAGTGAGTGAAGTGGGTGAAAAGCGGCATGAACACAGCAGTGAAAGCAGCTAAACCCCATTATACAAATCAATTACTTTTAAACACCCGTGAAACAAAGACAGTGAAAGACAGAGAAATTCTGACAAAATTCGTTCAGGGGCTGTGATGCAACCTGGATTGACCATATGTAGACCCACAGATGGATGAGACATAAGGGTGGACACTCTTGGGGCTGAGAGGTTTGGTGAGGTTGGGTGAGCAAACGCAGACCCTTTAAAGTAATACTGCGTGGTACCCATCCCATGGGTCCCAAATCTCCAGGTTCAAGGGCATCTTCCTACATCGAAAACGCATGAGAAACCCAGAAGATGGTACACCGTGTGATCGGGAAAGGTTTCTAAAACGCACCTCATTTCTCATCTCCTTGTGCTCCGGTTCGCCATTCCAGCCGCTATACTAGCAATCTCCCTGCTTGGAGAATCAGCACCTTTAACCTCCTGTTCCGTACAGGTTGCAATTTGTCCTGAGGATGAACGGGAAGAGGGGGAACCAATGAGAGACTAGCTCTAGGTGTTGGGACAGGCACAGGTCACTCTATTTTCCCATCCGGAAGAAGAATTAACCACAGGCTCAGCCTGCAGCCCGGAGAAAGAAAAGGGTCTGAAGCAATCCTGCGCTTTTGCGGCCAGCTCCCAAGAAAGTGAGATGAAAAATGGAGCTCAGGGGCACTGCAATTCACAAAACTGCAGAGTTATAAATGATAACTCTCGTCCACATATATATTGAGGGAAGGCAACGAAGAGGATTTGAAAGCAAGGCAGAATTGAAGGAAACAGATTTCAGGAGGTAGATTCGAATCGCCTTTAAAGCACAGGAAAAGCGGCAAAACCTCGACAATGATGCCCTTGGCCAAAAAGGGCGTATGCGTTTTTTCCTGAATATATTCAGGAAAAAACGCATACGCCCTTTTTGGCCAACCAAGCAACCTGGAAAGGCAAATCAGCGCTACAAAGAAGTCTCGCTTCCCATCGGTCAAAAGGGCCAGGCTGAATAAAGTGTCAAAACCAGAAATGCAGGACAGGCCATGGAGAAATGGCAGCCTTGCTACGCTGATGGGCGGGATGGAAATTGCCAACAGCCACGCTGGAGAAGTGTACGGTGTGTCCTGAAACATCTAAAAAACTCAGCTTAGAGAGCATAGGGCACTTCCACTCATGGGCGTATAAATTGGGAAAACTAAAAATCAGCAAGACAGAGGCACCCCAAAGTTGAGGGCTGCTGTGTTGACAAGAACCTCCACTTTGTTACACCTTAAATATCCCAGGAAAGACAAGAATGGATAAAGAAGTTGTGGTCCTTATGTACAATGGAATATCACTCAGCCATGAAATCAACGTCACAAGGCTAGGAGCAGCATGATGAGTGGATTTGGGTACGACGATTCTAAGTGAAATAAGTCACACAGAAAAAGACACTTATCATAAGATATCACTTATAGAGGGAATGTAAAAACCGCTACCCTTGAACTGAATTACATAACAGGTCAGAGTCACACGTTTAGAAAACACACTAGGGCTGCTTAACGGGAAAGGTGAGGTGGGGTGATGCATAAAACAAGGGTTTCAAATTAGCTCAGATAGCGTTCCATAAACCCAATATGTAATAGACAAGACCTACTCCTTGCTCAGTGAACTGGACAAAACAACCCCTATTCACCGCCCAAGAATATATCTGACTAGTAAGAATCTTAAAACCTATGTATTTATATCTCTCTGTAAGTGAGTGAAGTGGGTGAAAAGCGGCATGAACACAGCAGTGAAAGCAGCTAAACCCCATTATACAAATCAATTACTTTCAAAAACCCGTGAAACAAAGACAGTGAAAGAGAGAGAAATTCTTACAAAATTCGTTCAGGGGCTGTGATGCAACCTGGATTGACCATATGTAGACCCACAGATGGATGAGACATAAGGGTGGACACTCTTGGGGCTGAGAGGTTTGGTGAGGTTGGGTGAGCAAACGCAGACCCTTTAAAGTAATACTGCGTGGTACCCATCCCATGGGTCCCAAATCTCCAGGTTCAAGGGCATCTTCCTACATCGAAAACGCATGAGAAACCCAGAAGATGGTACACCGTGTGATCGGGAAAGGTTTCTAAAACGCACCTCATTTCTCATCTCCTTGTGCTCCGGTTCGCCATTCCAGCCGCTATACTAGCAATCTCCCTGCTTGGAAAATCAGCACCTTTAACCTCCTGTTCCGTACAGGTTGCAATTTGTCCTGAGGATGAACGGGAAGAGGGGGAACCAATGAGAGACTAGCTCTAGGTGTTGGGACAGGCACAGGTCACTCTATTTTCCCATCCGGAAGAAGAATTAACCACAGGCTCAGCCTGCAGCCCGGAGAAAGAAAAGGGTCTGAAGCAATCCTGCGCTTTTGCGGCCAGCTCCCAAGAAAGTGAGATGAAAAATGGAGCTCAGGGGCACTGCAATTCACAAAACTGCAGAGTTATAAATGATAACTCTCGTCCACATATATATTGAGGGAAGGCAACGAAGAGGATTTGAAAGCAAGGCAGAATTGAAGGAAACAGATTTCAGGAGGTAGATTCGAATCGCCTTTAAAGCACAGGAAAAGCGGCAAAACCTCGACAATGATGCCCTTGGCCAAAAAGGGCGTATGCGTTTTTTCCTGAATATATTCAGGAAAAAACGCATACGCCCTTTTTGGCCAACCAAGCAACCTGGAAAGGCAAATCAGCGCTACAAAGAAGTCTCGCTTCCCATCGCTCAAAAGGGCCAGGCTGAATAAAGTGTCAAAACCAGAAATGCAGGACAGGCCATGGAGAAATGGCAGCCTTGCTACGCTGATGGGCGGGATGGAAATTGCCAACAGCCACGCTGGAGAAGTGTACGGTGTGTCCTGAAACATCTAAAAAACTCAGCTTAGAGAGCATAGGGCACTTCCACTCATGGGCGTATAAATTGGGAAAACTAAAAATCAGCAAGACAGAGGCACCCCAAAGTTGAGGGCTGCTGTGTTGACAAGAACCTCCACTTTGTTACACCTTAAATATCCCAGGAAAGACAAGAATGGATAAAGAAGTTGTGGTCCTTATGTACAATGGAATATCACTCAGCCATGAAATCAACGTCACAAGGCTAGGAGCAGCATGATGAGTGGATTTGGGTACGACGATTCTAAGTGAAATAAGTCACACAGAAAAAGACACTTATCATAAGATATCACTTATAGAGGGAATGTAAAAACCGCTACCCTTGAACTGAATTACATAACAGGTCAGAGTCACACGTTTAGAAAACACACTAGGGCTGCTTAACGGGAAAGGTGAGGTGGGGTGATGCATAAAACAAGGGTTTCAAATTAGCTCAGATAGCGTTCCATAAACCCAATATGTAATAGACAAGACCTACTCCTTGCTCAGTGAACTGGACAAAACAACCCCTATTCACCGCCCAAGAATATATCTGACTAGTAAGAATCTTAAAACCTATGTATTTATATCTCTCTGTAAGTGAGTGAAGTGGGTGAAAAGCGGCATGAACACAGCAGTGAAAGCAGCTAAACCCCATTATACAAATCAATTACTTTCAAAAACCCGTGAAACAAAGACAGTGAAAGAGAGAGAAATTCTTACAAAATTCGTTCAGGGGCTGTGATGCAACCTGGATTGACCATATGTAGACCCACAGATGGATGAGACATAAGGGTGGACACTCTTGGGGCTGAGAGGTTTGGTGAGGTTGGGTGAGCAAACGCAGACCCTTTAAAGTAATACTGCGTGGTACCCATCCCATGGGTCCCAAATCTCCAGGTTCAAGGGCATCTTCCTACATCGAAAACGCATGAGAAACCCAGAAGATGGTACACCGTGTGATCGGGAAAGGTTTCTAAAACGCACCTCATTTCTCATCAATTTGTGCTCCGTTTCGCCATTCTAGTTGCTATACTAGCAATCTCCCTGCTTGGAGAATCAGCACCTTTAACCTCCTGTTCCGAACAGGTTGCAATTTGTCCTGAGGATGAACGGGAAGAGGGGGAACCAATGAGAGACTAGCTCTAGGTGTTGGGACAGGAACAGGTCACTCTATTTTCCCATCAGCAAGAAGAATTAACCACAGGCTCAGCCTGCCGCCCGGAGCCAGAATAGGGCCTGAAGCAATCCTGCGCTTTTGCGGCCAGCTCCCAAGAAAGCGAGTTGAAAAATGGAGCTCAGGGGCACTGCAATTCACAAACCTGCAGACTTAGAAATGATAACTCTCGTCCACAAATGTATTGAGGGAAGACAACGAAGAGGATTTGAAAGCAAGGCAGAATTGCAGGAAACAGATTTCAGGAGGTAGATTCGAATCGCCTTTAAAGCACAGGAAAAGCGGCAAAACCTCGACAATGATGCCCTTGGCCAAAAAGGGCGTATGCGTTTTTTCCTGAATATATTCAGGAAAAAACGCATACGCCCTTTTTGGCCAACCAAGCAACCTGGAAAGGCAAATCAGCGCTACAAAGAAGTCTCGCTTCCCATCGGTCAAAAGGGCCAGGCTGAATAAAGTGTCAAAACCAGAAATGCAGGACAGGCCATGGAGAAATGGCAGCCTTGCTACGCTGATGGGCGGGATGGAAATTGCCAACAGCCACTCTGGAGAAGTGTACGGTGTGTCCTGAAACATCTAAAAAACTCAGCTTAGAGAGCATAGGGCACTTCCACTCATGGGCGTATAAATTGGGAAAACTAAAAATCAGCAAGACAGAGGCACCCCAAAGTTGAGGGCTGCTGTGTTGACAAGAACCTCCACTTTGTTACACCTTAAATACCCCAGGAAAGACAAAAATGGATAAAGAAGTTGTGGTCCTTATGTACAATGGAATATCACTCAGCCATGAAATCAACATCAGAAGGCTAGGAGCAGCATGATGAGTGGATTTAGGTACGACGATTCTAAGTGAAATAACTCACACAGAAAAAGAAACATATTATAAGATATCACTTATAGAGGGAAGGTAAAAACCGCTTCCCTTGAACTGAATTACATAACATGTCAGAGTCACACGTTTAGAAAACACACTAGGGCTGCTTAACGGGAAAGGTGAGGTGGGGTGATGCATAAAACAAGGGTTTCAAATTAGCTCAGATAGCGTTCCATAAACCCAATATGTAATAGACAAGACCTACTCCTTGCTCAGTGAACTGGACAAAACAACCCCTATTCACCGCCCAAGAATATATCTGACTAGTAAGAATCTTAAAACCTATGTATTCATATCTCTCTGTAAGTGAGTGAAGTGGGTGAAAAGCGGCATGAACACAGCAGTGAAAGCAGCTAAACCCCATTATACAAATCAATTACTTTTAAAAACCCGTGAAACAAAGACAGTGAAAGACAGAGAAATTCTGACAAAATTCGTTCAGGGGCTGTGATGCAACCTGGATTGACCATATGTAGACCCACAGATGGATGAGACATAAGGGTGGACACTCTTGGGGCTGAGAGGTTTGGTGAGGTTGGGTGAGCAAACGCAGACCCTTTAAAGTAATACTGCGTGGTACCCATCCCATGGGTCCCAAATCTCCAGGTTCAAGGGCATCTTCCTACATCGAAAACGCATGAGAAACCCAGAAGATGGTACACCGTGTGATCGGGAAAGGTTTCTAAAACGCACCTCATTTCTCATCAATTTGTGCTCCGGTTCGCCATTCCAGCCGCTATACTAGCAACCTCCCTGCTTGGAGAATCAGCACCTTTAACCTCCTGTTCCGAACAGGTTGCAATTTGTCCTGAGGATGAACGGGAAGAGGGGGAACCAATGAGAGACTAGCTCTAGGTGTTGGGACAGGCACAGGTCACTCTATTTTCCCATCAGCAAGAAGAATTAACCACAGGCTCAGCCTGCCGCCCGGAGCCAGAATAGGGCCTGAAGCAATCCTGCGCTTTTGCGGCCAGCTCCCAAGAAAGCGAGTTGAAAAATGGAGCTCAGGGGCACTGCAATTCACAAAACTGCATCCTTAGAAATGATAACTCTCGTCTACAAATGTATTGAGGGAAGGCAACGAAGAGGATTTGAAAGCAAGGCAGAATTGCAGGAAACAGATTTCAGGAGGTAGATTCGAATCGCCTTTAAAGCACAGGAAAAGCGGCAAAACCTCGACAATGATGCCCTTGGCCAAAAAGGGCGTATGCGTTTTTTCCTGAATATATTCAAGAAAAAACGCATACGCCCTTTTTGGCCAACCAAGCAACCTGGAAAGGCAAATCAGCGCTAAAAAGAAGTCTCGCTTCCCATCGCTCAAAAGGGCCAGGCTGAATAAAGTGTCAAAACCAGAAATGCAGGACAGGCCATGGAGAAATGGCAGCCTTGCTACGCTGATGGGCGGGATGGAAATTGCCAACAGCCACGCTGGAGAAGTGTACGGTGTGTCCTGAAACATCTAAAAAACTCAGCTTAGAGAGCATAGGGCACTTCCACTCATGGGCGTATAAATTGGGAAAACTAAAAATCAGCAAGACAGAGGCACCCCAAAGTTTAGGGCTGCTCTGTTGACAAGAACCTCCACTTCATTACACCTTAAATATCCCAAGAAAGACAAGAATGGATAAAGAAGTTGTGGTCCTTATGTACAATGGAATATCACTCAGCCATGAAATCAACGTCATAAGCCTAGGAGCAGCATGATGAGTGGATTTGGGTACGACGATTCTAAGTGAAATAAGTCACACAGAAAAATACACTTATCATAAGATATCACTTATAGAGGGAATGTAAAAACCGCTACCCTTGAACTGAATTACATAACAGGTCAGAGTCACACGTTTAGAAAACACACTAGGGCTGCTTAACGGGAAAGGTGAGGTGGGGTGATGCATAAAACAAGGGTTTCAAATTAGCTCAGATAGCGTTCCATAAACCCAATATGTAATAGACAAGACCTACTCCTTGCTCAGTGAACTGGACAAAACAACCCCTATTCACCGCCCAAGAATATATCTGACTAGTAAGAATCTTAAAACCTATGTATTTATATCTCTCTGTAAGTGAGTGAAGTGGGTGAAAAGCGGCATGAACACAGCAGTGAAAGCAGCTAAACCCCATTATACAAATCAATTACTTTTAAACACCCGTGAAACAAAGACAGTGAAAGACAGAGAAATTCTGACAAAATTCGTTCAGGGGCTGTGATGCAACCTGGATTGACCATATGTAGACCCACAGATGGATGAGACATAAGGGTGGACACTCTTGGGGCTGAGAGGTTTGGTGAGGTTGGGTGAGCAAACGCAGACCCTTTAAAGTAATACTGCGTGGTACCCATCCCATGGGTCCCAAATCTCCAGGTTCAAGGGCATCTTCCTACATCGAAAACGCATGAGAAACCCAGAAGATGGTACACCGTGTGATCGGGAAAGGTTTCTAAAACGCACCTCATTTCTCATCAATTTGTGCTCCGGTTCGCCATTCCAGCCGCTATACTAGCAACCTCCCTGCTTGGAGAATCAGCACCTTTAACCTCCTGTTCCGAACAGGTTGCAATTTGTCCTGAGGATGAACGGGAAGAGGGGGAACCAATGAGAGACTAGCTCTAGGTGTTGGGACAGGCACAGGTCACTCTATTTTCCCATCAGCAAGAAGAATTAACCACAGGCTCAGCCTGCCGCCCGGAGCCAGAATAGGGCCTGAAGCAATCCTGCGCTTTTGCGGCCAGCTCCCAAGAAAGCGAGTTGAAAAATGGAGCTCAGGGGCACTGCAATTCACAAACCTGCAGACTTAGAAATGATAACTCTCGTCCACAAATGTATTGAGGGAAGACAACGAAGAGGATTTGAAAGCAAGGCAGAATTGCAGGAAACAGATTTCAGGAGGTAGATTCGAATCGCCTTTAAAGCACAGGAAAAGCGGCAAAACCTCGACAATGATGCCCTTGGCCAAAAAGGGCGTATGCGTTTTTTCCTGAATATATTCAGGAAAAAACGCATACGCCCTTTTTGGCCAACCAAGCAACCTGGAAAGGCAAATCAGAGCTACAAAGAAGTCTCGCTTCCCATCGGTCAAAAGGGCCAGGCTGAATAAAGTGTCAAAACCAGAAATGCAGGACAGGCCATGGAGAAATGGCAGCCTTGCTACGCTGATGGGCGGGATGGAAATTGCCAACAGCCACTCTGGAGAAGTGTACGGTGTGTCCTGAAACATCTAAAAAACTCAGCTTAGAGAGCATAGGGCACTTCCACTCATGGGCGTATAAATTGGGAAAACTAAAAATCAGCAAGACAGAGGCACCCCAAAGTTGAGGGCTGCTGTGTTGACAAGAACCTCCACTTTGTTACACCTTAAATACCCCAGGAAAGACAAAAATGGATAAAGAAGTTGTGGTCCTTATGTACAATGGAATATCACTCAGCCATGAAATCAACGTCATAAGGCTAAGAGCAGCATGATGAGTGCATTTGGGTACGACGATTCTAAGTGAAATAAGTCACACAAAAAAAGACACTTATCATAAGATATCACTTATAGAGGGAATGTAAAAACCGCTACCCTTGAACTGAATTACATAACAGGTCAGAGTCACACGTTTAGAAAACACACTATGGATGCTTAACGGGAAAGGTGAGGTGGGGTGATGCATAAAACAAGGGTTTCAAATTAGCTCAGATAGCGTTCCGTAAACCCAATATGTAATAGACAAGACCTACTCCTTCCTCAGTGAACTGGACTCAACACGCCCTATTCACCGCCCAAGAATATATCTGACTAGTAAGAATCTTAAAACCTATGTATTTATATCTCTCTGTAAGTGAGTGAAGTGGGTGAAAAGCGGCATAAACACAGCAGTGAAAAGCAGTTAAACCTCATTATACAAATCAATTACTTTTAAAAACCCGTGAAACAAAGACAGTGAAAGAGAGAGAAATTCTGACAAAATTCGTTCAGGGGCTGTGATGCAACCTGGATTGACCATATGTAGACCCACAGATGGATGAGACATAAGGGTGGACACTCTTGGGGCTGAGAGGTTTGGTGAGGTTGGGTGAGCAAACGCAGACCCTTTAAAGTAATACTGCGTGGTACCCATCCCATGGGTCCCAAATCTCCAGGTTCAAGGGCATCTTCCTCCATCGAAAACCTGCATAAGAAACCCAGAAGATGGTACACCGTGTGATCGGGAAAGGTTTCTAAAACGCACCTCATTTCTCATCTCCTTGTGCTCCGGTTCGCCATTCCAGCCGCTATACTAGCAATCTCCCTGCTTGGAGAATCAGCACCTTTAACCTCCTGTTCCGTACAGGTTGCAATTTGTCCTGAGGATGAACGGGAAGAGGGGGAACCAATGAGAGACTAGCTCTAGGTGTTGGGACAGGCACAGGTCACTCTATTTTCCCATCCGGAAGAAGAATTAACCACAGGCTCAGCCTGCAGCCCGGAGAAAGAAAAGGGTCTGAAGCAATCCTGCGCTTTTGCGGCCAGCTCCCAAGAAAGTGAGTTGAAAAATGGAGCTCAGGGGCACTGCAATTCACAAAACTGCAGAGTTATAAATGATAACTCTCGTCCACATATATATTGAGGGAAGGCAACGAAGAGGATTTGAAAGCAAGGCAGAATTGAAGGAAACAGATTTCAGGAGGTAGATTCGAATCGCCTTTAAAGCACAGGAAAAGCGGCAAAACCTCGACAATGATGCCATTGGCCAAAAAGGGCGTATGCGTTTTTTCCTGAATATATTCAGGAAAAAACGCATACGCCCTTTTTGGCCAACCAAGCAACCTGGAAAGGCAAATCAGCGCTACAAAGAAGTCTCGCTTCCCATCGGTCAAAAGGGCCAGGCTGAATAAAGTGTCAAAACCAGAAATGCAGGACAGGCCATGGAGAAATGGCAGCCTTGCTACGCTGATGGGCGGGATGGAAATTGCCAACAGCCACTCTGGAGAAGTGTACGGTGTGTCCTGAAACATCTAAAAAACTCAGCTTAGAGAGCATAGGGCACTTCCACTCATGGGCGTATAAATTGGGAAAACTAAAAATCAGCAAGACAGAGGCACCCCAAAGTTGAGGGCTGCTGTGTTGACAAGAACCTCCACTTTGTTACACCTTAAATACCCCAGGAAAGACAAAAATGGATAAAGAAGTTGTGGTCCTTATGTACAATGGAATATCACTCAGCCATGAAATCAACGTCATAAGGCTAGGAGCAGCATGATGAGTGGATTTAGGTACGACGATTCTAAGTGAAATAAGTCAAACAGAAAAAGACACTTATCATAAGATATCACTTATAGAGGGAATGTAAAAACCGCTACCCTTGAACTGAATTACATAACAGGTCAGAGTCACACGTTTAGAAAACACACTATGGATGCTTAACGGGAAAGGTGAGGTGGGGTGATGCATAAAACAAGGGTTTCAAATTAGCTCAGATAGCGTTCCGTAAACCCAATATGTAATAGACAAGACCTACTCCTTCCTCAGTGAACTGGACTCAACACGCCCTATTCACCGCCCAAGAATATATCTGACTAGTAAGAATCTTAAAACCTATGTATTTATATCTCTCTGTAAGTGAGTGAAGTGGGTGAAAAGCGGCATAAACACAGCAGTGAAAAGCAGTTAAACCTCATTATACAAATCAATTACTTTTAAAAACCCGTGAAACAAAGACAGTGAAAGAGAGAGAAATTCTGACAAAATTCGTTCAGGGGCTGTGATGCAACCTGGATTGACCATATGTAGACCCACAGATGGATGAGACATAAGGGTGGACACTCTTGGGGCTGAGAGGTTTGGTGAGGTTGGGTGAGCAAACGCAGACCCTTTAAAGTAATACTGCGTGGTACCCATCCCATGGGTCCCAAATCTCCAGGTTCAAGGGCATCTTCCTCCATCGAAAACCTGCATAAGAAACCCAGAAGATGGTACACCGTGTGATCGGGAAAGGTTTCTAAAACGCACCTCATTTCTCATCTCCTTGTGCTCCGGTTCGCCATTCCAGCCGCTATACTAGCAATCTCCCTGCTTGGAGAATCAGCACCTTTAACCTCCTGTTCCGTACAGGTTGCAATTTGTCCTGAGGATGAACGGGAAGAGGGGGAACCAATGAGAGACTAGCTCTAGGTGTTGGGACAGGCACAGGTCACTCTATTTTCCCATCCGGAAGAAGAATTAACCACAGGCTCAGCCTGCAGCCCGGAGAAAGAAAAGGGTCTGAAGCAATCCTGCGCTTTTGCGGCCAGCTCCCAAGAAAGTGAGTTGAAAAATGGAGCTCAGGGGCACTGCAATTCACAAAACTGCAGAGTTATAAATGATAACTCTCGTCCACATATATATTGAGGGAAGGCAACGAAGAGGATTTGAAAGCAAGGCAGAATTGAAGGAAACAGATTTCAGGAGGTAGATTCGAATCGCCTTTAAAGCACAGGAAAAGCGGCAAAACCTCGACAATGATGCCATTGGCCAAAAAGGGCGTATGCGTTTTTTCCTGAATATATTCAGGAAAAAACGCATACGCCCTTTTTGGCCAACCAAGCAACCTGGAAAGGCAAATCAGCGCTACAAAGAAGTCTCGCTTCCCATCGCTCAAAAGGGCCAGGCTGAATAAAGTGTCAAAACCAGAAATGCAGGACAGGCCATGGAGAAATGGCAGCCTTGCTACGCTGATGGGCGGGATGGAAATTGCCAACAGCCACGCTGGAGAAGTGTACGGTGTGTCCTGAAACATCTAAAAAACTCAGCTTAGAGAGCATAGGGCACTTTCACTCATGGGCGTATAAATTGGGAAAACTAAAAATCAGCAAGACAGAGGCACCCCAAAGTTGAGGGCTGCTCTGTTGACAAGAACCTCCACTTTGTTACACCTTAAATATCCCAGGAAAGACAAGAATGGATAAAGAAGTTGTGGTCCTTATGTACAATGGAATATCACTCAGCCATGAAATCAACGTCATAAGGCTAGGAGCAGCATGATGAGTGGATTTGGGTACGACGATTCTAAGTGAAATAAGTCACACAGAAAAATACACTTATCATAAGATATCACTTATAGAGGGAATGTAAAAACCGCTACCCTTGAACTGAATTACATAACAGGTCAGAGTCACACGTTTAGAAAACACACTAGGGCTGCTTAACGGGAAAGGTGAGGTGGGGTGATGCATAAAACAAGGGTTTCAAATTAGCTCAGATAGCGTTCCATAAACCCAATATGTAATAGACAAGACCTACTCCTTGCTCAGTGAACTGGACAAAACAACCCCTATTCACTGCCCAAGAATATATCTGACTAGTAAGAATCTTAAAACCTATGTATTTATATCTCTCTGTAAGTGAGTGAAGTGGGTGAAAAGCGGCATGAACACAGCAGTGAAAGCAGCTAAACCCCATTATACAAATCAATTACTTTTAAACACCCGTGAAACAAAGACAGTGAAAGACAGAGAAATTCTGACAAAATTCGTTCAGGGGCTGTGATGCAACCTGGATTGACCATATGTAGACCCACAGATGGATGAGACATAAGGGTGGACACTCTTGGGGCTGAGAGGTTTGGTGAGGTTGGGTGAGCAAACGCAGACCCTTTAAAGTAATACTGCGTGGTACCCATCCCATGGGTCCCAAATCTCCAGGTTCAAGGGCATCTTCCTACATCGAAAACACATGAGAAACCCAGAAGATGGTACACCGTGTGATCGGGAAAGGTTTCTAAAACGCACCTCATTTCTCATCAATTTGTGCTCCGGTTCGCCATTCTAGTTGCTATACTAGCAATCTCCCTGCTTGGAGAATCAGCACCTTTAACCTCCTGTTCCGAACAGGTTGCAATTTGTCCTGAGGATGAACGGGAAGAGGGGGAACCAATGAGAGACTAGCTCTAGGTGTTGGGACAGGAACAGGTCACTCTATTTTCCCATCAGCAAGAAGAATTAACCACAGGCTCAGCCTGCCGCCCGGAGCCAGAATAGGGCCTGAAGCAATCCTGCGCTTTTGCGGCCAGCTCCCAAGAAAGCGAGTTGAAAAATGGAGCTCAGGGGCACTGCAATTCACAAACCTGCAGACTTAGAAATGATAACTCTCGTCCACAAATGTATTGAGGGAAGACAACGAAGAGGATTTGAAAGCAAGGCAGAATTGCAGGAAACAGATTTCAGGAGGTAGATTCGAATCGCCTTTAAAGCACAGGAAAAGCGGCAAAACCTCGACAATGATGCCCTTGGCCAAAAAGGGCGTATGCGTTTTTTCCTGAATATATTCAGGAAAAAACGCATACGCCCTTTTTGGCCAACCAAGCAACCTGGAAAGGCAAATCAGCGCTACAAAGAAGTCTCGCTTCCCATCGCTCAAAAGGGCCAGGCTGAATAAAGTGTCAAAACCAGAAATGCAGGACAGGCCATGGAGAAATGGCAGCCTTGCTACGCTGATGGGCGGGATGGAAATTGCCAACAGCCACTCTGGAGAAGTGTACGGTGTGTCCTGAAACATCTAAAAAACTCAGCTTAGAGAGCATAGGGCACTTCCACTCATGGGCGTATAAATTGGGAAAACTAAAAATCAGCAAGACAGAGGCACCCCAAAGTTGAGGGCTGCTGTGTTGACAAGAACCTCCACTTTGTTACACCTTAAATACCCCAGGAAAGACAAAAATGGATAAAGAAGTTGTGGTCCTTATGTACAATGGAATATCACTCAGCCATGAAATCAACATCAGAAGGCTAGGAGCAGCATGATGAGTGGATTTAGGTACGACGATTCTAAGTGAAATAACTCACACAGAAAAAGAAACATATTATAAGATATCACTTATAGAGGGAAGGTAAAAACCGCTTCCCTTGAACTGAATTACATAACATGTCAGAGTCACACGTTTAGAAAACACACTAGGGCTGCTTAACGGGAAAGGTGAGGTGGGGTGATGCATAAAACAAGGGTTTCAAATTAGCTCAGATAGCGTTCCATAAACCCAATATGTAATAGACAAGACCTACTCCTTGCTCAGTGAACTGGACAAAACAACCCCTATTCACCGCCCAAGAATATATCTGACTAGTAAGAATCTTAAAACCTATGTATTGATATCTCTCTGTAAGTGAGTGAAGTGGGTGAAAAGCGGCATGAACACAGCAGTGAAAGCAGCTAAACCCCATTATACAAATCAATTACTTTTAAACACCCGTGAAACAAAGACAGTGAAAGACAGAGAAATTCTGACAAAATTCGTTCAGGGGCTGTGATGCAACCTGGATTGACCATATGTAGACCCACAGATGGATGAGACATAAGGGTGGACACTCTTGGGGCTGAGAGGTTTGGTGAGGTTGGGTGAGCAAACGCAGACCCTTTAAAGTAATACTGCGTGGTACCCATCCCATGGGTCCCAAATCTCCAGGTTCAAGGGCATCTTCCTACATCGAAAACGCATGAGAAACCCAGAAGATGGTACACCGTGTGATCGGGAAAGGTTTCTAAAACGCACCTCATTTCTCATCAATTTGTGCTCCGGTTCGCCATTCCAGCCGCTATACTAGCAACCTCCCTGCTTGGAGAATCAGCACCTTTAACCTCCTGTTCCGAACAGGTTGCAATTTGTCCTGAGGATGAACGGGAAGAGGGGGAACCAATGAGAGACTAGCTCTAGGTGTTGGGACAGGCACAGGTCACTCTATTTTCCCATCAGCAAGAAGAATTAACCACAGGCTCAGCCTGCCGCCCGGAGCCAGAATAGGGCCTGAAGCAATCCTGCGCTTTTGCGGCCAGCTCCCAAGAAAGCGAGTTGAAAAATGGAGCTCAGGGGCACTGCAATTCACAAACCTGCAGACTTAGAAATGATAACTCTCGTCCACAAATGTATTGAGGGAAGACAACGAAGAGGATTTGAAAGCAAGGCAGAATTGCAGGAAACAGATTTCAGGAGGTAGATTCGAATCGCCTTTAAAGCACAGGAAAAGCGGCAAAACCTCGACAATGATGCCCTTGGCCAAAAAGGGCGTATGCGTTTTTTCCTGAATATATTCAGGAAAAAACGCATACGCCCTTTTTGGCCAACCAAGCAACCTGGAAAGGCAAATCAGCGCTACAAAGAAGTCTCGCTTCCCATCGGTCAAAAGGGCCAGGCTGAATAAAGTGTCAAAACCAGAAATGCAGGACAGGCCATGGAGAAATGGCAGCCTTGCTACGCTGATGGGCGGGATGGAAATTGCCAACAGCCACGCTGGAGAAGTGTACGGTGTGTCCTGAAACATCTAAAAAAATCAGCTTAGAGAGCATAGGGCACTTCCACTCATGGGCGTATAAATTGGGAAAACTAAAAATCAGCAAGACAGAGGCACCCCAAAGTTGAGGGCTGCTCTGTTGACAAGAAACTCCACTTTGTTACACCTTAAATATCCCAGGAAAGACAAGAATGGATAAAGAAGTTGTGGTCCTTATGTACAATGGAATATCACTCAGCCATGAAATCAACGTCATAAGGCTAGGAGCAGCATGATGAGTGGATTTGGGTACGACGATTCTAAGTGAAATAAGTCACACAGAAAAATACACTTATCATAAGATATCACTTATAGAGGGAATGTAAAAACCGCTACCCTTGAACTGAATTACATAACAGGTCAGAGTCACACGTTTAGAAAACACACTAGGGCTGCTTAACGGGAAAGGTGAGGTGGGGTGATGCATAAAACAAGGGTTTCAAATTAGCTCAGATAGCGTTCCATAAACCCAATATGTAATAGACAAGACCTACTCCTTGCTCAGTGAACTGGACAAAACAACCCCTATTCACCGCCCAAGAATATATCTGACTAGTAAGAATCTTAAAACCTATGTATTTATATCTCTCTGTAAGTGAGTGAAGTGGGTGAAAAGCGGCATGAACACAGCAGTGAAAGCAGCTAAACCCCATTATACAAATCAATTACTTTCAAAAACCCGTGAAACAAAGACAGTGAAAGAGAGAGAAATTCTGACAAAATTCGTTCAGGGGCTGTGATGCAACCTGGATTGACCATATGTAGACCCACAGATGGATGAGACATAAGGGTGGACACTCTTGGGGCTGAGAGGTTTGGTGAGGTTGGGTGAGCAAACGCAGACCCTTTAAAGTAATACTGCGTGGTACCCATCCCATGGGTCCCAAATCTCCAGGTTCAAGGGCATCTTCCTACATCGAAAACGCATGAGAAACCCAGAAGATGGTACACCGTGTGATCGGGAAAGGTTTCTAAAACGCACCTCATTTCTCATCAATTTGTGCTCCGTTTCGCCATTCTAGTTGCTATACTAGCAATCTCCCTGCTTGGAGAATCAGCACCTTTAACCTCCTGTTCCGAACAGGTTGCAATTTGTCCTGAGGATGAACGGGAAGAGGGGGAACCAATGAGAGACTAGCTCTAGGTGTTGGGACAGGCACAGGTCACTCTATTTTCCCATCAGCAAGAAGAATTAACCACAGGCTCAGCCTGCCGCCCGGAGCCAGAATAGGGCCTGAAGCAATCCTGCGCTTTTGCGGCCAGCTCCCAAGAAAGCGAGTTGAAAAATGGAGCTCAGGGGCACTGCAATTCACAAACCTGCAGACTTAGAAATGATAACTCTCGTCCACAAATGTATTGAGGGAAGACAACGAAGAGGATTTGAAAGCAAGGCAGAATTGCAGGAAACAGATTTCAGGAGGTAGATTCGAATCGCCTTTAAAGCACAGGAAAAGCGGCAAAACCTCGACAATGATGCCCTTGGCCAAAAAGGGCGTATGCGTTTTTTCCTGAATATATTCAGGAAAAAACGCATACGCCCTTTTTGGCCAACCAAGCAACCTGGAAAGGCAAATCAGCGCTACAAAGAAGTCTCGCTTCCCATCGGTCAAAAGGGCCAGGCTGAATAAAGTGTCAAAACCAGAAATGCAGGACAGGCCATGGAGAAATGGCAGCCTTGCTACGCTGATGGGCGGGATGGAAATTGCCAACAGCCACTCTGGAGAAGTGTACGGTGTGTCCTGAAACATCTAAAAAACTCAGCTTAGAGAGCATAGGGCACTTCCACTCATGGGCGTATAAATTGGGAAAACTAAAAATCAGCAAGACAGAGGCACCCCAAAGTTGAGGGCTGCTGTGTTGACAAGAACCTCCACTTTGTTACACCTTAAATACCCCAGGAAAGACAAAAATGGATAAAGAAGTTGTGGTCCTTATGTACAATGGAATATCACTCAGCCATGAAATCAACATCAGAAGGCTAGGAGCAGCATGATGAGTGGATTTAGGTACGACGATTCTAAGTGAAATAACTCACACAGAAAAAGAAACATATTATAAGATATCACTTATAGAGGGAAGGTAAAAACCGCTTCCCTTGAACTGAATTACATAACATGTCAGAGTCACACGTTTAGAAAACACACTAGGGCTGCTTAACGGGAAAGGTGAGGTGGGGTGATGCATAAAACAAGGGTTTCAAATTAGCTCAGATAGCGTTCCATAAACCCAATATGTAATAGACAAGACCTACTCCTTGCTCAGTGAACTGGACAAAACAACCCCTATTCACCGCCCAAGAATATATCTGACTAGTAAGAATCTTAAAACCTATGTATTGATATCTCTCTGTAAGTGAGTGAAGTGGGTGAAAAGCGGCATGAACACAGCAGTGAAAGCAGCTAAACCCCATTATACAAATCAATTACTTTTAAACACCCGTGAAACAAAGACAGTGAAAGACAGAGAAATTCTGACAAAATTCGTTCAGGGGCTGTGATGCAACCTGGATTGACCATATGTAGACCCACAGATGGATGAGACATAAGGGTGGACACTCTTGGGGCTGAGAGGTTTGGTGAGGTTGGGTGAGCAAACGCAGACCCTTTAAAGTAATACTGCGTGGTACCCATCCCATGGGTCCCAAATCTCCAGGTTCAAGGGCATCTTCCTACATCGAAAACGCATGAGAAACCCAGAAGATGGTACACCGTGTGATCGGGAAAGGTTTCTAAAACGCACCTCATTTCTCATCAATTTGTGCTCCGGTTCGCCATTCCAGCCGCTATACTAGCAACCTCCCTGCTTGGAGAATCAGCACCTTTAACCTCCTGTTCCGAACAGGTTGCAATTTGTCCTGAGGATGAACGGGAAGAGGGGGAACCAATGAGAGACTAGCTCTAGGTGTTGGGACAGGCACAGGTCACTCTATTTTCCCATCAGCAAGAAGAATTAACCACAGGCTCAGCCTGCCGCCCGGAGCCAGAATAGGGCCTGAAGCAATCCTGCGCTTTTGCGGCCAGCTCCCAAGAAAGCGAGTTGAAAAATGGAGCTCAGGGGCACTGCAATTCACAAACCTGCAGACTTAGAAATGATAACTCTCGTCCACAAATGTATTGAGGGAAGACAACGAAGAGGATTTGAAAGCAAGGCAGAATTGCAGGAAACAGATTTCAGGAGGTAGATTCGAATCGCCTTTAAAGCACAGGAAAAGCGGCAAAACCTCGACAATGATGCCCTTGGCCAAAAAGGGCGTATGCGTTTTTTCCTGAATATATTCAGGAAAAAACGCATACGCCCTTTTTGGCCAACCAAGCAACCTGGAAAGGCAAATCAGCGCTACAAAGAAGTCTCGCTTCCCATCGGTCAAAAGGGCCAGGCTGAATAAAGTGTCAAAACCAGAAATGCAGGACAGGCCATGGAGAAATGGCAGCCTTGCTACGCTGATGGGCGGGATGGAAATTGCCAACAGCCACTCTGGAGAAGTGTACGGTGTGTCCTGAAACATCTAAAAAACTCAGCTTAGAGAGCATAGGGCACTTCCACTCATGGGCGTATAAATTGGGAAAACTAAAAATCAGCAAGACAGAGGCACCCCAAAGTTGAGGGCTGCTGTGTTGACAAGAACCTCCACTTTGTTACACCTTAAATACCCCAGGAAAGACAAAAATGGATAAAGAAGTTGTGGTCCTTATGTACAATGGAATATCACTCAGCCATGAAATCAACGTCATAAGGCTAAGAGCAGCATGATGAGTGCATTTGGGTACGACGATTCTAAGTGAAATAAGTCACACAAAAAAAGACACTTATCATAAGATATCACTTATAGAGGGAATGTAAAAACCGCTACCCTTGAACTGAATTACATAACAGGTCAGAGTCACACGTTTAGAAAACACACTATGGATGCTTAACGGGAAAGGTGAGGTGGGGTGATGCATAAAACAAGGGTTTCAAATTAGCTCAGATAGCGTTCCGTAAACCCAATATGTAATAGACAAGACCTACTCCTTCCTCAGTGAACTGGACTCAACACGCCCTATTCACCGCCCAAGAATATATCTGACTAGTAAGAATCTTAAAACCTATGTATTTATATCTCTCTGTAAGTGAGTGAAGTGGGTGAAAAGCGGCATAAACACAGCAGTGAAAAGCAGTTAAACCTCATTATACAAATCAATTACTTTTAAAAACCCGTGAAACAAAGACAGTGAAAGAGAGAGAAATTCTGACAAAATTCGTTCAGGGGCTGTGATGCAACCTGGATTGACCATATGTAGACCCACAGATGGATGAGACATAAGGGTGGACACTCTTGGGGCTGAGAGGTTTGGTGAGGTTGGGTGAGCAAACGCAGACCCTTTAAAGTAATACTGCGTGGTACCCATCCCATGGGTCCCAAATCTCCAGGTTCAAGGGCATCTTCCTCCATCGAAAACCTGCATAAGAAACCCAGAAGATGGTACACCGTGTGATCGGGAAAGGTTTCTAAAACGCACCTCATTTCTCATCTCCTTGTGCTCCGGTTCGCCATTCCAGCCGCTATACTAGCAATCTCCCTGCTTGGAGAATCAGCACCTTTAACCTCCTGTTCCGTACAGGTTGCAATTTGTCCTGAGGATGAACGGGAAGAGGGGGAACCAATGAGAGACTAGCTCTAGGTGTTGGGACAGGCACAGGTCACTCTATTTTCCCATCCGGAAGAAGAATTAACCACAGGCTCAGCCTGCAGCCCGGAGAAAGAAAAGGGTCTGAAGCAATCCTGCGCTTTTGCGGCCAGCTCCCAAGAAAGTGAGTTGAAAAATGGAGCTCAGGGGCACTGCAATTCACAAAACTGCAGAGTTATAAATGATAACTCTCGTCCACATATATATTGAGGGAAGGCAACGAAGAGGATTTGAAAGCAAGGCAGAATTGAAGGAAACAGATTTCAGGAGGTAGATTCGAATCGCCTTTAAAGCACAGGAAAAGCGGCAAAACCTCGACAATGATGCCATTGGCCAAAAAGGGCGTATGCGTTTTTTCCTGAATATATTCAGGAAAAAACGCATACGCCCTTTTTGGCCAACCAAGCAACCTGGAAAGGCAAATCAGCGCTACAAAGAAGTCTCGCTTCCCATCGGTCAAAAGGGCCAGGCTGAATAAAGTGTCAAAACCAGAAATGCAGGACAGGCCATGGAGAAATGGCAGCCTTGCTACGCTGATGGGCGGGATGGAAATTGCCAACAGCCACTCTGGAGAAGTGTACGGTGTGTCCTGAAACATCTAAAAAACTCAGCTTAGAGAGCATAGGGCACTTCCACTCATGGGCGTATAAATTGGGAAAACTAAAAATCAGCAAGACAGAGGCACCCCAAAGTTGAGGGCTGCTGTGTTGACAAGAACCTCCACTTTGTTACACCTTAAATACCCCAGGAAAGACAAAAATGGATAAAGAAGTTGTGGTCCTTATGTACAATGGAATATCACTCAGCCATGAAATCAACGTCATAAGGCTAGGAGCAGCATGATGAGTGGATTTAGGTACGACGATTCTAAGTGAAATAAGTCAAACAGAAAAAGACACTTATCATAAGATATCACTTATAGAGGGAATGTAAAAACCGCTACCCTTGAACTGAATTACATAACAGGTCAGAGTCACACGTTTAGAAAACACACTAGGGCTGCTTAACGGGAAAGGTGAGGTGGGGTGATGCATAAAACAAGGGTTTCAAATTAGCTCAGATAGCGGTCCGTAAACCCAATATGTAATAGACAAGACCTACTCCTTCCTCAGTGAACTGGACTCAACACGCCCTATTCACCGCCCAAGAATATATCTGACTAGTAAGAATCTTAAAACCTATGTATTTATATCTCTCTGTAAGTGAGTGAAGTGGGTGAAAAGCGGCATAAACACAGCAGTGAAAAGCAGTTAAACCTCATTATACAAATCAATTACTTTTAAAAACCCGTGAAACAAAGACAGTGAAAGAGAGAGAAATTCTGACAAAATTCGTTCAGGGGCTGTGATGCAACCTGGATTGACCATATGTAGACCCACAGATGGATGAGACATAAGGGTGGACACTCTTGGGGCTGAGAGGTTTGGTGAGGTTGGGTGAGCAAACGCAGACCCTTTAAAGTAATACTGCGTGGTACCCATCCCATGGGTCCCAAATCTCCAGGTTCAAGGGCATCTTCCTCCATCGAAAACCTGCATAAGAAACCCAGAAGATGGTACACCGTGTGATCGGGAAAGGTTTCTAAAACGCACCTCATTTCTCATCTCCTTGTGCTCCGGTTCGCCATTCCAGCCGCTATACTAGCAATCTCCCTGCTTGGAGAATCAGCACCTTTAACCTCCTGTTCCGTACAGGTTGCAATTTGTCCTGAGGATGAACGGGAAGAGGGGGAACCAATGAGAGACTAGCTCTAGGTGTTGGGACAGGCACAGGTCACTCTATTTTCCCATCCGGAAGAAGAATTAACCACAGGCTCAGCCTGCAGCCCGGAGAAAGAAAAGGGTCTGAAGCAATCCTGCGCTTTTGCGGCCAGCTCCCAAGAAAGTGAGTTGAAAAATGGAGCTCAGGGGCACTGCAATTCACAAAACTGCAGAGTTATAAATGATAACTCTCGTCCACATATATATTGAGGGAAGGCAACGAAGAGGATTTGAAAGCAAGGCAGAATTGAAGGAAACAGATTTCAGGAGGTAGATTCGAATCGCCTTTAAAGCACAGGAAAAGCGGCAAAACCTCGACAATGATGCCATTGGCCAAAAAGGGCGTATGCGTTTTTTCCTGAATATATTCAGGAAAAAACGCATACGCCCTTTTTGGCCAACCAAGCAACCTGGAAAGGCAAATCAGCGCTACAAAGAAGTCTCGCTTCCCATCGCTCAAAAGGGCCAGGCTGAATAAAGTGTCAAAACCAGAAATGCAGGACAGGCCATGGAGAAATGGCAGCCTTGCTACGCTGATGGGCGGGATGGAAATTGCCAACAGCCACGCTGGAGAAGTGTACGGTGTGTCCTGAAACATCTAAAAAACTCAGTTTAGAGAGCATAGGGCACTTTCACTCATGGGCGTATAAATTGGGAAAACTAAAAATCAGCAAGACAGAGGCACCCCAAAGTTGAGGGCTGCTGTGTTGACAAGAACCTCCACTTTGTTACACCTTAAATATCCCAGGAAAGACAAGAATGGATAAAGAAGTTGTGGTCCTTATGTACAATGGAATATCACTCAGCCATGAAATCAACGTCATAAGGCTAGGAGCAGCATGATGAGTGGATTTGGGTACGACGATTCTAAGTGAAATAAGTCACACAGAAAAATACACTTATCATAAGATATCACTTATAGAGGGAATGTAAAAACCGCTACCCTTGAACTGAATTACATAACAGGTCAGAGTCACACGTTTAGAAAACACACTAGGGCTGCTTAACGGGAAAGGTGAGGTGGGGTGATGCATAAAACAAGGGTTTCAAATTAGCTCAGATAGCGTTCCATAAACCCAATATGTAATAGACAAGACCTACTCCTTGCTCAGTGAACTGGACAAAACAACCCCTATTCACCGCCCAAGAATATATCTGACTAGTAAGAATCTTAAAACCTATGTATTTATATCTCTCTGTAAGTGAGTGAAGTGGGTGAAAAGCGGCATGAACACAGCAGTGAAAGCAGCTAAACCCCATTATACAAATCAATTACTTTCAAAAACCCGTGAAACAAAGACAGTGAAAGAGAGAGAAATTCTTACAAAATTCGTTCAGGGGCTGTGATGCAACCTGGATTGACCATATGTAGACCCACAGATGGATGAGACATAAGGGTGGACACTCTTGGGGCTGAGAGGTTTGGTGAGGTTGGGTGAGCAAACGCAGACCCTTTAAAGTAATACTGCGTGGTACCCATCCCATGGGTCCCAAATCTCCAGGTTCAAGGGCATCTTCCTACATCGAAAACACATGAGAAACCCAGAAGATGGTACACCGTGTGATCGGGAAAGGTTTCTAAAACGCACCTCATTTCTCATCAATTTGTGCTCCGGTTCGCCATTCTAGTTGCTATACTAGCAATCTCCCTGCTTGGAGAATCAGCACCTTTAACCTCCTGTTCCGAACAGGTTGCAATTTGTCCTGAGGATGAACGGGAAGAGGGGGAACCAATGAGAGACTAGCTCTAGGTGTTGGGACAGGAACAGGTCACTCTATTTTCCCATCAGCAAGAAGAATTAACCACAGGCTCAGCCTGCCGCCCGGAGCCAGAATAGGGCCTGAAGCAATCCTGCGCTTTTGCGGCCAGCTCCCAAGAAAGCGAGTTGAAAAATGGAGCTCAGGGGCACTGCAATTCACAAACCTGCAGACTTAGAAATGATAACTCTCGTCCACAAATGTATTGAGGGAAGACAACGAAGAGGATTTGAAAGCAAGGCAGAATTGCAGGAAACAGATTTCAGGAGGTAGATTCGAATCGCCTTTAAAGCACAGGAAAAGCGGCAAAACCTCGACAATGATGCCCTTGGCCAAAAAGGGCGTATGCGTTTTTTCCTGAATATATTCAGGAAAAAACGCATACGCCCTTTTTGGCCAACCAAGCAACCTGGAAAGGCAAATCAGCGCTACAAAGAAGTCTCGCTTCCCATCGGTCAAAAGGGCCAGGCTGAATAAAGTGTCAAAACCAGAAATGCAGGACAGGCCATGGAGAAATGGCAGCCTTGCTACGCTGATGGGCGGGATGGAAATTGCCAACAGCCACTCTGGAGAAGTGTACGGTGTGTCCTGAAACATCTAAAAAACTCAGCTTAGAGAGCATAGGGCACTTCCACTCATGGGCGTATAAATTGGGAAAACTAAAAATCAGCAAGACAGAGGCACCCCAAAGTTGAGGGCTGCTGTGTTGACAAGAACCTCCACTTTGTTACACCTTAAATACCCCAGGAAAGACAAAAATGGATAAAGAAGTTGTGGTCCTTATGTACAATGGAATATCACTCAGCCATGAAATCAACATCAGAAGGCTAGGAGCAGCATGATGAGTGGATTTAGGTACGACGATTCTAAGTGAAATAACTCACACAGAAAAAGAAACATATTATAAGATATCACTTATAGAGGGAAGGTAAAAACCGCTTCCCTTGAACTGAATTACATAACATGTCAGAGTCACACGTTTAGAAAACACACTAGGGCTGCTTAACGGGAAAGGTGAGGTGGGGTGATGCATAAAACAAGGGTTTCAAATTAGCTCAGATAGCGTTCCATAAACCCAATATGTAATAGACAAGACCTACTCCTTGCTCAGTGAACTGGACAAAACAACCCCTATTCACCGCCCAAGAATATATCTGACTAGTAAGAATCTTAAAACCTATGTATTGATATCTCTCTGTAAGTGAGTGAAGTGGGTGAAAAGCGGCATGAACACAGCAGTGAAAGCAGCTAAACCCCATTATACAAATCAATTACTTTTAAACACCCGTGAAACAAAGACAGTGAAAGACAGAGAAATTCTGACAAAATTCGTTCAGGGGCTGTGATGCAACCTGGATTGACCATATGTAGACCCACAGATGGATGAGACATAAGGGTGGACACTCTTGGGGCTGAGAGGTTTGGTGAGGTTGGGTGAGCAAACGCAGACCCTTTAAAGTAATACTGCGTGGTACCCATCCCATGGGTCCCAAATCTCCAGGTTCAAGGGCATCTTCCTACATCGAAAACGCATGAGAAACCCAGAAGATGGTACACCGTGTGATCGGGAAAGGTTTCTAAAACGCACCTCATTTCTCATCAATTTGTGCTCCGGTTCGCCATTCCAGCCGCTATACTAGCAACCTCCCTGCTTGGAGAATCAGCACCTTTAACCTCCTGTTCCGAACAGGTTGCAATTTGTCCTGAGGATGAACGGGAAGAGGGGGAACCAATGAGAGACTAGCTCTAGGTGTTGGGACAGGCACAGGTCACTCTATTTTCCCATCAGCAAGAAGAATTAACCACAGGCTCAGCCTGCCGCCCGGAGCCAGAATAGGGCCTGAAGCAATCCTGCGCTTTTGCGGCCAGCTCCCAAGAAAGCGAGTTGAAAAATGGAGCTCAGGGGCACTGCAATTCACAAACCTGCAGACTTAGAAATGATAACTCTCGTCCACAAATGTATTGAGGGAAGACAACGAAGAGGATTTGAAAGCAAGGCAGAATTGCAGGAAACAGATTTCAGGAGGTAGATTCGAATCGCCTTTAAAGCACAGGAAAAGCGGCAAAACCTCGACAATGATGCCCTTGGCCAAAAAGGGCGTATGCGTTTTTTCCTGAATATATTCAGGAAAAAACGCATACGCCCTTTTTGGCCAACCAAGCAACCTGGAAAGGCAAATCAGCGCTACAAAGAAGTCTCGCTTCCCATCGGTCAAAAGGGCCAGGCTGAATAAAGTGTCAAAACCAGAAATGCAGGACAGGCCATGGAGAAATGGCAGCCTTGCTACGCTGATGGGCGGGATGGAAATTGCCAACAGCCACGCTGGAGAAGTGTACGGTGTGTCCTGAAACATCTAAAAAAATCAGCTTAGAGAGCATAGGGCACTTCCACTCATGGGCGTATAAATTGGGAAAACTAAAAATCAGCAAGACAGAGGCACCCCAAAGTTGAGGGCTGCTCTGTTGACAAGAACCTCCACTTTGTTACACCTTAAATATCCCAGGAAAGACAAGAATGGATAAAGAAGTTGTGCTCCTTATGTACAATGGAATATCACTCAGCCATGAAATCAACGTCATAAGGCTAGGAGCAGCATGATGAGTGGATTTGGGTACGACGATTCTAAGTGAAATAAGTCACACAGAAAAAGAAACATATTATAAGATATCACTTATAGAGGGAAGGTAAAAACCGCTTCCCTTGAACTGAATTACATAACATGTCAGAGTCACACGTTTAGAAAACACACTAGGGCTGCTTAACGGGAAAGGTGAGGTGGGGTGATGCATAAAACAAGGGTTTCAAATTAGCTCAGATAGCGTTCCATAAACCCAATATGTAATAGACAAGACCTACTCCTTGCTCAGTGAACTGGACAAAACAACCCCTATTCACCGCCCAAGAATATATCTGACTAGTAAGAATCTTAAAACCTATGTATTGATATCTCTCTGTAAGTGAGTGAAGTGGGTGAAAAGCGGCATGAACACAGCAGTGAAAGCAGCTAAACCCCATTATACAAATCAATTACTTTTAAACACCCGTGAAACAAAGACAGTGAAAGACAGAGAAATTCTGACAAAATTCGTTCAGGGGCTGTGATGCAACCTGGATTGACCATATGTAGACCCACAGATGGATGAGACATAAGGGTGGACACTCTTGGGGCTGAGAGGTTTGGTGAGGTTGGGTGAGCAAACGCAGACCCTTTAAAGTAATACTGCGTGGTACCCATCCCATGGGTCCCAAATCTCCAGGTTCAAGGGCATCTTCCTACATCGAAAACGCATGAGAAACCCAGAAGATGGTACACCGTGTGATCGGGAAAGGTTTCTAAAACGCACCTCATTTCTCATCAATTTGTGCTCCGGTTCGCCATTCCAGCCGCTATACTAGCAACCTCCCTGCTTGGAGAATCAGCACCTTTAACCTCCTGTTCCGAACAGGTTGCAATTTGTCCTGAGGATGAACGGGAAGAGGGGGAACCAATGAGAGACTAGCTCTAGGTGTTGGGACAGGCACAGGTCACTCTATTTTCCCATCAGCAAGAAGAATTAACCACAGGCTCAGCCTGCCGCCCGGAGCCAGAATAGGGCCTGAAGCAATCCTGCGCTTTTGCGGCCAGCTCCCAAGAAAGCGAGTTGAAAAATGGAGCTCAGGGGCACTGCAATTCACAAACCTGCAGACTTAGAAATGATAACTCTCGTCCACAAATGTATTGAGGGAAGACAACGAAGAGGATTTGAAAGCAAGGCAGAATTGCAGGAAACAGATTTCAGGAGGTAGATTCGAATCGCCTTTAAAGCACAGGAAAAGCGGCAAAACCTCGACAATGATGCCCTTGGCCAAAAAGGGCGTATGCGTTTTTTCCTGAATATATTCAGGAAAAAACGCATACGCCCTTTTTGGCCAACCAAGCAACCTGGAAAGGCAAATCAGCGCTACAAAGAAGTCTCGCTTCCCATCGGTCAAAAGGGCCAGGCTGAATAAAGTGTCAAAACCAGAAATGCAGGACAGGCCATGGAGAAATGGCAGCCTTGCTACGCTGATGGGCGGGATGGAAATTGCCAACAGCCACGCTGGAGAAGTGTACGGTGTGTCCTGAAACATCTAAAAAAATCAGCTTAGAGAGCATAGGGCACTTCCACTCATGGGCGTATAAATTGGGAAAACTAAAAATCAGCAAGACAGAGGCACCCCAAAGTTGAGGGCTGCTCTGTTGACAAGAAACTCCACTTTGTTACACCTTAAATATCCCAGGAAAGACAAGAATGGATAAAGAAGTTGTGGTCCTTATGTACAATGGAATATCACTCAGCCATGAAATCAACGTCATAAGGCTAGGAGCAGCATGATGAGTGGATTTGGGTACGACGATTCTAAGTGAAATAAGTCACACAGAAAAATACACTTATCATAAGATATCACTTATAGAGGGAATGTAAAAACCGCTACCCTTGAACTGAATTACATAACAGGTCAGAGTCACACGTTTAGAAAACACACTAGGGCTGCTTAACGGGAAAGGTGAGGTGGGGTGATGCATAAAACAAGGGTTTCAAATTAGCTCAGATAGCGTTCCATAAACCCAATATGTAATAGACAAGACCTACTCCTTGCTCAGTGAACTGGACAAAACAACCCCTATTCACCGCCCAAGAATATATCTGACTAGTAAGAATCTTAAAACCTATGTATTTATATCTCTCTGTAAGTGAGTGAAGTGGGTGAAAAGCGGCATGAACACAGCAGTGAAAGCAGCTAAACCCCATTATACAAATCAATTACTTTCAAAAACCCGTGAAACAAAGACAGTGAAAGAGAGAGAAATTCTGACAAAATTCGTTCAGGGGCTGTGATGCAACCTGGATTGACCATATGTAGACCCACAGATGGATGAGACATAAGGGTGGACACTCTTGGGGCTGAGAGGTTTGGTGAGGTTGGGTGAGCAAACGCAGACCCTTTAAAGTAATACTGCGTGGTACCCATCCCATGGGTCCCAAATCTCCAGGTTCAAGGGCATCTTCCTACATCGAAAACGCATGAGAAACCCAGAAGATGGTACACCGTGTGATCGGGAAAGGTTTCTAAAACGCACCTCATTTCTCATCAATTTGTGCTCCGTTTCGCCATTCTAGTTGCTATACTAGCAATCTCCCTGCTTGGAGAATCAGCACCTTTAACCTCCTGTTCCGAACAGGTTGCAATTTGTCCTGAGGATGAACGGGAAGAGGGGGAACCAATGAGAGACTAGCTCTAGGTGTTGGGACAGGCACAGGTCACTCTATTTTCCCATCAGCAAGAAGAATTAACCACAGGCTCAGCCTGCCGCCCGGAGCCAGAATAGGGCCTGAAGCAATCCTGCGCTTTTGCGGCCAGCTCCCAAGAAAGCGAGTTGAAAAATGGAGCTCAGGGGCACTGCAATTCACAAACCTGCAGACTTAGAAATGATAACTCTCGTCCACAAATGTATTGAGGGAAGACAACGAAGAGGATTTGAAAGCAAGGCAGAATTGCAGGAAACAGATTTCAGGAGGTAGATTCGAATCGCCTTTAAAGCACAGGAAAAGCGGCAAAACCTCGACAATGATGCCCTTGGCCAAAAAGGGCGTATGCGTTTTTTCCTGAATATATTCAGGAAAAAACGCATACGCCCTTTTTGGCCAACCAAGCAACCTGGAAAGGCAAATCAGCGCTACAAAGAAGTCTCGCTTCCCATCGGTCAAAAGGGCCAGGCTGAATAAAGTGTCAAAACCAGAAATGCAGGACAGGCCATGGAGAAATGGCAGCCTTGCTACGCTGATGGGCGGGATGGAAATTGCCAACAGCCACTCTGGAGAAGTGTACGGTGTGTCCTGAAACATCTAAAAAACTCAGCTTAGAGAGCATAGGGCACTTCCACTCATGGGCGTATAAATTGGGAAAACTAAAAATCAGCAAGACAGAGGCACCCCAAAGTTGAGGGCTGCTGTGTTGACAAGAACCTCCACTTTGTTACACCTTAAATACCCCAGGAAAGACAAAAATGGATAAAGAAGTTGTGGTCCTTATGTACAATGGAATATCACTCAGCCATGAAATCAACATCAGAAGGCTAGGAGCAGCATGATGAGTGGATTTAGGTACGACGATTCTAAGTGAAATAACTCACACAGAAAAAGAAACATATTATAAGATATCACTTATAGAGGGAAGGTAAAAACCGCTTCCCTTGAACTGAATTACATAACATGTCAGAGTCACACGTTTAGAAAACACACTAGGGCTGCTTAACGGGAAAGGTGAGGTGGGGTGATGCATAAAACAAGGGTTTCAAATTAGCTCAGATAGCGTTCCATAAACCCAATATGTAATAGACAAGACCTACTCCTTGCTCAGTGAACTGGACAAAACAACCCCTATTCACCGCCCAAGAATATATCTGACTAGTAAGAATCTTAAAACCTATGTATTTATATCTCTCTGTAAGTGAGTGAAGTGGGTGAAAAGCGGCATGAACACAGCAGTGAAAGCAGCTAAACCCCATTATACAAATCAATTACTTTTAAACACCCGTGAAACAAAGACAGTGAAAGACAGAGAAATTCTGACAAAATTCGTTCAGGGGCTGTGATGCAACCTGGATTGACCATATGTAGACCCACAGATGGATGAGACATAAGGGTGGACACTCTTGGGGCTGAGAGGTTTGGTGAGGTTGGGTGAGCAAACGCAGACCCTTTAAAGTAATACTGCGTGGTACCCATCCCATGGGTCCCAAATCTCCAGGTTCAAGGGCATCTTCCTACATCGAAAACGCATGAGAAACCCAGAAGATGGTACACCGTGTGATCGGGAAAGGTTTCTAAAACGCACCTCATTTCTCATCAATTTGTGCTCCGGTTCACCATTCCAGCCGCTATACTAGCAACCTCCCTGCTTGGAGAATCAGCACCTTTAACCTCCTGTTCCGAACAGGTTGCAATTTGTCCTGAGGATGAACGGGAAGAGGGGGAACCAATGAGAGACTAGCTCTAGGTGTTGGGACAGGCACAGGTCACTCTATTTTCCCATCAGCAAGAAGAATTAACCACAGGCTCAGCCTGCCGCCCGGAGCCAGAATAGGGCCTGAAGCAATCCTGCGCTTTTGCGGCCAGCTCCCAAGAAAGCGAGTTGAAAAATGGAGCTCAGGGGCACTGCAATTCACAAACCTGCAGACTTAGAAATGATAACTCTCGTCCACAAATGTATTGAGGGAAGACAACGAAGAGGATTTGAAAGCAAGGCAGAATTGCAGGAAACAGATTTCAGGAGGTAGATTCGAATCGCCTTTAAAGCACAGGAAAAGCGGCAAAACCTCGACAATGATGCCCTTGGCCAAAAAGGGCGTATGCGTTTTTTCCTGAATATATTCAGGAAAAAACGCATACGCCCTTTTTGGCCAACCGAGCAACCTGGAAAGGCAAATCAGCGCTACAAAGAAGTCTCGCTTCCCATCGGTCAAAAGGGCCAGGCTGAATAAAGTGTCAAAACCAGAAATGCAGGACAGGCCATGGAGAAATGGCAGCCTTGCTACGCTGATGGGCGGGATGGAAATTGCCAACAGCCACTCTGGAGAAGTGTACGGTGTGTCCTGAAACATCTAAAAAACTCAGCTTAGAGAGCATAGGGCACTTCCACTCATGGGCGTATAAATTGGGAAAACTAAAAATCAGCAAGACAGAGGCACCCCAAAGTTGAGGGCTGCTGTGTTGACAAGAACCTCCACTTTGTTACACCTTAAATACCCCAGGAAAGACAAAAATGGATAAAGAAGTTGTGGTCCTTATGTACAATGGAATATCACTCAGCCATGAAATCAACATCAGAAGGCTAGGAGCAGCATGATGAGTGGATTTAGGTACGACGATTCTAAGTGAAATAACTCACACAGAAAAAGAAACATATTATAAGATATCACTTATAGAGGGAAGGTAAAAACCGCTTCCCTTGAACTGAATTACATAACATGTCAGAGTCACACGTTTAGAAAACACACTAGGGCTGCTTAACGGGAAAGGTGAGGTGGGGTGATGCATAAAACAAGGGTTTCAAATTAGCTCAGATAGCGTTCCATAAACCCAATATGTAATAGACAAGACCTACTCCTTGCTCAGTGAACTGGACAAAACAACCCCTATTCACCGCCCAAGAATATATCTGACTAGTAAGAATCTTAAAACCTATGTATTTATATCTCTCTGTAAGTGAGTGAAGTGGGTGAAAAGCGGCATGAACACAGCAGTGAAAGCAGCTAAACCCCATTATACAAATCAATTACTTTTAAACACCCGTGAAACAAAGACAGTGAAAGAGAGAGAAATTCTGACAAAATTCGTTCAGGGGCTGTGATGCAACCTGGATTGACCATATGTAGACCCACAGATGGATGAGACATAAGGGTGGACACTCTTGGGGCTGAGAGGTTTGGTGAGGTTGGGTGAGCAAACGCAGACCCTTTAAAGTAATACTGCGTGGTACCCATCCCATGGGTCCCAAATCTCCAGGTTCAAGGGCATCTTCCTACATCGAAAACGCATGAGAAACCCAGAAGATGGTACACCGTGTGATCGGGAAAGGTTTCTAAAACGCACCTCATTTCTCATCAATTTGTGCTCCGGTTCGCCATTCCAGCCGCTATACTAGCAACCTCCCTGCTTGGAGAATCAGCACCTTTAACCTCCTGTTCCGAACAGGTTGCAATTTGTCCTGAGGATGAACGGGAAGAGGGGGAACCAATGAGAGACTAGCTCTAGGTGTTGGGACAGGCACAGGTCACTCTATTTTCCCATCAGCAAGAAGAATTAACCACAGGCTCAGCCTGCCGCCCGGAGCCAGAATAGGGCCTGAAGCAATCCTGCGCTTTTGCGGCCAGCTCCCAAGAAAGCGAGTTGAAAAATGGAGCTCAGGGGCACTGCAATTCACAAACCTGCAGACTTAGAAATGATAACTCTCGTCCACAAATGTATTGAGGGAAGACAACGAAGAGGATTTGAAAGCAAGGCAGAATTGCAGGAAACAGATTTCAGGAGGTAGATTCGAATCGCCTTTAAAGCACAGGAAAAGCGGCAAAACCTCGACAATGATGCCCTTGGCCAAAAAGGGCGTATGCGTTTTTTCCTGAATATATTCAGGAAAAAACGCATACGCCCTTTTTGGCCAACCAAGCAACCTGGAAAGGCAAATCAGCGCTACAAAGAAGTCTCGCTTCCCATCGGTCAAAAGGGCCAGGCTGAATAAAGTGTCAAAACCAGAAATGCAGGACAGGCCATGGAGAAATGGCAGCCTTGCTACGCTGATGGGCGGGATGGAAATTGCCAACAGCCACGCTGGAGAAGTGTACGGTGTGTCCTGAAACATCTAAAAAACTCAGCTTAGAGAGCATAGGGCACTTCCACTCATGGGCGTATAAATTGGGAAAACTAAAAATCAGCAAGACAGAGGCACCCCAAAGTTGAGGGCTGCTCTGTTGACAAGAAACTCCACTTTGTTACACCTTAAATATCCCAGGAAAGACAAGAATGGATAAAGAAGTTGTGGTCCTTATGTACAATGGAATATCACTCAGCCATGAAATCAACGTCATAAGGCTAGGAGCAGCATGATGAGTGGATTTGGGTACGACGATTCTAAGTGAAATAAGTCACACAGAAAAATACACTTATCATAAGATATCACTTATAGAGGGAATGTAAAAACCGCTACCCTTGAACTGAATTACATAACAGGTCAGAGTCACACGTTTAGAAAACACACTAGGGCTGCTTAACGGGAAAGGTGAGGTGGGGTGATGCATAAAACAAGGGTTTCAAATTAGCTCAGATAGCGTTCCATAAACCCAATATGTAATAGACAAGACCTACTCCTTGCTCAGTGAACTGGACAAAACAACCCCTATTCACCGCCCAAGAATATATCTGACTAGTAAGAATCTTAAAACCTATGTATTTATATCTCTCTGTAAGTGAGTGAAGTGGGTGAAAAGCGGCATGAACACAGCAGTGAAAGCAGCTAAACCCCATTATACAAATCAATTACTTTTAAACACCCGTGAAACAAAGACAGTGAAAGAGAGAGAAATTCTGACAAAATTCGTTCAGGGGCTGTGATGCAACCTGGATTGACCATATGTAGACCCACAGATGGATGAGACATAAGGGTGGACACTCTTGGGGCTGAGAGGTTTGGTGAGGTTGGGTGAGCAAACGCAGACCCTTTAAAGTAATACTGCGTGGTACCCATCCCATGGGTCCCAAATCTCCAGGTTCAAGGGCATCTTCCTACATCGAAAACGCATGAGAAACCCAGAAGATGGTACACCGTGTGATCGGGAAAGGTTTCTAAAACGCACCTCATTTCTCATCAATTTGTGCTCCGGTTCGCCATTCCAGCCGCTATACTAGCAACCTCCCTGCTTGGAGAATCAGCACCTTTAACCTCCTGTTCCGAACAGGTTGCAATTTGTCCTGAGGATGAACGGGAAGAGGGGGAACCAATGAGAGACTAGCTCTAGGTGTTGGGACAGGCACAGGTCACTCTATTTTCCCATCAGCAAGAAGAATTAACCACAGGCTCAGCCTGCCGCCCGGAGCCAGAATAGGGCCTGAAGCAATCCTGCGCTTTTGCGGCCAGCTCCCAAGAAAGCGAGTTGAAAAATGGAGCTCAGGGGCACTGCAATTCACAAACCTGCAGACTTAGAAATGATAACTCTCGTCCACAAATGTATTGAGGGAAGACAACGAAGAGGATTTGAAAGCAAGGCAGAATTGCAGGAAACAGATTTCAGGAGGTAGATTCGAATCGCCTTTAAAGCACAGGAAAAGCGGCAAAACCTCGACAATGATGCCCTTGGCCAAAAAGGGCGTATGCGTTTTTTCCTGAATATATTCAGGAAAAAACGCATACGCCCTTTTTGGCCAACCAAGCAACCTGGAAAGGCAAATCAGCGCTACAAAGAAGTCTCGCTTCCCATCGGTCAAAAGGGCCAGGCTGAATAAAGTGTCAAAACCAGAAATGCAGGACAGGCCATGGAGAAATGGCAGCCTTGCTACGCTGATGGGCGGGATGGAAATTGCCAACAGCCACGCTGGAGAAGTGTACGGTGTGTCCTGAAACATCTAAAAAACTCAGCTTAGAGAGCATAGGGCACTTCCACTCATGGGCGTATAAATTGGGAAAACTAAAAATCAGCAAGACAGAGGCACCCCAAAGTTGAGGGCTGCTCTGTTGACAAGAAACTCCACTTTGTTACACCTTAAATATCCCAGGAAAGACAAGAATGGATAAAGAAGTTGTGGTCCTTATGTACAATGGAATATCACTCAGCCATGAAATCAACGTCATAAGGCTAGGAGCAGCATGATGAGTGGATTTGGGTACGACGATTCTAAGTGAAATAAGTCACACAGAAAAATACACTTATCATAAGATATCACTTATAGAGGGAATGTAAAAACCGCTACCCTTGAACTGAATTACATAACAGGTCAGAGTCACACGTTTAGAAAACACACTAGGGCTGCTTAACGGGAAAGGTGAGGTGGGGTGATGCATAAAACAAGGGTTTCAAATTAGCTCAGATAGCGTTCCATAAACCCAATATGTAATAGACAAGACCTACTCCTTGCTCAGTGAACTGGACAAAACAACCCCTATTCACCGCCCAAGAATATATCTGACTAGTAAGAATCTTAAAACCTATGTATTTATATCTCTCTGTAAGTGAGTGAAGTGGGTGAAAAGCGGCATGAACACAGCAGTGAAAGCAGCTAAACCCCATTATACAAATCAATTACTTTCAAAAACCCGTGAAAAAAAGACAGTGAAAGAGAGAGAAATTCTGACAAAATTCGTTCAGGGGCTGTGATGCAACCTGGATTGACCATATGTAGACCCACAGATGGATGAGACATAAGGGTGGACACTCTTGGGGCTGAGAGGTTTGGTGAGGTTGGGTGAGCAAACGCAGACCCTTTAAAGTAATACTGCGTGGTACCCATCCCATGGGTCCCAAATCTCCAGGTTCAAGGGCATCTTCCTACATCGAAAACGCATGAGAAACCCAGAAGATGGTACACCGTGTGATCGGGAAAGGTTTCTAAAACGCACCTCATTTCTCATCAATTTGTGCTCCGGTTCGCCATTCCAGCCGCTATACTAGCAACCTCCCTGCTTGGAGAATCAGCACCTTTAACCTCCTGTTCCGAACAGGTTGCAATTTGTCCTGAGGATGAACGGGAAGAGGGGGAACCAATGAGAGACTAGCTCTAGGTGTTGGGACAGGCACAGGTCACTCTATTTTCCCATCAGCAAGAAGAATTAACCACAGGCTCAGCCTGCCGCCCGGAGCCAGAATAGGGCCTGAAGCAATCCTGCGCTTTTGCGGCCAGCTCCCAAGAAAGCGAGTTGAAAAATGGAGCTCAGGGGCACTGCAATTCACAAACCTGCAGACTTAGAAATGATAACTCTCGTCCACAAATGTATTGAGGGAAGACAACGAAGAGGATTTGAAAGCAAGGCAGAATTGCAGGAAACAGATTTCAGGAGGTAGATTCGAATCGCCTTTAAAGCACAGGAAAAGCGGCAAAACCTCGACAATGATGCCCTTGGCCAAAAAGGGCGTATGCGTTTTTTCCTGAATATATTCAGGAAAAAACGCATACGCCCTTTTTGGCCAACCAAGCAACCTGGAAAGGCAAATCAGCGCTACAAAGAAGTCTCGCTTCCCATCGGTCAAAAGGGCCAGGCTGAATAAAGTGTCAAAACCAGAAATGCAGGACAGGCCATGGAGAAATGGCAGCCTTGCTACGCTGATGGGCGGGATGGAAATTGCCAACAGCCACTCTGGAGAAGTGTACGGTGTGTCCTGAAACATCTAAAAAACTCAGCTTAGAGAGCATAGGGCACTTCCACTCATGGGCGTATAAATTGGGAAAACTAAAAATCAGCAAGACAGAGGCACCCCAAAGTTGAGGGCTGCTGTGTTGACAAGAACCTCCACTTTGTTACACCTTAAATACCCCAGGAAAGACAAAAATGGATAAAGAAGTTGTGGTCCTTATGTACAATGGAATATCACTCAGCCATGAAATCAACATCAGAAGGCTAGGAGCAGCATGATGAGTGGATTTAGGTACGACGATTCTAAGTGAAATAACTCACACAGAAAAAGAAACATATTATAAGATATCACTTATAGAGGGAAGGTAAAAACCGCTTCCCTTGAACTGAATTACATAACATGTCAGAGTCACACGTTTAGAAAACACACTAGGGCTGCTTAACGGGAAAGGTGAGGTGGGGTGATGCATAAAACAAGGGTTTCAAATTAGCTCAGATAGCGTTCCATAAACCCAATATGTAATAGACAAGACCTACTCCTTGCTCAGTGAACTGGACAAAACAACCCCTATTCACCGCCCAAGAATATATCTGACTAGTAAGAATCTTAAAACCTATGTATTTATATCTCTCTGTAAGTGAGTGAAGTGGGTGAAAAGCGGCATGAACACAGCAGTGAAAGCAGCTAAACCCCATTATACAAATCAATTACTTTTAAACACCCGTGAAACAAAGACAGTGAAAGAGAGAGAAATTCTGACAAAATTCGTTCAGGGGCTGTGATGCAACCTGGATTGACCATATGTAGACCCACAGATGGATGAGACATAAGGGTGGACACTCTTGGGGCTGAGAGGTTTGGTGAGGTTGGGTGAGCAAACGCAGACCCTTTAAAGTAATACTGCGTGGTACCCATCCCATGGGTCCCAAATCTCCAGGTTCAAGGGCATCTTCCTACATCGAAAACGCATGAGAAACCCAGAAGATGGTACACCGTGTGATCGGGAAAGGTTTCTAAAACGCACCTCATTTCTCATCAATTTGTGCTCCGGTTCGCCATTCCAGCCGCTATACTAGCAACCTCCCTGCTTGGAGAATCAGCACCTTTAACCTCCTGTTCCGAACAGGTTGCAATTTGTCCTGAGGATGAACGGGAAGAGGGGGAACCAATGAGAGACTAGCTCTAGGTGTTGGGACAGGCACAGGTCACTCTATTTTCCCATCAGCAAGAAGAATTAACCACAGGCTCAGCCTGCCGCCCGGAGCCAGAATAGGGCCTGAAGCAATCCTGCGCTTTTGCGGCCAGCTCCCAAGAAAGCGAGTTGAAAAATGGAGCTCAGGGGCACTGCAATTCACAAACCTGCAGACTTAGAAATGATAACTCTCGTCCACAAATGTATTGAGGGAAGACAACGAAGAGGATTTGAAAGCAAGGCAGAATTGCAGGAAACAGATTTCAGGAGGTAGATTCGAATCGCCTTTAAAGCACAGGAAAAGCGGCAAAACCTCGACAATGATGCCCTTGGCCAAAAAGGGCGTATGCGTTTTTTCCTGAATATATTCAGGAAAAAACGCATACGCCCTTTTTGGCCAACCAAGCAACCTGGAAAGGCAAATCAGCGCTACAAAGAAGTCTCGCTTCCCATCGGTCAAAAGGGCCAGGCTGAATAAAGTGTCAAAACCAGAAATGCAGGACAGGCCATGGAGAAATGGCAGCCTTGCTACGCTGATGGGCGGGATGGAAATTGCCAACAGCCACGCTGGAGAAGTGTACGGTGTGTCCTGAAACATCTAAAAAACTCAGCTTAGAGAGCATAGGGCACTTCCACTCATGGGCGTATAAATTGGGAAAACTAAAAATCAGCAAGACAGAGGCACCCCAAAGTTGAGGGCTGCTCTGTTGACAAGAAACTCCACTTTGTTACACCTTAAATATCCCAGGAAAGACAAGAATGGATAAAGAAGTTGTGGTCCTTATGTACAATGGAATATCACTCAGCCATGAAATCAACGTCATAAGGCTAGGAGCAGCATGATGAGTGGATTT